>NW_028262346.1:6213500-6822500 GCF_047370975.1 Nipponia nippon
GCAGGATGACACCCCCCCCCGCCCCCGTGCTGCCCAGCGCTGAATAAACATACCTACTTTACAACCTTACGGGTTGTGGAGTCTGTTTCCGCACGTCAGGGCACTCATGGTGGAGAACCCCAGTGCTGCCCAGCGCTGCAATAAAATGCCTGCTTAATAACACTCTGCTGTTATTGAGTTTCATTACATAGGTTTCCTTACCCAGCCCCACCTAGCTTCCCACCTCGGTGAGGAAAGTTAGAAAGCAAGGGGGTTCGGAGAACACTGATATTTGTATCACCAGCTCGACTGGCAGATCCCCTGGTGTTGACTAACCAGGTGGCCTTTGCTAAATGTGTATCCCAGTGTTTGAATGTCCCAGCACCCATTGCTCTCAGTGTAGTCTTTAACAGTCCATTGTATCGTTCAATTTTCCTGGAGGCTGGTGCATGATAGGGGATGTGATATACCCACTCAATGCCATGCTCTTTGGCCCAGGTGTCTATGAGGCTGTTTTGGAAATGAGTCCCGTTGTCTGACTCAGTTCTCTCTGGGGTGCCATGTCGCCATAGGACTTGCTTTTCAAGACCCAGGATAGTGTTCCGGGCGGTGGCATGGGGCACGGGATATGTTTCCAGCCATCCGGTGGTTGCTTCCACCATTGTAAGCACATGGCGCTTGCCTTGGCGGGTTTGTGGGAGTGTGATCTAATCAATCTGCCAGGCCTCCCCATATTGATATTTCAGCCATCGTCCTCCATACCAGAGAGGCTCGAACCGCTTGGCTTGCTTCATTGCAGCGCATGTTTCGCATTCATGGATAACCTGTGCAATAGTGTCCATAGTCAAGTCCACCCCTCGATCACAAGCCCATCTATATGTTGCATCTCTTCCTTGATGGCCTGAGGTGTCATGGGCCCACCGAGCTAGAAATAATTCACCCTTAGGTTGCCAGTCCAGATCCACCAGAGCCACTTCAATCTTAGCAGCCTGATCCACCTGCTGATTGTTTTGATGTTCTTCAGTGGCCTGACTCTTGGGTATGTGAGCATGTACGTGACGTACTTTTACAACCAGGTTCTCTACCCGGGCAGCAATATCTTGCCACAATGCGGCAGCCCAGATGGGTTTGCCTCTGCGCTGCCAGTTGCTCTGCTTCCATTGCTGTAACCACCCCCACAGGGCATTTGCCACCATCTATGATTCAGTACAGAGACAGAGCATTGGCCACTTTTCTCGTTCGGCCATATCTAAAGCCAGCTGGATGGCTTTCACCTCTGCAAACTGACTCGATTCACCTTCTCCTTCAGCAGTTTCTGCAACTTGTTGTGCAGGACTCCATACAGCAGCTTTCCACCTCCGATGCTTCCCCACAAGACGACAGGACCCATCAGTGAACAGGGCATATTGCTTCTCATTTTCTGGCAGTTTATGATACGGTGGGGCCTCCTCAGCACGCGTCACCTCCTCCTCTGGCGATATTCTGAAATCTTTGCCTTCTGGCCAGTCCATGATCACTTCCAAGATTCCTGGGCGACTGGGGTTTCCTATTCGAGCCCGTTGTGTGATGAGTGCGACCCACTTACTCCATGTAGCATCAGTTGCATGATGTGTACAGGGGATCCTCCCTTTGAACATCCAGCCTAGCACCGGCAGTCGGGGTGCCAGGAGGAGCTGTGCTTCAGTACCAACCACTTCTGAAGCGGCTCGAACCCCTTCATAGGCTGCCAATATCTTTTTCAGTTGGAGTATAGTGGGCTTCGGGTCCTCTGTATCCCCGACTCCAAAACCCCAGGGGTCGACCTCGAATCTCCCCTGGTGCTTTCTGCCAGAGGCTCCAGGTAGGGCCATTCTCCCCGGCTGCAGTGTAGAGCACATTTTTTACATCTTGTCCTGCCCGGACTGGCCCAAGGGCGACTGCATGGACTATCTCCTGTTTAATTTGTTCAAAGGCTTGTTGTTGCTAAGGGCCCCATTTGAAATCATTCTTCTTCCGGGTCACTTGATAGAGAGGGCTTACAATGAGACTGTAATTTGGAATATACATTCTCCAAAAACCCACAACGCCCAAGAAAGCCTGTGCTTCCTTTTTGCTGGTTGGTGGGGACATGGCTGTTATTTTGTTGATCACATCCATTGGGATCTGATGATGTCCATCTTGCCATTTTATTCCTAAAAACTGGATCTCCTGTGCAGGTCCCTTGACCTTACTTTGGTTTATGGCAAAGCCAGCCTCCAGAAGGATTTGGACTATTTGCTTCCCTTTCTCAAAAACTTCTGCTGCTGTGTTGCCCCACACAATGATGTCATCAATGTATTGCAGGTGTTCTGGAGCCCCACCCTGTTCCAATGCAGTCTGGACCAGTCCATGGCAAATGGTGGGGCTGTGTTTCCACCCCTGGGGCAGTCGATTGCAGGTGTACTGGACCCCCCTCCAAGTGAAAGCAAACTGTGGCCTGCACTCTGCTGCCAAAGGGATTGAGAAAAACGCATTAGCGATGTCAATGGTGGCATACCACTTGGCTGCCTTTGACTCCAGTTCATATTGAACTTTTAGCATGTCCGGCACAGCAGCGCTCAATGGTGGCTTGACTCTGTTCAGGCCCTGATAGTCTGCTGTTAGTCTCCACTCTCCATTAGACTTTCGCACTGGCCATATGGGACTGTTAAAGGGTGAGTGAGTCTTGCTGATCACTCCTTGGCTCTCCAGTTGACGAATCACCTTCTGGATGGGAATCAGGGAGTCTCTGTTGGTGCGATATTGCTGCTGGTGCACCATTGTGGTAGCGATTGGCACCTGTTGTTCTTTGACCCTCAGCAACCCCACAACAGAAGGGTCCTTTGAGAGACCAGGCAGGGCAGACAGACAGCTGTTTAATTTCCTCCGTCTCCAAGGCAGCTATGCCAAAAGCCCACCGGTACCCGTTTGGGTCCTTGAAATAAACCTCTCCTGAGGTAGTCTATGGCAAGGATGCACGGAGCCTCTGGGCCAGTCACAATGGGGTGCTTCTGCCACTCCTTCCCAGTTAGGCTCACTTCAGCCTCCAATACAGTCAGCCCTTGGGATCCCCCTGTCACTCCAGAAATACAGATGGGTTCTGCCCCTTCATAGCTTGATAGCATGAGGGTACACTGTGCACCGGTGTCCACTAGAGCCTTATACTCTGTGGTGGTGCATCCCCCCACCCCTTCCTCTGGACCACCTTACGACCACAGGGACTCCTGTCAAGGCTTGGCCTCTAAGCAATGAGTCTGGTGATCAGGCACCCCTTGGTCGTACCAGGCACTCTTGCATGGTTGAGTTGGGGAACAAGACTGCCTTGATCCCACCTGGTATAATCAGTCACACCTTGACAGCTTGGGAACACATCATTGTGGATGGTACCTGCCTTGCTGAGATTAATGAGAACTCAGCAATAACTGATCACAGCTGTGGCCAGAATGGAAATTTACTGATGCCTAAAGTCAGTCATCTCACAACCCTATAAACAGCAGTACCACGGGAGACCCTTTGAGCTCTTCTGTGCCGCAGCAGGCTGCACCAGTATCTCCCTCTGAGTGGGACGCCTCTCAGAGTTGCAAACTCTTAAGTTTGCATATGGAGGCCTGGCAACAGGATCTGGGCTTATCTCCAGTACCCTGTGCTCGTTGAGGTTCAACCCTTCACCCATTGAGACAATCACTGAAGTGAGTATTTCACTGAACTCGAGGGGAATTTTTGATGGGTATCTTTATCTGTGCATATCAAATTCATGAAGGATGTTAAGAGGTATTCTTTTATTAGGCCTACTGTGTGATTGTGTGTGTATTACACAAATACTGTCATAAGCTTCATTTAATCACTTTGTAGATGCTAGAGTAACCAATGATTAGTTACTACTAAATTCTTGTGATTCTCTCCTTGCTGTGAATAAACCTAAGTTGCTGCTAAATACATATAATCCTTAGACATAAACCACTGACCAAGTCTGAGACTAGAATTAGATCCAGCCCCACCTAGGCTCTTCTTTGAGGAGTAGTTTAGAAAGCAAGGGGGTCTATTCCAAACTTCGTGACTCAACAGGAGGGCCTCCTTTACCCTGCTCTTGTGTTCCCTTCTACCTGAATATCTCTCCCTCTCTTCCTCCCCCCGTACATTCCATTCATTTAATAAGTAATAGAGTGAACCTTGCCATCGAACTCTGTTAAATCACCCTTTTATAAATTTCTTTTAAAACCACTATTTACTAGTATCTGTGGTGGTGATTATTTAAGCTAACTGCTCATTTGCAACTTACTCCAGTGTTCTGATGTGCCAGGCCATCGAATCCACACAGTCCAGTACTTTCCTCCACCTGGCTGGAGGCAGGGCCCCTCTAGTCCTGGTCATAGCATTCATTACTCACTTCTTGTAAATGCGAGTCAAAAGTCCCTTGATTAAGATCACAAGCAAAATCAGCCCTTCTACCCTGTCTAGGGAACTGCTCACTGGAAACTGGAGCCGCAACTCTCCTGGGAGAACCCCCTCTTGTAGTTGTTTTTCCTTGCAACTCACGTACCCGTGCCTCTAGGGTCGAGCTAGATTTTCCATCCCACTTCCTCATGTCCTCTCCGTGGTCACACAGATAAAGCCACAGGGTGGCCCGTGGTGTGTATTCACTACATCTTCTCTCCTGAACATGAGGGATGCTTACTCCTAATGGCTGAGATACTGGTCCGTACAGGTGAGGAATAGGACATATCCTCTTTGAGTTGCTGGAACTCCTAGGATAATTTCTCAGCTAGCACATCAGGCAGTTTCTCCACAGCCAAGACGCAGGCCCGTAGGGAAGAAGAAAGACTTTCTTTCTATTGTCAGAGTTGGCCAGCCATTTCATCCACTATTGGTCCCTCCCTCTTCATCTTTTCAGGTCAGTATTGCCAATGAGTTTGCTTGTGATGATGGCACGCTCTGTACAAACTTCCGCCACATGGGTCGTGTGCACTGGACTTCATCTGGATCTTTGGATAACTGCTCATTGTCCAGGTCATTATAAATCACCTCCAGCACAGCTAATTCCCTCACGTACTGGATACCTCTCTCCATGGTGGTCCACTTGCCTGGGTGACATATATAACATCTTCCTTGAAGGGATACCTTTCCTTCACGCCTGACAGGAGTCGTCTCCAGAGGCTGAGGGCTTTTGCCCCTTTTCCCTTCCCTAGAAAGGGATCCCAGCTGCTTGGCTTCCCTACCCTCTAATTCCAGGCTACTGGCCCCATTATCCCAGCATCAGAGCAGCCAGGTGATGATGTGCTTGCCTGGACCACGACCGAAATCTTTTCGCATATCTCGCAGCTCACTCAGGGACAGGGATCGGGTGGTTACCACCTCATTTGTGGGTTCTGCCTCTTCCTCCTCCTGTTCTCTTGATGGCCCTGGTTCATCATCAGCCCTTACTAAACGAGCTGATTTTCTTGTGTGTTTTTTTCTTCTGTATAGGGGCAAGTGATATTGGCATGGGTTGGTTCTCTGGCATAGCCGCAGCACCTGTCATTTTGTTGTCTCTTCCCCTTGTGGGTTCTGAATAGTGTTGAATACGGCTCGGTAGGCATGGGCCAGGCCCCAGCACGTTGCAGTGATTTGTGTCTCCCTAGAATTGCCAGAGTGACAGCATACTTTTTCCAAATACTGTACTAGTTTTTCAGGATTCTTCACTTGTTCAGGGGTGAAGTTCCAAAACACTGGAGGGGCCCACCGTCCTAGGCATTTGCCCATGCTCTCCCACACACCCTGCCACTCATAACTGTCCAGCCTTGGGGCAGATTTCTGGATGATATTCTTAAGCTGCTTATTAACCCCCTTAGACAAAACCAAAACGATATTCCCAAGAACTACCAATGGATATATCTTAACTACCCAAGGATGTTCAAAATACTGAAGTTGTTGTAATGAAGGAGGAAACATCATAGAAGAAGGCAGCGAAGGTGCCATTCTGTATTTCCTCCATAAAAAACCTCTCAGAGGAAGAGGTATAATTGCTAATTGTCTCCATGAGGTGGTACCCAAAGTACAGTAATGGCTTCAGTACAGAACCCAAATACCAGATAACACTCAAGACCAGCATTTAATAACAAATCTCCCAGGCAAAACATCACTAATCACTGCAGAGCGCAGCAAACTGCAACACCCAACACTAATCTTTAACATGTACTGCAAAAGCAAGAGCATGGTGCAGATCAGGTAGACTAATACTGAGAACAGATGAATCAGTATTATGACCGGCAGCTGTTAACAGGTACAAATTCCTTAATACACTCTGGTTAATCTGTTATTATCTCAAACCCTTCAAGCCCCACATTGGGTGCCAAGAAGGACTGTTGTGTTTTAACCCCAGCCAGCAACTAAGCACCACACAGCTGCTCGCTCACTCCCCCCACCCCAGTGGGATGGGGGAGAGAATTGGAAGGGTGAAAGGCAGAAAACTCCTGGGCTGAGATAAGAACAGTTTAGTAATTGAAGTAAAATGAAATAGAATAGTAGTAATAATAATATAATAATATACAAAGTGATACACTATACAATTGCTCACCACATGCCAACCGATGCCCAGCACATCCCTAAGCCCCCCTGGCCAACTCCCCCCAGCTTATATGCTGAGCATGATGTCATATGGTATGGAATAGCCCTGTGGCCAGTCTGGGTCAGCTGTCCTGGCTGTGCCCCCTCCCAGCTTCTTGTGCACCTGGCAGAGCATGGGAAGCTGAAAAGTCCTTGACTAGTGTAAGCACTGCTTAGCAACAACTAAAACATCAGTGTGTTATCAACATTATTCTCATCCTAAATCCAAAACACAACACTACACCAGCTACTAGGAAGAAAAATCAACTCTATCCCAGCTGAAACCAAGACACAGGGACAGCTAAAGCAGTCCAATAATGTGTAAAAAAAAAAAAAAAAGACATTTTCTACTTACTGAAATAAATCTGCTCAGTTGTGACCTGAGGCCACTGCCACTTGGCAAATGTTTGAGGTTTATACTGATGAAAGCAGGTTTCCATAGGCTTTGTTTTTAGTGTTTGTGGCTGCAGTTCCTGCCCCAGCAGCAGAGGTAGCGTCACATTTTATTTCAGATCTGAATCAAATCTGCTCAGCTGTAAACACACAAAATACTCCAAGGTATGAATCCTGGAATAAATTTTCAAGTTTTCTCCATCTGAAAATGGACAGGCAGACAAGCCCAAGTGGTGTTGAGAGCCAAAGTGAGCAGGACAGGGCAGCTCAGGGCAGCATATGCAACAGTCATCATCAGCCCCACAGGAACAGCCACAGCTTCAGCATCACCTCCACAGAGCAGGTGTTATCGCAGTACTGGCAGTTACACGTCACAGGATACCATACTGAAACAGCATATTTCTGGGATCTTACTGTGATTTTTCTGAACCAGCTCTTCAGCTGATTTAGTGAGATGACCTTGTGCACACTCCCAATAGAAGAGGGCACAAACCCTCACCACAAATCCACACCATCACAACCCCCTCTGCTTTCCAGCACTACCCCACAGCCAGAGCAGCCCACAGCACCTCTTGGGACTTGGAACCCATCTTTCAAAATCAGCCCCTCCACCCTTTTGTCTGACCAGACTTATTTACCACACAGTGCTTTAATGAGGAAATTATCACCTTCCTGAGTTACAGCAGCAACAGGGCAGAAATCAGAACTTTGGAATATTTATCAGTTATCAGAAACACATATGTCTATGGACTAAGATACCCCTGAGCTTGATGGCTTTCTAACCACAGCAGCACATAAGTAAAGCATGACACAGCAACACCAACAAGTAACTTGGGTTTAGTCACTGTGCAAGAACAGAGTAGCAAGCTGTAAAAGCTGCTATGCTGGATGGACAAGTGATGTAGGGCAGCCACAGCAAAAAAGGCTCCACCGCAGTATTCCTTCACAAGGATTAAGGATTGAGTTCCAGCATACCAGGTAAAGTTGAACACACCACACAGAGCAACTTGAAACTGAACTTTCCCACATCCCAGATATAAGTTCTAACACTAGGATCTTGAACCTCACATAGCATGCAGAAAAAGTCAGGAAATAAAACATGCTCTAGTATATAACCTCCCCCCAAATCATTAACAATTGCAGACAGTTTATTGACAGAACTAGAGTCAACTACAGAGGATGGTAGTATTTAAATCTAGCAGTTCCTACTTTAACAGCTAAATGTGGTGTTGTCCTGAGACACAAGGACAGTCTGTTTTGGAAGAACTGATCTTCTGAAAGCCAGGCACCAGGATGGGTTAGACAGCTATTCTAAGAAATACTCTGTCACAGTATCAGAATACTGTGAGGTCCAACTAGTTACCACCCATGATAAGAGAGCATAAGCTGCATCCCCAGTCATATGCCTTTCTCTGAGATCAGTTGTCAGGTGAAAAGGATAAAAACTGCAAGAGTGACTCTCAGCCCTGTCACAATGGTAACTGCGGTCTTGGCCACAGAATCCAACTGCTACCCCTACTCGTTCTTGCAAGGGGAGTTTGATCCGCCCAACAGTTAAGATGCCCCCTGATTTTTCAGGGTTACTTTAGCAAGCATGCACCCAGGGGAGTTCAGCTCAGGTTTTAGAGGCATGTGTTGCTCAAGTAGCCAGCCAGAAAGGCAATAATTTAGAACAGAATATACAAGCCTTTTTCCATGGAAACTTTTATTCTCATTGAGTTCTGTACATTCAAGTCACACATACTTTTAAGTCTTTGATGGAGCCGGAGCATGGGATTATGACAACAGCCTGGTCTGTTTGAACAGTTAAGAGTTTATGCCTCAAAAGTAGCCAGGAAACTTGTGACTATTTCCTTCAACTTAGCTTCTGTCTGATCAGAGATCTTTCCTTCAGCCCTGTTGAAAGAGTTTAGTTAAACTTCTGACGCAGAAATACAGACACGGTCAATCCCTGACTAAGGCAAAGAAAAACTTTACAGTGAACCTTGCAGTTTCTAACAAAATCAGCAGATGAATTAACACATTTCTGTTTGATGCATGAAGCTATACCACTGAAACGAACGTAACATCCCTTCTAAAAAAGTTAGTCCTATTTAAGAACTAAGGTTTGTCAACAAATACTTTCAAAGCAGCTGTACCTAGTTCAACAAGACTATCTTCTATAGGGCTATGCCTCAGAGATGGAAGGCACATGATTTGACTCATGACAAAACAAGCTAGGACCAGTTTACAAGAGAGGACTATAGAAATACTAATCCCCAACAGCCCACACTCAGCAGCAGGGAAGGGAGTGAGCAGCACTTAATCCATAGTACTGTAATAGCTTAAAGCTATCAAAAAATATGGGAACTGACTAGATTAAGTGATCTTGGTATCAGATTAGGAGGGGTATTAAGGTAGGTTCATTTTAAGCATCAGCTGGATTTCCTAAGTAAAGACCAGAGACAATAAGCTGAGCTCTGGACAGTGCCAGGACAGTAGGAAGGCTGATTTAACCTCCAGTTCTGGTACAGGCAGCTTAAGGCCTGATGTTCTAGGATACACTAAATTAACAGCTCAGTGACCATTACCTGCACTCCAGCCATCAAGTCAATACCCTCAGGATGAAGTAAAATAAATCATCATACCTGATCGTGGAGAGGAGGGCCTGGTGCTGGCTCAGCACGTGAGCTAGGAAAGCACTCTCAAATTTAGTGATTTTGCTGGGCTCCAGCTTGTCCAAGTGACCTCTTACACCAGCATAGATGACTGCAACCTGCTCCTCAATAGCCATGGGAACTGCAGAAAAGAAAGCATTCATGCCATTGGCAACTCTTATAGAAGGACACATCAATACTACAGAGTCCTTCTTCGGAGATCAACTGCACATATACAACATGGTTCAAATAAATCTACATTTACCATGTCCACAGAATGTCTTAATGCTGCCACAAAGACCAGCCTTGTTAGCACAAGAGACTAATAGGCAACACAGACTTGTTATGTCCAAGACACTCACCATATTGTCCTTGTTTGAGAAGCTCTGTCAGACGTACACCACGGTTCAACAGCTGTTGTGTGGCAGCATCCAGATCAGACCCAAACTGAGCAAAGGCAGCTACTTCACGATACTGAGCCAATTCCAGCTTCATGGTACCTGCCACCTACAACACAAGATACAGGTCCAGTTTGACCATTTTTTAAACAAGTCTAGTCATTTGCAGGTTATCTTCAGCTGACAGTTGTCACAAGTCAGCTTTGCCTTGCATACTAGTCAAGTGAATCTCAAGACTCAGATTATTATATGCATTTCTAAAAAATCCCACCATCTGCTTGGCCTTTTAACATGAGCACACCATTCCTCCCTAAAATGGGCACAGCTGATATTTAACCTCTCTAATTCCATATCTGGATTAAAAGTGTGGTGTTAAGAGAACATTCTCTATTTCTAGTTAGATCAGTACCCAGTTCAGCATACTGAAACTTAGTAGTCCTACATCTTCATGCAGATACTATTTTCATTTCTCCCCCCTCTCTCAGCAGGCAACAGAAATATCAGAGATCCCCAAAGTTTGTTCTTTTATAATTTCATAACGCTAAGGAATCCAAAGCTTTATGCCCTCTCTATTCACAACTCTTTAGAGCAAAATGGGTTGGAAAGCCTATACACTACTTGTCTCTACTGAGAGGAGCAGCAGTTTCATGCTTACCTGCTTCATAGCCCTGGTCTGAGCAGCAGAACCTACACGGGACACGGACAGACCGACATTGATGGCAGGACGGATACCTTTGTAGAACAACTCAGTTTCCAAGAAGATCTGTAGGAGAAAATTGTTTTATTATCTTGGTCAGAAGCCTGGAAGCCTCCTCAGAGACCTGCCAGTGAGTTACGCAGAAGTACTGGCGTGTGAAGATGTCCTACCTGTCCATCAGTAATGGAGATGACATTGGTTGGAATGTAAGCAGACACATCACCAGCCTGAGTTTCAATGACAGGCAAGGCAGTCAGAGAGCCACCACCAAAGGAATCATTCATTTTGGCTGCTCTCTCCAGCAGGCGGGAGTGCAGGTAGAACACATCACCTGGGTAGGCTTCACGGCCGGGTGGACGACGCAGGAGCAGAGACATCTGACGATAGGCAACAGCCTGTATGGTATAAGGAAACCTCTCAGACTACAGTAGCACATTTAAAATTTTGAATTTCTAGACCTGAAGTGATCTTATAGCTACAAACACCAATGCTAGACTATGAGGCCTATAAACAATGTTTCCTGACCTGTTTGGATAAGTCATCGTAGATGATTAATGCGTGTTTTCCATTGTCTCTGAAGTATTCCCCCATGGAGCAGCCTGAATAGGGAGCCAGATACTGAAGGGGTGCTGCATCGGATGCTGTGGCAGACACCACAATAGTGTACTTCATGGCATCTGGAAAGAATCGGAGACACACCACTAAGTATATTACCTCATCATACCTGTAATCAGCAAATAGAACATGCATGTGAAGAACTAGTTGCTGAAGCAAGCCCAGGCAGCATCACTACATTGTCACAGGAAAGAACACCGTACTTGATTAACAAGTCCGTTAGCTCAACTAACTCAAGAAGTTTCAAAAGCCAGTTCATGGCAGCTAATATCTAACATTTGCAGACTTATTTCCCATTCAAAATGACGTTTAAACTTTCACTAAGATACGCTTTGGTTCCAGAAGTAACTCAGCCTTAAAGTCTGTGATTTCCTGGCTTCTGCAAGGAAGTACTACCTTTTGTTTCATAGCACCAAACAAATTATTGTCTTTAAAATGGGTTTATTCTCCCGCTAGATACAGCTCTGCTTGACCTGCAGGCAAGAGGTAAGGTGTCTGATCTCTTGCAGGCTCTGTAACATATGCAGCCTTGGTCAATGAGATCACTGTTTCTGAAAAGATGCTATCATTTAATACCTTAAGTTTGGGCTGTGAAGTCTATGTTTTAGCAGTAAAGTCTCTCCGCTAAACTTGCAACTGCCATTCACACTGACTTGCGTACATATGAAACAATTGCCAAGTCCATAAATATTTGTAGGCCACAGCTTGTCATCAGGCCTGCCTGACTGCCAAGAGGAAGCTCTCTGACCTCTGCTAAAAAAAACCCCAAACAAACATGGAAGGTGACTTTTCCAGAAGCAATTCAGCAGTTTTGGGGCCTCATACTAATCTTCTAATGCAATGCAGCAAAAGACAGGTTTTTCTTCCTCCAGGTACCCAGAAAGATTTCTTGTCCAGAAAAGCAAGTAGTTCTCACATCTAACAAGAAAAGAATTCTGTCTGTACTCGCAGCTAGGAGAGTTCATGGTAGTATTCAGCATTATAACGAGAACAGGATGTCACTAGCTGTCAGGCTCAACCATCTTCAAAAATCTGTACCTGTATCAGTGAGCCTCTTCACCAGCTGAGCAACAGTAGACCTCTTCTGGCCAATTGCAACATAGATACAGTACAGCTTCTTTTTCTCATCTGTTCCATCATTAAATCGTTTCTGGTTGATTATTGTGTCAATTGCAATTGAAGTTTTCCTGTGTAATGCAGAGATCGGTAAGTTAAGCTGCCTACGGTTCTCCCAACCTCTACACAGTTCTGTGCTCAGCTTTGTACAGCAGGATACGCTGTACTCCTGTCTCTGTTTAAGGAAACGTTTTTAGCTTGGGCATTTAACTTACCCCGTCTGCCTGTCACCAATGATCAGCTCACGCTGGCCACGACCAATTGGCACCAAGCTGTCCACAGCCTTAATACCAGTCTGCATAGGTTCACGCACAGAGATTCTGGGAATGATTCCAGGGGCCTTTAAGCCAACTCTTCTACGCGTCTTAGATGTAATAGGACCCTTAAAAGAGAAAAAAAACCTGTTGCAGTCTGTATCACATAGATACAAGCCGAGGTAGTAAACACCTTGTTACACTTACCTTCCCGTCAATTGGATTGCCCAGGGCATCTACAACGCGGCCCAGCAGCTCTTCCCCAACTGGAACATCCACGATGGCACCAGTCCTCTTCACAACATCCCCTTCCTTGATCAGTCTGTCATTACCAAATACGACAACACCAACGTTGTCAGGCTCCAAATTCAAGGACATACCCTAGGACAAAGATCACATTATCCTGAGAAAACCCATGCCAACATTTACAAAATTTTGACAGTTTAATACCAATATGATTATTCTACAGTGTAGAACATCCAACATCATCTTACCTCAATCTTATTTGTAACAACAATGTTCTGCTTTCATATACAATGCATGTATGTTTTTCCATACTGGTGAGAGAACCTGCCTAAGCCTTTGACTTACTACATAATTAATTATACTTGCAGCAGTCTAGCATTAAGTCATTTATCTCTAAAAAGAACAGAAAGGATAAGCAGGGTTCAAATACAACATTTCTCTCCTGCCTAGGAACTGGACAAGGGAAAAGCACTGGCTTCTTCTCTGCCTAAGGCAAGTTAGGTCATTAAAAAAAACTGGAAAAGATAGATGTTGCAGTACCCTCAGAACAGTCAGACAGCTTTTTAACTCTAGCCTACTCTTAGGACTACAGGTCAGCAAACTGCACACTGTATTGGACTACAGAGGCTATTATTCAACAGTAAACAGACAAGCCAGCCTGAAACCAAAGAAAACAAAAATCCAATGCCAGATTCATTCTTAATGCTTCCTAGATGAAGACAGATAAAGCTCAAATGTTGGCCAAGAACCATATACTAATACTGAAAGCAAAGTATTACTAATTCAAAGAATATTTGCTTTTTGTAGTATTATTTCAACTAGTTGCTATGCATTAAAGTTGTAATTAAGTCTGCAAAAGGTCCATATGGGTAACTCTAATCATAGTCTCAGGTTCTCCTTTAAAAAGTCTTTCTATTTCTAGGCTAAACAAACTGCTTTAGTGAAGGCTTACCTTCAATCCAGAAGAGAATTCAACCATTTCTTCTGCCTGGACGTTTCTTAGGCCATACACACGGGCAATACCATCACCAATCGAGAGCACACGGCCAGTCTCCTCAAGTTCAGCAGAGGTGTCAGCTCCCAAAATACGTTCCTCAAGAATAGAGGATACCTCAGCGGTGCCTGGAAAGAGAAGTTTCAAACCAGATTTAGCACATCAAGGTACAGTATGAATGCAGCAAGCTTGTCTTGAATTCACAAGCCAAGGTACCCTTTTTCTCAGGTATGCCACAACGTCTAGCAAGCAACGCTCTTCCTGACACATGATGCATAAGATAAATAACAGCTTCTGTATTCACAGCCAATAAAAGCAGCTTCAACTCATCACAAGTCAGCTTCAATCAAGACGCTGACGGCTGTTTAGTTATCAATTTCCTTCATTATGTCCTATACTATTAGCAATCTGTCCCCCTAAAAAGCAATTAGATTAAATAGATTAGACTTCGCTCAGAAAAAACAGACACGCTAGCTCCACTTGCAGAGCATTTACTTAAGACTGGAGGCATCAAAACACCCTGTCAACTGATTTGTAATCCAAGATCCAAATATATTTAAAGGAACTCAGTACATTTAGGGATCACGGTGTTTGATAGAAGCTATAAAAACGTATTCTCCATCTTGCTCAAATTTGTTTGGCAGTGTACCTCCAACAACTTTTTATTTCTACAGCTAGGAAACAATAAATAACACTGTGAAACTATTATTTCCTAATAGAATCATAGAATACCAGGTTGGAAGGGACCTTGAGGATCATCTGGTCCAACCTTTCTAGGCAAGAATTTGCAGTCTAGACAAGATGGCCCAGCACCCTGTCCAGCTGAGTCTTAAACGTGTCCAGTGTAGCAGAGTCAACCACTTCCCTGGGAAGATTATTCCAATGGTTGCCTGTTCTCATTGTGAAAAAATTTCCCTCTCGTGTCCAATTGGAATCTCCCTGGGAGTAACTTGTACCCGTTACCCCTTGTCCTCACCATGTGACTCCTTCTAAAAAGGGAGTCTCCATCTTCTTTGTAAAATAATACCTTTAATCACCCTAAACCACTTCAAAAATTGTACATGAACCACTACCACATACAGCTATGCAATGCCACTGCCTCCTCTAAACACCAAGATACTGGCAGCAAAAAAACTGTACTCAAGGACACAAGGTCAAACCCAGACAGGCCTGTGAAAGTCATCCATTCCTTCATAATTTTGGGCATAATTTGAATAGTTATTAAAGTGAAGTCTCCTGGATGTGACTGCATAACAGATAGTTTACTGTCAAACACTGTCAGTACATAAATGCCCTCAAGTGTTTTGTCAACTGACATACACACGCCTCACACTCCATATTCAAACTCCTTTTTATCTGATCGAGCAAGTTCTTAAACTGCACTCTTATATGAAGACCTTTCTCAGACTCACCAGTTTTCTGAAAGCATGTTTTGGAGACATGGATGTTTCTTGTAGCAAGAAGTGCTGCACCCAGGATGTTTCTGGAAATCTAAAATAAGTAATTGTTTCAGTAACAGCTAGATTTCCTCAATCATTCAAAAAAAATGTTAAGAGATAACATACTGAAATTTTTGATCATGAGCTCATACATTTAATGCATCTCAGTTTTGAGTTGAGCTCCACAGCACTCCATTCACAAGCTGCAGTTATGGAACCAAGTCCAACACTACTAAGGGAGGACAGATGGTAAAAGATACTGCTCTAAATTACTCGCTGCATTTTTCTGCATTGCACTGATGTCACCACCACAGCACCACAGCAGCTCCCAAAGCAACACCTCCTCTCGTTTGCCACAGAGAAATCAGTGTACTTCTCATGGTTATGCACAAGGAAGAAATAAGATTGTCTTCTAATTGTTGGCCTTTCTAAGAAAAATTTAACTGCAGAATTTCTGAAGTATGGCTAGAACATATACGATAACAGAAACGAAAAAAAAAACCACAAGCTTGTGGTAATGAATGTATTAAAAGATTATAATCCTACATCCCAAGCAAAGCTCCCAGTGCAGTCCCATGCAGTGTTAATGCTATTTCTCTGAAAGCCTCGGGAGGCCTCGCCTCCGTTCACCTTCACAAGGGACGCCGGCCGGGAACACGTCCTGACAGATCCTCACACCCTCGCTCTCTCGCTCTCCCCACAACCACGGGAAAAAAAAATGCCGCCTGGCAAAGCCTCGCGGCTCAAATCCCTAACCCTGACTAGGATCTAGCAGCTTTCAGGAATTAACTTGAACCCCAGCAGTACCGATCCACACCTCCGGCGAAGGGCACACCGTCCCCTAAACCCCTCCACCCCTCACGTGAGGGCACCCCCGCTCCTCAGCACGAGGTCGGGTCCCGCTATCACCCAGCCCTGAGATGAGCCTCCTACACACATACCCCGCCCCAGACTCCCGAGAGCGGGAGGCCGCAGCCCCTCAATGTCACCGCAGCCCCCAAGATGGCGGCGGCGCCCGTCCCGTCCCGTCCCGTCCCCCCGGTCACTCGCCCGCTCGCTCCGACGAGAAGGCGCGCTCACCAGGCCGGCCTGCCTCGGCAGGGAGCGGGCGAGGGTGGCAGCCACATGGACGAAGAGCATGGCAGCAGTGGCAGCTCCTCCGGAGAAAACTGAAGCGAAGGGAAGGCGGCTACTAGCCCCACGCTCTTTCCACAAAATGGCAGTGGCGCGCTCAGTCCCTTTTGGCGGCGAGGCCACGCCCACGGCGCGGGGCGGGGCGCAGCCCGGAAATGCTTCCCCTCGCCGCCACCGTCCTCTTCAGGCGTCAATGGTGTCTTCCTTATCCTTGCGCCTCTGAGCGATGAGGGAATATATAGATATGTATAAAATAATTATAAAAAAATGAAATGAGGCTTTTAGAAAAATACCTTGTTGTGGCAGGTGCCCTTGAAATGGCTCTCGGCGGGTGGGAAGGGTGGGGAGTGGCGGCTGGGCTCGGCTCGGGGCATGAGGTGAGCAGGGGCCAGTGTGAGGCGCAGGAGACTGGGGTGTGAGGGTTGTGGGGCAGCCTGGGGCTGGGAACATCGGGCATGGGGTAGCGGCATAGAGGCGGAGAGCAGGAGTGTGAGGGGCTGGGAGGCAGAGGGTGGTGGTGTGGGGCAAGGGGTGGTTGGGGGGTGTCCCCCATTTTCTGGGTGCTCGCGCTCCTGTCCGCCTTGTCTTGTAGCAGCTGCTGGTGGCAGAAGAAAAAGCATGGCAGGGGAGTGCCGTCATCTCGTCTGTGCTCTGGAAGTGGGGATAAAAGGGCTGCAATGTGCAGCGCCGTGTTGGTTTCCTTACCGATACAACAGAGGAACTTAAATTTCTTAGCCAGTCTTGCTGATAACACATGAAATGAGCTGAATATGAGCTGGCAGTGTGCCCAGGTGGCCAAGAAGGCCAATAGCATCCTGGCTTGTATCAGGAATAGTGTGGCCAGCAGGACTAGGGAAGTGATCGTCCCCTTGTACTTGGCCCTGGTGAGGCCGCACCTCGAGTACTGTGTTCAGTTTTGGGCCCCTCACTACAAGAAGGACATTGAGGTGCTGGAGCGTGTCCAGAGAAGGGCAACGAAGCTGGTGAAGGGTCTGGAGCACAAGTCTTATGAGGAGCAGCTGAGGGAGCTGGGGTTGTTTAGTCTGGAGAAGAGGAGGCTGAGGGGAGACCTTATTGCTCTCTACAGCTACCTGAAAGGAGGTTGTAGTGAGGTGGGGGTCAGTCTCTTCTCCCAAGTAACAAGGGATAGGATAAGAGGAAACGGCCTCAAGTTGCGCCAGGGGAGGTTTAGATTGCATATTAGGAAAAACTTCTTCACTGAAACAGTAGTCAGGCATTGGAACAGGCTGCCCAGGGAGGTGGTTGAATCTCCATCCCTGGAGGTATTTAAAAGACGGGTAGATGTGGTTCTTAGGGACATGGTTTAGTGGTGGATTTGGCAGTGATAGGTTAACAGTTGGACTCGATGATCTTAAAGGTCTTTTCCAACCTAAATGATTCTATGATTCTATGAAACCTAAAAGCTGACCCCATAGGTGCTGTCAGAGGTGACGGTGACAGGATAGCAGCATCGCAAGCTGAGGAGAACCTCACTGCAAGAGGTGGTCGTGCTTATGGCACGTGGGGGGTCTCTCCCTTGTCGTGATCCGTCTGTCAAGGCCTAACCCTGCGGGGACAGCACACTTCGCAACCAGTCCCATATGTGAGAGGTAGGATTTAGTCTGCTGGGATGAAAGTGCCAAAACTCAGGCAGGCGCAGTGTGATGGTGTCCCCATGGTAATCCAGAGAGGTTAGTAAAGCACAGATCCCAGCAGAGGTTTCTGGGAATTGAAAAGATTAAGTGAAAAGTCCTTAACCATTTTGGCATGTGTTGTATCAAGCATGATGCTTCAGCAATGTTTCTCATGCTGATTATTTCAGTAATCACTTCAAATTCTGTAAAACTGCCTGAAAGAAACCAAATTGATTTAAATAACTCATTTAAGTCTTGTGCATTTGTACTTTTTCTATATTCCTAAAGAAAGGTTGTTCCTTGATAATTGTTTAAAGGGTTTGATTCAGAAGATGCGTTTTTATGGCATATTTTCTAATAAGGAGCACAGCTTTTATATGAATTTACATAAGCAGTGATATACAAGCTATTCAAATTTCAGTTTTTACCCTTTAACTTAAATATATGATTTAAGCCTTTTTGACGAAGAGCTTTATATGCCTTTATTTGTAGTTTGCCTTATGATATACGTGAAACATACAATTCCATCAAAAAACAAAATCCACTCAAATTATTTTACTGATTCAAGACTTTTCTAAAAGTATTTGGTATAGGGGAAAAACAGATTCTTTCAAAACATTTAGAGAATTTAAATCCACTTTGGTAAAAGCGTTTACTGCAGCTAGTGAATTTAACTGATTTTTTATTATTTCCTCTGTGTTTCAAGAATTTAAAACTAGGAAACTGGGCCCAGCCCCACACACCTCCCCGAACTACAAGTCCCATCAGGCCCCGCGGCGCGAAGGCTGTGCGCGGGGGAAGCCGGGACGGAGGCGGGAGGCTCGAGGCGGTGGAGGTCGCCATAGAGGAGAAGCCCCAGCGGGTGACGTTGGGCCTTGTTCTGGCTCGGTGTCACGTGTGTGGGGTTTCTCTAGGTGGTCACATTCTCTGTCTGCTTCTCGCCCGCCTGGGGGCTCCTTCCCCGCCGGCCCGGCCTGGCTCAGGGCCTCGTGGGGGGCACTGGGTGGGGCGGGTGCGGCGCCCTCCTGGGGCGAGCTGTGGGTGCTGGGGAAGGTACCGGCGCGGAGCTGGTCCCGGTGCGTTATCGGAGCTCTCGTGCTGCTCTCCCGAGAGTGTCTCTTTCAGCCCTTACAGGTGAGGGACCCGAGTGGTTGCGCTGAAGGTTTTGCTGGGCCCTGGCAGCGTTCGCTCTGCTTGTCTGGCGCTCGGGTGTGCGGGGTTTAAGAGTAGAAACGAGCCCGTGTCTTTTTCTTGCCCCCCTAAACGTTGGGGGACAGGCAAGACGTGGTCGCTGGGTGGGTGTTGCAGCGGTAAAGTCTGTGTTCACCTACTTCATCCTTTGCTACTAGGTAACAGCCTGAGCTCACTGACCTTTAAGTATAAGCTTACAGCTGGTTTAAAATGCTAGGTTATGAAGATCTTGGATGTCTGAAGTTTTTGCATTTCAAATCATTGTCCTTGCAGAAAGATGCAATTCATCCTTTGATCGTGAACTTGGCATTTTTGCAGCATCAGAGGTTTCATCTACATATGGCTACTGTTGTTTGCTTCTAAGGGCTTCATGGTTTTCTCCTCAGAATAGCTCAGGGTGATGTTTGCTGTGTGCAGTATATGTAGCTGAGATGCTGGTATGGTGGAAGCATAAAGAAGGACATGCTAGAAAGAAATGTCTATTTAAGTTATAAGGCTGAGTCCTTTTCCATCATCAGGTTGCTTAGCCTTAGACAAGAATTTATGTTTCCTCAGTGTTGAACTTCCATGTATTCAATTATTATTGGTCATAATCTAATTTTTAAGTGCCACCTGTGATCTCTCTCCCATTTCTGACCTTGTTTTCAGTGGTAGAAATTGTGCTCTGCAGGGCTTAGGCCAGCACATTGTAGTAACTCTTTCTCCTCTGTTAGCCTGTAGAGACTGTTCCCAATGATAATGGTTTGGGCAGTTTTATCCCACACTGCTTTAATGCAGTTTTCACCAGCTGCCCAAATACCCATTTAAGATCTCTTGGATCATGTGTGTCTGTAGCAAACAGGTCATGTAAATAAAAAGGTAAAATTTCATCACCTGGAGATAAGCAGGTATCCAGAGAAATAAGGGAGATTAAAAGGGAAATGGTTTTCTAAACTGCAGAGGGTGTTTGAAGAAGAGACAAAGAAGTTGTCTCCCCTTTTTCCACCCATGCCTCGACTGATATAGTAGGAGTTATTCTTCAGGAACGCAGAGCTTGCAGCACTTTACATTTCTTGCATCTGTCAGCTATTTTCTGTCGTTTCACTTTTTTTTTTTGTTTTGTGTTTTGTTTTTTTTTTTCCCCCTTCCCTTCTCTGGCAGGTTACTTTATGGCTAAAGAAAATATATGGGAATTGGCCTATTCCACAGTACAAAGTGAATGCAAGGACAGTTGATATCTTGTATGAGGTTATGGAATGCAATGAAGCCAGAGACAGGGATGTTTCTTTGCTGATAGAGGACATGAAGCAGAAGGCAACAGAATATGAAGCAGAAGGTGAGTCTGAAGCTCCACTTCTCAATTCCATCAAAGCTAGTTTTTCTTAGTGACCCTGAAGATTGTCTTTGTTGAAATCTTACAAATAAATAGGTATATATTTATAAAAAAGAATATATGTAAAAAAAATTGGAATGAACTAAGCTGTTGTTCTGGTACAGCTTTTACTGTAATGCCTCTCATGCCTTCCTTTCAGCAAAATTTACAGTGACATAAGGTTGGTCAAGAGCAATTTTTTAAGCCGTCTTGAGCAGGCTGTAAATACGGACAAGCAGATTAATTGCTAAAACCTCCTAGCCTGCTGGGCTGAGTAGCACAGCATTGAAATATTGGCTGGATAGACAGGGAAGCAACCCTCCAGCTGATTTAAGAGTCTGAGCTGGTGCTAATCCACTGTTAAGGAAAGCGCTCAAAGAATCTGAAACAACAGTGAGGTGATTAAGTTATGCTCGAGTTGTCTAGAGTGGGTGTTTGATAATGTAGGGTTTTTTGAGCAACAGGGTGGTTCAGGGGACCATAATAGATTTTTAACACACTCGTTAAAAGAGAAAGTCCTATCTAGGCCTTAAAAGAACAGTAATACAAAAAAATTACTATTTTGGGTTGTATTTGTTTTCCAGCTAACTATCTGCAGGGCATTCTCGCAGACAGCCTGGATCTTTCCCTATGCAGTCTGTCCAGTGAAGGCACCAGCTGCCTCAATGTCCTGGTAAATAGCACAATGACACTTGAAACAAAGGACACTTCTCTTGCCAGGTAATTCTTCCCACTGTGCATCAGGGGTGATGGTCTGTGCTGTTTCCCTCTGGTTTTTCAATTCAACAGTTTCAAACTTGACTTTCACACCAGGAATCTTACTTGTCCAGCTTCTTCTGCACCCCTTGGGCGGCTTTGGAGGACACAGGAACTGAGCACAAAGCTCTAACTCTTGATTATCCCAGCAAATGAAGTCTGAAGCCCGAGAGGTGCCTCGGCCGCAGTTAAATCCCTCTTTTGCCCCTGCTTTTGCCGTCAGTGGCTGCAGGACCGCTCAGACTGTCGTGCCAGGTAGCACAAGCTAGAGCAGGTTTCATACTGCTTAGGCAAGGACTGGGGAACCGTAACTGGTCTTTCAGTCTCAGCTCCTCTTTCTTCCCTCTCTTTACCTGGCCTCAGTTAATGTAAGGAGATTTCTCTCAGCCACAGAGAAATGGCAGCTGTTAGCCTGCTCTTCCTGGGCTCCTCTCCCTAGCCTGGCTTTGACCCATAACACAGCAGGTTTGTGCTGAGCACTGGCAGTAAGGAAGGGCCAAAATGTGCCTTGGAATCCAGTTTTTGTATGCTGTTCAGGAGCTTGGCTCTTACAGCTCTTCTGCTGAGGTGGAGGGGCAAGCAGCTTTGAACCATTTGGGAAGAGGAAGAGACTGAGATACTGCTGGGTGTGTCTCGGGGACGTGCATTTTCAGCGACTGAATACAGTTTCTCTGAAAGGCAATTTGGCAAGCCAGGAGTGGAGCATCTGATCATGTCAAACCCAGTGGTTATATTCACTAGAGTGCCAGGTCTTGTTCCCTTCCTCCTGCTGAGATTGTTGGGCCGTTTCCCCTTCCAGATGAAGTCTTTGTTAGTTAAGGAGAGCAAATACCCTTAGTGACTTATTTTACTTTCCTCCTTGTCCTGGTTTTGGCTGGGATAGAGTTAATTTTCTTCCTAGTAGCTGGCATAGTGCTGTGTTTTGGATTTAGGATGAGAATAATGTTGATAACACACTGGTGTTTTAGTTGTTGCTAAGTAGTGCTTACACCAGTCAAGGACTTTTCAGCTTCCCGTGCTCTGCCAGGTGCATAAGAAGCTGGGAGGGGGCACAGCCAGGACAGCTGACCCAGACTGGCCACAGGGCTATTCCATACCATATGATGTCATGCCCGGTATAAAAACTGGGGGGAGTTGGCTGGGGGGCAGCGATTGCTGCTCAGGGACATGCTGGGCATTGGTTGGCAGGTGGTGAGTGGTTGCATCACTTGTTTTTCCTGGGTTTTGTTCCTCTCTTTGTTGTTGTTTTCTTTTCCACTACAAATTATTATTATTTTATTTTAATTGTTAAACTGTTCTTAACCCACGAGTTTTCTCACTTTTGCCCTTCTGATTCTCTCCCCCATCCCACCGGGGGGGAGTGAGCGAGTGGCTGTGTGGTGCTTGGTTGCTGGCTGCGGTTAAACCAGGACACTCCTCTAAAATAGCTGGCAGTTATCTGATGTATCATAATATAAGAACAAAAAAGAAGTCATTTGTGGAAAGTGTGGAGAAAATAATAATAATTCTGAGTTTCAGGAGAGCTGACTCCCAAGCATTCCCACTGAATCTCTCTTTTCACCAGCTTCTTCTGTGCCATCAATGAGATGACCGCGGAGCTGTATGCAACAGAATCAAAAAACAGAGAACTGGAAGTGGAACTGACCAACATTAGGAAAAAACTAACTGCAGCGCTGGTGCTGGAAAACCAGTTAGAGCAGTGAGTAATGGATGAGAAAAGGGAAAGATGTAAGCAGTACTGCTGATCCCTGCAATGTGCAACATCGGCTGTGATAACTAACAAGGATAACTGAATTTTCAGGGGTTTGACACATCTCTAATTCACAATATTTGGAAGTATCTATCAAAAGCCATGTGCTTTGGACACATTCAGTAATCAGAAGAGATTTGGGGTATCATCAAACCCATTATTTTAAACAAAAAATGGTCTAAAAGTAGTTTTCAGATATGGGCTGGTATCTTCCACCAGTTGCCTTCATCTGAGGTTGAAGGCAAACCTGATTTTCTTACCACATTTAGCGTGGGCTCTGTAGTCAGAGTGAAGGAGCCAGGCAAAGCAAAAACCGTTCCCAGGTAAGAATTTCCTTTAACCAGTATGTGGGAAACTTAAAAATAAAAAAAGTAAAAAATCAGTACCGAGTCCATTCCCTAGAGGATGTAATCTGAAGTGCTTTGCCAAGCATAGCAGGATCAACCCTGCCTTGAGTGGGGATTGGCCCGGATGATCTCCACAGCCCCCTTGCAGTCTAATTATTTTCTGGTTTTTGTCTTTTAAAGTAGTAATTGTGGCACTACTTGTAGCAAAGACACCGGACCTGTGTGCTTTGTGCAGGTTTGCCATGGCCCCTCTCTGTGATCCAAAGTTTAGCTTGCATAACAGGTCTCCAACTGAATTAGGGAGTTATCATAGAATGCTTTGGGATGGAAGGGACCTTTAAAGGTCATCTAGTCCATCCCCCTGCAATTGGCAGGGACATCTTCAACTAGATCAGGTTGCTCAGAGCCCCGTCCAGCCTGGCCTTGAATGTTTCCAAGGATGGGGCATCTACCACCTCTCTGGGCAACCTGTTCCAGTGTTTCACCACCCTCATTGTAAAAAATTTCTTCCTTATATCTAGTCTGAATCTACCCTCTTTTAGTTTAAAACCATTACCCCTTGTCCTGTCGCTATTGGCCCTGCTAAAAAGTCTGTCACCATCTTTCTATACAAAAAAGATGTGGGCAGGCTGGAGGGGGTCCAGAGAAGGGCCACCAAGATGATCAAGGGTCTGAGAAGCCTGCCATATGAGGATAGGCTGAGAGAGCTGGGCTTGTTCAGCCTTGAGAAAAGGACGCTTAGAGGTGATCTCATCACCATGTACCAGTACTTAAAGGAGAGCTACAAAGAAGATGGAGACTCCCTTTTTACAAGGAGTCACATGGTGAGGACAAGGGGTAATGGGTACAAGTTACTGCCAGGGAGATTCTGATTGGACACGAGAGGGAAATTTTTCACAATGAGAACAGGCAACCATTGGAATAATCTCCCCAGGGAAGTGGTTGACTCCGCCACACTGGACACGTTTAAGACTCAGCTGGACAGGGTGCTGGGCCATCTCGTCTAGACTGTGCTCTTGCCTAGAAAGGTTGGACCAGATGATCCTCGAGGTCCCTTCCAACCGGGTATTCTATGATTCTTATAAGCCCCCTTTAAGTACTGAAAGGCTGCAGTAAGGTCTCCCCGCAGCCTTCTCTTCTCCAGGCTGAACAACCCCAGCTCTTTCAGCCTTTCCTCATAGCAGAGGTGTTCCATCCCTCTGATCATTTTTGTGGCCCTCCTCTGGACCCACTCCAACAGGTCCATGTCCTTCCTGTGCTGAGGGCTCCAGAGCTGGATGCAGGACTCCAGGTGGGGTCTCACCAGAGCAGAGCAGAGGGGCAGTATCACCTCCCTCGACCTGCTGGCCACGCTGCTTTTGATGCAGCCCAGGATACGGTTGGCTTTCTGGGCTGCGAGAACACATTGCCGGCTCATGTCCAGCTTTTCATCTATCAGTACCCCCAAGTCCTTCTCCTCAGGGCTGCTCTCAATCCCTTCATCCCCCAGCCTGTATTGATAACGGGGATTGCCCCAACCCAGGTGAAGGGCCTTGCAATTGGCCTTGTTGAACCTCATGAGGTTCACACAGGCCCATTTCTTGAGCTTGTCCAGGTCCCTCTGGATGGCATCCTGGTCCCTCAGGCATGTCGACTGTACCACTCAGCTTGGTGTCATCTGCAAACTTGCTGAGGGTGCACTCGATCCCACTATCTGTGTCATTGATGAAGATATTAAACAGTACTGGCCCCAGTACGGACCCTGGAGGGACACCACTCGTCACTGTTCTCCATCTGGACATGGAGCCATTGACCACTACTGTCTGGATGCGACCATCCAACCAATTCCTTATCCACCAAACAGTCCGCCCATCAAATCCATATCCTTCCAATTTAGAGAGGAGGATATTGGGGTTGACCGTGTAGTTATGCAGACAACTATTACTCTTTGCTTTTATGCAGATGGCTTTCCCCTTGGCCTTTTTTTCCCCTGGCCTTTGGGACTCTGAATGTAACAGCTGTGGATGTTTCCACTGGGAAACCTCACAGGGAAATGCAAGTTTTTCTTCATTCTCTCCCTGCTCGTGTTGGTTGTATTACAGGGTTTAGCTTGAGCATAAATAATTAAGCAGTATTTGTATACTGGCATCTTTTTTAATGTAAAAGTTTGTTTCTTTTTGTATTTTTTTTAAGGGATCTTAAAAAAAACCAGCAAAACTTCTGGAAGTAGAAAAGGCTAAAGCTGACAGCCAATCCCAGAACTTGAAGTTCCTGAAAGATAAATCTGAGGATTTTAAAAATCAGGATCAAGGCTGCTGAGTTAGATGGAAGGAATTTTCTAACGAGACGTTGTGACACGATGGCACAGTCATGGTTGGTCAGGCCCAAAATTGTAGTTATAGACATCCCTGGAGCTTCCTAAACTCCAGGATTTAGTAATCTTGGGCTAACGTGTTACTGCACTTCAGTTGTTCCTGCTATGTTCATGGTCTCTCTCCAGGACATCCTATGGTAAATGCAAGGACACTTTCTCTTTCACTGAGAACTGTATTAGCTCTGACTACCTTGTGCTTATTGTGAGGTACTGTCACTTAATAAGAGTATACAGACAGCTACCAGTAGAGCAGCTGATTCACTGAGGTAAATTGTGTGTCAAAATTCTGAATATAGCCATTTTTTTAAATTAATGAATGATTAAACACAGAAGGCAGAAGTTGTTCTGTCTTCTCCTTCACCTTTCCTGCATGGTGAAGGACATGTGAATGCTTTATTTAACACTTGGATGCTGTCTGATACCTTGACAAATATGAGAGGGAGAATGTATTAGAGTTGATGACATCTTACTGAGAAGCCTCTTCCCAGTCTTGCCATGTGCTCTTCTCCCAGTAGTTTTCTGAAAAGACTTGTTATTCTTGATATAAATTTTAGTAGCAAATGATTTCATATACCAGCTATCGCTGTGGTTCAAATAACGTGTTTCTGTTGTTGATAAACTGTGTTCTTGTTTGCCTGTTTAGATCAAAACCCAAGGAAATGGTTTAAATCTTTCTCCTCCCTGTTATATTTTGTGGTCAGTTATGAACGAACTCTTTCCTGTTTGTAGGAGCAGCTTGCTGCCACGGGGCTGAACCAATTGCTGACACGAGTCACTCGTGAGCCTGTCTGAGGTAGGTCTTTTGGTACAAGATGGATGTTTCTACAGTGCTACAGACCAGGCTTGTTTGTTGGGTGGTTTCAGGAAATGTAGTTTGCTATTTGGTTACCTGAACAAGTATTAATGGTAAAAAGGAGCACAAATAAAAATCCAGTAGATAGATACCTCTGAACTGGGGTATGTTGGATGGGTTTGTCTCTCCTAGAAACTGAGAGGCATTTGTGGGTGCTGAAGGGGTACCTTTTCTTCAGGGTTAGATGTGGGCTTATTTTGGACTTGGGAGGAAGCTTTCCTTCTGGGCCGATTGAGGGGCACAATTGGAATCTTTATTTTTGTTGCCTTTTGGTTTTCCCTCTCTTTTCTTTCTGCCTCTGTCTGTAATGGGGAATATAGCCTACTAGAGAATTTCCGTGGAATAAATTCCCTGCCACTAAAAGAAAATCAGCAGCCTGTGATCTGCCTCCTCTCTGTAATGTGTGTTATAAACAGAGTGGATTTTCTGTGGACTATAATCTGTTACATGGCTGCCTGTATATTGCAATTACTTGGTAGAATGACCCAGGTGATTCTAGTTTGTGTGAAATAAACCTGCTTTCAAACACTTCAGAGTGAGGGGAGGAGGTCAAGTGAAACCCAAATTCTGAACCACTATGTGCTTTTTTTCTTGTGTCTTTATAAAATTTTTCAGCTGTGTTGTAAGCTCGGTGGGATAATTTGTTAAAGGTAAAAGCACATTTCTTGAGTTACTAGCTATAGATTCTCCAGCTTTGTGCTGAAGCATTTGTACACGTGTAACGTGTATTTGTGTTGTTCTGTCTGTACTCACCACGTTTTAATGTTATTTGCTGTTACTGTAATGAGAACTTAGTCCTTCTCCCAGTTTCTTTTGCTAGCTTTTCCTGCATGTTAGTTAAGTTGAACAATGAAAATAGGTTTCCTGATTTTTATGTTGTCGTTCTCATGAACCAGCACTGGGTGGCAATGTTTACATTGCACAGTGTTTCAGAAGAGCACTAACCAAAAGTCATTTCTGTTGGAATTTTACGTACAAAAAGCCTTAGGCTGTTTTTCTAGACTTGTCATCTTCTAGAACCTGAGCGTAAGTGCAGGTCTGGCTCCCTGACATTTCTGTATCTGCTTTGGCAAGAGCTCAGTGAGTCGGGCAGCACAAATGGCTTTATCTTCGGAGTGCATTTTTTTTTACTTTAAGTTGATTATTTGAAAAGAGTTGAGTGCTGTGGACGCTGCTGAGTTTTCAGCCCCAAAGAGACACTATTGCCCCTTGTTAACAGAGTAAGCAAAGCAGTGCAAGTGTAAGGGGAGTGTTTTTGGTGCTGCATGTGCAAAACTGTTTTCACACAGAAGCCATAGGCATGAGAACATATCTGCTTCCTTGGGGCTCAGTTCTCTCTCTGGCTTACAGTGAGGTTGACAGTGAAAGTTCTCTGGTGGATTCTCATTTGAAATCCCCTCTCCTTTCAGGGAGGTGAGATCAGGTGGTTATTCTCTAAGAAAAGACATCTGAAGGTGTCTTCAGAACGAAGAAAAATTAATTGATACCTCTGTGTAAAATTTTAACTGGGTTTGACTGACTGATAACTGAATGAATAGCAGATCTTTAGTTTTCCATGGGCTTTAAGAAGGATCATGAAAGCTCTCACCAACATCTGTGAATTCTGAAATGCTGTAGATAATTGTGGATCTATTTCACTGATTTACATCACTTCTACAAGTAAGACTAAAGAATATAATCTGCCTTGCTCTCTTCACAGAAGCTGGCTGGACTGCAGGAAGAACTTGTGCCTTTGAAGAAGAAACTGGAGGCCTACCTAGATTTACCTCCTGTAATTATTTTTTCCATTGTTCTATTGTATTTGCGATCAGATTAATTTTAATGGACTTCAGAATGTAAAGGATATTGTTGTGATGGTTTCAGTGGGCAGGTAGATGTCCTACAGGTCTATTAATGGTGTAAACAGAAGGCTATCTATTTATTAATCAAAGGCAAGAAATTAAGTATGCTTACCAGGCAAACTTTATTCTAACAAAATGCACAGATTTGTTGGGTGAGCTCAGTATCGAGGTGAATTAGCTAGAAATTAGACAAAGAAATGTGGAAGAAAAGATAATTCCTTAGTATAACAAATTTTTTGACATTTACCAGCTCTACATGTCATCAGGCTGTCGATGTGGTGGACACAGCACGTTGTGCAGAGGTTGGAGCTCTAAGCCAGATTTTAACGATTATGAAGAAATAGCCAAATGTAGGCGTTGTCCCCTAAACAAGTACTCTAGCTTGTGCAAGTACTGGCTGCTCCATCATTTTATTTGATTTCTCCTGCGGGTGCTGGGTACTCACCTGCACTCGGAAGATGCAGGTTTCTCATTTAGGTGACTAAATTGCAGTTTTGAAATCTCCTGTCTGTGTATCTTTTCTTCATTTTATATTTTGGCTATTGTCACTATTGGTCCCTGTGCTAGGAGTTACTATCAGACTGCCGTGTGAAGCATCTGTTATGAAAAGGATTTTACTCTTTTCAAATTAGAACACTTGTTACAAAAGACTTTCAGTTAAGGGTAATTTTGTCAACAACTTTATAGTGGCTTAAAGAAGTCATGGGTAAACCGGGCTTTAGCCCATGAAACAGAAGCCCTTGGCTTTGTGTGACGTCTGTACATCACCACCTGTGATATTTGGGACCACTAAACCCAAGTATTTCCAATCTCCTTTGGAAGATTGCCATTGCTTTTACAGGTAAGTATTAGGGACTTTTCTCTTTGTCATTCAGGGGAGAAGTAGCAAAAACTGGAGCGAATAGTTGAATGGGGTTTGGTTTTATTAAATACAATTGTGACTGTCTAGTTTACAGTTCTGTATTTGAGTTACCTGATATGGCCCCTGTTACCTCCTCATCTGAGCACCCCACAGCCTTCAGTAGAGCTAACCTCAGACCTTTCTGTGCAAGAGGTGAAAAAGATTTATTCCATCCCATTTATTTATAAATGGGGCGTAGAGGTCCAGAGAAACAAAGAGACTTGTCCAAAATGACATAGAAACTCTGCGATGAATCGCGTCTCTTGTATTATGAACTCGGGACCGCTGGGCCGCGCTGCTCTCTGCACCTCCTTAGCCCCCCGGCTGAGTTCCTGCCTCTCAGCACATCTCCCTCGTACAACTACTGCTGTCTCCCTCCTGGATGAGAGGGATGAAGGGAGAGGGTGGGACTCCTCTTTTAAATCCATCTTACCCCAAGAGGCAGCTGCCTCCTTTCCTCAAGTGAAACAGGACGTTCAAATTGGATTAGGTTCTCCAATTCCCCCCTCTCTCCCATCTTGCTGTCAGTGGAGACAGGGAGAGCCCTGATGCCTCACTTCTGGTGGAGGCAGAAGGAGGGAGGAAGGTTTATCCTTGCAAGCTTATTGTGCTTTGGAAAATTCATGCACGGATATGTTTAAAATCCAGTTCCTCGATTGGTAGGTTTGGAAAATTGCTAAAAATGGTGGTTTTTTAGACTTTAGGCCATACCAGACTTCTGAAAAATATGTGCTTGCCCAAATCAAAGCGATACTAGGCTTTTCATGTCAGTACCTTTTGCATGTGAAGGGTGTACACAAAACTGATTTCATTGTCCCCAAATTCCCCTGCGGCACATCATTAGACTCTTGCAATGGTGCAGGGATTCTGTTTCCAGCTGAAATACTGATTTTTTTTTTTTTTTTTTAAATGCCATTTTCTCTCATTAGAGTCATTCCCTTGCACAAGTGAAGATTGAAGTAGTAAAACGAGAACTGGTAAGAGTTGTTTGTTTTTTTGTTTTTTTTTTTTTAATCTTTCACAGTGATTTAAATGAGTGCTGTCATTCCAAAACAAGCTATATATATTAATTGGTTGTGGATTTATCTACCTCAGATTGTAGTCTTAATGATCTCTAGAGGGAAATTTTGCTCTGGTAAGGCAGAAGCCGTGCATATTGGTAAGAGGAACTGGTGGAGGAATGATATCTCAGCTATAAAGGCAGTTGGGCATAATGGTATCAGTGGGGATTAGGTATCTATATCCCTCTGGATTTTGTCTGCTTCACCTGTCAGAATGTTTATTCACTCAGCTGTGTTGCAGCTTATTGGTCTTGCAACCTTCCTTGCTGTTCCTGAACTCTCAAAGGGCTCTAGGGACCATATTTTATTTAACAGCTGCCTTGTAGACTGCAATGGGGACCTTCCCCTATAAAACATAATGCCCATTTCATCCATGCTTCTGTGATCTGCAGGTATGGTTGTTGGGCAACACTCATATAAAGCTGTTTGGGAAGTTCATATGTAGCTTTCCTGAGTGAGCTGGGCCACATTTGAGCATAAAACCTGTCTTTATTTCTTTGGGCTACTGTCTGCTTGCTCGTAGATGAAGCACAAGGTATTCAGTGATAAGCCTTAAAGCTGTGATCAACAATCACAGCGATCTGCGAGTATTTTGTACGTTTTCAGATGGGACTGCTCAGGTTGGTAAGCCACTTGGTTTTGGTTCAGAAGCACAAGCTCACTTTATCAGCCTGAGGCTTTTATCAGGTCAGAATACTCACCTCTGGAGTGTACCTGTTCAGCTTGAAGATGTTTAATATCACATTGGGGCGCAGTATAAAGGCAACTGAGCTTGTTTAGCTCTTCATTTGGAGACTTCTCTAGCTGCCTACAGAGACTATTTGCAGTAGTGAGACTTCCCAGTTCAATACTTGAGTTAATTAGTGCTAATAATATCCCAAGGTTTGATCATTGTAGATATGTTTGTCTAACAAGAAAGTAAGAAAACTGTTTCATGGTCACTGATTCCTCTTGTTTTTCTCTCCTGCTAGAATGCCTTGGAGGCAGAGTTCTCAAAGCAGATTGAGATGCCACAGCCCAGAAAACTCTAGTTCACCTGAAGTTGCCTGTGTGGAAGATTTCCCTTCTACTGTCTATTTATTTGCACTAGTAAAACATTTTGGAATTCTTACTGTACTTCTGCAACTTTCTGCCTTAATCTTCTTGCTGTTGGATGGCACGCTTGTGACCTTCCAGCAAGCATGCTCATGTTTAGGGGTTCATGTAGCCTTGCATTTGTAAACATCACCTATTTTTCATAAAATAAACCCCAGACTTAACTGTTTTCTTTATCAGTTCTTTTTCCATATGTGATACACACCTGTAACTGGCCTCCAGACGGCACCTTCACTGGGAGGTGTCCCTGTCAGGATTTGGTTGACCATTACCACTTCGAACGGAACTGATCAGGGAGTCTGGTTTTCTCCTTTTTCCCTGTCCAGGGTCTGCATTGTGCTTTTTTCCTGGAGTCTTCTCTTCGGTGGTGCAAGTGATGACAGACTCTCTTTACATCTACTAGATCATTGGCTTTTGCTCCCCTGTTTTGTTTTCTCTTGTCATTTCAGGGTTGGGGAGACGTAATTTTTTTCCCAATCACAGCATGTCTGATGTTTACCAAGTTTGTGAAGATGAGTTCTAGGCTCGTGCCTGGAGTGCTTCTTAGTTTGAGCATTTTCTTTAAACAGAAGTGAACAGTTAAATTTCTCCTTAATGTCTTCAGCAGGGATTTGATATGTTAATGACGGTACGGAAATTGTGAGCTAGGGCTCAGAAGAGTGGCTCCCGCTGCCTTCTAAAGCCCCGCAGCATCTGAGACAGCCCACAGGGGATTTTCTTGTGTGTGTGATGGCTGTCGACCTTCAGGGGAACAGGCTGAGCTCTGGCTTGTTTCACATGGGTCACAGTATTGGCATCACAGATCAGCAAATGGTACTGCTGACCTGTAAGAGATGAGATGAGATGTAGCGGCATCAACCTGCAAGGTTTGCCCATGTTCAAGGCTTTGACAGAGAGCAGTCTACTGTTGACTACTTGTTGTTTCTCCTGACGTTATAAATAGAGCTAGGCCAATGAAAGTAGATAAACAGCTTTATGGATAGTGAAGGGATAGCTTTCAAAACAAAAAGGGGCTTTATAGTAAGACCTTTCTAGGTCCAAAAATACATGAATATTTTTGCAGAACCACTGTGGGATGCTATCATTTCGAAGCTAGTTTGTACTTTCCAATTCAGCCTCAAATGTCATCTTCCAAAAGGGTCCCAGAGCCCTCCTCTTATTTTCATGCCACCACCACACCAGCCTTAAACACCCCAGCTTTGAAAAGTTGTTTTGTACTAAAGCCAAAAATCTGAAAATCTCCTGTGGATGGGGAAAAACCGAAAACTAGACATAGTGGCAGCACCTGAGGACATCAAGCGTGGACTGGGGCCCGTTTGTACTGGGCACCATCCAGACAAATAGCAGCGGTGCTCTCGGTGACAATTTGTAGCTACAATTTGTTTGCAATTAGAGTCGCAAAAGATTATGGTAATGATTTAGCGTGGTGCGCCTGTCCCCAGGAGCTGTTACTTCACTGCAGAAATTTGATTTCACTGATCTGCAGGAAGAGAGATTCTTTCTATTGCTTCATGTCCTCCCTTGAAGCGATAGCACCATGAGATTTGTATTTGATTATGCTTAGGGTGTTGCTCTGATTTCTGAAGCCGCAGACTCAGAACGACACTGGTGTGGGTGAAGTGCCACAGCCTCCTCACCTGGTGGCCGCCTTGCCCTCGTTTGTCTCACTGTAACTGGGAAGAATTGAAGGATGCTCAGAGAGCCGCTGCTCGTGGGAACCTTCGGCCCCATCTTCCGCACGCCAGAGGGAGTTGCTGTTTAGTTTCAGGTTTTTAAATCAATACGTTAGGTTAGGGTCAGTTGCCTTAGTTTCATGGCTATGAAACTCCAGTTCCTTCTGGGCTAGAAACCAAGATGGCAGGAGCAAGTGGACAAGCCATCTTTTGTACCCGTGGGCTAAACTGGCTAAGGGGAAATTACCTCAAAGGTACCTGATGTGAAATCTAGAGCAGGCGTAGTAGCGCAGGGATGGCTGCAGGTGTGGCTACTGCTTCCCGAAAACACTACCAAAAGAAGGCAAGGGAGTAGCCTTTGAATCTGGAAGGAGCAAGAACAGAGAATCATAGAATCGTTAAGGTTGGAAAGGACCTCCGAGGTCATCAGGCCCAACCTGTAATTATTTTTCACAAAATTTTTCTGGAGATCGTTGAGTCCACCATGATCTGATCTTTCCTGTTGTGGAAGGGGAAAGAAGTCATAGTCTTCAAAGGCACCAGGGCGTAGCTGGGTAGGCGTTGGAGAATGATTTAACGAGAAAGCCATTGTAAGGCAGGGGAGGTCATGGCCTGACAATTAAGGAATCTTAATCACTGGTGGCTTTTAAGAGCAGATAGGAAGTGCTTTGCTTAAGTGTTTATAATGCAAGGGAGTATTGGTCACGCTTTGGGATAGAAAGGTGGATGAGATGACGGCTTGAGGGTGGTACCAGCCCCGCTTTTCATGAGAGCCTCAAGACTTAGTGGGCTAACGTTAGATGAAGATGTAACCACGGCTCAAGGCTTGGGAGGATTTCCCAGGACTGCGGCAGTCTCCTAGCACCGCTTCATCACGTAATACCGCACCAGTTGTGAAAGCCAGGGGGTGTTCTCCCCCTGCGCCCCCGGGCAGCTGCTCCGCTCCCCGGCTGCTGCTGTTTCACAGCATGTGCCGTGTCCCGTTCGTTGGCAAAGAGCCCGGATACAGAGAGCAGCAGGGACAGACTCTGACTCGAGAGCCGTCCAAAGATAGCCACGTGTTGCTTCTCAGCATTGGAAATACAAAGAGAAAAAAATACCCAGCAGCTGCATTCGAGCGGCGTGCCACGGCTGAGCCATCTGCAGCACGCCCAACATAAATCAGCAGCCAGTTGTTGGGTCCGACAGTTCGGCTTTTGATGGAAACGAGGAAAGTCAAATAAACGAGATTTATGTAGCCAGTGGACTGTCAGTAAGATTTTTCGGCTCTTCAGTTACACATTTGCATGAGCAGAGCACCTAGTAGGGCAAGTGGAGATGTCCTTCCTCACTGTTGGTATTTTGGGGCAGTCCAGCTTCTCCAGCACGGGGATGGGATGCCAGTGCAGGAATGTATCACAGAGGTCCTGCTGAGACAGGAGCGCATCAGCCTGAGTGCTTGGCTAAGAAAATTTTTAATTTTGGGGCTTCACCCTCTGTCCTGGCAGCTGTTGAGTGTTTCCACGGAGGTCACAGCGGGTGGTGAGGAGCTGTGTGGCAGCCTGGAGGGAGGCTGCCAGCTGGACCCCTCGGCTGTTGTATATTATGAAATAATCGCCCAACTGAGAATGACAGGAATGTCTGGAGAGGCTTCTGCTGCTTCAGCCTTGCTTCAGATTACATCAGCTGCTCCATTCTGAACTCCCAGCCTGATTTTTGGAGACACTTGTCTATTAACACCTGCAAGCCAAGAGCAGTTGTGCTTGCTGGGAACTTTGTGTGAGGCTCCTGCAGCTCCGGGGCAGCTGCCCACGGCGTGGGATGCTGCAGGGCCGGAGCTGGAGCCAGGCTGAGCTGCGGATCCCTTGGGTTTTACGGACTAAGTGCAAAAGGCATGCACGCTTTATCGCCGTGCACTCGATTCCTCCTCCTGGAAAATGTGAGGATCCAAATTCCACCTGAAAAAAAAAAAAAAAGAATTAAAATTATGCGCTAGACATGAAAGCCAGTGGTCAGCCTCAAGTGTAAACTTGTATACATTTTACCACAAAGAGACAGGCTGCTTTTATCAGGCCAATGTGCAAAATAATAACTGCTTTAGGAAAAAGATTAGAATTCATCCCCAAATTAGCTAGGGGATAGGGATTTATTTAAAAGAAAACATTTAAGTCATAATAGAATATATATATATAGAATAATAAAAATAAAATGCTAGAGAAATGCAAAATATGGGAGGCAGATTTAAGGCTACTGAGCTGCAATATGTATCTATTTACTCAAAATGCATTGAATCCAAACATGTGGATGGAATCTCTTTTGGCTATATATTTCAGCTAGTACTATAGAAATACTCTATTTGTTGCAAACATTTCATTGTGGTTGCTTTTCAATCTTCCTCTGACTGAAAGTATTCAAAATTTTTTTTCAGTCATATCAATCCTTTAGTAGATACAGACTATTAATATGGGACTTTGCAATTAAACACAACTTTAAAAAATATTAAAATACTTTCAAGATTTATTTTGAAAGTAAGTTGGTTGCATTTTGTACCATCTCCAGTAAAACATTCCAAATATACTTTTGATACTTAGCTCTGTTTTGGGTACTTACAATTTGACACATCACATTTTTTACTTATAAGTGTACTTCAGATTTTTTTAATTACATCTAGTACTGAATAGGTCTTACAGGTCTGGAAGAGATTTTGTATTTCTGAGCTATTCTTTGAATTTTTAAATTACAGGGTCAGCAGTGAAACAATAGTAATCCCGGTCCGCGCAGCCTTGCGTGCCGCAGGAAATCCTTCACTTTGTCTCTGGGTACGCAGTGGCTGTTAGTAACTTCATGCAGCTTTAGACACATTTTTCATTTTCTTACATGCTCACTTCATTAAAAAAATTCAGTACGAGGCTGGAAGGATTTCTGCTTCTCCAATTCAGAAATATTTCTTCTGAAAAAAACAAAACAAACAAAAAAACCCCAAACCCACAAGCGAGTAAGCAGAGGCTTTACCAGTAAGCGTGTATTTAAAGTAAAACTTGTGGTTTCTTCTCTCTTCACTGGGTACGGCCTATGTGGGAGGATACAGCGCTGCCTCCCATCTGCCTTGAAGTCATTCAGCATTACACCATCCTCCCTGAACCAAGTCATCTCTGGTTAAAAACAAAAACAACTAACAACTCCAAAACTAGGACCTAATCTAATAAATGCTTCCTCTAGCCCCTTGCTAAAGACGCCTTTAATACTAATTAAGCAGCACAGATGCTTAATTACCCAATATTGGCTGGTAAAACCCAGCAGCAAAGAAAGATTTTGTATCTCTTCCTTCCCCAGAGGACGTGGGCTGCAGCTCGGGGGTGGGTGAACCCCTCGGTGTCCTAAGCAATTTTCCCATGGTCCCTGTTTGGCTGCTGCTGGTGGCTGTAGAGGAGCCTGGGTGACTTCGGCGTGAAGGAGTGGGAGTGCAGCGAGGAGATGGCTTGGCTGGGTTTCAGCGGCTCATTTGTGATTTCAGATGCTTGGTAGCCTGCAGCCCAGCTTGGAAAATGGGCGTTGCTTAAATGTTACTCGGAAGGTGAAGTGTCTATATATTCCTTCTGCAGAGGATGCTTAGTCATGTGCTTATGGATACTGCCATCAGATGCATGAGGATGAGCTCGTGAAAAGTCATTCTCCCAGTCTGGAGCTGGAGGGGAACTTTTGGCTTGGGGCTGGTTGCGAGATAGGAGCAGGGATGGAGGAGCTCTGCTCCCCCTGCAAAGAGCCGGGTGAGGGAAGCCGGCCAGGAAACCCTCACGAGCCAAAGTGCTCTCACAACCAGCTTTTACTTTGACATGGGAACGTGGCTTGGGGTTGCTCCTGCTGTCTGCTCCAGTGCTGAGCTAATTTCCTCCCATTGTCTTTGGGGAAGTGCAACAGAGGAGAGGTGGTGGTGGTGGCCCCCTGGAAGCTCAGATGTGGGGCTGCACCACTGGGGCCCTCCGCAGCTGAAGGAGCCTCCACCACTCCCTTCCCCTGTAAGCCTTTCTAGAGATGTCCCACTGAGACTCTCATTTCTCAGCTGCATTTCTTCATGGCGGAGGAGTTCTTATCGCTTCCTTGTGGAGGTAACTAATGCTGAAATCATTTCACTCTTGGCAGAGGCGGTCGAAGAGCGATAAAACGGAGCCAAAGGAGTGCAGAAGAGGCGCTGGGCTGTACTCCCGAAATTCCTGGAGCCAGTATCACCTCTTGCCTTTCCTCCTCCCTTCCTAATATTTCAGCCCATCTCCCTGAAAATTCAGAATGAGTCCCCTGGTGTTTCTCCTAATCTGGCATTTAAAATCTCAGGCAATAAAGCTTTCACCACTTCCCTTAGGGAGACAATTTTCCAGCCTACGGTTCTCCATTCAAAAGCTTTCCACCCTAATTCTCAGCTCAAACATGCCCTTCCTTAATTTCACCCCATTGAAATCATTAACGTATCACCAGTCTTCTCCCTTCGTGCCACTTCATTCAAATATTTACAGATCACTAATGTCTCCCTGCTTAGTTTACTAATTCTGTTGTACCTTTGATAGTCAGAATTTCTTTTTTTCTTTCGTAATGCCTCCAGGCTGCCAGTTCCTTCAGTTGTGGCTCTTTGAGGTCCTTTCTATTTATCACTCTTCTTGCAAATGCGAGGCAGATGCTTACCACCCTTGCCTGTGTTATGCTTTTCTGTATGTCGTCCAAAACTGCGTTGCCTGTTCCTTGCTGCCATGTCCTAACGCCTGTGCAACAGTGTGCCGTCCTCCGGGCGCCTTTCAGGAGTCATGCCTCCAAAGCACATCCTTCCCTGTAAATATTGATTCTGGATTATTTTCCCAGAAGTAGCCAGCTGGGTTGTGGAGGTTGATTTTAGTTGGTGGGAGGGCACGGCTAGAGCTGCGTAGGAAATCAGAGCAGACTCTGGATTAGAGCCCCCAGCAGCCCCACACAGGGCAGGTTTTATCTTTTCCTAAGTATGGATTTCATTAGCGCCCTGCTTGTTCCCTCTTATGCCGACACCGCCAACATTGGATGCAACAACGAGGCTGGTGCTCTTGCAAAGGAAGTTTTTTACATGATTGGTGAGAAATATCTTGCAAAGTACTGTTTTAAAAGAGAATAATGGAGTCCTGAATACGTAGCTCTACTTCTACCTGACTCTCATTCTGACTTCTCCTCAATGTGCTAAATTCTCCTGAGGTAGCGTGTGATGTCTGTCTTTGTTTTCCCAAGTCCATGTAGGTGATTTGGGTGGTGGTGGTGGGTAGACGCATACGCACATTTCTATACTATCAGCCCTATAACTGATTCTGTGCCACGAGCAGTGGCTGTGGAGGAGCAGGATCCTCCAAGGGTGCTTCTGCCATACGATGCATGTTTAACACTTGAACTTCCCCAGCGTTTGTAGGCCCTGATCAGTATTTAGGGACTATATTGAAATGATTGCTGCCACGTTTTCAAATTGCAGACTGCTACCTACAATGTATTGTGCAGTTGTGCAGCATATATACCCCGGGGCTGCACAGCTAAATACTCCGATTAAGTAACACCAGAACGATGTTTAATGTATGCATTATAATGTTGCCCTAATTGCATACCGTGCTTCCCCCACCCAGCCCCCAGGTCTCTGATCTCAGGGAGTGCAAAGGCAGGATCACCAGGATCAGCATTGGAGGGAGAACGAGCACTGGCTGAGAGACTTTGTGGTGCTGGGCTCCTGCTGCCTTCGCCTGTGTCTCTCCCGAGCTCGGCCCTCCTCATCACCCAGCCCCTGCACCAGGGGAAGATGTTTCTTTCTTCTCGTTTCCTGGTTTCCTTCTGCTTCCTCCTCTGCTCTTTTCCTCCGGTGAGTCAGCTCCAACCACCGTGCTTGGTTTGCACACTTCTGCTTTGCTGCTGGGAAACCAAAGAAAGTGCTGTGCCGTTAGCCTGCAGACAGGTCTCCCTCCTGGCTGATTTACCAGCCCTCGCCTGCCTCAGCTTTCCCCTGTGGTGGGCGACCCACGGCTCCAGCCAGCGTGAACTGGCTTTGGCGGTGGCTGCCTGCCGCTGTGCCCCTCACGCGGTGTCGCAGCCTGCCCCGCCGCCATGGGAACAGGCACCTCGACTGGCCGAGGCCAAGTGCATCCCCTCAGGCAATGCCTCGCAGGGGTCTCACTGGGCCTGCGGCGGCTCGGGGATCTCGGGAGGGGGGCTCTCCCGCGGGTGTAGGCGGGGAGGGGTGTGTGGGTGTCACGGGGGGGAGGGGGGGGGGCACACCCGGAGGGTGTGAGGGATACGCGATACCCGCGGATATCCGGCTGTGTGCGACAGTCCTCTCCTCTTCTCTTCCTCTTCCTCTCTTCTGGCAGAGAGGGAGGGGGCGGGGCCGAGGCCGGCAGGCCCCGCCCCCGGCGCCGCTCTGCGCCGCGGGGTGGCGCTGGCGGGCGCGGTGGCCGCTGGCCGCTCTGCGCGGGCGTTCGGCTGCTCTGGCGGCGGCGGGAGGAAGTGACGCTGCGCAGCGGAGCTCTGCGGCCTCCGGTGACGTTTTCTCTGGCGTTGGGGTGGCAGTGGCGCGGCTGAGACCCGGCTCCTCCCGGCCGCTTATGCCCCAGCTGCTGCTCCTCGGGGGGAGGCTAGGAGGGGCCCTTCGTCGTCCAGGTGAGTGGGGCTGGCGCTGGCCGCGGCTCGCCCGCTGCGCGCTCTGGCGGGGCCGGGCCGGGCCGCCTCGCCGCAGCCGCGGGGGTGCCGGGTGAGCAGCGGAACCGTTGCTGTTAGCCCCGCTGCGCGCGGGTGGGAGGCGACGGGGCACCACAGGGGGGGCGGGTACGCCCCCCCTTCCCCTGGGGCCGGCGGTGGCGGGAGCGGGCGGCCCGGCGGTGCCCCGGAGCGGGCGGGCACGGCCCCGCGGCGCCTTGGGGGGCCTGGTCCCACCACCAGGGCTGGGGAGGCGGCCCTGCTCGCCCCGGGCATCCTCCGCGCCGGCCGAGGGGTGCCCGGTGGGCGGCTTTTCGCGCTGACCGCCTGGGTGAGGGGTGACCTCCATCCTGGAAGGCAGGAGTCCATCTGAGCCGCTGCTTTTTTTTGTCCTAATCTTGCCCGGAGTCAGTGGATGAAAACCTTGCCGCAACTCCTGGAAGCAACTTCTGGCCACTTTGTGTTTCCTAGGACTTCTGTAATGTGTTGTGGGATCGTATTAGCTGTTTGGAGAAAAAAACTTTGAAAAACAAGGTGTGTAACTGCTCTAGCTTTATGCTTCTCTATTTTTTTTTGCTTTGTTTACCTTGGGTGATGTGGGAATATATATTTTATGTGGAAAAAAAAGTTCAAGTTGTTCGATGCTTATCTAGCCTGAGTTTCCCTTGAGCTCCTAACATCTAATGGGTTGCAGATGTGGCTTTCAGTGACACAGCCATCCGAGGAGAACATAAAAATTTAACCGTGCTACTTTTTCTTTTTAAAAAGGGCAAAGGTAATCTGAGCAGACTTGTAATATTTTAACTATTTCCCCAATTCCAGTATTGTAACTTTCTTTGTATTGAGGTTATTAGACACCTACTTAAAAGGCTACTTTTTGAAAGACTTGGTTGGTTTTGGGTTTGTTTGGGTTTGGGTTTTTTTGGGGTTTTTTTGTTTTACATTGTGTAGCTGGTAGGGAGAGCTTCTACCTTTGTTAAGTAGCATTTAATTGTATTTATGTCGTAGTTTGTTAATAGCGGAACTAGGCTACTTGTATTAAAGTTTGTAGGTACGTTTATGATTCCACAACTGCAATACCTCAGTTAAACAAGGTCTCAGTTGTAACTAGTTGCATACTTTAAACCAGCGCAAAGTACCTAATAGCATTTCAAAGGCTGAAAAAACTTGTGCGTAGAGGTGCTACGATGTAAGTGTAGATCCTCTTTGGTTTTGCTTGGTTTTTTCACTGGCAGGTAATTCTGGCTTTGAAGAATGAATGTGTAGTAAATCTTTGAACCCTTGAGCGTCTCTTTAAAAATGTAAAATTTCTCTTAATTTCCTCCTCTCTCCCCAAAGATTTTATTTGGTTTGAAGACTTCTCTGGTACTTGTCAAGCATAAGAGCAAATAATAGTTTCACTTATAGGCAAGTGCTAGCCTACTTCCAGTTTTCAAGCTAAAATTTTAAGTACAAACAGTAATAGCTCTCCCCTTAGAACAGCAAACAAATGTTAAATTTAAAATGTTTCTCTTAAGCCTATTAAAAAACTTAATGTTTGACCTTGAGGTGGAAACAGGGTATGGTGTCCTTTGAGGTCTTCATCTTGTGGTTCTCCTGCCATAGTTAATACCTGTAATTGCTCTTTCTGTCATATAAGAGCTGAAAGTCAGGCAGTCACAACAGTGCAGCTTCCACTGTTGCTCTGGAGGAGGAAAACATTGCCTTTGCGGGGTGAATCGGTTTGTAACAAGCACTGAGGAGAACAGTAAGTTGCTTGTCATGTGTTTGCTAAACCCAGACATTCCCCCTGTATAGACGTACGATAGAAAAGCAGTGAGATGAGTGAGTGTTCGACACCAGTCGTTGTTAAGCATCATTTTCTGAGTATTTCTCACATCTAGTGATCTAGAAGAGTCTGGTGCTGGCAAAAGAAGCTCCAAAGGGGATGGTTATGTGGCTACTAAAAGCTAATAAAATACTGCTTTCTGTGGTTCTGGTATACCAATAACACTGGTGTTCTGTCTAGGGGATTAGGAGGAGGGACGGTGGGGGTGATGGAAGGTGTTACGTGAGTTTGGGCAGCTGGTATTTATGCTCAAGTATGAGGATAACAGTTCTGACTCATTTTTAAACACTTGAATCTTTAATTATAATGTGTCGACTATTTCTGTTTGCTCTTCAGCCTAATTGCTAGTTGGCATCATGAAGAGGTGTGATGAGAAATTCTTGAGAAATCAGGAAGAGGAAAGGACTGTGGTCTTACACATTCAAGTGTATGATATGTATTGCAGTGCAGCCTGGCCATCTATGCTTGCGTTTGATAAGTGCACGAAGGCTGTCTGCTTGGTAGAAATTAAAGTGCACAAACAAGTTGGGAAACGAGTGGATGCATTAAACCCGATACTGCAGAGGGAGGGGAAAAGAGAAGGAACCTGAAGCCAACCACAAGGCAGTTGAGAACAGTTGATATGGAGCGGTCACAACACACAGACCAAGCACTGCTCTAACTGATAAAAGAGAGGTAGGAAGGATGTTTGTGTGTGTTTGACAAATGGGCAGATGACGCTGGCAGCTGACAGTGTGGAGGAGGTGGGGATTAATGAGGTAAGATAAGATTGGATGAACAAAGAGTAAATATAGAGAATCATGAGGGGCTTTGAACACGAAGCATTAGGGAGATAAGTTGGTGTAACTTGATCGGAGCAACGAGAAATAATTGCCTTGATTGTCCTGACCCCTCATCTCCTTGCTGTGTATTTACCTTTAAAATGCAGGCTTCTTTGCCTTGCCTTGATTTTTGTTCACTTTCTTTGCTATATCTTGTATATTATCATATCAACTCCCTGCTCCACCAAGGATGTATATGCCTTCTGTGACCCACCTGTATATCAACATCTCAAACATCTGTTAATGAGATGGGAGCCTCTACGTACCACACAGTGAAAGGAGCTGCAGACTGAGCATTTGCAACTGTCTGGTTACTCTCTAGATATGTCACCACTAGATATGTTAAAGCTTTGGAAACTTTTAAAATGTGTAAATAGTTTCAAGCAACCTGTATTTAATTTTCTATAACATTTCAAAGTTAGTGTGTTGATGGTACTTTTTGACAGAATTGGGTCTATGGTCAATCTCAGCTTCTGTGTTTTTATCTGCAGTTGTCTAAACGACTTACAAAACTGTAAACATTGACAGAAACTGAGCAGCAGATTTAATAACACATTTACTAGATCAGAGTGAAAGATTTAAATACCATAGTTGCAAGTGTATTACTCACACCTCAGAACAAGCACTCTGGAAAAGAAGTACCAAAACTTGAAAATCTTTGCTGGCTTGAATGTTATCAGTAGCAATGGGGAACCAAAAATGAAGCAGAAGTGGGAGAGGGGGACAGGCACAGTGCTGGGAAAGAGCTCTGGGATAAAGTTGTGTGGTGCAGTGTATGTTGCTGCACAGTTACAGCTCCGAGATAACCTGAGGCTTACGTGGCAAGGAAACCACTTATGTCTTGTTTTTCTAGTATGTGAATTGAGGTTCAGCAGAGAACCAACACTTGTGCCTTTAACTTTAGCACTGTAACTCGGGAGCAACTGAACTGTTATGACAGCGGAATCTGTGGCAGCAAATATTATTGCAGGGAACTTTTCATGGTGATTTGTGTTGTCTTTCTGTTGCATCTTTGTTCCAGGTTTTTAATGCATAATGCAGTTCGGAGTCTGCGACTTGGTCTAGAATGCAGTGTCTACAAATGTGCAATTCTGAGCAAAAATAAAACAGGATAAAAGAGACTGTAAATAAAAATGTGTGTATAGTGTAAATATTAGCCTCTGCAGTTGCTTTCTCGTAACAGAGTACATCTCTGAACTAGACTGGTGTGACTGATACCTTGTCACTTGTTCAGTGTTACTGCTAAGGGTTAGAATTTAAATTTGTGGTTGTCCATTCCCCCTTGTTAGTGTTCCCTCTTCACATGTCTGATCAGGATGAATAGAGCCTGTACAGTATAGCAATTTCTCCACGGATATGACTTACTTTCTGCAGTTCAGGCACGCATCGATTACTCATTCAGGACTGAAAATGAGATGCGGCTCGGTCACTGAGGTGTTGCCGTTACATGTTGCAATGCATTACTGAATGCATGGGGAGGTCAAGTAATATTCCTGTGGTCATGTGGCGAGTCAGCTTTAGATTTGGAATGATCCAATCTAATATCCCTTTTTATTTAAGAAGGTATTTAGGATTTTATATCAATTTGACCACGTAGTCTGTCTCTTGAATGCTCAGAAATTGATTCAAGTGGCAGAACAGTGTACAGGCTTCAGCCCAATCACGCCTTGTGATATTTGGTCTCCCAAGAAGACAGCTTAAAAGCTGTTAGGACTCAATCTGACAGCTTTTTAATCATAAGCAAAGCAGGTGGTCACTGTTTAATTAAATGCAAGTATTTAAGACTCTCTCAAGCTAGTATTTTTGTATCCTAGAATCATAGAATAATTAAGGTTGGCAAAGACCCTTAAGATCATCGAGTCGAACCGTTAACCTATCACTGCCAAGTCCATCACTAAACCGTGTCCTTGAGCACCACGTCTACCCTTCTTTTAAATACCTCCAGGGATGGAGACTCAAACACTTCTCTGGGCAGCCTGTTCCAATGCCTGACTACCCTTTCGGTGAAGAAGTTTTTCCTAATATCCAAACTAAACCTCCCCTGGCGCAGCTTGAGCCTGTTTCCTCTTGTCCTACCACTTGTTACTAGGGAGAAGAGACTGACCCCCACCTCGCTACAACCTCCTTTCAGGTAGTTGTAGAGAGCAATAAGGTCTCCCCTCAGCCTCCTCTTCTCCAGGCTAAACAACCCCAGCTCCCTCAGCTGCTCCTCATAAGGCTTGTGCTCCAGACCCTTCACCAGCTTTGTTGCCCTTCTCTGGACACGCTCCAGCACCTCAATGTCCTTCTTGTAGTGAGGGGCCCAAAACTGAACACAGTACTCGAGGTGCGGCCTCACCAGGGCCAAGTACAGGGGCACTATCGCCTCCCTGGTCCTGCTGGCCACACTGTTCCTGATACAAGCCAGGATGCCATTGGCCCTCTTGGCCACCTGGGCACACTGCTGGCTCATACTCAGCCGGCTGTCAACCAACACCCCCAGGTCCTTTTCTGCCAGGCATCTCTCCAGCCACTCCTCCCCAAGCCTGTAGCGTTGCATGGGGTTGTTGTGACCCAAGTGCAGGACCCGGCACTTAGCCTTGTTGAACCTCATACAGTTGGCCCCGGCCCAACGATCCAGCCTGTCCAGGTCCCTCTGCAGGGCCTTCCTACCTTCAGGCAGATCAACACTTCCACCCAACTTGGTGTCATCTGCAAACTTCCTGAGGGTGCACTCGATCCCCTCATCCAGATCATCAATGAAGATGTTGAACAGGACCAGCCCCAGTACTGAGCCCTGGGGAACACCACTCATGACTGGTTGCCAACTGGATTTGACTCTGTTAACCACCACTCTCTGGGCTCAGCTGTCCAGCCAGTTTTTTACCCAGCAGAGAGTGCACCCATCCAAGCCATGAGCAGCCAGCTTCTCCAGGAGAATGCTGTGGGAGACAGTGTCAAAGGCTTTACTAAAGTCCAGGTAGACAACATCCACAGCCTTCCCCTCATCCACCAAGCGGGTCACCCTGTCATAGAAGGAGACCAGGTTAGTGAAACATGATCTGCATTTCATAAACCCATGCTGGCTGGGCCTGATCCGCCAATTGTCCCGCATGTGCCGTGTAATGGCACTCAAGATGATCTGCTCCATGACCTTTCCTGGCACTGAGGTCAGGCTGACAGGCCTGTAGTTCCCCGGATCCTCCTTCCAACCCTTCTTGTAGATGGGTGTCACATTTGCTAGCTTCCAGTCATCTGGGACCTCCCCGGTTGACCAGGACTGCTGATAGATGATGGAGAGTGGCTTGGCCAGCTCCTCCGCCAGCTCCCTCAGTATCCTTGGGTGGATCCCGTCTGGCCCCATGGACTTGTGCGCATCCAGGTGGAGGAGCAGGTCAGTGACTGCCACCTCTTCAACAACTGGGACTTCACTCTGCGTCCTATCTCCATCTCCTAGCTCAGGGGCCTGAAAACCCTGAGGATGACCAGTCTGACTATTAAAGGCTGAGGCAAAGAAGGCATTAAGTACCTCAGCCTTCTCCTCATCCTTTGTGGCAAGTTTCCTTCCGCATCCAACAAAGGAGGGAGATTCTCCCTGGCCCTCCTTTTGTCACTGATATATTTATAAAAACATTTTTTGTTATCTTTAACTGCAGTGGCCAGTTTAAGTCCTAGCTGGGCCTTTGCCTTTCTAATCTTCTCCCTGCATAACCTCACAACATCCTTGTAGTCCTCTTGAGTCGCCTGCCCCTTCTTCCAAAGGTGGTAAGCTCTCCTTTTTTTCCTGAGTCCCAGCCAAAGCTCTCTGTTCAGCCAGGCCGGTCTTCTCCCCTGCCTGCTCGTCTTTTGGCACATGGGGACAGCCTGCTCCTGCGCCTTTAAGTCTTCCTTCTTGAATAACATCCAGCCTTCCTGGACTCCTTTGCCCTTCAGGACTGCCTCCCAAGGGACTCTCTCAACCAGACTCCTAAACAGGCCAAAGTCTGCCTTTCTGAAGTTCAGGGTAGTGGTTTTGCTGACCCCTTCCTTACTTCTCCAAGAATCGAAAACTCTATCATTTCATGGTCTCTGTGCCCAAGACAGCCTCCGACCACCACATCACCCACCAGGCCTTCTCTGTTCGTAAACAGCAGATCCAGCGGGGCACCTCCCCTGGTTGGCTCGCTTACCAGCTGCATCAGAAAGTTATCCTCCACACACTCCAGGAACCTCCGAGACTGTTTCCTCTCTGCTGTGTTGTATTTTCAGCAGAAATCTGATAAATTGAAGTCTCCCATGAGAACAAGGGCTAGGGATTGTGAGACTTCAGCCAACCACTTGTAGAATGCTTCATCTGTTTCTTCATCCTCTTTGTGTGGTCTATAATAGACTCCCACCAGGATATCTGCCTTGTTGGCCTTCCCCCTGATGTTCACCCATAAGCATTCAACCTTATCACTACTGTCCTTGAGTTCTAGACAGTCAAAACACTCTCTAATGTACAAGGCTACCCCTTCGCCTCTCCTTCCTTGTCTGTCCCTGTGCCTTGCTAGAGAGACAGTTCTAAGTAATCTGGCAAAAGAAATATTTTAGGGAAAAAGGTTGGTAAAGAGTAGGTCAGGAAGCTGTCTACTAATTCCATGTGCTTGTGGTTGGAAATACAATGTAAGATAAGGGAGGTTTAGAGGCTGTGTCCTAATGAAGTAAGTTGGATGAAATGCTGGTAGCCTGAGGCCTCATCGTCTTTAATAAGATGTCTTTTGGAAATGAAGTTGTTGTTGTCGGAAAGAATGGGCTTGTGTGTAGCAGTTTACTGATAAATACGATTTGAGTTGTCAATAGCTATGGTTCCTCCAGAGCTGGTAATACCTTTTGATCAGCACTATGTAGAATCTGTGAGGAGTTATAAAAAAAAACATTTCTTTGAGTATAGTTTTTAAAAAGCCTCTAAGGTAGTTTTATTTTCCATGGTTCCAGTTACTGATATTGATAAGTCAACCTAAAGGCAATTCACAGGCTTTGAATCCGCTTGTTGTAATAAAGAAAATCCAGCAATTGTTGAATACTATAAAACTAAGCTAGGGAAATTTAGTGAATATCTTGCCAGAGTTAACTAATTATTGAGGGCTTATGAAGTTATAGACCTCACCTCAATTTAAAGCTGGTTTGATAACAGACACTTGGTTTCCTTTTTTTGTTTTACAAGATCAAACATACACTGTCTGTATGGAACTCATCAAGCTAAAGCAATAATAAGACTATGTTGAATGAATGGAATGGGGTTGAATTCATGCTCCAGACTTGATGCTCTTTTTTCTTCTATCTCCCCTTTTGCTGGGGAAGTTGTATATATTTACGTCTCCTGTTGCTAACCATTAGTTTTATTCTTAAGAAAGCTCTGCCAGCTGAGACTCTCTTTCCTAAATCAAGAACAATAATGCAACAAATAATTTGGGGGTAAATGATGCTTTTATTTAAGGGTAAGGTTTTTTTCAGCTGTTGTTTGTCAGAAGCTTATTCTGAATTAACCTCCTGCACTGTCCTTTTTCTTCACCGGGCTTCGTTCTCCTCCCTTAACAGACCGTGCCACAGTCCCTCCAATTCTGCCAGTGTCCGCAGATGTTTGTCTATGGCTGCGGCATCCTACAATAATTTAACTTTTTTGTTGTGATAGTTTCTCCTCCTTAGTTGAGCTTTCCTAAGAGTTTTAGGATTTGTAAAGATACAGACTCAAAGGTTAGCTATCTTGAGTTAGCTATGCGCTTGAGTATGGTTTGGTGGCATGGGTGAGCTTTCTTGGCGAGAAGGTAGCGGGTTGTTTCTAGTGAAGCTACGCCTGTTGCTACTGAGTCCTAATTAGGTCAGGACAGACCAGTGTCGTGAGTGCTTTCTTCTTTAGGAACACTTTGGACACGTAAAAACTATGGTATCAATTGTTAGTAATCCTTAGTTAGTTCCTGCACTTGGGTCACAACAACCCCAGGCAACGCTACAGGCTTGGGGAGGAGTGGCTGGAGAGCTGCCTGGCAGAAAAGGACCTGGGGGTGTTGGTTGACAGCCGCCTGAACATGAGCCAGCAGTGTGCTCAGGTAGCCAAGAAGGCCAATGGCATCCTGGCTTGTATCAGGAATAGTGTGGCCAGCAGGACCAGGGAGGCGATAGTGCCCCTGTATTCGGCCCTGGTGAGGCCACACCTCGAGTACTGTGTTCAGTTTTGGGCCCCTCACTACAAGAAAGACATTGAGGTGCTGGAGCATGTCCAGAGAAGGGCAACGAAGCTGGTGAAGGGTCTGGAGCACAAGCCTTATGAGGAGCAGCTGAGGGAGCTGGGGTTGTTTAGCCTGGAGAAGAGGAGGCTGAGGGGAGACCTTATTGCTCTCTACAACTACCTGAAAGGAGGTTGTAGCGAGGTGGGGGTCAGTCTCTTCTCCCTAGTAACAAGTGGTAGGACAAGAGGAAACGGCCTCAAGCTGCGCCAGGGGAAGTTTAGGTTAGACATTAGGAAAAACTTCTTCACCGAAAGGGTAGTCAGGCATTGGAACAGGCTGCCCAGGGAAGTGGTTGAGTCTCCATCCCTGGAGGTATTTAAAAGAAGGGTAGACGTGGTGCTTGAGGACACGGTTTAGTGATGGACTTGGCAGTGATAGGTTAACAGTTGGACTTGATGATCTTAAAGGTCTTTGCCAACCTTAACGATTCTATGATTCTAATCTGGTGGATGCTGAAATCAATTGGCACCTCTTATTACTGGTCAAAAAAAATCAAAGGTTTGGTGTCAAGAACAGCCAAACAGCAGTTGGTATCTTACTGTTACTAAAATTTTCATCATTTGAATGCAATGTGACTTTGCCTTTAGTGTAATGATACCATTTATTTTTCAGTAATATACCTACTGCAAATTCATGTTGCAATATTTAGATCTTATACTGCTAACTTAATAATTAAAGCAACAAATGAATAATCTTAGTAGCTTGTGGATGAGAAAATGACTGAAGATCAGGGTTTGGTTTACAGTTCTTTTCCAGCCTTTCTGTAGAATTTGGGCATGTCACCTGATCCTTTTTCAGTTGGCCAGACCATAAAATGGATATGTTACTGCCCTGTGGCAGGAAGATACTGGTTTAAGGCAAAAGCACAGCACTGGTATTGAATTAAAGTGTTTGAAGCTTTAAAATACCTGAGGGTCGGTTTTGTTTATTTCCTGTGTACTAGCATGTGGCAAAGATGTGTAAAAAGGACTGATCATAAAATACTTACAAACTGTAGAGTCGCTTAATATCGCTTAATTCATCTTTGTTAAATGGCGGTCGTAAATCCATGCCGCTTCTCATTCAGCTCGAGCTCTTAGATAGCTGTAAGAGATGAGATGCTGGCAAGTTGCTGTGTGAGCTACGGAAGTACCCGCAAGACAGCCTGGGCGGTTGTAGTGTTGCACTGTTAGTGGAAAGGAACGTTACACAGAACTTGACAAAACAGCTCTCTTGCCTGCTAAGAGTATCTGTCCTCCTCATGTCAAGGGTTGTGCAATTTTGGAGTGGTGTTTTGCAAGGTCAGGTGAATCGTCCAATGCTCTTCCTTGTTCCAAGTCTGTTGCCGCTGTCTGTTGTGTAAGACGCTCACCTTGCTCTCCTTCTGGACCCTGACTGATCTCATTCGGCCAACTAGCCCGATGATGAGGTGCACAGCTTTCCTCTGGGAAGCTGAATTACAAAAGAACTTGATGGGTGCTAACTGGCCCAGCAGGTAGACGGTTCTACCTCTTTACAGGGGTAGTGGACTTGAGATGGACTGAAGGGCTCCTGGAACTGCAGCCTGTGTCCCGTGGCACTCATTGCTGCTTCAGGATTTCCAAATAACAGCAATAGCAAGATACATTTGTGCCTGTCTGTGCTGGACCAGCTTTGATTTTTGCAGGAGACAGCACAAGCCCTTCTCAAATGAATATTGCAGTACAGAGATGACTTCACTACTTTGAAGTTATGTTGCAGTTGTCCTGATCTGCCAATTGGAACTATTAGCGGATAACACAATGTTTGATTACTTTCAGGATACTTCAGATAAATATTCTTAATAGAAAGAAAATCTGTGCTCTGAAAATCAGGATTAATTTGTTACTGTTATGCTCAAGTAATTTAAAATGTGGCTTTTCTGTGAGTGCTACTTTATTGACCATGGTAGAACAATAGACCAACACTTCTTGAGAAGAAGAGGTCTGTTTATATAGAATGGCATGAACCAGCAGAGGAAGCACAGAATACATTTCCTTTGAATAACAGAAATGGATAGGTAAAGTAGGAAAATTTGTTAAACTCAAAATCTTAGAAAAAGATGGTACATCTGTATGACTGTCTTCAGTAGGGTGATCTTCTGAAAGCTAATATATGTCAGAGAGAAAAAGAAATGAAGCGTGGCTATCCTAGCATTGATTTCTGCCAGTAATTTTGTTGAAAGAATAATGAAAAATCTAAGAGCGAGTAGCTTACATTTTTAGGAACAGATAGTAATAAAAATATGCCCCCTCTAATTTTTAGAGTAGAGAACATTGTAGACTTTAAATCACTGCGCACTTGAGAAAAATGGTTTCACTATGAGAAAGAAATGAGATTTTGAGAAGGCTAAGTGCAGGCAACCCTGTGTGCCTTTATCTCTATGCTAATGAATTTATTTTTACGAGGACTATGATTTTTTTTTTTTTCTTGTGGGGTTCCAGTGCAGCTGGTGAATGTTTCTGGAAGCCTGTGTGCAGGCTTGTGAACTAACTCATAGCTGGTAGTTACCTTTCATTTGAAAGCGGCAGAATATGTGCATTAAGCATTACAATGCAAAAACCTGTATTTAAATGTAAAGTCTCGCTTCTTATTCATGATGAAAAATGTTGCTTTTCAAGGTTGCAAAGGATGCTCTGCAAACCTTCAACACATATACTTGTAATTTTTGTTCAGTCTTGGATAATTTGCATATGCAGCCTGTTGAGCGCTCAGTAGGAGCAGCCTATTTTTAACCTTCATTTGTTTATGCAAAACCAGTTGAAACACAGCATTAGTTTAATCCTTTCTTCTTTTGTTTCACACTGCAATTCTCTTACCAGGGTCCTATTCTTTAGAATTGCTACCAGGCCTGATTTATGAATCATCTGATAAAAAGCCAGCTCCACTCCCAGAAATGTGCCTTAGGTACAATTGTATGCCAGTGAGTCAGCTTTAGGGCAACATTTTCAAAGGAACACTATATAAATTACACAGTATCCATGTGGGGGTGGCTTAGTGTTATGAAAAATCTTCTCTGGAGCATCGTGCACACACATCCACACAGAGCTGAGTCAACTGTCTTCAGCTAAATTGAGTGCTGGTCACACTTCTGTTGTTTTAAGTGCACGGGTGTGTGTGACACTTGTAAGAAAATAAAACAGAATGTATGGTATCTTGGGGAGGAGATGAACAAGCCCAAAAGACAGCAGTTGAGAAGCGCAGAAAGCTTTGGTACTTCTACGTTTGTCTGGATGCAGGTTAGTTTTTTCAGATAGAGGTCTAATTATTTGGATTGATTAGTTTTTAGTTACTTAGACATATTGTCGGGCATGTCTGTATATGATGTTACTCGTACTATAATGTCACTGGTGAGTTTGCAGAATTAAGCATGTTGGCTCAACAGAAAGGAAGGCGATTGGAGTAGAAAAAAAAGCGTAACCAACACACAGATACACCAACAAAGGGTTTTGGTGCACTTTCAGAAGTGGCCGGAGTCACAGCTTCACATCTTCAGAGTTATGTGGCTCTCTGTCAGAAGAGGACATAACCTTGGTCTTTGCCAAAAGTTTCTCCTGTATTAGGAAGTGGACTTGTGCGTTACAGTCAACTTGTCAGTACCCAGGTCATGTGCTGCTTCTGTCCTTTCCCAACCCACCATCCTTAGACACATAGTCTATCAAGTGTTTGATTCAGAGTTCTTGATGGGCTTGCCTGAGTGTTTACATTAAAAAAAAAAAATCATGTTTTACATAATTCTATTAGCCTCGGTTGTATGTTTGTCATTACCTCTCTCACACCTCTGACTTATTCCATCTATGCTCAGTTACGTTGGGTAAATGTGAGATAATGTAATCCACTGGTGATGGAAATAATTGTTTAAGTATGAGCCACTATTAGTCTTTAGTTCTGTATAAATACAAAAACATATTCAGATTTAGATGAAAATACTGACTTCTGTGACGCTGGAGCTGTGAAGTAGTAGATGCTCTGGAAGGATCTCTGTAGTTAGCTGTGTATGCTGAACAAGTAACTCCTATGCAGCAGTGCAGTTTAACTTTTCATTTACATAGTCACAAAAGCTTAAAGAACGTACTTGATGTTATTTTCTGCAAAAATGTAAGTACAGTTTCTCATTTTTTTTAAAATTACAGCTTGTGAATGAATGGCTAGCGGTGCGAGGAGGTAGGTTGTTCAAACTGTTTTCTTTCAGTGCTAAAATGGCATTAAAAGACAATGTTCTGCTAGAGAATTTTTTTCATTTAAACAATTGCTAGAACTGTCATAAGAAGGTGATACGGTTGTAAGCAGGGAGAAGTAGTGGTCAGTTGGACTCTGAATAAGGAAATGGGTCAGTAATGAGCTAAAGTGGCTTCTAACAGCAAGCTGCTATGAAAAACTTAGTACTTTTGAAGTAAGAATCTGTCATATCCACAGCTACTGAGAAAAAGAGCTGGTTTACTTCATATAATCTAGGCATTCTTTATCGTGAATTGGTTGAATAACACCTAAAATGATAATGTGCAATTAAGGTTAGGGTATCATGGTGTTTATTAAGTATTTCAGGCCTTATCGTTTATTTGAGTGAAACTCATTTCCTTCTGACATTGCAGGATATACAATTATAAAAAACATTTAGTGAGAGCAAACCAAACAAAAATATTATGAAGGATGTATGAGTGGCCAGTTATTGATTGATAAAGGGCATGCATGCCATCTTTCATATAACTTTGTGCAGTAGTATGTATTACTTAATAGCATACATGCCATGATAGTTGTTCTTTAGGAAGCTACTGGCACCTCTGTTTGAATTTAATTTTTTGCTTTTTAATCATTTTTATCTTCAAAAATCTGTTCTCAGAGCAAACAGTGATGTGAAAGAAATACTCGGTACCTTCTTCTGTGTCTGGTTGGAACCTGTGAGTTCAAGGTGCGATAAGACCAAACAGCAGGTAGTTTTTAATCAGATTTGTTTTTTTCTAAAGGGATGTTTTTTTGCTTGACCTCCCTTCCCTTGTCTTCCTGTCAGCTCTGGCAGAAAATTTCATTTATTTTCTGGTTTTGTTTTCTGCTGGCTTAGTGACGTGAATCTACCCAAGAAAGTATGAGCCAGTTCTGGTGCAACGGAGGGAATATGACTGTGCAGTCACGATTAGGTGCTAAAAGAGTAGGTGGTAAAACCCATCCCTGTTAGTGGCAGCAAACTGTTAGACTGACTGGGCTGTCTCTGCTAATCTGACCTTCAGAATCCGTCTGGATTTCTTCAGTAAAGAGAAGTTTTTGTAGTGTACAAATTGTGTGCCTTTATAAATGAGTCCATGATTTGAAAATATATCCCAGGGAAAGGTAGTTGGATATTTAATGGCTTCTGCATACTGGTGTGTTCTATGTGTGGCTGGAAAATAAAATAACTTCTGTTGGAAAAATCTAGCACAGAAGTTTTTACAGAATTGCCTTTTAAAATCATCAGTGCAGTATCTGTGCATCAGAAAAAGGAGAATGACATTTCTGAGCAATGTCTAATTAAGTATCCATCTGTATCTGTAAGCGTCACAGCTTATTTTTCAGTGCTATGTTCTCATTTAAGCAAGAAACTGGTCTTTCTGTAGCATTACCTTGAGATTACCTTTTCTAATACTGTTACTAGAAAAGTAAGTGGAAATAAAGGGAGTTTTTCACTATAGTCTCTTCCTCTCTCTCATCTATACATTTCTCAAGTAGAACTAAATCAGTACATTTCTTTCTTTCTTTGAGATAAGGCTTTCCTTGGCATAAATATTTTCCTCTGAACTGCCTGTATTGTTCCCTGCAGCAAAGTCTGTTTGAGTCATGACAGACTTATTTTCCCACTGAGATAAATATTAAGTTCTTTTTTTTTTATACATACTAATACTAGAATTGTTGACTTTTTAAGTAGCCAGTTCGAGGAATCTGGAGAGTACAAACCTCATCAGAGCAAGTATTTTTTTCCACACAGAAGCACACATCAATGTTGACCATATATACTTTTGCAAAATTACTAGTCCCTGTGCTGCCTTCTCACTGCAAATATAATTTGCTGATCCCTGTGTGAGGGATCTAGCCAGCATGGTTTGAGTAGTGAAAGTAAGATCCTACTTAATAATAAAAAATCTTCTTAAGTCATTGAACAGACTTCTAGCAAGGTGGTACCATGTACATGAAACATTATTTTTTGCTGGCTGATAGGCCAGAGAGATGGAAAGGCAAATACGGGTGTTCTTATAGTCCCTTTGGGAGCTGTGAGGTAGACGATGTTCCCAACTAGGACGTTTGTGAAAAAAAGAGTCTCTAGTTCACTTTGGGTGCCCTTTAGCTTTGTGTCAAGCTCTGTCCTTTGTGCTCCCCAGGCTAAAAGGATGAATAGTGCAGAAACTGTTTTGTTGTTATTAGTATGAATATTTAAATACATTTCTTTTGGCCAGCCTGATATTCTTTTTATATGTGTTTGGGCAACCAAATTTTTCCTTGCATGTACATTTCAGAACTCTTAGAAAAGATATTTTTCATTTCAAAGTGCATGACCAGAGCAAAGCTGGGCGTTGCACTAGCAGGTACAATATATATCCCACTGTGTATAACTCTTGGCCAGTTATTCAGTCATCAACTCTGTGTTTTAATTATCTGTATAATAGGAGAATTATTTGATAATGTAGATTTGCGGATGAAATATGTAGAAATATATCACAATACTGATTTTATTACAGTATGTGGATGCATTTTTATCTCAGAACATGTATTCATCATTTGAGTTTGTTGATGCTGTGCTGTGCCCTTGGAAATAAATTGGTTCTTATGTGATATTTATTGTCTACCTTAAATTACCATCTCCAGAAATTCTTCTTTTAATTTGCTTTCATGAGAATTTTAGTCAGAGCAAGTATTGGCAAGCATTTGTCTTATATATATGTTCCTGTATTTTACAGTATGTATTTTATTCTTTTTTTTTGGAAGTAAAATGCTGGGTTTACTGTTTGTTTGGGGTTTTGGTTTGGGGTGGTTTTTGGTTTGGGTTGTTGTTTTTTTTTTTTTTCATATTTAGCAGACCTAGAGTTGTCATCTCCATCTTTCTTGTGTTGTCTGATATTAACTAAGCTTTCTTTCCTTAACTGGTGTTTCTCTCCCATAAATATTTTCATAATTCCCTTGCACCATCCAGCATTTCATTCGTTAGCCTGAAGGACGCATGAACCCTATTTTAATATTATTTAAACATGAAGTTGCCAAGTGGGTTAGGGCAGACAGGACAACACTGAGCTTTTCACAGTACCTTTTAGAGGCAGGGAAGTAGCCTTATTCTGTGCTGCAGATGGAGGAGGGGAAGCAACATACAATTACAGGCAGCTTGGGATGGATCAGGAAACTGAAGGAGGATTGCGAGGCTACAGAAAAAATCTCTCTGAACCATCCATGCTTTCTCAGGCTGCTCAAGTACTAATTGCCCTTGTCTTCAGAAATGCATTTTTTAAAAGCAGTAGATTAAATCTTACTACTGCTTTTTCTTTTCTACGCTTTTTTGAAGTGCCATAAATTTATCATTTACTATACTCGTAAACCCATAAATGATTTGTTCCATACCATTCATCTGTAAGCAAATGTGGTAATTGAAAGATCTTTATTCTATGTTGAATTCCAAGTGAAAATTTAGGTGAAAGGCAAAGTGTGAATAATGAATATAAGATGATAAATATTGATCTCTCAAATAAAATTTCCCTGAAGGTGCTTCAGGTACTTTTGGGTTGATAATCTGAAAGTTATCAGTCAGATAAATAGCTTGGGTTTTGTATTTACACTGAAGCAATGCAATTTATTAAATTATAACTTGAAGTAAAATGTAGGATACTGGTGTGGGTGGATACTGTTTCTTGCTTGCAGCCCATACTATTTGATGCTGTTTTCCTGGCAGATTTGAGAGAAACTAGATCAGCCTGTAAGTTTTCATACAACCAGGACTTGTATGGGAGACACTCAAGGAGCACTTGAATGGTGTGTTAGATACTCCTAGAACATCTTTACATGGCTCACCAGCATGGTGGTTCTCTGCTGAGAACAAATCTGTGTAACACATAGCTAATGCTTCTGAAGACCTTGCCTGTAGATGTCTTAAACCCTGTGTCCCTGACAATTTAGTATCATTTCATGGCACTTCTTGTAAATACATCTTTGGTACGTGAGATCTGCTGGCAGAGCAGTTCCACTGGAAAAGGAAAGTGTGTGTAGTCTTGCTTTGTAATGTTCAACAGCTGCTTGGTTTCTGTTCAAAGTTGACTGGTTTTCTCCTATGTTGGTACTGTAAGTTTGCAAGTTACCATAAAACCATTGTAATTTTATAAGGTTGAGGTGCTGTTCAACTGAAAGTAGATTTCTCATAGATACGGAAACTGAACTATTGTCGTGGTTTAACCCCGGCTGAGAACTGAGCACCACACAGCCATCTCCAGGAAAGCAGGGCTCCATCATGGGTAACGGTTACTTGGGAAGACAAACGCCATCACTCTGAAGGTCCACCCCTTCCTTCTTCTTCCCCCAGCTCTATATGCTGAGCATGACATCATATGGTGTGGGATGTCCCTTTGGCCAGTTTGGGCCAGCTGTCCTGGCTGTGCCCCCTCCCAGCTTCTCGCTGGCAGGGCATGAGAAGCGGAAAAGTCCTTGACTAGTGTAAGAACTGCTTAGCAACAATTAAAACATCAGTGTGTTATCAACATTATTCTCATCCTAAATCCAAAACACAGCACTATGTCAGCTACTAAGAAGAAAATTAACTCCATCCCAGCTGAAACCAGGACAGCTATATTCTGGTCTGTCCACATACATGCCTACTAAACCTGGGAATTTTCAGGCTGGCATTGTTCATAAGAGCTAAAATTCTCCATTAAAATACGTTTGAAGTTCTAGGTAAAGAACTTCAAAGAACTTAAAGAACTTTAGCATATGTTGCTTATAATATATTGATTTAAATTTTATAAAGTAAGAGTTTAGAAATATTTTTGTTATTTTCTGATCTGTTTTGATTATACTAGTGAGGTGAACCGCATTTAATGTGATTCCAGTACCATCTTTCATGGCTGTGTAAAAGGAAGAATAGTTTGGTGTCACAGGATGAGTTCACTAGGAAAGAGTGAATGAAGAAAACCAATATGATACTGAACCATACTGTCTGTAATTGAAAGCAATGAGTTGTTTAGGTAATACTGTGAAGAGCAGGATGGAGTGAGTTATTTGGGTAAATTATTCTTACTGTTCTGTTCTTGTGCAGGCTGCTGTATTTCTGAAGTCCATATCTAGTTCATACAGTTTTCAAGACCATGTGCTCCATGCTTTGAGACCAGGAGGACCTTGGTGTTCTGAAATGAAGATGGAGGCAGTGGGAAAAGCAGAGGAACTTGTTGATTCAGAAGTTCCACCAAAGACCTCTGAAAAGCAAGAGACTGCTCCTGATGAAGATGGGCCTATAGAATTGGAGGCACAAACTCAGAAAGACAACGTGCCCACTGCAGCAGACTCTGCGGTGCTCTCTTCGATGCCTTGCTTACTGATGGAACTGAGGCGAGACTCCTCGGAGTCTCAGCTAGCATCTACAGAGAGCGATAAGCCAATGGGTAGTCGAGTTTACGAGAGTGACTCTTCTAATCATTGCATGCTTTCCCCTTCTTCCAGTGGGCATTTGGCTGACTCAGATACATTGTCTTCCACAGAAGAGAATGAGCCCTGTCAGGCTGAAGCTGCTGTAGAGGGAGACCCTTCTGCAGTGCCTGGGGCTGCAGTTGGGAGGAAATCCAGGCGATCCAGGTCCGAAAGTGAAACTTCAACAATGGCTGCCAAGAAAAACCGACAGTCTAGTGATAAGCAGAATGGTCGAGTTACCAAGGTAAAAGGTCATCGAAGCCAAAAGCACAAAGAAAGAATCCGGCTGTTAAGACAGAAACGGGAGGCAGCTGCTCGCAAGAAGTACAACCTGCTGCAGGACAGCAGTACCAGTGATAGTGACCTGACGTGTGACTCAAGCACGAGCTCATCAGATGATGATGAAGAGGTTTCAGGGAGCAGCAAGACAATCACTGCAGAGATACCAGGTAGAGGATGTTTTTTAAACTGAACTGTAACGCATCTGACATCGTTTCTCAGCTGTCATGCTAAATTAGATGAGTGACACTTGAGAAAAACCAGGAGAACTGCAGCTCTGTGTAAATTTGAAGACTGCAGTATATTAACAAGACACGGGCAAATTTTAAAATCTGTTCTGACGTTTCAGTGCACTTTTGTACACCAACAAACCATAGGAATGGTAAATTGGAGGAAGGACTATCTTTGAATTCTGGAATTTTCAGATCTTTTCCTTTGTAAGCCTATATGAACTCCTATCAGTGCTGTCAAATCCCATTAGATGGTGATAATCTAATAAATACATTCTTAAGATAAGTGGCCAGCTTTGCTTTAATATATTAAGACCACAGCTTGGCAGCTGTGTTAGAAATAACGTGGCATACCTCTTGCCCGTGTTACAGTAAGGCCCTGTTCATTATTGCACTTATGCTGTGCTTTCAGCTCTAAGTTTCAGTGCATGACAAACCTACTTAGCCTTATTGTAAATTCTTGCAGATTGCAGCTGATCACCTATTTTAGGACGTGAATATGAATTTTTTTTACACAGGTGCCCAAGCTATATCCACACCTAAATTTTCAACATTTTAGACAAAACTGTTACCATTTTCCTATGTCATAAGGATCTATAATTTCTATACTTTTAATTTTCTGACACATTTGTGTTAAGGTTAGAGACAGCAAATTATAGGGGCCTTCTCGTTATTTTATTAGCAAAAGAAAGATGAATTCTTCAAGTTTTTTTGTCTGCTGAGTCTGTTATTTTATTAGCCCAGGTGCCGTGGACAGGATTTTGTGTGAATTATTCTTGCAGCATATTATACCATAGAACCGTCAACATATGGCAATCAAAATAAAATCACATCAAAATAAACTTTTTGGCTTGCCAATTTTTACTGGGTTGCATGCCTTTTTGCCTCTTGTGCTAGAAGATTTTTTTTTTTGAGAAAAATATCAGCTTACATAGGGCAAGAACATTTAAAGGAAAACTGCAATAATTAGTCTTAAGTTGCTGAACTAATGGTTGCTAGATGAATTATTTAAAATATTTGCAGCAGATTTTACAAATAACTGTTTTAACTGACTTGATTACGGTGAATGATTCTGTCAGCATGAGAACTGACATTTTTCCCACATATTGCTAGGAAGCAGGTTGCACAAAGGAAGTTAATGTTTATTATTAGAAAGTCTGGGAAAGGCATAGTCCTCCTATAATTATTGTGTAGTAAACTTTTAATAGAAATTCTAAAATTGTTTTTACCGATTTAGTAGTTAGTCAGACTTCTAGCTTTCATAGTTTTGTGCCTTTTTATTTACTATTTTACACTTTGCTGGGCAATTAAAGCCTGATTTAAAGTCTGTTGAAGAAGACTATTTAGTTGAGTTTTGGGACAGGTTCCTCCCCACCCCTAAAAAACTCAAAAACACACAGAGTAAATCCCCCAGGTTATATTCTTTTTTTTTTTAAGTCATAGAAGTACCTTGTGACCCAGAAAGGCACCACGTGGTATTTTCAGATATGCTTAGATTTCTGACTTCCATTGCAGAGGCCTGGCACCACTCTAGGGTACTTTTTCTGTGTCACTGGGCTCTCCCGTATTTGAGCTCTCAGTCATAACCGTGAGGTGCTTGCAGTGAAGAGGTCCCATTGCAGTGTATGAAAGAGCTTGATGATTTCGTGATGATTACACCAAGGCCCAATTTTACCTGTGATGCAAAATGTGGGAGTGCAAAAACCATCCTGAGGAAGTGACCTTTATTTTTGTTTCATAGCCTGTATCATCTGCTTGATACTAAATTACATTTAAGACGTTAAAACTTTTGAGCTGTCCTTTTGGAATTAGGTGCAATGCATACCTGCCACGTTGCGGTTTTCCTTTAAATAGAAACAACTTTGGTTTGTGGGAAACAGTCTCCAAGTACAAGAGAAAAATATTCTCTATAGAGATAAGGACAAGGTTGGCCAAAAACGCATCCCATGCTACTCGAGGGTTAATGAAATGTTGTGGTCTTAACAGATGCAGTGGAGTTGTGAGTCTGGGTAGGACTCCCAGCACTCCGTTGCAGTGGTAGGTTCACATGCCATCTGCGATCCCTCTTCTTGGAACGGGCAAAGTGCTTATCTTGAATTATTTTTTTAACTAGAAAGCCATTTTAGTTCACTTAGCATTACACTGTGAATATCCTCAAAATTTAGGGAATGAGCATGTAGTTAGAAAATAATACAGGGTATCAAAAAGTATTGCTGGAAGTTCAGGCCATGAGTCTCCTCTGTACACAGTCAAAAGCTAAGACTTGAACTAAAAGCTCGATACTTGAACTTGAGTGTCAAGAAACTACAATGCATCTGTCAAAGTCATAAGCATGGAAAAACTTTTCCTTTTGAAAAAAAAGAAGTCTGTACACATTGATGCAGAAGAGTTTTTTTACAGGTAGCCTGTGTTCCCCTTAGCATTACTGTATTTGGACACTTCAGCTGTAGTGTTGGTTACTGTCTCAACATAGCTTATTATTGGGACTGATTTTCAAGTGTCTGTTGTCTGAAAAATAGCTTTTCCAACAGAGATGCTCTAAAATTTTTAGTGACAGTTAATTTAATATGGCCTTGTACGAAGGTTGTACATACTCTGGCTCTTAACCTTCTATTGACACATGTAGTGTTACAGAAGACAGACCACTTGTGTGTGCCACGTTAGAGAATACAGTAGTAGTCTTTCATGTCGTGTTACTAAACCTCTTCCGTTTTAATAGTGCAGTTATTTTTTTCAAACCATCCACATGACTGGCTCTGAAATATGTTTGGCTAAATTAGTAAGGTAAGGAAAATGTTCAGTGAAATACATAATAATGCCGTGAACATCTTTAGTGTTATTAGCTTCATTTTGTGCATGTACCCAAGTTGTGAACTGAGCAGCTGTGCAATAGAGAGTCAGTTCTCTCTGCTGAACTCAAATGTAATGTGGATTAAAATACTGTCAGGCTTGTTTTTCTTCTCAAAAAAGACTGGAGAGTAAAGAGTTAAGATCTTACTGGTGATACTTCAATACAAATATTGTGAGCTCATTAGGAGCTAAGCATAATATGATATGTTATTCTGAATATATTTGTTATTCTGAATATATTATATGGTGTTAATTTATACCTGAAAATACAGGTTCAGTCTAAACTTCATGGACGCTACTGAGAATCTTGTCACTGACCTGAGCAGTCATAAGTTTGGGATCTTTAAGTCAGAGAATGCCATGATTTTTGAATTATTGCAGTTGAGGAGCAATTTCTTACATTTTAATGACTGAGCCTCTCTGTTGGCATTTAGGATTTTACCGTTCTTTAACAAGTACTAGGTAGCATTCACTTTGAGCATAAGAGGATGATCTTTGAGTCCTGAAATAGGTTCTGCTAGACCTGCTGCTGTTGAAAGTTTTTCCTTTAAACAATTTCAAATTTGACCATGCAAATTAACTCTGAATGAAATTGGCATGAGAGCAAGTCTGGGAATCAACATTTATTTCTGTGTAAACACTTTTCTTTGGAGGAAGGGGGTTTTAAAAATTCAAATAACGAAAAAATTGGCATTTCACCACCATTGTGCTTTCTACAACTTGGGAAAATCTGAATTGATATAGGGGTGACTCATGTTTTAGGCTTTCAAAAGAATCTGTTGCAAAGTTTGAGTATTGATGTTAAAAAAGGTTTTGCGGCTCATGTTTTAAAAAAGAAGAAAAGGGGTTTTAGTATGTAGAAATCGAAAGAGAGGAGAACAATGTGTGTGAGGGACTGTCAGCCAGGTTACTTCCTCCTAAGAATTGTGCATAGACCTTGGATGAAGCATCTTGCAAGGGCTGAATTTAGTTGAAGTAACTCAAAATGACAATAATGTAAGAACAGTGGGAAAAAAAAAATGTGCTAAGAATGATTTGCAGTAAAATACTCATTTGGAAATGTCAGGTAGCATAACAACATGGAGCAACCTGCCATTGCTAATTAGACTGGAGATACTGCATATCTTCTTAAATTGTTACGTTGTCAGACTTCCTAAATTAAATAACTTCGGATTTGGTTATTATTTAGCTAGTACTTAATAGATCCCATAAAGAGACAGCATTGGTGCATTTCTTAGGTGATGTTTTGCAGGAGGTGTTGTCTTGAAAATAAGATAGGGGTCTTCAATTCTGACCCCTTTGTGACTGCAAATTTCTTTGCCTTTTAACTTGGCGTAACTTCAAAAACTATAGAGCTGTAAGTTTACAGATAGCAAAGGGACCAGTTAGATAAATGCTAGCATTTTTAATATAATGAAAATGCATTTTTAGGTTTGATTTTCTTTTTAACCCTGAAGGCCACCAGTAAAGAAAAGATTGAATAAAGCTTGTTATAAGAAGGGAAGCATTTGAAACATTGATTTGCTGCTGCTGTAAATTGTAGATATACTATGAATGATGCCTTTTAAAAATAGTATTGCAGGGTAATATATATTTCAATACATAGTCGCTTCAGTTTACAAAACAGTTTTGTCAACTCTGACCATGCTAGCTCATTATTAACTTTAAAAGCCTAGCTAGATTCTCTCTCACGTATCACTATCAATAATTTTAATTTAAATTGCAACTAAAATATACTCAACATTACTTAAAGGTGTCTGATCATAAGCCGGTGGAAGCCAGAAAGACTGCCATTTAGTTACTTGATCTAGGATAAGATCCCTGACTAAGATGAATAAACAGAATCATACTGCATGTTCAACACTAGGAGCGTATTAACAGAAGAAACATTTTTTTCAGCAAGGAGAAAGACATTGAATATACAAAAGGAACCACATTTTAGGAAAAAGATACCATTTTACTTAATTACTTTTAGTTAAAATGCAGTCAGAGGGATGTAAATTAGTTGCTATAAAGTAATTTATTTTTGAGTAGAGGACCTGAATGCTGAATTTCCAGCCTGCCTGATAGGTGAACAGATGGGAGAGAAGACTTAAAAAGTAGGGGTTTTAATAGAACGTTTTTGGCCCCTGGTGGGTAGCATTGCTACTGCTCAGAAAGAGAATAATCCTGGGCTTTGTTTAGCTGTTACTGAAGGACTTATGTATACCTCATTTAAATAGCTCCTAAAAAGAATGTGTTAAGTAATACTGTAATTTCATGTACACAGTGAAATCTCAATAAAGATTTAGTGCCTTATTTTTTTATTAGTAAATATTTGCTTAGGTTGTGCAATGGTTTCTCTCATTCTTAGGGTATTTTCTATTATTCTTAAGCTAGAGGATCCTGCAGGTTTCATGTTTACATATTATCAGGTTCTGTAGCTGCTTTGTGTAGTTTAATGTGATGCTTGTCTTGTTTTGCAATTACCTTAGGTAACGTTTGTGTGTTCGGACAGCATGCACATATTGTTTATTATTGCTCAAACAGGTAGAGACACTCATTTTCTTGGGGTTTTATTGCTTCTTAGAGGATTCCTGAGTGAACTCTAAACTTAAAAATATAGATACCACTGCCTTTTTTTATTGATATGTAGAATAAGATAATGAGGATGGCCTTCTCTTCTTGCTGCTAAAGTTCTTCCTGATAATACCAAAGCCAGTCATTTTAACTATCTTTTTGATGGATAGAAGGAAGGAGAACAATTTCCTTCCAACTCTGCCCTGTTTGTTTTCTGCCTTGGCTAGAAGCAACACTAGAAATGCTGCACAGCCGGTGGCTCGTGTGATGAAGGGTGTGCTTCTAGTTGATGTGAGGTTGATCACTCCTATGTGTTGCGTGGATTACCCCTGTGATGTAGCTGTGTCCATCAGACCTAACAGAGGGTGCTTTCACCTCGTGTATTAGCATAGCATTCACATACCTTTTCATGCTTGTGTGTATATGTTTGTGTTGTGTATTCTCTTCATTGGTATTTAGCGTGTTTTCCAAAATTAGACCAAGAGCTTTGGGCTTGGCTACTCTAGATGCTGCAATCACTATATCAGCCTTTAACTCTGTTATCCCGTGTACAATTTTGTGTATGTTTGATAGTCCATTATAAAAGGGTTCAAGTATGTAAGTAAAATATGCATAATTATTCAGGTTTATCAGTTAAACAGTAGTATTTTGCATCACAGCTTAATAGAACTAAACGTGTTATTGTACAATGTTTTTGACACCTTCAGTTGAATTCAAAACAGAAATTGCAAGGGAATTGGACTAATTTGGTTTATTTTAAAAGACCTTTGTGACAGAATTGTCTGAGAATTCTAGAATAAAAATGATTTTGAAGACAAAATTTCTATTATAAGCTCAGTTGAGTGTAAAATGCCTTTTTTTTTCTTTAATGGTAATACTGTTGGTTAATATTTGCTAATTCCTCCCCCGTTGTTATATCCAAGGTACACAATTAGAAAAGTTTGTTTTCCTGAGTTAACATGCCTTAATAAACAATATTATGTTCTTACTTAACGATGTCTTATCAAATGGCCTCAATGTCTTTAAAGCTGGCTTCAGTCGTGCTGGGGGATCTGGAGGAGCGACCAGGGAAATTCCAGGATTGCTTGACAGGGGCACCGTGTGGGATAGGAACTGCATAGGCAATGTCCTGGAAGAGGCCATGAACTGCTTTGCCGAGATGCAGAGGCAGACAGAGCAGAAATTTCGCATGTGGATAGAAAAGCTAACCCGTCTTGACACAGATGAAGAAAGCAAGCAACAACTGGAGCCCAGGGAACCTAAAATTCAACTAGTTGGCCAAAGAATCCCCCCTACCACACAGTCAGGGGCTTTCATACAGATGCCTGATAGCCAAGTACTTCCACAGCAGTTGTTTAATTCTTACGTGGGCTATCAAAATGTTGATGCTACGCTAGAGTTTCCAGCGACTTTTAATAACAATTTTTCAACTATCTTTCCAGAGAATGGGAATATTGCAGAGCCTGATCTGAATCAATCATAAACTTAAAAAAATCTGATCTTTGCAATCTTGATGTTACTTTGGATTATGCTAAAAACAAGGTTTGCTTTTCTCTTTGTATGTGTTTGTTTTGTTTTTATCTTTTGGGTTTTATTACCATGGATTTTTTTTTTTTTAATTTATAGAGAATATATATCTAGTTTAAAAAAACCCACAGTATACTCACGTGCATGTGCCAACACACACATACAAATACCTTTAAAGGTGTGTGGGGGAACCACCCTAAGCTTTCGTCACCAAACTTGGGAAAATAAAATCCTGGTTTAGATACCCCAAAATCAGTAGAGCTGTGTTTGTTACAATAGGAGCATTCAGAGTATTCATCCAAATGCTCTTTTGCATGTTAAAACATTTGTATAAGGAAATAAGTTTTATATTTAAAGATGTAAAATACCCTAGAGAACAAGGCTAGATAAAGACCTGTAACATTTCCTTAACTATCTGTTTATTCCCAAGTTTTGCAGCTTGAACATGTCACACATTTTTTTTCTTCTTCCTTTTTAGGCAGAATTAATAAATAAGTTTACCCTAAAGATTTAGCTATATATAACAAATGTGCACAACTGATTTTTTTTTTTTGTCTCCCATTTAGTAGTTCATTTTCTGTCCAGAGTTTTTATTAATGTCACTGCTGTGTTGCACATGGCATATTTATGGAAGCAGCTGTCTTATATTGTGTGCACAAATATGCACATGTATACATTATATATATGTCTTCGGTTTGGGTGGAAGTCATCTCCTCTAATTTTAGGTGTCTAGTTTGCTGTTCTGTGGATCTCCTTCTGAGTCAGTGGGAAGAGATAAGCATCTACAGAAAATACCTCCTGGCAGTGTCTTTCTCTTCCATTAGTTGTCTAAACCTCCCTTATAAACAGTTTAGATAACTTTTGGCTAAAGTTAGGTGAGATGAATCACACCCAACTGCGTGTGCATGCATGACCTGTGCACACAAAGCACTGCTGCTTCCTTCTGTATATACGATCAAACTGCATCCTTCATGCTGGAATAAAAATAGTTGTGTCAGTCCTAAGATAAGCAGCCGTCGGTGGATGGATTGAGTCTTGACACAGGAATTTAAAGGAAGGCTTGACAGGCAGATCAGTAAACGCTCTGGTGGTCTGAAGGTATGGATTGCTGGTCTGGGTGAGACAGCAAGAGCTTCTTCTGAACCATGTCTGAATGCCACTGAAATCATTATTTACTTGTGATGGGGAATGCCAGAACATTAGTTTCGTTTAAATAATACAATAACTTGCTATTGTGTGGATTTTTTTATACTGATAGTTATCCTGAATAGGCAGGCTTGAAACTGTGATGTTTAAAGTAGGATTAATTTAAACTATATATTAGAAATCTCTATTTAATTCTTACTATTATCGCTACACACAGGGATTTTTTGGTCACCTCTCCGTTAAGACCTTTCTTGTGAAGTAACTTCTCCGTAGCTACCAAAAATGTATATTTATCATCAGTTAGAACTTGCTAAAAGTTTCTAATTCAAATTAAAATTCTAATAATGGAAATTGAAAGTCTTTGCATAGACATAGTTTAAGTAAAGAGAACACTATAGGTCTTCTTTAGCCCTGTTATTTTGTTTTTTAAACCACAGTCACTTTTTTCCCTAATTATTTTAGTGTAATTCCTTTTCTTCCTGTTGGAAATAACCACTGTATCTTCTGTAGGTCTGATATTTTTTTTTTTCCTTCCCTGAAGTCAGTGGGAGTTTTTCCATCCATTTACATGGGGGTTTGGATCAAACCTGTAACAGGAACTCAAGAAATGCTTTTTGTTATTGGAGTAATACTAACGCTGGTGTTTTAACATTGTTCTTGGCCCAGAGTTACTTTTTTTTTTTAAGTATGTGATGCCTTCATTAAAAAAAAAATGAGGTTAGAGAGCTGCGTTATTTTCAGAGTAACTGTTTGAGAGACTATGCAGGAGATAATTTTTAAGTACTGGAATAAATTCTTTACAGATCACCTTCATGCATAATTTTGATACAAAGATTTTGATATGAACTTGTAGGAAAACTCTCACATCTGAAATTGTGTGCATTTTTAACTTAACTAAAAGTAAATGTTAAATGGTAAATGGTAAAAGTTAAATGAGTTATTTTATGTTTGATTGCAATTTAGTAAACTTGTCCTCATCTGTTTAAAATTTAAGATCTTTCAGGGAAGATTATTTGCTGATATAAAAAAAATTGGATCCTTTTGGTGTTCATAGATTTTTATATATATATATATATGTATACACACACGCCTTTATGGTGAAGATAAGAGCAGCATATTTTGAAGCATGACAGCTTTACAAGTCTTCCCGTGCATGCAGAAGCAGCTTTTTGTAGTGACTGTTTCTTCTGATGTGTAAGAGTCACTTAACTCGATATTTCTGTAAGCATGCCCTTAACCTTTTTTATAAAATAGTATATATGGAGCAATTAGGTATTTCAAAACAAAATGTGTAAGGAGATCAGTTGAACTTATTTATCTATCAGACTGAAACAGACTTTTAAGTACTGATCTCATAAATGGCTAACTTTGTTAGGGATGTAGCCAGTAAAATTTCTGCCAACTTTCAATGTCTTAGTTATGTAATCTCTTCAAAAAAGTAAAAAATATTGAAATCATTCAGTGTATTAATAGATTTAAAAAAATGGATTTGGTTACTATAGGCAAAAATGAAAAATTGTAAAACATTTTTATCAGTTTATGTTAATTTTTTTTTTTTCAAAGCAAGTAGCTATGAATGTGAAAGAACAAGCAGAGGATTATAGCAGTTGAGCATACAGACTGTACTCTTTCTGGGGTAAAATTATGCCAAGGCACCCAGAAGACTGAGGGAATAGTTCATATTAGATATAATTTTAACTTAATTTCCCCACCAAAGCCACCTAGTGTTAAGAACACCTGGGCAAGACCAATGGTTGTAAACAGTTTTGTAAATGGTAAATATTATTTTGTTTGGTTGCTCTGAAAGTGAAAACTTGCCTCAAACCTGGAGCCAGATCTTCAGCTGTCATAAATTAGCTCCTTTGAAATGAAAAATGTGTGCTGATGTACACAGTTGAGTATCTGGTCGATGAGCTTGTTTTCCATGTGAAGAAGTATGTTTCTCCTTCTAGGAGGTGAGAGGGGAACCCCACCTTTCTGTTGTTCAGGTGTAGTATAACCTACCTGATGAAGGATTTGGCAGGCTGTGCAATTAAACAGGAGCATCTCTCTTCTTGCTTTGCATTGTGAATTTGAAAGATGCAGAGCACTGAAGAAGCCACCCCTCAGATACCAATACTGGTGATGAGTCTGTATTTTAAATGTGTGTGTGACAGCCTTTGGCATCTCTTTCAGAAAACAGATTCCTAATAGATAATTTCTCATTTTTTTTTTTTTTTCCTCCTGGAAATATTTTTGCTATATTATATGGTTGCAGTTAAGTTTGTCTTCATTTCCACTATAAGCTCTTATTTTCAAAGGGCTTTGACTAGAAACTTTCAGGGAGTTAAAATTTCTTCAGCTGAAATTTTAACAAATTTTAATCTCATCCATTCCGTATTTCATTAAAGCAGTCTAGACTTGTTTAAGACTATTTTAAGATTATCAGAAGGAAACTCTTCTACTTTCCAACCCAGAGTTATAATTTGTATGTATGTTTTTGCCCACATCTCAACAAATTACTTCAAAACCACCAAGTTTAACAAGTAGCGGAGAAATCAGCAGGAGTTTTGCACAGATGTGGAGAATCACAGATGATATCTTAGAGTTTCTCTAATTGCCCTAGGTTTTATTCTTCAGAATGGAGTAAAGAAACATTCAAGTTTCTTTAAAGAATTTTACTTACCTTATGGTTTGAAAGAGTAAATGCATCAAGTCAGATCAGCTGGTGTAGACTGGTGTAAATCCGGGGAAGATGTTGCCAGTTTAAACCCAACTGGTTTATTCAAGTTTCTATATTGCCATTTTTAATATCGAATTACAGGTTTTCAATGTGGCAGCTGTTGGCATGGGAGTAATTGAACACCCATATGACTGCAGAGTCAGGATTTAGTAGCAGGTGAAACACAGCTACTTTGTTAGCATTTTTTTGTGCAAGTGCAAAGGAAATAAGTCTTTATATAACGGCTCAATTTAAATGTCACTAAATGTCAAACTGGCAATTCAGTAAATGAAAAATTAAAGGATCTGCTCCTAGAATTGGACCCTATGTAGGAGTCCTTGGAAGGCCAGGGGCTTTAGCGTGCAGTGTTTTTGCAGGCTTGGCTGCAGGTTCTTCCCCAGCCATTTGTGCTGCTTCCCTCCCTCAAGTGGGGTTTGGTAAGGAAGGTCTATAGGAAATTCCACCCTTCACGTACCATTTTATCTGAGGGTTTGGGGTTTTGCTTCACATGCTTCTAACAAAACATCTGAATTTTCAGGTTTTATTTAGGAAAAAAAAAATTAAGGTAATATACAACGTAAAACAAATTCAAGTAAAGGCAGTGAAACTTTATTCAGTGTTTCTATTGCAAAAAATAACTGAGCAGGGGAAAAAAAAAAAGAAAAATCTTAAACATTTCAGATATACTGCTCTTTAGTGTTGTTTTTAACAGTATTAGGACAAAATAATTCAGGCAGAAATAGACCTATTTTTTTAAGTTCACGGTGTCTTTTAGTGTTTTTGCAGGATTGTTAGGTTATTTTATCTGAGCTGCTAGAGTTAAGACTGGAGGACCAATCTTAACTTAAATGAAACGGGATTATATTTGGCAGTTATTTTACAAATTGAAACATATTTATTATCACTGATTTCTCTTGTTAATATATTTTGTCTCCTCCTGTATCCACATACTGTAAATCTCTTTATTTTTTTTTTTAAAGTAATATTTCAAGGGCATTAAGAAATTAAATCCTAGCCCTGTTCAAACCAGTAGAAAATTTCTACTAATTTGAATGGGGCTAGCATTTCACCTCATTAGAAACTGAACTTATTCTGCAGTTTGGTCAGAGAATTCTTCAGCTGACTTTAAGGGGAGTCTTTGCCTGATGAGTGTGTGTAAATCATACCAGTTGAGTAAATGTTTTTAAAGTAATCAAGGTCTGTACCGTGACCACTGCAGTAACATTTGGAAGCATTAAAACAAATGCGCTGTGTAATTTGTACTGTAGAAGCTGAAATATTCAGGCTGACTGATAGAGATGGACAGTACCTTGTAAAACATGCAGCTGGAAACTGGTCTTTCTCACAAATTTTATTAGTCTCATAGTGTTAGATCAGCAAAATGAAGGCACATGGAAAATAGGCTTATTAAGTTAGAAACGATTTCAAGTGCTCTGTTAAATCTTGCAGAGTGATCGAGCAGGGGGTTAGTCTGGACCATCAGAAGTTTTGCATCAAGGCTGTACCGGTCCTTCCACGGGAAGATGCAGTTTGTACTTGCAAAAATGTGATGTTGTCTGGAGGGTTGTGTATAGGGTGTGTGTTTGCCTGCCTTTTCCTAATGTAAGTTGTATTTACATAGGGAATTTTTTTCTTTTTTATGTGTCATAGCTATGTCAGAGTAGGGTGTAATGATTTCCAAAACCCTCCTGATACACTTTTGCAAGTAAACCTGGGGAAGAGATCTGGCTAATATATCTGCTTCCATAATTAATGAATCATTAGGTGGCATCAGGGAAAATAAATCCTATAATGAGATATAAAGTGCACGCCACTTCCTGATATTTTCAATACACAGCCATGTTCCATGTGCCTTTGCTTAACGCACAATGAAAAAGAGACTTTATTGTGACTTATATATAATATGGTAAAACAAATCCAAGATATTTTCCATCTGGTCATGAAAAAGCCTGAAAGAATGAATGTTGATCAGCAAGACTTGAATTTTTGAGATCTCTTTTGATGTGATGTATTAAAAATGATCCAGTCTGAGAACAGATACTCATTTGATCATATTGTTTTGATTTTATTATTTTATTATTATGGTAAAAAAAATCAAACACAAAAGCTTTACTGTGTGAAATGAAGGAAAATGTGAGGAAAGTGGATTCATCAATAACTTTTTGTTCACTTTATGATTTTAGAGAGAATGTTGTTATACTGCTATTGTTTTTTATTGTATTTACTATGTATTCTTTGCCTAACCCTGTAAATTTTGAAATTTAACTACTGTAACCTGGAATAAATAAATAAATAAATAAATAGTAATGAAGTGTTTCATGTTGCTAAACAACATTAAAAAGCACAGACATATCTCCTACCCCCCATCGCCCTTGGGGAATTGTTTTAGGGTTCAGCTAGTTTATGCCATTTGAACTGCACATACTTTACGAAACCGCAATTCTGGATCATGTTTTAAATAATACCAGGTTTGTATTGTTTATTTAAATCAAAAAGACTGTCACTTCAGCCTGTAGACTTTTATATGAAGCCTTTCTGTTTGGATCAAAGTTACTGATGTGTCTACTGTAAAGCTATTTTGGCAAGTCATTTAAGATGAATATTCTAGTTTTTGGCACAGAAAATATGATTATTTCGATTACTGTAATGATCATCTGATCTTAAAATTTATATTGGTATTAAAGTCCATTCTATGTCTTGCTTAATCTTGAAGTAAATGGAGTTATCTCTTAAATTTAAGTGTCAAGTGTAAATGAGGGCATTCTTAGAGCTTTTATTATTTTAAAATGTCTCAGTATTCTTTTTTGTTGTATAAATATAAATGCAATTTAGTTTACAGTACTGAGATTGAGACAAAGCAGTGCCTGTGTTCACAGTGAGGATGCAGAGGTGAGGCTGGGAGAAGCCGTGTCTCCTTGGGCTTGCGATTACCTGGGTGCCTCTGTGTTGCCTTTTTAGCTTTTGCATGTTTCACAAAATAATTCCTAAATGCTATTTTTAAACTCCTCGATAATTTGCCAGTTAAAAATAGCTCAGTAATTTGAGGGGAGGGTTGTTTTTAGCAAAGCTGAGCTCCTCTGCTTGTTAGCCTTGAGCAAGCTGCAAATCTCTGCTTGCCTTAGTTTTTAGTTTTCCCCCGTAGGCAAAAGGAAGTTAATAACCACCTCAGAGCTCTTTGAGATCCACTAATGGAAAGTTTTTTTCTAAGAATAAGGTGCTGTAGTTATTATTGCTATTATTATTGTACCTGTTCTGTGTGTTTTAAAGCTTAGGGTGATATTCACACCTAAATAAGGCTCCATGTCTCCTCATTGCAAAGACACTAATGACTCCAGAGGGCGATTCAGACTGCCAAAATTAGGCTCTTAATTTTGAAATTATTTCAATCAGGATAGTCCTCAAGAGATTCCATCTTTTTCCACTACTTGTAGAGAAAATATAGCAAAGTTTATATCCCATCCCTAAGGCTGGAATTCATCTTGCTGAACTTCAGCAGTGTAAAAGTTAGGTGCCTTGTCTAAGGTGGTTTTCTAAGCTCTTTCTGTGTACTGGGGAAGGAGAGGAGATGATGCTCCAGGCTGCAATTTCGAGGCTGAGATTACTTGACCGTGATGTTCCTTTCTCTGGCTACAGTGGGAGGGAGTTCAGGTGATGAGCTTGGCACTTCGTGCCTAAATTTAAGAAAGCTAAAGAGAAATAATGACTTAAAGGATTAAATTCCCCATTCAGGTTCTGCTAGCTAATGTCTTTTGTTTCCTGTGATAAAGTACTGCTGTGCATTGATACACAGCTGTTGCAGCGCAAAGGTATGGTGCTTCTTACAGGATCACTGCTTTTAACCTACAGCTGAAATTTTACGGTTGATTCCACCTTTTTGCTTGTGCTGCCATTATAATGCATTAAGGGATAATAGGAGTGTGGATCTTACAGTGGATCTTACAGTAGACTGCTGAATGTTGAGATGTGACTCTGTGAAAAGGATGTGAGTGGCTAGCAGATAAGAAATAATTGAATTTTCTATGTTGCAGGCTTAAAATAAAAATCGACGTGTGTAGACCTGAATTTTTTGTGCATGTGGCTTCTGATTCGGTTGTCCTGAGTGTAATTAGTTTTGATGAGCTGTGGAAATTAAGAGAGAATTGGGCACTTGGAAACACTGTCCCCATGATGACCTCTGCCTCTGAATTCTTTAAAAAAAAAAGAAAAAAAGCAGTCTTTCCCTCCCCCTGTTAATATTAAATGTCAACAGCTGTATTTTGCTGCTGGTACTTATTAACTTTCAGCCTTGTCTTTTTCAAGCATTTATTGCTTTAGAAATGAATTAAAGCTTATCACCAGGGAAATGTAAGTCTTCCAGCTACCTTGGCTTCTCAAAAGATATGATCTTTCTTAAATAGATTGTTTAAATTACTGACCAGGGAACCTCCTAACTGTGCTACATTAAATTTTGATTCTGGTGTGGTTTGTTTTGATGTCTGTTTTTCTATCTGTTGAAGTCCTGTTACAGTCAGTAATTATGAGGAGTGGCTCTATTGTAAAGAAAAGATGATAAGTTACAACTATGGTTGTAATTAATCCTTTTACCTTTTCAACATGAAAGCATTTTTTTGCTTATTTCTTAGCTGAAGCCAGTTGTCCTTATTTCTTGGTACCACACATTTGCTTTGCATCACATCATTGGATGATCACGTAGTTGGCTAGGGAAGTATTATTTACTTCCAAATTTAACCCCTCCTGTCCCGTACTTGTAGCACTGAAAAGGAAACAGGCTTTTGGGAGTGAACGATTTTTAGAGGATTTTTTTTTATATGCCTTTGCTGCAACTTTCGTCTAGTTGTAGTTGTCTGCAACTTATATGTTGGTATGTTTTGGTTTGTTTTGTTTTTTTTAAGCACACATAGGCATTTATTACTTATTTTTTCTTTTATATATGCTGGGAATCCAAGGATTTGTTGCGGCATCATCATCATTATCTTGGCCTCATTGGTCATTTACTGGTGATAAGTGTGGATAACCCCTGTGTCAGGGGCCTTTCATTTCCAAATCTGATCCTGAAAGGCAAGGCTGAGAAAAGCAAAAATAGATCTCTGCTGTGATTGCTTTGTAAATAGGCAGCTTGTTTTTTCCAGATTGTTAAATTGGTGGCTATTACACTGACAAATATAATTACAGTATATAAATTATATTGAAAATATTTTTGTCTGTTTGATGTATACTAAATTTAAGCTAAGTTATAAGGTGTGCTGTTTGGAAGTGTGGAAGATACAAGAGTGGAGCTACAGATAACAAGTTTATGCTTGTATTTCCTACTGATGAAGACTTTCACACAAGTTATTTCTATGGGTAGGTGATGAGAATATCACTCTGCATGTATATACATTTATTATACGTTTTTGCATGATTATACATGTAGGAGTGGTACAATTTTGACTTGAGACTGTTGGTGCCTTTTGTCCAAATATAATTTTACTTGTGTAGACACATCTTATCTAAAATCAAATTTCGCTTCTGCTTTTTGGAGATCTTAGTAAGAAGCGAGAGAAACAAAGACCTGAAGGAACAGTACATAGCTCCTGAAAATTGAAAAAATGGTCAAATAGTCAATATTGTACTTGACCCTCGTATCTTCTGCACTTGACTGTTTATTTTTATAGATCACATTATATATGTTCACGCTGAACTCTGACGATAAGACTGAAAGAAAACATGCCTCTCATGATTCAGTCCAGTTGTAACTTCTGCATGTAATTTAATCATCGGCTTTCACAAATAATTAACTGAACATCAACCAGCTTAATTCTGAACTTGATATTTCATTATTTTGTAATTGCCTTTTAAAAAGACAAAGATTGCCTTTCAGTTAATTATCAGGACTTCTTTTCCAGTCATATAATCATCAGTGTTTCATGTTGCGAACAGTTTGGTCTCTCATACATTGGCATTTAACTACCCATTTATTTTTGTCGGATCTGTTTTAAGTTTGTAATATAACATTGGTTTATGAAATTGTTGTTTTGGAGGCAGGTCTGATCGGAAATATTTTGTGAATTTCTTCATACCTTGTTGCAAAACTGATCTTTAGTACAACTTAAGCAATATGGTCACTCTTTAATGAAGTGTGTTTGCTAATCACAAAATAGGCATTTCTTCAAATAGTGGGTTGAATTATGTTTCAGGGACCAAGTTACAAAAAAAAACAAAACCACAAAACCCACTCTAAAAGCCTCAGTAGAAACAGCTTTTCAGAGAACTAAATTTGAAATTTGTAGTTCATCATGTTCTTTCTGTCTTCAGCAAGCACTTAACACTCCTAAAAGAAACTAATCTTTCCTGAAAAGTCTGTTCATTTTATTCCTTGTGACTTCTAAAGATTTCTTTAGTCGTTTTGTAATTCTGAAGGTCCTATCTTCCTAAACACATTAATGATTATTTTATATTATCCCATACAAATTATACCCTCTATGTATCATACTCATAACAAAAAAGTCCTGCAGACGCTCAACTGCCAGAACTTCCTTGGAGTTAAAGAATTGCAGTAGCAAAGCAGCTGAGCTTTGGCCCAATCTGTTTTTCTATTTCATACTTGGTTTTGTGGATGAAGTCTTGGCCTGAAGAAGGTTTTGATTCTGCCATTTGGGGAGCGGGAACTCCAACCACTTTCATCTACTCTGAGTCAATAAGCTGTAGCTGAGATGAGGCATTTGAGTTAAAATGTGCATCCTTTCAGAATTACAATATTTATCCATTCTCTCTGTGCTTCCACATTAATTCTTGTCTTGAATTTCACTTTTTTTCTGAGCCTCCTCTGTTTCTAGCATGCTTTCCCGTTATCATCGATTTTCATTCCTCACAAAGAAAAAAGTCCATCCTAACAAAATAGACCAAAAATAGCTTTTTGTTATTCCTCAAAAATAGATTTCAGAATCATGTAAGCAATTTTCTCTCCCTCTTTTCCCCTTCACTTTGGCCAAAAATGCATATGGTAATCATAACTCAAAACATTTTTGTCACTGCACGATATAGTTTTTTGTCTTGTTATTCTTGATCTTAAAAAAACAACACCAAAAAACATTGCCATTTTTAAAAATTCCCGTCTTTGACAGGTAAATGTTATGAAAGGAAAGTTGCCTAATGTTAAATTTATTGTCACTGGATCAGTTATATCAAAAAGTTAGTTTTATTCAATCAACCCTAAAGTAATGTAAGCTTTCACTTGAGTTTTGTAAAATTCTCTAGATAAATATCTTGTCTTGCCAAGTTTAATATACTGTAACTTATTATTTTTTATTTTAAACTGAAGGTTTTATCCTTTTACAATTGTAAATGTAATGTTGCCAGATATGGAGATGTTTATGTGTTAATGTAAAAGATAATACACAAATAACTGATACGTTGATAAACGTGTGTTTCTTACATTTGTGTTTTCTGTGTATGCAAAGGTTAAAATGTCTCTGTAATCTCAGACTATGTTCATTAACTGAAATTTAATAATTTATATAATTTATAGTTCTTTAAAAGCTTCATGTAGGAGATTGCAATTAATCCTTAAACAACCTTTGTACTTTTAAAGGTGTTTTTCACAGTATGCTGATTTCTAATATGTGTTGCTTTTCTCTCCTTCTGCAGATGGACCTCCAGTTGTAGCTCATTACGATATATCAGACACAAATTCAGACCCAGAAGTGGTAAATGTGGACAATCTGTTGGCGGCTACAGTAGTTCAAGAGCACAATAATTCTTTAGGAAATCAAGACTCGGGATCTTCTTGGAGAACCAGAGGGCTGCTAGATGAGCTGAGTGCTGATACAGGTTTGTTTAAGTTCTCTTCCTCTGACATTTGTTCCAGCATCTCAGCTGGTGTTTCTCCCTTTCTTGCTTTCAGTGTTTTTGTAATTTATACAGTTTTAAAAGCTTCCAGTGTGGATTTTGCAATAAAACAGTACAGGTGCTTATTGAAAAGGCCTGACATTTATTCCAAAACAAAAGTGATAAAAATTGACTAAGATTCCTGCAATGTATTTTTGACACTAATTTTCTTAATTAATTTTTCTCCTTCTTTTCCCTCTAATTACTTTTTGGAACTTAGATCTGGGGTTTTGGTGTTGTTGTTCTTAAAATGAAAGTGAGCTAAGCTTGCTACTGAATGGTTGATAATGATGACCCATGCCACCAGCTAGTAAACCGATCATAATCTCATTTTAAGTATTGTGATTGTCTGTGTATGTCTTTTTTGTTTGTCTCTTTATTTCCTTACAATACAAGCATTAATTATTCCATATTCCATCTGCATTTCTAACATACCTTAGAAAATTGGACAAACCAGCACCAGAGAAAGGTGAAGGGTGAAAAGGTGCTGGTAAGTGGGCTTAGCATCAAGAGACAGCAAAGACATTTTCTTCAAGAAAGGAAGAGCAGGAATACTGTGGAAGAATTCAGATAAGTTCAAGTAGCTCATAAAAATTGTTCAGCTTCACGAAGTGCTCTCTTCACTAACAAGAGTTAAACAACAATGTGAAATGCTACTGTGTTTTGGATGCAGAGAGCTAACGGAATATTTCCCATCGACTTCATCCCGTAGCCTTGTGTGCCAACATATTGCCTTCTTTTCCACTCATTTTTTTAATACCCATGTTAAGATTTTTAACTGCATAAGACGGAGTCTTCCCTGCAGTGGTGCAGCACAGCAGTTTTTTGTTTCATGCTGTGTTTTCCAAACATAAGTCTGCCAAAGGGCACCTACATTGGAAGTGTCTGGTAACTCTGGGCTACTGTTCAATGTCTATAAGGCTTAAAGAAATACAAGTACATAGAAGATTTTGAAAGAAATGTTCCATTATTGTATAGTGGACAAGTCTGTTACTTGAATATGAGGATCTCTGTTGCATTATTTTCACTGTGGTCTGTGGCTGGATGTTGTTCCAGCCTTTTTGAAGCTAGCTGGTGTTTTCCAAGCTCAATGGTATTGTTTGCAGGAGGGCAGCTGACTGATAGTTAGCTATTTGACCCTGAACAAGCCCACTTCTTTATAAAGCGATTTATTAAATGATTAGAACAGCTGAAATTAACTTTTATTATATAGCACTAATGGACTGGTAATTCAAAGGAGTGTAACAAAATAAAAAGTAATGTTTCTTACCAAGCTTTCTTCCACTTTCTGCTTATAAGTACAATGCTGCGATGCAGGTAGAAATTTGTTTTCCTTCCTCCACCTGTATCCAAAAGGACTTGCAAGGAAGAGGTTGCCAGGTAAAAGAAAACTAGAAAACTTCAAGAAACTTCATCCCTGACCCTATGGGAACATGTCCAAACAAATTTGCTCCTGGTGCTTCAGTCATTTCAACGTCTGAAAGGATGAATCTCTCTTTCTTCCTGCATACACCTTGCCCCAGAGCCCTGTAGCCTCCATACACCTCTGACTGCACATTTGTCAGCACTGGCCTTTTCTTACCATGTCTGGGATTGCACATTAGGAAAGCAGAATTTCCAAATCTTACATCTTGTTCTCAAATTTAATCTTCAGCCAGTGTCTATTTTAACAGACATTAAATGATGTGTTCCCATGGGAAAATAACAACATAAGCTTATCTAAGTGAAAAATCTTATTAGGACACGCTATCGCATCTTTGTGCATGGGCAAATATTTTGGGCTGTTTTGCAAGCCCTGATGTTGTAGGGCAAACAAAACATCTCCTTTGGGCGTCATCGTAATGTTCATGCAAAGAAATTAACAGCATAGGCATGTTATTAGGCATGAAATTTATACAGCCAGAGGCTGTAAATCTATCTGTATGCTATAATCCTGATTTACACTCAGCTACTCTTGCAATATTTACTCTGCTAATCATGGTTTCTCTACTGCTAATTACCTTTTTGTTGTCTGAACTTAAAGCCATGGTAACATATGAAAGCTCTTTTGGGGCTCTCATTTATACCTCTGGGGATTCATTTGGGGGCTATTGAAGAGGCGGTCTGCTTTGCCCCTCTGCCAGACATTACCCTGTCTAGCAAAGGGTGCAGAATGGTGGTATGTCATTAATGCATTAATACAACATATTAAGGCAGGTTGATAATCCATGCCAGTTTGCGTGAATCAATGACCAAGGATTGAGTTGCTGTTCTGCTGCCTGTGCTGTAGCAGCAGTGATGTTCAGGAGCAGGGCGATGCAAATCACTGGGGTGGTGATCACGTAAAGCTCATGGTTTGCATGGCCAGCACATGAATCAAAGCCTCTGAGCGCTTCCATTTCATGTTCCACAGTGTGCCCAGCCACTTCCCTTAAAGAAATATCCGTGACCCATTTTGGGACGTTCTGGAAGTCAGTGATATTTGCCAAGAAATGTTCAGCTGAACTGTAATGTTAGGAAAAGTCTGTCTGGGATATTAATTTGTTTTAAGTTCAGCTGGCAAATCTTTTTTTGTCTTGTGAGGTGGAAACTCCTCCTTTGGGTACATGGTAGCACGCAGGTTTCCTTCCCTTGCTGACCCAGATCAGATGTTGCACCAAAGGTCTTTGCTTTCCAAAAACTGAACATACAGTATGCTCTCTGCCCCATTATTTGCTTGCATCTTTTCCAAGTACTTTAAGAAGTCATTAGAAGGTTTCCCTGGCACTTGTTTTAAGTTTAATTTCTTCTCTCTGTGTCCTTTTGATCTACCTGGGGGTACAATCAGTTCTGCACGTTCGCAGGTCTTTGAAATTCGATGGATCGTTATTGCATCCTCCTCCTCTCATCTTTGAAGATGTGTCCAGTCAAACTAGATACACGTGATATATTCATCTAATCTCAAATTTTCTACTTGATAAATGATTCTTCCCGTGTGTAATATAGCTGAGTGAGTGGTTTCTAAGAAGTAGGGAGTCTCATCTGCTTCAGGGCTGCCCAGCGTCCCCTGGGTTACTGCTAAAGAGAGACAGTAGAAGTAATCTTTTTTTCTTTTTTTTTTTTTAGGGAAAAAACCCTAGAAGTTATCTCTTTATTGAAATCTTATTTTTAATTGATTTTTTAATCGTTTATTTTCTGTAAAACAAATAATAATTTTGGCTGTTTTGTGTTTTCCATGCAAGTATTATTTATTGTGTCACAACACAGCTTCACTAATTGTGGTGAAGAACCTTCTTAGCAGTACATGGCAGAAAAGACAAAACCTGCCACACTCTTTGTGAGCATTTAGAAAGGACTTGTTTTTTGACAGACTGATGAACTGGATAGCGTTGAGGAACTGTAATAAAAAAACAACACTGATGCATATGGAACTTATGAAAAACAGATTTTTATTTTCAAGTATTTGTAATAATGTTAGAGCAGATGTGTGAAGCAGTGCAACCAGAAACTGGTGGGTTTGTTGGGTTTTCTTCATTGACTGTCTTCCCCTGGGTTTTTTTTTTTAGGAAAAAAAAAGAAAATAAATTCATTTTCCTTGGTGTGTGTGATGTTTCTGTCCATCCTGTAGGCTTTGTTTACTACAGTATCATTGAGTTTGATTTATTGACAATAAATTGTTGTGTTTCTTTATTTCAAAGAGGTTTAGGCGCAGTCTGACTCCTCACATTGTTGTAAAATAACAGCTGGAAAGCCTAATTACATCAAGTGTTCTCGATGCACTGGTCGGGCTTTGTTCACATTTGTGTGATAACACCATCACTAGAGGAATTGAGACTGGGTCAATCCAGTGGTCATCCTGTATCAGGTGATGAACTGAATGTTGGATAATTTGATCTAATAAGATTTTCCAATCTCACTGTTTCAGTCTTTTTTGTTGTTGTTAGCTTGGGAAATTCCTTTTCCAGCTGATTTCTGAGTTGTATAAGCTGTTAAACATTGGCTGTATTTGCATTTTCCCCATCTGTAGGTCATTTGGATCCAGGCTTCCTTGCAAGTGACAAAACCTCTTCCGGTAATGCCCAGATCAATGAAGAAATTAATATTGCCTCTTCTGATAGTGAAGTAGAGATTGTTGGAGTTCAGGAACATGCCAGGTATTAATTCATTTTTCTTACTCTAATATTTCTTTCATTTTATCAGAATATCTGTTTTGCCAAAATCAATAAAGGTAAAAACCCGCTGACTTCCACTTCTGTAGTTATCCATCCATGATTGATGCCCAAAAGGTAGCAAACATTACACTCATTTTTTCTATTCTGCTGGTCATGGTGATATCAGAATGTGTTTTTCTTTAGAACATTACCAACTTGATAAGTATTCAGATTAAGCTTGTGATTTGATGTCAAACATTAACAGCTAAGCATATGTAGTATTAAAATACCAAATATTGACATACCAAATTTATATACATCAGGAATTCAGATTTTAAGGGTGTAGTGTGAATATGCAAATACATAAACAAAAATATTTATGTGGGTTCATTTCCTTTCAAAATATTCACTTACTTCAAGCATGTAATCAGCTTCCAGTTTATTTAATTAATCAGTAGTTGTAAAAATACCATCAACTTTTCAATGGCTAATGTCATAACATAGCCCCTTTAGATTAAAAATCAGATCGTATGAATCTTGGTTTTATTTCAAGATACAAGAGAGTTCAAATCCCCAAACTAGATGAGGATAAGGAAGCCAGAGGTTTCTCTCAAGCTCACATAGAAAGCTGTCCAGCTGTGCTTCAGCTGTAATTCTTGATAGGCATTTTTTGATGTTACTCTTCTTCTTTAGTCTATGATCTTTCCTTGGCTTAAGACACTAAGAAGCAGTTGAACTGGCATTTTCATATAGTATGGAGGGTTAATTTGGTGGAATAAAAGCAAGTTAAAACAGTATACAGACAAGCTCTTTCTAAAACTAGTCTGCTGCCTGGTGGATGCTTGGAGGTAAAAAAGGGGTGTGAGGGACAAGGAACAGAGCTGTTTCTTGTCATCCCTTCACTGCATCTTTCCTGAGAAAGGGAAGAAGGAAAGTGTACAGGACCCAATTTCCCAGGCAGGAAACTGTACAGATAGTGTGGACACAATCCAGTGCTGTTGGATGTGAAAAAAGGAGATTTTAAGGTGCTGAAGGAAGAGAGATTTAGTCTTCACTTTTAGAACAGTGGAAGTCATTGAATGGCTAACTCTTTTGGAAGATACTAATTCCTTAGGGAAGTAGCTCTCCTGGCTGTTTATCCAGCAGACCCAGGGCTTAGAGGATCTTTGCTGTAATGATAAGCAGTGTCCTCCACTACTAGTTCATGTAAATCTGTCTTAGCACTATGTACACACAACCTTTCTGCTTGAGGTCTGCTATTCAAAAGCTTTTCATGCTGCTTGCCTTGATAATATTTACCATGTACAAGAATGGAAATGTTAAGTAAATTCAGAGTTGATGTTGCAAATCAGTTTACCTGCCATCTCCTGAAGACTAGGTTTTACTAGCTCCGTTGAATACTCACACATTTCAGTTGCTCAAATCCTATTTTGAATTTTATTTCTCTTGCAGGTTTAGGCTTGCAGTTATGAAATATTGATGGGCTTCTGACCAGGGTTGTCATTTGGAAAAGGTTTAGGTTTTTGATCAGTATCTTTTTGCATGCTTAGTTAGTATGGTGTTTGGATTCAGTTCTTTTGCTCACACTGTTTTTTATTGTGCTGCATATTCCATGTCATCGTTGGACTGGTGTGAGTCATGACACCCTAGAGTTTGTCCATCATTTGTAGTTTTTCAGATTGCTAGTGAATTGGTGGTGTTTCTCATCATTGGAATATTACTTGGCATCTATTTAGGACACCAAGTCATGTTTTTCAGTTTGTTTAATTTTTGTCCAATAGATTTTTTTTTTTTATATGCATGCATATGAAACAGTCTTCCTCTGGTTTTTTTGGTTGTTTTTTGTTTTTTTTTTTTTTCCTAGGTGTGTTTTTCTTTTTTTGGTTGCCTTTATTTATTTGGTATCTTCCTCTTAGCCACAGATTGGAAAGCATGTTCCCTAAGCTAATGTTAGATTGAATGTTTTGCTGTTGGCTGCTTGTGTGACTTGTTTGAGGGTAAACACTTTTATTTTTGTGAGGTATCATTTCTATGAGATAATTTATAGCTTGCTTTTTGTCACCTTCAGGGAGAAAAGTTAGTATTATCTTTACCTAAGCATTGAGGACTGTTCTGTATCTGAACGATGGACCATAGTCCCTGAGACAGAACATCATATTTAGTTTGCTTTGGCTATGAGCTTTTCTTGTCAGTTACACTTACAAATATTTCTTCTTAAAAGAAAGCTTTTTAGAAAAATCCCCTACATCTGTTAAGAGTTCCAGTCTCTTATTACTTATTCTTTGTAGATATGTACTTTAAGTATGTGTTTTTAAGACTGAAGAAGTAATTAAAAAGTCATTCTGAACATCACATCCAAAACTAAATAGTGTATCTGAGAAGGAAATGAGACATTTATATTCAGAGAAGTTAGAGCTCAGAGAATGAGATTTTTCATTCTATTTCGTGAAATTCTAACCAGAGCCAAGAGAGATGAGCATAACCTAAGTAGTTCTGGAGAAAATAAATTGCACTACCTTAAATTAAAACAAAAAAAAATGTAAATGTCAGGGATGCCACTACGAAACTTCCTAGCCTGGTACAGCTCTCGGACGATTACCCATGACTGCTCTTCCACGTGGGTGGCAATCAATCTGCAATGTGTAGTCCAAGAGCGATCAAAAGAGACTTCAGGGCCTTGGGACGGTTGGTGAGGGATCTGGAGCACAGGTTATTTTTAACTCTCTCCTTCCAGTTGCAGGCAGTGACATTGGAAGAATTAGACGGACCCAGGCTATTAATACATGGCTCCATGGCTGGTGTCACCGCCACAATTTTGGGTTTTTTGATAATGGGATGGCCTACATGGCACCAAGCTTGCTGGCATCAGATGGGATTGACCTCTCTCAGAGGGGGAAGAGGGTCTTTGCTCATGAGCTAGCAGGGCTCATTGACAGAGCTTTAAATTAGACTTGAAGGGGGAGGGGGATGATATCAGGCTTGCCCGTGAGAAGCCATGGGATGACACACCAAGATTAGAGGGACGGGCTGCTAGCAAGGGCCCTCAGCCTGTTGCTCTGAGATGTGCTGGCTACACTGGAGCACACTTGAAGTCTTACGGAGATGAGCCAGGGGCTCCTGACATAATAGGAGCCAACAGGAAAACACCAGGGAAATACCTGAAAGGAAATCAAGGGTGTTCCTCTAAAAAGGTGACATAGCCGACAGCCCAGCTGAAGTGCCTCTACACCAATGCACGCAGCATGGGCAACAAACAGGAGGAGTTGGAAGCCACCGTGCTGCTAGAAAGCTACGACTTAGTTGCCATTACTGAAACTTGGTGGGACGAATTCCATGACTGGAGTGTGGCTATCTAAGGCTACAGGCTGTTCAGAAGGGACAGGCGAGGAAGGAGGAGTGGAGGGGTTGCCTTCTGCATCAAGAAATGGATAGAGTGTGAAGAGCTGTCTCTGAAGAATAACCATGAGCAGGTCGAAAGCTTATGCGTAAGAATCAGAGACCGAGGCAACAAAGGGAACCTTGTGGTTGGTGTCTACAGGCCGCCCGATCAAGGGGAGCCTATTGATGAAGCTTTCTTACTCCAGCTCCAGGAGGCATCGCGCTTGCAGGCTCTCGTCCTGCTGGGGGACTTCACCCCGACATCTGCTGGCAAAGTAGCACAGCAAGCTGTAAGCAATCCAAGAGACTCCTGGAGAGCACTGAGGATAACTTCGTAAGCCAGGTAACAGACAGCCCTACCAGAGGGGATGCAATACCGGACCTGTCGGTCACCAATGCAAATGAGCTAATCAATGACGTCAAGATTGGAGGCAGCCTGGGCTGCAGTGATCATGCACTGGTGGAGTTCGCAGTCCTGAGGGATGTGGGTCAGGCGAAGAGTAAAGTCAGGACCCTGAATTTTAGGAAAGCAAATTTCCAGCTGTTCAAGGAGTTGGTCAGTTGGACCCCCTGAGAAACTGCCCTCAGGGACAAGGGAGCAGAACAGAGCTGGCAGATGCAAGAGCTGTCAATCCCCAGGTGTAAGAAATCAGGGAAGGAAGGCAAGAGACCAGCACAGCTGAGTCAAGACCTGCTGGTCAGACTGAAGGGCAAGAAGGAAACGCACAGGCAGTGGAAGCAGGGACAGGTATCCTGGGAAGAGTATAGGGACACTGCCTGGTTGTGTAGGGATGGCATCAGGAAGGCCAAGGCATGGATGGAGCTGAACTTGGCAAGGGATGCAAAGAATAATAATAAGGGCTTGCACAGGTGTGTCAGCCAGAAAAGTAAGGCAAAAGAAAGCATACCCCCCTGATGAGCAAGATTGGCAAACTGGTGACAACGGACAAGGAGAAGGCTGAGGTACTCAGACAACTCCTTTGCCTCAGTCTTCACCGGCAACCTCTCTTCCCACACCTCTCAAGTGGATGGATGTCAAGATGGAGACTGGGGGAGCAAAGTCCCTCCCACTGCACAAGAAGATCAGGTTCATGACCACCTGGGGAATGTAAACATACATAAGTCTGTGGCACCTGATGAGATGCATCCCAGAGTCCTGAGGGAAGTGGCTGATGTAGTTGCCAAGCCACTCGCCATATATTCAAAAAGTCATGGCAGTCAGGTGAAGTCCCTGGGGACTGGAAAAAGGGAAACATTGCAGCCATTTTTAAAAAGGGTAGAAAGCAGGCCCCTGGGAACTACCAACCTGTGAGCCTCACCGCTGTGCCTGGGAAGATCATGGAACAGATCCTCCTAGAAGCTATGCTGAGGCACATGGAGGACAGGGAGGTGATTCGAGACAGCCAGCACAGCTTCACCAAGGGCAAGTCCTGCCTGACCAACCCAGTGGCCTTCTGTGATGGAGTGACTGCATCAGTGGACAAGGGCAGAGCTATGGATGTCGTCTATCTGGACTTCTGTAAGGCCTTTGACACGGTCCCCCACAACATCCTTCTCTCTAAATTGGAAGGATATGGATTTGATGGGTGGACTGTTGGGTGGATGAGGAATTGGCTGGATGGTCACATCCAGAGGGTAGTGGTCAATGGCTCGATGTCCAGATGGAGATCAGTGACAAGTGGTGTCTCTCAGGGGTCCACACTGGGACCGGTATTGTTTAATAACTTCATCAATGACATAAACAGTAGGATCGAGTGCACCCTCAGCAAGTTTGCAGATGACACCAAGCTGAGCGATGCAGTTGACCTGCCTGAGGGACAGGATGCCATCCAGAGGGACCTGGACAGGCTGGAGAGGTGGGCCTGCGTGAACCTCATGAGGTTCAACAAGGCCAAGTGCAAGGTCCTGCGCCTGGGTTGGGGCAACCCCCAGTATCAGTACAGGCTGGGGGATGAAGGGATGGAGAGCAGCCCTGAGGAGAAGGACTTGGGTGTGCTGGTAGAAGAAAAGCTGGCCATGAGCCAGCAATGTGCTCTCGCAGCCCAGAAAGCCAACTGTGTCCTGGGCTGCATCCAGAGAAGCATGGCCAGTGGGGCAAGGGAGGGGATTCTGCCCCTCTGCTCCGCTCTGGGGAGACCCCCCTGGAGCCCTGCGTCCAGCTCGGGGGTCCTCAGCACGGGAAGGACATGGAGCTGTTGGAGCGGGTCCAGAGGAGGCCACAGAAATGGTCAGAGGCTGGAGCACCTCTGCTATGAGGACAGGCTGAGAGAGCTGGGGGTGTTCAGCCTGGAGAAGAGAAGGCTGTGGGGAGACCTGATTGCGGCCTTTCAGTACTTAAAGGGGGCTTAGAAGAAAGATGGGGACAGACTTTTTAGCAGGGCCTGTTGTGATAGGACAAGGAGTCATCATTTTAAACTGAAAGAGGGGAGATTCAGACTGGATATAAGGAAGAAATTTTATATGATGAGGGTGGTGAGGCACTGGCACAGGTTGCCCAGAGAGGTGGTAGATGCCCCATCCCTGGAAACATTCAAGGCCAGGTTGGACGGGGCTCTGAGCAACCTGATCTGGTTGAAGATGTCCCTGCCCATTGCGGGGGGGATGGGCTGGATGGCCTTTAAATGTCCCTTCCCACCCAAACCATTCAGTGATTCTATGATTTGACCAGTGCGGAAAACTTGGGTTCCTGAAATACGGTACACGTGCCTTCACATAGAAACAGTAAAAGGTTACCCCAGCAGCCAAACATCTGCTTAAGTATGCAGCCAGGAGCAGCCACAGCCACCACCAGTGCTTACAAGAGCAAAACAAATTTTAGAGAATTAGGTATAAAGTTTTACTAGCACTTGTTTAAGATTTACAGCTGGGAATGGAGTGATCATCTTAAAGACTCCAGTAAATTCTTTTTATCACTTCATCATATAAAAAAAATTAATCTGTCTTTCATTTTGTTTTTTTTCTAATTATTATTCGTTTGTACTTAAATTGTCACATGTCTATTATGACTATAACAGGTAAAAATACTGTGCAAATAAGTAGATATGTACCTCACTTCAGCAAGGCACTTGAGCGTGTGCTTTTCTTTAAATACATGATTTAGTCTCACTGACTATAATTACTGAAAGCTTAAATGTTTTGCTGAAGTGGGGCTGTACTGTTAACGAGTGAGCATTTCCCAGCATGCTTGTAATTTTTAGTTAAGAAGTTAAGACCACCAAAGAAAAATCAAATGTAATAATGTAATTACAGGCTCTCTCTTGTAATTATTTTAATGAAAGTATCATTATGTGCTTATTTTAACATGGTTTTGATTTCATATAGAAAGATAGCTTTTCTCTTTGTCTCATCAAGCCTCACTTAAAATTTTTCTCTTTTTAAAAGTCCAGTGGGTAAAACTGCTAGCAGGAAACTGTGCTTCTGAATAATGCATGGTACCTCCCATGATGGGGCAGACTTCAAGATCCTTGGGATCCGGGATCCATGCACATATTTTGTAAGGAATATCACTTTACACCCACTGGCAGAATTCAGTTCTTAAAAGTAATTTAATCCCCCTCAAGTTTAAATTTTAGTCTCAGCTTTGTTTACTGGGTATTTAAGATGTCATGGACTCTACAAATAGAAAATCCACAAGGACATTTTGGAGAGGGACATGTTAACAAGATGCCTAAGTGATAAACCACTGCAGCTAAGAGTCTTGCGCCTGAATTCAATAGTAGCTTTAATCCTTTGTGTTTTTTGCCTTACTACAGGTGTGTGCATCCCAGGGGAGGTGTGATTCAGAGTGTGTCTTCCTGGAAGCATGGCTCAGGCTCACAGTACATTAACACTCAGCAAACACAATCATGGACAGCTGTGACTCCCCAGCAGAATTGGTCTTCGCCCCCAGAAGTAGTAGACCTCACTTTGGATGAGGATACCAGACGCAAATATCTACTGTAATGCGGTGTCACTGTGTTCGTGTCCCCACCCCTTCTCCCCTTTGTGGCGCAGGAGTTCATTGTTAAAGCTTCAGCTTCAGAAGTCCTGTTCCTGGCATTACGAAATTCAAACTCATGAAGCTTTTCATTTCCGTAAGAATGTAGTATAATTTCAGTATCATTTAAAACGTTTTTGCCTTCTCAAAGGAGGATTCCTCCCAGAATTAAAAGCCAATAGCTCCAAATTTAAAAACACATCTGCAGTTACTAACCTGTGTGTGTGTTAATCTGAAGAAATAACTGTGCAAACTTACATCCTCCCACCCTTTCCGACCTCCAACTTCAGAACATTTTTAATTTATCAGTATATTGAGATTGTTAGTAGAAGTTAGTGTTTTGCTGTGTGAACATCAGTGATTTTGAGAAATGCTGTGTCCTCACTGATTTCAGTGGAACTGGGGGTATTCAACACTTCTGAAAATTGGGCCAAGAGTATTTATACCCATGCTGATTTGGTTACGTTACCAGCAGGAGGGACTGTCTTTAATACAAATGGCCCATAACATATGCACTGAACAGCTTTTAATTAAAGGATTTTTATTTTCAATATAATTTATAGTTTACACTCTTTTCAGTGCGGAGTCTTCTGTCTGCTTGACTACTGTGTTTCACTGATCATTTCCCACAGCTTGTTACGGTTTAAAATAGTAGTGACTTACTAGCAGCTGATTATTGCAAAAGCACAAGAAAAAGAAATGTAGTAAGAAGGCCCAGCATCCCTCTCCTTTTTAAATATAGCTGAACTTTACCTATATCCAAGTCTTGCCTGGAGTAGGAGAAGAAGAGAAACGAAACATTTTGCTCATAGTCCTCATTTCTACTGTTGCTTATTTGCTTCATTGACCATCTCAAAAAACTTGCAAAGCCCCAGTCTGGCAAAGCACTTTAGGAGATGCGTAGCGTTCAGCTTGGACAGTTCGCTGAAACTCATGGGGCCATTCAAGTGCTTAAAACTCTGTACTAAAAGATGTTGCCGGATCAGGGCTTAAGGTTGTGGATTTTGTTTTTTGGTTTTTGGGTTTTTTTGTTGTTTGTTTTTTTTTTTTTTTAAACTAGATCTGCACCATTTTCCTGGCTTTAGGTCATATCTCTTATCCTAGTTTTGGAATTGTTTTAGGGTATGATCCACAAAATACTTTCTACCAGAATATTTACCAAAATCAGTGGAACTTACTTTAGCAGGCTGTACTTTGTGTAGTGTATGTGGAAATTCCTGCCCCTCATCTGTCATTTTGAGCCTTTCTCAAGGCAAAAACCAAAGATTAGACTTTAACAAGATGATATTCACTTTAAATGTCTATTGTGCAATTAAAATGTTCCTTTGTATTCAAAAATGTTTCTAGTGGGAATTTTGTACAGTTCTATCATCAGATTTTTTGCCATTTAAGGCTGAACGGGGGTAGTCAGCACATGGAAAGTTTTGTTTTCTTTTTGTGTTGGTTGATTTCTAAGTTTATTTGGCTTCCAATAATTTTATCTGTGGGCAAAAAAATAAATAAAATTACCTGTGTTGTCACATAAAGGAAAAAAAAACCAGCAGTGGTGGTATAGTTAGTAACAAACAGCTTTTTCTTTAATAAGCAGAATGGTTATGACTGTACTTTAAAGAACAACTAGGTAAGGGATTGATATTCCAATTTCAAGCTTTTTAAAACATTGAACATCAGTGTATTGCATGGCCAGAAAAATGTATGTGGTGCTTCTAGTGACTGATTTCTTTCTCTGGGGGTGGGAGGGAGGGAGCGGCATGTGGATGGAGCCCATTCGCATTGCAGTAGGGAAAAGCCCTGTACTATTGGGGCACTATATCAGTAGTGGCTGTTGATCTTTTTTTCCTTGTATTTTAATCACGCAACTCAGCTGTTGTTTTCGTGGACTAGCACACATGCTGTAAAGGTAACTTTGGAACAGTGATTTAGTGTGGCTGCTTTTTCCTCTTTCACAAAGTCTTCTAAAGATCAGTTTTGAAGAAAGCTGCAGGGACTCATTTGTAGTCCTTCCATGAAAAATGCAAACTAGCTTTCTTGTTTTTCAGTTTGTATATGATGTGACTTCCATGTATATATATATAAACAACTGCGTCCTAACCAAACTTCCTCTAATTGTGCACTGTGTTTGTTTAAACAATTCGTGTATTGTAGTCTGATGCAGGTTTTCTTTTCTTTTATTTAAAACACTACATATTTTCTCTTATTCTTCACAAACTTGAAAGGGTAGTGATCTGAAAACCGCAGTCACTGGATAGCTAGGAAGTGTTTTTGTTTTGTTTTTTGTTTTCTTTTTTTCTAAAAAAAAAAAAAAAAAAAGAGCAAAAGGTGCCTGGATGGTTTTGCTCTTCTCAGCAGGAAAGAGAAATGCTAGCCGTTGTATGGCTAAGAACCAGTGCACTTGGGGCCTGATCCAGAACCCACTGGAGTTGATGCGGGGCTTTCCATCGACTTCAGCGTGCATTGGCTCAAGCCCTTCATGGTTTTAGCAATTCCTGAATTGCTGGAGTGTGAACTTGGAATCTTCTGTATTGAAGACAAATCATTGCTTAGAATATAAATGTTTAAAACGTGCGACTCTAGTTAAAAAATTTTATTCTTCTCAACACTCATTATTTAGTTCTCATTTTCCATCTAGTATTTAATGGTCTTTGGAGAAAAAATAATAATAAAACAGAGTGTTATATATATATAAATATATATATTTTTGGTGCAAGATGAGACCTTCTGTTTTTTGAAACAAGTCTGTAGCATAAAGGTTAAGCTATTTTAAGACAAAATAAAATAGAGTGTATTATTTAAACAATATCAACTTGTTTGGGATTTTTTTTCCCCCACTTCCATTCAACACGTTGCTGTTTGTCACATCTCCAAAATAAAGCCTTAAGCTCTGGGAATGGGTTACAACTGCCCAAATTCAGCACTGTTCCCTGCATTTTATTTTGAATGTCCAGAAGGTAAATGTGATTTCCTGACCGGAAAAGCTTGCTTTTATCTCCCAGACCAGAACAGGACCACCGCTTCTCCCTGTAGCACTGGTGGGGAATGCCAGGGGATGCGCAGGCAGCGATAACGAGCAGCTCGGCGGAATCCCTTCTGGGGACGCGGTTTCCACACAGCCTCCCATCTTCCCGCACGCCGCAGTCCTTCAGGTGCCTGAGCAGCCTTCATACCTGTATTTCTCCAACCGCATCCCCTCGTCCCATCCTCAGGGCTGTCTTCTGCTGTTCAGTGAGACCGTTTGACCAAGAGACCGATATTAGAGTCGGATTTTCTCACACAGCCAGGTAGTGCTGACGAGCTCAGATCTACTCCCATTTGAAATGGATGTGTAGACCAGCTATGAAGCTCTGGGCAGGTCCTTGCAGACCACGAGAGGTGGTGTCAGACTGAACAGCGTTTGGAGAACCACTGAATTATGCAGAAATTTACAGCCACGAGTAAAGAGAAGGATGGTAAGTATAACTGCACTGTGCTGAACTGAAGGTCCCACTGCCTGCCAGTCTTCTCATAGCCAATATGAAAATAGGAATAATAATAATAATAAAATCCATTACATTTCCAGCTAAATAGGGGATTTTGCTTTAGTTCTGATTTTTTTATCACATGAGAAGGCTCTCAGTGGTGCAAATAAAGAGAGCTGTTTATCCGTGTATTTTAAATGTCAAGATTAATACTAGTGAAGTGAGTTGGCTTTTCAGCCCCACTGAGTTCTTGGCTTTTGTGAAGCTTGAAAATACAAATTCTGGACCTGGTGGTGGTTGTGGAGGTGGACACCAGACTCATTTTATTTCATGTGTATCACCAGCTGAGGGAGAACAGTGCTGTGGAGTTTGGTGCAGATGTGGAAAGATGAGAGCTGACGTATCTCCTTTTTTTCTCCATCACCGAGAGATACCCACAGTCTTCGGACTTCAGGATACACCGAATGGAAAGCTTAAAATTTCTCCTGCAGCACTCAGCACATCCCTCGTGGCTCGGGCTGCTTTGCTTTGTGGGAACTGTCATTTCTGGGGCAATATGGGAACTGACAAAAGCTACCCAAACAGGTTAGATTTTGTATTGCTTTCCCCAGTGAAACTGTTGCAATGCAGATTAATTTTTTTGGCTGAAAATTTAGTTCGTCTGCCTTAAAATGGGGACTGAAAGTGTTTTACTAAGTGGATTAGTTACCCAGTTCCCTGGAGAATCTGTAAATGGTGTCCTTTGCTGAGTCCATCGTCTCCATTTGCTGAAATGGTTTTCCCTCTCTTTTTTAGGGTTGTCGTTTGTGAATGTCCGCTGCTGCGGCTTTCTCTTCAGAGCATCACAAGGATGCAGTTTCCCTCCTGTCTGCAAAGGAAAGGAGCAGCACGCCTGCAAAATGCAATCTTGCGATGGACAAATCCTGCATTTACTTTCGTCTTTGATGCAAATAAGGTGAACACCCTCCTTTTATTGCAACTAAACAGCAGCTGAGGAGTCCAACCCTCCCCAGGTCTATATCTCGATACCAGGGAGTTTATGAAAGTATAAATGCGTTCCTAAGAGTCTTTACGACTACTGATTCATAAATGCCCCTTGGAAGTTTTCTCTTGGAGCTGGTTAGTCATCTGGATTTGTAATTCAGTTTAAAATTAGAATTGAGTGCCAGCTACTGGGAAGGAAGGATCTTTCAGACAGTAAATCTCGGGGCAAAGCTGGAACAGACACGGGAAAATTGTCTGAAAGTTTAATTTCAGATAATTTTCTACATTTGTTAGCTGCATTGGCAGCTTTGGGTGAATCCAGGGCAACATCAGAGCTGGAAAAAGAAACAAATAAAAGCCCCCTGTCAAATTTGTTTTTCATTACTGTAGGTGATGCAGATTGAATGCAGAACTCCTGGAGTCTGACCGATGCCTTTTCCAGGGGCAAAATGCCATCTCATACAGCCGAGGTTCACATTTGCTTTGTCCATGGCTTCAGAGCATTGGTAGCTTTTGACTGGCCTGTGATCAAGGACACTCAAATCGTTCCCGTTTCCTTTCTGCCAGGTGCTTGTGTGTCTACCTTAAACTTGACACGATTGAACTCCAATGGCACATCCATCACTCCAGCTCATCTGACCTCATCCACGTCTTCCAGTATTGACAGCACTGCTGCACAACACCGTGTCATCAGCAGTTTTTAGTAGAAATCTCCAACTCCGTATGCCAAAGTCACGCATTAAAATAGTGACTTGCCATTGCTTCCTTGGAAATGCATCTTTTCTAATGTTACCACCCACAGATCATGGAATCATTTAGGTTGGAAAAGACCTTTAAGATCATCGAGTCCAACTGATTTAATTATCTGCATCCTAAAATACTCTTGATTTCCCCCCACCATTACAACTATAGTCCTCTGGATGCCCCAGCATTTGGCAGCATGGACCTCCAGGGGAGGCTGCCGTTTCGAAGCAGGGCGCATTCAAATTCCCCCTCTGGGGTTGTAGATACATAGGAGATGTTTATCCATGGTGTTATGAGCTGGCAGTGGTCCTGTAAACCCCAAGAGGAGCTTTTGAGTCAGAGGTGGTTGGGTTGGAGTGATGATTTTAAGATCCTAATGGGAAATGTGTCACTTGTGTTATGTGTTCTCACTCAAAGCTCATCTTACCTGGCACGGTATATGACAGAGATTCATGAAAGGGTAATTTTATTGCTTTTCCACATAATTACACTTCCCATTCAGGTCCATTTATTCACACTCTCCCTGGACTGTGTGTGACAAAACCGCCAAATAAAAATACCCCTCACAGGAGCTCTGCCAGTTACAAATCACCGGCCGAGTGCCACAGATCGATTTTCTGACATCTCACCAACACCTCCCTTCTGCCACTGTTTTACAGCTCTAATGGGATCTGTCGTCTGCACGAAGAGCCACAGCGAAGCTCTCCATGACACGATGATGGGCTGGAAAGAACTTTGGCTGGGCTTTTCTTCTTCTCTTGGCCAGCAGCACACCCCCGGGAGGAGGATACCCCCTCCTCGTCTTGCAGCAAGAGGGAAGGGCACCCTAAGAAACCCATTTCGCACTTAAATAAAGTGGTGGTGTGGGTTAATGAATAGATTTGGGCAAAGCAGTGGTTCTTCTAAGCATTCGGGGTTGGCTCTTGAAGGTGAGGGATTGCACTTGCTCAGCTTTTCTGTCTCCGTGGCTTGGGAGTGGGGAGGGATGGAGGCATCTTCACAGCAGGGGGTACCAACGAGGATGGAAGCAGCACATCACTGAGGGCAGCTGATGGGTGACTCCTTAACTGCTCCTCCAGCTTTGCCTCTTGCTTCTGGAGGAGATCCCCAAGCCCTGGGCAGAAGGGCCATATCCAGCACGGTGGAGAGATGTGGCCAAAACTTCAGCTTGTAAACATATCCTTGGTGGGGACGGTCTCTCCCTTTCTCAGCAAAGGGGGAGATGGACTGCCTGTCTGTGAGATGCATCCCAAGGAGGAAAAAACACAGTTTTGGGTATTTTGTCAAATCTTTTTCATTTCTGATGGTTCTTTACATGTGCTGGGTCTTTTCTTGGAAATGTTAGTGTCACATTTCCAATCCCATGCTGAACATTAGGCTGGACAGGTGGTGATGGGAGCTCACCCTTGGTCTGTGGAAGGAGTGGAGCTCTTCAGAGCCATTTTCAGCTCCAGACAGGTGAGTAATGGAGATTATCCAGACAAAATCCTGGTGGACAATCAGATATGGGAACACCAGCTTGTAGAAACACCCACATTTCTGTGCTTTGCCCAACCAGCCTCCTAAATACCTTTCATTAAAAAAAGTCCCTGAAACAATGAAAAATCCAATCACTGGGAGTTGCTATGTGTCCACAAACCATGTCTGGCCCAGGAAAATCCAGACACGGGAGCCAGGAACATGTAGGGGAAGCAGTGTATATGCAGTACAAGCTTCCCCAGGCGCTCGGGGCTGGGTGGAGGTTTGCTCCAACAACCCCAGGACGTACTAAATAACCAGGCACTCAACCCATCCCTTAACACCTAACACAATCTTGTGGCTTTTTGGTGTCTGTTGGCTTCAGAGGAAGTGTGAAGCTGCTCAAATGATCATGCATTAGGTTGGAGCAAGTAGGCTGGAGTGAGTAAGCAGATGCCTTCCCTTGAATAATTGAAGACCGTGTGTTTACCTGTGCTGGTGCACTCATTTGCCACGGGTGTGTTGTAGACGTGATCTTGATGATGAGTGTCAGACAGCTCCAATAAAGCCCTTGGACTCCTCTTGTGTAACCAAACCCATGCAACCACCTCAGGCCCTGACACATGATGCCTAGGATGTGATTAAGGGACCAGAGCAGCGTGCTGCCACATGGCTGCTGCAGGGAGATGTAAAACCAGTCTCAATATCATTCTTCATTCAGTAGTTGGTTTTTTGTTTTCTTTTTTTTTCAGTTTGCCAGGCAAACCCTTCTCAAAGGGAAGTCTGCTGCCTCCCTGGGGCCGGGGTTAAGGACATCACCAGGAAACTTCCCAGCCTGGTACAGCCCTTGGACTACTACCCATTATTGATCTTCCATGTAGGTGGAGAGGAAGCTGCAACGCATAGTCCAAGGGCAATCAAAAGAGACTTCAGGGCCTTGGGACGGTTAGTGAGGGAATCGGGAGCACAGGTTATTTTTTCTTCCCTCCTTCTAGTTGCAGGCAGGAACACTGAAAGGAACAAACGGATCCAGTCCATTAATACATGGCTCTGTGGCTGGTGTCATTGTCACAATTTTGGGTTGTTCAACAATGGGATGGCCTACACGGCACCAGGCTTGCTGGCATCCGACGGGATTCACCTTTCTCAAAGGGGGAAGAGGGTCTTTGCTCAGGAGCTTGTGGGGCTCATCGACAGGGCTTTAAGCTAGATTTGAAGGGGGAGGGGGTCGATATCAGGTTTGCCTGTGATAAGGGGTGGGATGGCATGCTGTGGTTAGATGGACAGGGTACTAGTGGGGGATGGGATGCTAGCAGGGGCCTTCAGCCTGTTAATCTGAGGTGTGCTGGAGACACTGCAGCACAGTTGAAGCCTTACGGGGATGAGCAGGGGGCTCTTGAGGTAATAGGAGCCAACAGGGAAATATCAGAGAAATTCCTCAAGGGAACCAAGGGGTGTTCCTCCAAGAAGGTGACACGGACGACAGCCCAGCTGAAGTGCCTCTACACCAATGCACGCAGCATGGGCAACAAACAGGAGGAGTTGGAAGCCACCGTGCTATTAGAAAGCTACAACCAAGTTGCCATTACTGAAACTTGGTGGGACGAATCCCATGACTGGAGTTCAGCTATTGATGGCTACAAGCTGTTCAGAAGGGACAGGTGAGGAAGGAGGGGCGGAGGCGTTGCCCTCTACATCAAGCAATGGATAGAGTGTGAAGAACTGTCCCTGAAGAATAGCCATGAGCAGGTTGAAAGCTTATGGATAAGAATTGGAGACCGAGGCAACAAAGGGAACCTTGTGGTTGGTGTCTACTACAGGCTACCCGATCAAGGGGAGCCTATTGACAAAGCCTTCTTACTCCAGCTACAGGATGCTTCGCGCTCACAGGCTCTTGTCCTGATGGGGGATTTCAACCATCCTGACATCTGCTGGGAAAGTAACATGGCAGGCGGTAGGCAATCTAGGAGACTCTTGGAGAGCACTGAGGATAACTTCTTAAGCCAGGTAATAGACAGCCCTGCCAGAGGGGCTGTGATACTGGACCTGTTGGTTGCCAACACAAGTGAGCTGAGCTTGGCGGCGTCAGGATTGGAGGTAGCCTGGGTTGCAGTGATCATGCACTGATGGAGTTTGCAGTCCTGAGGGATATGGGTCAGGCAAAGAGTAAAGTCAGAGGAGAGTCAAGGAGTTAGTCAATAGGACCCCCTGGGAAACTGCCCTCAGGGACAAGGGAGCAGAACAGAGCTGGCAGATCTTCAAGGATGCCTTCCATAGAGCACAAGAGCTCTCAATCCCCAGGTGCAGGAAATCAGGCAAGGAAGGGAAGAGGCCAGCATGGCTGATTCATGACCTGTGGGTCAAACTAAAGGGCAAGAAGAGAATGCACAGACAGTGGAAGCAGGGACTGGTATCTTGGGAAGAGTACAGGGACACTGCCTGGTTGTGTAAGGATGGGATCAGGAAGACCAAGGTGTGGATGGAGCTGAACTTGGCAAGGGATGCAAAGAATAATAAGAAGGGCTTCTACAGGTATGTCAACCAGAAAAAGAAGGTTAAAGAAAGCATACCCCCTCTGATGAGCAAAACTGGCAAGCTGGTAACAACAGACGAGGAGAAGGCTGAGGTACTCAACAACTTTTTTGCCTCAGTCTTCGCTGGCAACCTCTCTCCTCACACCTCCCAAGTCAATAGGCCATTTGACGGGGGATCAAGGGGGCAGAGGTCCTCCCACTGTAAGTGAAGATCAGGTTTGTGACCACCTGAGGAACCTGAACATACATAAGTCTATGGGTCCTGATGGGATGCATCCTGAGGGAATTGGCTGACGTAGTTGCCAAGTCACTCTCCATGATATTTGAAAAGTCATGGCAGTCAGGTGAAGTCCCTGGGGACTGGAAAAAGGGAAATATTGCACCCATTTTTAAAAAGGGTAAAAAGGAGGACTCTGGGAACTACCGACCTGTCAGCCTCACCTCTGTGCCTGGGAAGATCATGGAACAGAACCTCCTAGAAGCTATGCTAAGGCACATGGAGGACAGGGAGGTGATTCGAGACAGCCAGCACGGCTTCACCAAGTGCAAGTCCTGACTGACCAACCTAGTGGCCTTCTATGATGGAGTGACTGCATCAGTGGATGAGGGAAGAGCTATGGATGTCATCTATCTGGACTTCTGTAAGGCCTTTGACACGGTCCCCCACAATATCCTTCTCTCTAAATTGGAAGGATATGGATTTGATGGGCGGACTGTTCAGTGGATAAGGAATTGGCTGGATGGTCGCATCCAGATGGTAGTGGTCTATGGCTTGATGTCCAGATGGAGACCAGTGACGAGTGGTATCCCTCAGGGGTCCGTACTGGGGCCAGTGCTGTTCAATATCTTCATCAATGACATAGACAGCGGGATCGAGTGCACCCTCAGCAAGTTTGCACATGACACCAAGCTGAGTGGTACAGTCGACATGCCTGAGGGACAGGATGCCATCCAGAGGGACTTGGACAAGCTGGAAAAGTGGGCCTGTGTGAACCTGATGAGGTTCAACAAGGCCAAGTGCAAGGTCCTGCACCTGGGTCGGGGCAATCCCTGTTATCAATACAGGCTGGGGGATGAAGGGATTGAGAGCAGCCCTGAGGAGAAGGACCTGGGGGTACTGATAGATGAAAAGCTGGACATGAGCCGGCAATGTGCTCTCGCAGCCCAGAAAGCCAACCGTATCCTGGGCTGCATCAAAAGCAGCGTGGCCAGCAGGTCGAGGGAGGTGATTCTGCCCCTCTGCTCTGCTCTGGTGAAACCCCACCTGGAGTGCTGCGTCCAGCTCTGGGGTCCTCAGCACAGGAAGGACATGGACCTGTTGGAGTGGGTCCAGAGGAGGGCCACAAAAATGATCCGAGGGATGGATCATCTCTTCTATGAGGAAAGGCTGAGAGAGTTGGAGTTGTTCAGCCTGGAGAAGAGAAGGCTCCAAGGAGACCTTATTGTGGCCTTTCAGTACTTAAAGGGGGTTTATAAGAAAGATGGGGATAGTCTTTTTAGGAAGGCTCGCTGCAACAGGACAAGGGGTAATGGTTTTAAACTAAAGGAGGGTAGATTTAGACTGAACCAAAGGAAAAATTTTTTCACAATGAGGGTGGTGAAACACTGGAACGGGTTGCCCAGAGAGGTGGTAGATGCCCCATCCTTGGAAACATTCAAGGCCAGGCTGGATGGGGCTCTGAGCAACCTGATCTAGTTGTAGATGTCCCTGCCAGTTGCAGGGGGGTTGGACTAGATGACCTTTAAAGGTCCCTTCCATCCCAAAGCCTTCTATGATTCTATTTTTTTCATCTTCTTTCCATTGTTCATGGTGTGTTCCCCCATGGGTTCAACCCTAGGTTTGAAGACCACTGTCCCCTTGCAGAGGTGGGGAGATGGGTGCAGGTTGCCTTTGGGGTAACCGAGGGCAGACCCAAGCCATTAGAATTCAACAGTGGGAAGGTGAAGAGCAGGCTGGAGGTTTAAGACACCCAGAGCAGAAGACAAAACATAATGAGTAAATCCTAATGAAAAGAGGGGTAACTTCAAAAGGCAGCTCACAGTGTGTCTCGGACAAGGCTGGGCGAGTTGAAAAGGCTGTTTAGTTCATCTCCTCCATTGCTAAAGAAGGATGAGTCCCTGGTGCACACCTGACTGCCCTCCACACCTCCTGAGAGTATTTGAGGACTTTTTCTGTGGCTAGGATGCTGCTAAAACATAGTCTCGGGCCATTAAAAACCCCATCCCACTTGGAGCTGCAGAACGACGGGCTCCTTGTGCAATCTCTCCTTCCTCCAGCTGCTTGTCAGGAGGAAGAACTAGGGCAATTTTTAAAACAGTCCTGCCTGGGCATGGCACAAGGCAGGGAGCATGCTTTCCAGGAGGGTCTGAGCTCCCTGTCAGCCAAAAAAGTGTGTTTATAATGCTCTGTACCTCGGTAAGCAGCAGCACTGCATGCTACGGCCAAGTTTTCAGAGAGGTGATGCTGAGCTCCCCCATCCCTCCATGCCCAGTGTGAGGTCTTGCCCTGGACCAGCACTCCCAGCTTGTGCGAGCGTATAGTAAAACTCTCAAATGCTCAGAAAAGTTCTCAAAAATGCTTCAAAACTAGCTTTACACCCACATCCTCCCCTTCCCTGTGCCCCAGGGAGGAATCCCCTTAATTCCTGGTGCTCCAGGCTCAGCCCGATGGGCTCCCGGCCCCACGGAAAGGCTGGGGGGAGGCTTGCAGGTGGAGGTGAGGGGTCTCAGCAGCACCCTGTCTGCAAAGGAGGTAATTTGGCAAGAAATATTCATGATTTTTAATGCAATTTGGTCACTGACATTTTAGCTCTGAAAGCACGGGCTGGAAGCAGCCCGTGGGAAGGCACTAGATGGCACCAAAGCCAGAGGATACAGGCTCCGGGCTGCCATCGCACCCTCCGCTGCATCCCCCAGAATGGGGGAAAGTGCCCCCAAAAACAGGCAAAAGGGCTTGTGCGTGTGAAAACACCAAATTTTCTGGTTTTCCTAACTATGCCGGACTCCATTGCCTTGGCCGGACCCTGCCCGTGCAGCCAGCATCCATCCCGCGGCAGGGAAACGGACCCCAGGAAGCACGAAAGAAAACAAATCATCCAGACTTAATGCCAAAATTAAATCACCCAGCTGTGATTTCAAGGTAATTAATCACTGACAGGTCCGAAGAAGGGTTGTTTCTCTGGGTTTTCCAGCCTGGGATCTGGAAATGCAGACAGGGGTCATCGACCTTGCCTTATTTTTGGTTAGTGCAAAGCCACCTTGAGAACAAGGAGCAGATTTCACAAATAAAATATTGCAACGTCCTTGATTAGTGGCAGAAACCGCGGGGTTTTGCAGCAAGTCTGCTGCTGAGAGTGTTGCCAGGACAGGGCTTTCCTTTTGCCCCGACTCTGGCACCGGCTGTGGTTGCATCCCAGAGCCGCTGCCACAGGGAGCTGGTGGGATGGTGGGATGGGGAGAGCATTGGGGGACCACCAAGGAAAACACACCAAAACCTCTGCTCCCCAAAAATAAGGGTAGGATGGGGGAGAGAGGATGAGTTTGGGGCCATTCTTCTTGAGGAAGGGTGATGTGAAATATCCTAAAGCCCAATCCCTGCCCTCTCCATAGGAAGGCACAAGGTCGATGTCGAGGATGTGCAGTTAAAAGTGTAATTTGAAGGAAGCATTTAATCAGCCCCAATATCCTGCTCTGAACTCGTTGCAGCGAAACATCACCAGTTCCCATTTTGCAACAACTCACGTGTCAGAAAAATGCCGTTATTTTGTAGGCTGCTGTACCCGCGCAAACGGAGAATGAAATTCCTCAAAGTAAAATAGTTCAATTTTAGCAAAATGAGGAGACATAAATGGGGGCATCGCAACGCCCTGTCCCCCTTTGCTGCAATAAATCGAGCAGCTGTGAGCTCCCAAAAGTCCCTGCTCTTGGAGGAAGAGGAAAAGCTGCCTCCTGCTTTCCTCCGGAGAAAGTCCTGGGCTGCATGCTTGAAATCTGCTCTGGCAAAATAAGGGCACGGTGTTTTCTTTCTCATCTCCCAAATGATTGCTCTTTGGATGTGAGGTTTTTACGCATTTTCTTATTTTCTCCCCGTAAAACTGGAAAATTGAAATGCCGAAATATTTCATTTTAATTTTAAGTGAATGCATAATGATTTTGTCTACCTCACCTCTCTTTTTTTTTTTGGAGAAAAGAAAAAAAAGAAAGAGGGTAAAAGGCAGAATAGAGAAAATTTCAGGGAGGCAGAAAATGAAGGAGCCAAATAAGCATAGATTAAACTTCAGTGTAAATAAATCTCAAATAAAACCCTTTCATGAACCAGGAGCCCCCCACTTTCTGGCTCCCCACCTGTGTTTGTGTTGCTGTCGCTCCCAGGCACGGTACGACGCTATGGTGTTTGCTGGAGAGATTTCTTCTCCCTTTTCAGCTTTTCTCTATCCATTCCTCATTTTGCCTTTAATTTTTCCACCTTCACTCTTCCCTGTAGGTTCTCTTCTTCAGTGCTGGTCTCCCAAGCAGCTTTTTGTCTCCTCCCCATCTAAGACTTGAGACCCTCAAAACCCCAGACCTGTTCTTCTTAATGGGGTTTGTAAGACCTGCCACGCTTCCCACCACCCTTGCCCTAGAAGCACCATCAAAGATCCAGCCATGGCCATGCCAGGCCACGTATCATTGCTGACATCAAGACGTGCTCCCAAGGAAATCGTTATCCAAAATGTAGATGAGTATCAGAAAATAATCAAAGGCTCAGATCATTGTCTAGCAAAGAGATTACGCTGTCCATATACTTCATCCCTACCACGAGTGAGGCATCAGGTTTTTTCATGCCCTCAATCCCAGTGCTCCCTATCCTGCCATAAAATGGCCTCTGGGGGTGCGAGGTGTCCATCTTGAGCAAACCATGGCTTCAAAACTGCTAGAAAAAGTCCTTCACAAGGGTTTTTCCACTGTCCTGCCAGAGGTCGGCCCAAAAAACCCCAAGTTTGAAGGATGCTAACTCATCAGTTTTTGAGCTAGTTCATCCCATCCTGACTTCCCAAAGGATTTCACCCAGCTCGGTTTTGCAGAGAAGGTGCAAAATCCTGTATCACATCGAAATTACCAAGGGCTTTGAGGTGGGCAGAGGGTCTGGAAATGAGCTGAGAGTTATGGTCACCCCCAGACCCGCCCGAGGATGGTGGCTGATGTGCCATATGTGCCACAGGACTTCGCAACTGCTCTGTATCACATTTATATTTCTTGAATATCCTCTGCGCATGCCTGGCTAAGGGGACAAGCCTTCCCCGTGGGTTCACGGGGTGAGACAGCCCCGATGCCTCGATGCCTGTGCTGCAGCACCTCCAAAACATCTACTCCATAGGTACACTGGTGGCACGTGTGACATCCACAAGACTGGCGAACATCTCATTAAAGAAGAATTTCATGGTGTTAATTTTTAAAGAGAGCTTGGGGCAAAAGTGGGAAGATGCCCCAAACTGGGGGTGCTGGGACCCCAAAAGCTACACTGGGGGACACCGACAGGCACCGGCTGTGCTGGCAGGAGGAAGCCAAGGGCTAATTTTACCGTCAACCTGTGCCCGCGGCATCTGCGTGACACGCGTAGCCCCAGTGACGGATCAGGTGTCCCAGGGCAGGGGGAGCGTGCGTGGATGAAAAGCAACAGCAGTGAGGGCTGAACCCCGCCAAATACCCGCGACAACTGCCACGGCGGGGCCGGCGGCCACGGGACCAGCTGCCCAAGGCAACCGGAGCCAGCGGCGGGGCTGCAGCCCCCGGCCTGGGGCCAGCGGCGGTCTCAGGGGACTACGGAGGGGATGGCGGGTGCTTTGCAGGGTCCATGCCCGTCCTGCGAGCCCCCTGGGGCCCATCCTGCAGCCGTCATGGTGGGGACGGGCACGAGGAGACAAGGTGGAAATCTCTCCTTGGTTGATTCATGTGTGGATTTGTCTACATTAACTCCCTCCAGGCTTTTTAACGCTTAAAGACGTGTCCCTTTGTAGGACCTGTTTAATCCAGCGCGATCAAGCAGATCACACCTTGCTGCTGGAAATGATTTCTTGCCGCTGGCAGAAACGGGTGGAAAGCTGTAGTTTTTCCATGCTGCACCACAAACAGGGCACGGGAAGCATTTCATTGCAGCACAACCATGGAAAAAAAAAACCCAAGTTTGCTCCTTCCTTGGAAATATTCATGCTGGTGTGGACGATGTGTGGTACCTGCAAATACCAAGTGTTGCAGACTGCACCTGGCCAGCACAGTAACAGTGGGGGACAAGATCCAGCCTTCCCCCATGGAAAACCCTCCTGGGAGACACCGAGGGGGGCAAGGCAGGAGGGAGAATCCAAACTGGGATGCAATCGGGTGGGCACTGGGAGGCACTGGGCACCTGGGACTTTTCCTGCTCCCATTTGAGGGGAGCTCGGCGCAGGAGCGGGGTGAAATCTTACCCAAAAGGCTCCTTTTGGGTGGGTGTCACAGCTCTGAAGAAGGCAGCGAGGATGCGCAGGCAGCTGCCTGATGGGGCTGGCCTCTGCCCTCAGGCTGCAGGGCTGGGAAGGGTTAACCAGATCCAGGTTGCCAAGCCGCTGTTTTAATTCCGATGAGGCAAAAAAAACCCACAAAATAAACCCAACGACAAACCCAATGCAATAATCCAGGCGAACAAATCCATCGTGCATATACGTTAGGAGGCTGCCGAGCGCTCAAACCTGCCAGATGCAGGGGATGGATGAAGCTAAGCCAGGATTAAGGGGGATTCCCATGGTGGGACAGTGGCCGGCAGCAAAAACAGCCCCCAGCCTGGCCAGGGTGGAAAGGGCACCAAAAAATTGGTTTGCACCACAGTAAAATGCTTCCCGGGACCCTGTGCCCTGACAGAAACCTGTCCTATGCAACTGGGGGTCTTACTTCTTTAAAATGGTTTTAAATAAACAGGGATGAGCTTCTGGTTGTTGGTTTTTTTGGGGGAGTTGTCCTCCTTTAAGCCAGGGGGGTTCTTTACCCCATGAGGAGGGCGGCGAGCTCCTGCATCCCTCTGGGCCCGGACGGAGCCATTTTAGGTCAGCGATGCCACAACGAGTAAATTCTGTGGGTAACGGGGGCGTCAAGACAACAGGGCACCGGGCCGCCTGCAGGGACCGGACGGGACTGGACAGGGACAGGGCAGGGACAGGGATGGGGATGGGACAGGGACAGGACAGGACAGGGACGAGGACAGGGATGGGGATGGGCTGCATGCACACTCATGCTCGGGCACGTGCAAGCACATCAGTGTGCACAAATGTGCACTCACACCTGGGTGCGCTCCTGCAGCCGGTGTGATCCTCTGCTTTGGGCCCGGCTCAACGTGCACGTCCCATCCCTGCCGCGGCCCCGGGCGCCGGTGCAGAGGGACGTACGGAGGGGAGAGCAGGGCCGCGGCCCAGGCGCCACGCGTGCTGACCGCTGGCCTCGGGGCGCGGGGCGTGCCCGTGTTTTGGGGGGGAGCAGGTGTGTTTGCACGCCTGTTCGCATGCGTGCATGTGTGTGCGCCTCTGCAGTTGCGTACGTGCGTGGGTAGGTGTGCATGTATACGACGTGTGTGTGTGCCGACGTGCATGCATGCTGAGTGTGCATGTGTTTGTGCATGCTGATGTGCATGCATGTGCCCGAGTGTGAGTGCATGTTTGTGCACACTGATTTGCACGCATGCGCCCAAGCATGAGTGTGCATGTGTTTCTGCATACTGACATGCGTGCATGTGCCTGAGTTAAGTGTGCGTTTGTGCACATGCTCGAGCATGAATGAGCACGTGTTTGTGCACGCTGATGTGCATGCACATGCCCAAGTGTGAATGCACGTTTGTGCACACTGATGTGCATGCACGTGCCCGAGCATGAGCGTGCACGTGTTTGTGCACACTGACATGCATGCACGTGCCCGAGCGTGAGTGCATGTTTGTGCATGCTGATGTGCATGCATGTGCTCGAGCGTGAGTGTGCACGTGTTCGTGCACGCTGACGTGCGTGCACGTGCACGAGTGTGAGCGCACGCCTGTGCCCGCGTTTGTGCCGCGTGCCAGTGCCCCTGTGTGCGCACACACGACCGTGTCTACGTGCGCAGCGCGCGCCTGCCGGTGCACGTGTCCGCGTGTGCACTTGCGTGCACAGGCGTGCGCCCGCGCACAGGTCCGCCGCCGCGTGCCTGCGCGCGCGCCCGCCCCTGCACACGCACGCCCGCGCGCGCCCCCCGCCCTCGGCGACCGCGCGTCCGCGCAGCCCCGCCCTCCTCCCCTCCCCTCCTCCCTTTCCCTCCCCTCCCCTCCTCCCCTATTGGCCGGCGCGTCAGCGCGGGGGCGTGGCTCACCGGCGGAGGGGGCGTGTCCCCGGCCCGCGGCGCCCTGCCATTGGCGGCGGGCGCCTTTGTGTGCCGGCGGAGCGGGCGGCAGCCACTCGCCGCCGCCGCGTCGGAGGGGCCGGCGGGACCGGGCCGGGCCGGGCCGCGCCGCGCCGCGCCACAAAGGCCGCAGCATGGTCCTGGTGCACGTCGGTTACCTGGTGCTGCCCGTCTTCGGCTCCGTGCGCAACAGAGGTACCGCGCCGTGGGTTCGCGTCCCGGGGCCGCTCCGCGCTGGGGGAGGGGGGTGGTGGGCGGGCTCGGCCCGGCGGTCCGGGTCCCCCCCCGGCGGTCCGGGCCCCCCCCCCGGGCAGGAGGAGGGGAGCCGCCGCTCCACCCCGCTTCCCTCCCCACTCGCTCAGCGTCAGGGCTCCGCTCCCCCCTCAGCAGCGCCCGTGGCGGGGGTCCCCGCGCCTCCCCGCCGTGCCTGGGTAGGTCCATTCTCCTTCCGTTATTTCTTTTAAATTTTGTTTTATTTTTTACTTTAACCCACCCACTCCCCCGCCCCCCCCCCCCCCCAGTCTCGCCGTGTAGCGTAGCCACCAGGCCATTTCAGCGTAGCTGTAGGCGATAACAGCCATTTTTGTATCTTCATCCTGTTTAGCTGAGTACATTACACTGTAAATTCCTGTTAAGTGGATTCATTTTGCTGTGGTCGTCGGGCGCAGAGTCTCCTGGGGGGGCCAAAGGCTCCCAAATTGCGGCCAACACCCCCCCCACCCCCCCAAAAAAAAAATCAAATTGGGGAGGGGAAATCCGGCAATTCGCCTTTGTTCCAAAAATAAAATTGGAATAAGGTTGGGAGAATAACATCTGTGGTTAAACGGGGCTAAAATCCCCCTGCAAAAGCTGCTGGCTACCGCTGGTGAGAGTCGCCTGCAGAGGGGTTCGGCATCCCCGTCACCGCAGCCAACAGCTGCCCCCCATGGGCACCCACCCAGCCGCTCACCCGGCCTTCCCACACCCCATCCCGCCTGGCCCCATCAGCCACAAGTGTCCCGTCCCATTAGCGCACCTCTGATGTGGCAAACGCACCACCCCACCCCCCAAATTTGATTGCGAAAAGAGACGACTGGCAAAATGGTGTTCCATTAAACAGGGATAACACTTTTTTCTGCCGTGCTAAATTACTTCCTGTTCTTATTTTGTGGGTAATTTTCTGTATCGAATATCCTTTGGTTGTGTATCTTCACCTTTTTCTTGTACTAAAACTAAAGCATGGTCTGTATTTTTTTACATTACCTAGTTTCTGATGTAAATCTCTCTGTAGAGACATACCCTGCTGAAATGTAACGTGCTGTAGCCTATACATCTGCTCAGTGTACGCTGCTTTTGTTCTGTTGCCCTTCCATAGCATGGTGGGCCTTGCCTTTTTGTATTGTGTGCATGATGACATTGTTACACACGATTCCACTAATACTAATATACAATCTCTCAATAAAGAAACTAGTTTTCCTATATTAACCTAGTGTGCTTTTTCTATTGCTGTTTTCCCATTTATTGTCGTATCCTGCTGTTTAGATTTTTTCCTTGCTTTCCCCCATCGTGAGGTTTGAGTGAGTGGATTTTTTTCCCCGTAGTGCAGATATGGGGGCTTTTTAATACATATTTTTTTTTTTTCTCCTATCCCATATCTACCTTCAGCATTAGTCTGTGTGTACGTACTCCCTAGACGCACAGTCCGTATTACTGTTGTGCCGATGCAGAATTCTGTTTTACCACAGAATAGCAAAAAAAAAGAAGTTTATAAATCCAAGCCCTCATTATTAATCAAAAAAACCAGATATTTGAGGACGGGTCTGCTGCTTATTTCATTCTAGTTACAACATTACACATTCCTTACCAGACTGATACCAAAATGAGAGGGATGACCTCCGGATGGATGTGGGAAATTATTTCTTTTTTAAACTCTGAGGTAAATGAACCTGGGGGTGGGGAAAATCCCTCTAATCCATTAGCTGTATATTTAAACATATACATATATGCGAGTGCCCTGCCCACCATCTGCTAGGCGAGAAGTTGCTGTGCTTCGGTCCTGTGGTGACTGGCACACAATAAATATTTTCACTAGAGCCCTGCAAGGCAGGGCTCATAAAACTGTCTCAGCTGCTAATGTTGTAACTACATTTTTCTGCTTGAAGCCTCCAGTCCTGCCATCTTCTGGATAACTCGATTTGGTCAGAAGAGCAAACTATGGGGTTGGGAGAAAGTCAGAGGAAACCTTAAAATATTGGAAGCAGGGAGGGATGGACAACCAAATTGTGGTCAGCAAGCAATTTTGCTGCAGCTGCAAAGCGATAATAATACCGGTCACCTCTCCCCGTTCCTGCGCCAGACCTCCTTTCCCAGGTCTGCAAAATGGTCCTGTAAAACCTCCCAACTTTGGCTTGGATGCCACCAGAAGCTGAGGGAAGTCAGGGCTCCTGAAAGCAGGAGATGGGGCTGGGGCTGGGGGTGGGGGGAGCATCTTGTCTTAATTGCATTTCCACAGAAGGTGGGGAGACACAGGATTGGTTATTTCTCTTTAATGAGAGGAAGACAAATTCAGCAGGTCGGTGGTTAAAATGAGCCGCTAGCAAACAAAAACAAAAGCGAGTGGCTCCAGCAACCTGCCCTGCCTTACCCCAGCATCCCTCGAAGAGACGCATCATTTTGCAAGGCCGTGCCTTTCCACCTCCCTCCTAGCTTTATCCTGAGTTTGGTTGTTCTGGTTTTTTTTTTAAACATTAATTTATTATTTCCTTCTCCATCTTTCCTTTTCCGTGTATCTCGGTGACTGTTTGGCCATCCTATCCCCCCTGCACAAGCGGGTTGCCCCCCAGCTTCCCCCCCTGGATGTAATGTATGCTGTGGCCCTTTGTTCTTGCTCCACCCTCTCCCCGGGCCAGTGCTGAGCTCAGTGTGTGACACATGTCCCCATACGCATCCCGAGGAGGGAGGCTGTGCTTCTCACTTGCATGAAGGGAGACATGCATGCCTGTTGGGGCTGATCAGTTTCCAATATGATTTTTTTTTTCCCTTTTTTATTATTTTTTAATTCAACCCCCATGTGAGACAATGTAATTTGGGTTATGGCATGGAAAAAATGAATCTCCCCTACCCCACCCTGAAACCCCGACATGGATAAACCCAGTCCCCTCCGAAACATACCTCGTGCTATGGGCACCTGCAGGCAGCTGCCCTGTTGTTAGGAGTGGAGGATTCACTGCAGCGAGTGTAATAACCCCCCAGATCATCTTCTGCAAATTAGTGCTAATACAGAGCAAAGCTGTTTGGTCAATATACTGAGGATACCTTGGTAATCTAATAATACAGAAAGCTTCTGGGTTAATGGCAACTCGTACTAAGCAATTTATCATCCGCATCATATTTTGACCTGTCTTGTTAGAAACATGTTCTTACAAGAGGAAACATTTCCCCCCCCCTCCACCTTCCCAGCCGTATTAGTCAGTAACCACCAGGCTTTCATAGCTCATAATCCATCAAATGCATCCACAATTTAATGACTTAATTCCTTTGACACTCTTGAGTCTTGAAAAGCCACCTGGTACAAAGAAAATATTTGATTTTAGTATCGCGGGCTGAGGAAATCCAAGACGAGTCATGTGCTGGTGGTGCTGCTGTGGGTGTGGAGGCACATGCAGTGATTTCTATAAAGCCTATACATTTCTCCAGCACCAACCTGTATTCCTGGGCTGCTTTAAATAACTTCTTTCGATAACAGGGAGATGGATAATCCCAAACACGAACAAAACAGCCTCTGAGATTCATTTATGTAAGGGTTGTGTAAAGGTCTTACACGCACCTGCGTGCATTTAACGATGCCAGATGGGAGCTGGACCAATCTGTCTCTTACACGGGGTTTGGGGTGTTGTCACAATTTCCATCTTTTTTAAGAAAAAGGTAAACAAATGGTGGTCACATTTTGCTCATATTGGGAATTATCAGCAAAGTCTAATGAAAGCTGATCTGGATTTACCTCGCTGTGTGTGGATCCGGCCCCGTGGAAATGTGTTATTTAAGAACCGGTGAGTTGGTGCCCGAGTGAGAAAGCAAACGCAGCTGCAAAGCTGTGGCGGGGTTGGGGGGTGTTTGCCACAAAACCCAGGAGCTGCCATGGCCGGGGGACACGAGGCAGTGGGGACACGGTGGGGACACAGTCCGGCATCACTCGGTGCTTCCCGGACAGAGTGTGGGGTGCAAAACCAGGGGACGAGATCCATAGGCACCAGGACGCTGCCAATAACCACCTCGGGCCTCGCCGAGTCGCCGGTCTCACTCCAAGTCCTCCTCCATGAACCTCCTGGAAGGACTGTCCTAGAGTAAGTCTGAGCTTCCTTTTTGTTGTTGTTGTTGTTGTTGTTGTTTTAAACCCTGCTTGTAATTTGGGGAGCACCTCATTAGCTGAAAAGGGAGGATGGAGCACTGCTGGAGCAGGTGCAGGAGCCCCGTCCTCCCAAACCTGTAGGGGAACCCCCTCCAAGTGCCGCAGGGAGCACGTCCGACATCCAAGATGGGCTCATCCCTCTCCACCAACCAGATGGATGATGGTCACAACCGCTGGAGGTGCAGGGGTGGCCGGAGAGGGGAGGATGGCTCTTTTGGGGCAGAAGACCCGGTAGTGAGGGCATGGGCATCCCCTCCAACCTGTTTACACGCTGGTTTAAACCCAAACCATGCAGTGGGGCTGCCTTGTGTCAAAACTGGAAGGTCCCTATCTCTAGAGGTGTTCAAAAAGGGACACGTGCTGCAGGAGGGCAGCAGAGAAAAGCCTTCCCCTCTCCTTAACCCAGGAACACTTGTTTTGGGGAGCATTACATAAATGTGCCAGAAATGCAAGGGGAGACTTCGCAGAAGGTCTTCTCCTATACCGAGATCATCTTTGATGTCCATAACCTCCACAACCCGAGTTGGTTTTGCAATTGAGAGAGGTGTGATGGCACTGCCAAATGTTGTGTGACTCTTGGGCATCTCACGGTATTTGGGTGTTTCTACATAAACCTGCAGTTCCTGGAGTTGGGTGATAGCACAAGGCTTTTCGATTAAAGGGTAGTATATAAAGTAAAGTTTCAAACTGCTGCTTATGGCAAACTTGGTGCTCAAAACTCAGCTACAACACTTGGGAAGTTTTTCAGCCAACGCGGTGGTTTAGGAAGGAGAAGGGCAACGTGTGGCTGTGGTGGGGCCAGGGCAGGGACCTGCAGGTGGGCAGCAAGAGTGGGGCTAAGACCCAGTGGGGAAAATGATAATTTTCTTCCTTTTTGGGTTCAATTTGGGGAGACGGAGTGGGTCAGTTGGCAGAGGAGTTGGGGTTTCCCAAGCCGTGCTGTGCCCATGAGCAGCTCCGCACAGGATCCCATGGGAGATGCCCTAATTTAATTCTTGCGTGGTCTTGTCTTACTCCTAAACCTTCTTAGGGAGAAACTCAGGTCTTTTGAGAGTGGCTAAATTCTCCCTGTAAAATAAAAAACAAACAAACAAACAAATCACTTTTCAGCCAGAGCAGCAGATTCTGGTTGTTTCAGAGACTGGGCTCCTGTGCCGGAGAGCTGAGCTTGGCAGAGCTCGGCAGAGCCAGGACACAGTGAAAGCAAACCCGTGTCCTCTCCATGCCTCCCCACCACCTTTGCTTAACCCTTCCTGCTCCTCTGCTCAGTTTTGCAGTTTCCTGGGACCTTTTCTCACCCATTTTCCTGCCTGCTGGTCCTTTACATTTCCCAGCCACAGCTGGGTTGGGCTGGTTGGCACGTGCTATGGTGGATTCCTCTTGGTAAGTGTCCTTAACCACTCGTTTTCTCTCCCTCCCTTTAAAGGCTGTAAAATGTGCCTGCAGGAAAGTTGCACATGTGTGGTTTGTAGCTCTTTAATGAAGATTATTGCTTTGGTTTGAGTGAATAAGCCCAGCAGGGTCAGGAGCAAAGCTGATGCTGGAAGCAGTGAAGATGCAGGTTATGGGGAGAGGCAATAAGGGGCAGGTTGGTACCCGTGGGCTGGGACCCTTCGAAGTGAGGCCATGCCTGTGGGGAGATGTTCGGATCAGGATTTCGGTAGCTTGGAGAAGGACCTGGATGTCTCTGTCTCTCACCCTGTATCCCTGTGCTCCTGGCTGCTCACAGTGGCTGCCCTGCCTGGAGGTGACACCCTGAGGTGTGGGTGACCACCGGCTTAGACGGAGCCACTGGCCACTGCTGTTTTTCCCTGGAGGGCTCAAGTGATGCTGCGGAGCTGTTACCGTGTGTCCCTCCTCCACCTCCTTCCCTAAATGGTACAAGGAGCAACCATTTCCCTAAACGAGGAGAAAGCTGAGCCATGGGTACCTTCTGGGACTTCTTTGAAGGGACCTTGAGCAGGACTGATGGAGCTGGACAGCCTGCCAGGCCAGGTGTCCAGGCACTCAAAGACGGGATTGGGTTAGGAGCTGTTCCAAAAACCTGCTCTTGTCTTCTCCAGGCTCAGAGGGCCTCTTAAAGACATTCAGAAACACAGTCCCTCGGGCACCTGCCGTGCTGCGGCTGCTCCCCACGTTGGGCTCCTCCAGCAGAGGGTGGGATTGGGAAACATCCCCACAGCAAATGTGCCCTCCCCAGTGGTGCTTTGCGTGGTATCTCTGGGCTTTCTCCTCCTGGTGGCATCTGACTCTTCCTTCAGTCACGCTGCTAGCTCAAGGTCCTGATATATCCAAAGGGATCTTAGGTTTTTTTTGGAAACTGTGGGTGCGTGAGGAGGCACCATTCATGAGTACTTGCCCAACCAACCTGTTTCCATGATATATCTGCTTGAAAACTGGGCATCTGCAGACAAAAGGAAGCTTTCTCCTCTTTTTTTTTTTTGATAGCAGAGGAGGTGCCTGTTCCTATGTAGCCCTGCCTGCAGCATTAGGTAGGATCTCACTTGTCTGTGCTCCTTGGGGCAGTGAAGGATGTTTGTCTGGTCCATTCAGGGCTGATCATCATCAGTTGGTGGGAGCTGAGACTTAAATAGACTCTCCTGTGAACCGCAAACCTCAGTGAGGAGCAGCTGGAGTCAGAAGTGAGCTGTGGGTTCATGGCGAAGCCGCCTGGATGTGGGATTGGACACCAAGCTGGAAAGGTTTGAACTTTGCCTAGAAAAGTTAGACCAGATGATCCTTGAGGTCCTTTCCAACCTGGTATTCTATGATTGTTTATATGTGAATAAATCCAAAATAAGTCCTCAACTTTTAAAAGAGTTGCTTGGCATTTATACTGGGATGAGTAAGATGAGAATCTAGTTTGAGGTGGGTTTTTTAAAATTAAAATAAGAAACTAATTGGCAGCAAACTAACCACAGTCTAAAGGTAATTTCTTTGCATGAGGATTTGGCGATACAGTTATCTTTGCAAGACTATCAGCGTATTTTCAGCCTTGGCGTGGCCTTTGCTGGCAAATTTGAGCAGGAGATTATTTTTTTTTTTTTTAAATCTTGGGCAGCATCTGAAGGTAATGGGGGTGCTAGTGCTTCAGGAGAGGTGTCCGTCAAGCCTGGCAGTTTCCACTACTCCAGGTGGAAAATACCATGTCTCTAATTTGCCTGGCAGGAAAGGAACTGGAAATCTTATGCAGATTGCCACACTTCTTGTTGTGGTTTGTGAAATCCACATTTCTATTTCTTGTAGCCTGACCTTTAATATTAATATCTTTAATTTCATTTATAAATTCACTTATCAGTTTTCATTAGTCATCCTGTTAATGATCCCAGGCAATAAATTTGTCATTTGACGTCAAAAGGCAGATTAAGGGGCTTCTAGAGCCTTAGGAAATGGCTTCATGCTGCACCGGAATTATAGCGGTTGGCATATGAGGCTAATACTATGTATAATTTGCATCTGCTGCTCAGGGGATGAGTGATTATTTTATATATTTAGCAGAAAACAAGAGCATTTCTTAATCATGAATGGTGTTACATTTCCTGCAAACTCTGCAGTATTATGAATCACTGGGCTATAAACATCTTGTTGCTGGCGTGCCTGGTTTCGCATTACCATGGTGGTAAACCCTGGAGGGTCGGATCCTGACAGCTCTCCTCCTCCTCTGAGTCATTTTACTCCATGAGTGGCTAATTCAAATTAAGACATTCCCTCAATGCTAGGAGCTGGAAGGGACTGGGACTGGATTAAGCTTTACTTGGTCAAAATTGAGCATCTTTGGTCTCTGCTCTTCCTTGGTGGGAGGCGAGGGTGTTGGTAGGGTTTTGAGATGGGCATCCAAGGTGTGAGAGCTCAGAGGGGATGAAACCACAATGTTTGCTCAAAACATCTGGAAAAGAGCAGGGTTAGACTGAAAATGGATGAGATGCAGCATCCCCAGATACTGGCCCATTCAGGCCTGTCACGATGAGGCTTTATAAATGTTAAGAGCAACCAGCGTGTTGGAAGAAGCCTTATCTTGTACGGCCGTTATTTGTGATATCCCACTAATCTCCAGGGGCTGAGATAAGGAACGAGAAGGCTTTCTGAGCAGAGATAGCATGACATGAGTGGGCTTGGGGTTACAAGGCTTTTTTTTTAATAGTGAATGTAATTATTACATTTATTAGTAAATGTAATTTTAATAGTTGTATGCAGCCCTATAATAAAGGATCCTCTCCCATGCTGGCCACCTCCAAAGCTGGTCAGTAGCCCCAAACTCCCTCCTCTGGGCAGGGCTCCCTTTGAGATTGGTGGGCTGCAGGCAAGCTCTCCATGAGGCTGAACAGAGAAAATTTTATCCATCATGTACCAAAAGCACTTACTGAGCTGGTTTTGCTCAGCCCTCGTTGGCCTGAATGGGAAAAATCTATATGAACCTGAGATAATGGTCGTATCGTGTGTCAAGTGCAACTCTGGGAGAGTCTGGAGGTAAGCAACAAACCTGGCCGGGGGATGTAGACTGACCTACACCATCTGGCATTTTGACTACTGGTGTGTGAACCTGGCCTGGGTGGGAAATGATGGCATGGGTGAATCTGGGTGGGCAGGAGGCAGCCAGAGGTTTCAGGGATGTGGGGAGGTGGAGCCCCTCAACCTCCCATCTGCAAGGGCTGAAGGGTGACCCACAGCCCAGGGAGTGAAATACCTGCTTGCTCTTCCCAAAGCAGCAGCAAAACTCATCGTCCATCCTTAATCTGTTGCTCAGCTCTCTGCCTGACTCCTTCCTGTGTTAAATTAACAAGTGGTGCCTGGACTCTTGTCTCAGAGGTAGCTCCTTGAAGCTGTGAGCTGAAAAAAATGGCAACTCATTTGCGATGTGGAGGAATATTGCATGGGAATTGGGCCCAGAGTGAGGGATGTTGTGTCCCAGCGGCAGCAGGGGGATGCACAGTGGACCAGCAGCTCAGCTGATGGCAATTCTATTGACACAAGTTGCTGGAGACTAGAGCTATGTGAAAACAGAGATATCTGGTTTTGATGATTATTATTTTCTGGTTCACTGGCTGAAAATTTATTTACCTACTTTTATATTGCCTTTGGTGTTTTTTTTTGTGGTGTGTGGTTTTTGGTTTTGTTTTTTTTTTTTGTGGGGTGTGGTTTTTTTTTGGGGGGGGTGTGTGTGGTTTTTTTGTTTTGTTTTTGTTTTTTTTTTAGTAAAATGAGAGGGGAAAAAAAGGCTTTTAAATGGATCATTTGAAGTGAGATGGAATATGCCACAACCCCAGAAGTGAAATGTTATCTTATGACACAAAATGAAACGGCATCAACTGGATCTAGGGAATAAACCCAATTCATCATAATTTTTCACTTGGATTTTTTGTACAGAAATGGTTCACCTAGATGTCATTTTTTTCTTACCCGAGAGATGGATTTGGTGTTTTGTACTCACTTGGAAAGCATGCAATGGTTAGGAATAGACAGCCCCAGTCCACCATGTTCTTGTACTGTGAAACCATGTTGTGACTTCGGTGTGTGCAGGAATTGGATTTATTTAATCAACAGAAAGTGCTTTAATGCTTGAGATGAGTCTTCAAGACGCAAAGGCTGTGTTCCAGGTGTGGGAGGTTGCAAAACGTAGTTGACCCTTCACAAAACAAGGGAGGTCATGTCAGCCCCTGCATCTCCTTCGTTCTCACCTCTAATGGCAACGAGGGTGGGTTTCCAGGCTTGCAAGGACCGGAGGCAGTTTCCAAAATGAAAATGAGAGCTGAGGTCTTGAAGGGGGTGTGCAGCCACTGCTTTGCTCCTCACTGGGCTCATCCGCCTGAGTTACTTCAGCCTGCGGGGACAAATAATACCTTTTCCGTGTCATTGCTTGATTTGAGTACAAAAATCTGTCTGGCACGTGTGATTACAAACTTGCTGGTGGAAATCCTGAGTGTTTTGCTAAAGGAGACCATAGAAGGTCCCTGGAGGTAAGGACATATCATCTTGCCCTGGGTCATTTGCAAGAAGACCAGATGCATGTGATGCCATCCAGGTGCTTCAATAGGGTGCAGGGGTATCCTGGGGAAGGAAAATATTACCAGGAGGCAGTTACAAGCTTAGAAAAATAGGACATGGACCAAGGGGAAGGGAGGCAGGGTAAATCCTTCCCGTTCCTTGGACAGAAAGCAGTTCCTCCTGAGTAGTTGGGGTGCTGTTAGGGAAGCCGAAGTATGTTTGTTAGCTGTCCGGTGTGACTCTGTTCTTCCTGTAACAAGTAATTTTGAGCCCCATTAACAAAATCAAGGGCCAGACTTCAACAACATGCAGAAAGTTCGTAGCAGTTTTTGGGATATGTTATGCTGGCTCGTGCATTCATTCAGACCATGAGGGACCAGCTGTGCTGAGCCCCTGTCCTTGTCCTGGGACTCCTTATCCACAGCCCAGCATCTCTCATTGATTAGAAACTAAGGAATGAGAGGAAGTCTTTAAAGCCTGGGCTGACCTCGATGCTGGCAGACCCAGGCTTAGACCTATCCTTCAGCTCTCTGCAGAGACACAACATTTGCTGCTCTTCAGCAAATGCATTACGAGGCTGGTTATGTGCCAGATGAGAAGTCCTCCTGGCCAGCACTGCTGTTGGTATTACCTTCACTTGATTTTTTTCACCTTTACCTCTCTCTCTTCCCACCATGTTTTTAAATATCTGCCATGTTTTCCGCCATGGATGTGATGGATTTTTCTGAATTACTCCTTCCTTGCATTCATTCCCCAGGCACCAAAGTCTTCCTCAGGGCTGGTGCTGGCTTTGGGGCTCAAGCCTGCTGGAAACACTTGAGATGCTCAAGGACACTGGTCTGGTGTGTGTTGGTGCAGGGGAGGGTAAGGCACTGCTGTCCATGGGATAGTGTCTCCAGAAGATGGAGGACCTCCTTGGGACCTCAGTGTGGGCTGAAGGGATGAGGAGACTGAAGAACAAGTGCTGTCCTCTGGCCAGTGCATCAGGAGATGGCTGTGATTGATGCTGGTGTTGGGAACGAAGTGATGGGGAAGTCTATCTCATAACCGGACTACTAGCTTTAAAGCTTGGTCACATTGGTCATTTTGCCAGTGAAAACGAGCATCGTGGTGTGGTGTCGAGAGGCCTCTAGGTGCACATCTCTCATCTGGCTTTGCTTCTAGAAAATATTACTTTTAGAGGGGGGCTGGTTTTGATGGATGCTTTGCAGAAAATACCTGTGCAAAAACGCTGCTGCTCTTCCATCATGTTGAACAGGGAGCACTGGTGCCTCTCCTCTCCCCCACCTCCTGTTTTTGGTGCACCGGCACAACTGGTCACAGCTTTCTGGCCCCATGATGGGAATGGGGAGACAGCAAGGGCCCCTTCCCAATGCCCTGTAATTCAAGTGGGAAATAGGGGGATGGACTTGCTTTGCAGAAACCCAACTCACTGGCAGCATCCTTTGGGGGGAAGTGACATCCAGGCCAGAGCAAGAGCCGAAGGGCATCAAAGAGGTGCTAGGACCCTCCTGCGAGCCAGGGCTGGGCAGGCGGATGGTGCAGGGGAGGAGGGATGTACCAGGGCACCCACCAACTAACCCCACTTGGAGCTGCCACCTCTGCAGAGGACTTTGGGGACTCCTCTTTGAAAGCAGCCCGTTGGAGGTAAGTTTAAAGGAGCGAGTGCGTGTGCAGAGTTGGCACCCTGCCCCGAGCCGAAATGCTCCTCTGCAGCCCATGAATAGACCCAGCTCCTGATTGCTTTTCTTTTTTTCAGTGTAAAGAACAAGTTCATTTCTAGTGATGCTGTGACACATGCACTTTTGCATCACACCAGGGAGCTGGAGCTTTGAGAAAGCCAACAAATATAATGAGACTTTGTGATTTAAAAAAAAAAAAAATGTATAGAGAAAAGGAATAAAAGCCCAGAACACAACAGTAACGTGAAAATGCAAAGTGTTTGCCAAGGTTCAGACACCAAAAAGCCAATGAAAAGGTGCTTTGTTCTTATCATCAATGCCTGCCATGAGGGGTCTGCTCCCCACATCTCCTAGGGCTTGGGGTTGGCTGTGGTGCAGTCCTTAAGCTGTAGGAGTTACTTTCTCTGTGTGTCCACATGCATACCACCTTCCATGGTGAGAAAGGTGGCTTTCACCTCTGGTGTCCTGCTCTCTCCAAAGAGCAGGGCTTAAAATTCCTGGCAAATTTGCATCTATGGGAGAGGTTTTAGCTGAGCTCTGGTGTGGAAGTGCTGGGTGATGGTGGAGGAGGGAGGACAACACACAGCGGGAAGCCCAGGAGGCTCTCAGGGCAGTGGGTGATGGACCAGAAAGTTAAGGAAAAGCAGCAACATAGAGAGAGATCCCACACAGCAGGCTGGGGATGCTCGTCAGTGTGGCTTGGTAATGGTTAGGAGAACTGTGGGTCTCCACTGCACCTAAGCTGGGCAGAGGTTGGGGGTGGCTGTTGACTGGTTTCCACAATATTAAGAGACAAGGAGACCTTTGTCAAGCAAGCTGAGCTGCTCTGAAGGGCTGGGCGTTTTGGTTGAATGAGCCACCACTCGTCATCGAGAAAATGGGGCATTCAGGAGTGTGGCAACTCTGCCCAAGCTGCCCCTGTAATACCAGGGCATCTCTGCATTTAAAACTACGAGCAGGATAGGATAATGCTAGTGGGGCTTTACGCTGCTGTGCTGCGACCCTGAAACACAGAGAACAGAAATCCATACGCTCCAGCAGAGCAGAAGAATAAATGACCTGAACCCAGGGGTCTCAGCAGGAAGTTTGCCAACTGCACTGCTTTTGTTGTTTCTCTAAAAAAAATAAGAATGATCCTGCTGTAGAATGTCAGAAATCAAGATTCACCCATCCAGCTTTCTGTCTGAGGGTATTCACGCTTTGGGGCTAGATGTTTGCAGATCTGCCAAATTTTGGACAACTTCCAAGCCAGCCAGCACCTCCTAATGGGGTTCGGTTTGATATGCTTGGTCAAAATTCTTCTGAATGGAGGAACAGGATTAGATGCTTTGTAGTCTATGTTTCTCAAAAACACAAGAGAAATTTTAGAAAAGCAGTGTGCAGCTTGGCTGGTGTTCTAGAGGCATCAGGCTTTAATTAACATCACTGAAAAGTTCAGATCCCAACTTTAATTCCTTTTTGTTTGTAACTGGGAGCTCTGAGGAGTCAACAGATTTTGTGGCTTGAACAGATGTTATTTTTTTCCCCAGAGCTGGGTTGAATCTGAAATACACCTTTATAATTGCTGCTTTTATCTCTTCTACTTGGTATCTGCCAGAACCACTGACCAATGGACATTACATGGGTTAGTGTTATTCATGCTGTATTATTTCAACTCAGGCAGAAATCTTCTCCTGGATTCAGCGGTTAGCGCTGTGAAAAAAACTTGTAATCTTTTTCTGCTTTCTCTAAAGGTTCAGTTATGCTGTGAACTGACAATATAAATGGAAAACGCACATCTAGGATTATTTTTATTCCAGTCTGTGTGTGAAGTCTGTGCTCCTTGTGATGCAGAAGTGCTGTGCACTGCACTGCTCTGTGCATGTGTGTGCATTTACAAGCATACCCCTTGCATGGGTAGAGGAGACTTTTCCATGTTGTTGGTGCTTTCAGAGCTGTAATGTGGAGGTGCATACCCAGCTGCCCCAGAAGATGCTTAATTTTTTTTTTTTTAAGAGCATCTTCCACTGGCTGATAGAGTTGCAGAATAATTCAGCTGGGAAGGGAGCTCTGGAGGTCTCCAGCCAAGCCTTCTGCTCAGGGCAGGGCTACCTTCAGAGTTCTTGAGTATGCCAGGGTCTTGCCCAGCCAATCTGGGATATAGTCGAAGATGGAGATGACAGCACCTTGGAGGTGCCTGCTCTCTGGACAGCAGTCCCTGGGGGTACACCTGCTCCCAGGGCTGGATGGGCAGTCAGATGGTGTGGGCAGGTGTGCAGATGTGCTCTCTCTTGCCGTAAAATTCAATGTTGGACACTTTCTGTCCATTCTGCACCGGGATTGTCTCCTCCAAACAAGGGGACTTTATGTGGGCAGGGAGATCCACTTCTATGGCCTCATCTGCATGGGGAAGATCCCAAGCGACCATGGGTCTAGTTCAAGGACAAGCAGTTGGGCTGTGTCCAACACCTGGAGCAGAAACCAGGTCTCCCCAAAGGGCTGGACATGTTCCTGCTTGCCCAAATGGCACATGTGGGTCTGGGTGGACAGCGGGCACAAGATGCTGACCTCTAGCTCCATGGATCCCCACTCAGACCTCTGGCCTTCCCTAAGATTGAGTAAGTGCTTTTGGTCTCCCACCTTTATTTCTCCATCTGTACAATGCACCAGTGCCCATCTTGCAAGCCACTGGGTATAAAATTCAGGGAACAAGGAAAATGTGGATGATTCTGCTCCTTCATAGGTAAAAATTCCTGGGAAAATGTAAATGTGGATAGGGAAAAGTGTATTTCTGGTTTTCATCCTCCTTTCTGTGGTCACTATTGAGGAAATGTGTTACAGGAGATGTCTGAAGAATTGTATTTAGCCATAAAAACTTGGTCAGATGTCTTCTGCTTTCTTCAGGAAATAGATTTAGAAATTAAACAGAAAGCTGATAAAGCTGAGATTTTTTGGATGAAAACCAAAAACCTCAATTCTTTCTTATTGTCATATATATATAATTTTTTAAGAATGGTTTTTAACATTATTTTGTTTTAATCCGGGCGGGTATTTTCCCAAGGCTTCCCACTGCAGTAGTGGGAAGAGTGACTCAGGGCCCCATCTCCTCTATGAAATCTGCTTAAAAATAATGATCTGGGGGGGAAACCTGGCTGCTGACACTAACCATATGACTTCCTTATCTAGCTGCTCTGATCAATAGGTTTGCTTTCCCCATGTACCTGATAGATCTTGACTTTTTGAGTCTGACAGCAACTTTTTGCAATGCCAGCTGATACAGGGCCATGGAGACTTGCGGCCACTTCTCAATAGCAGTGGATTTGTCGAAGTAAATCAGATCTGGAGTCACAGAGAGGGAATTAATGTGAAATGCATTGATGTTAGTTTTACAGTGGCTTTAATAGGCATAACTACACTATTAAACTGATCTGCCTTTATTTAACTCTTATTTGTACTTGAGTGGAATAAATGTTTTCCTTTAGGAAGGATAAATTTTACAGAGTAAAAGAGCTATTATAAAACTCCCAAATGCCTCAGCAATAATGACGTGACAGCTTGCAGCCTGAAATCTAAACTGCTTATACTGTGGTAGTGCCTTAAAGTCCTATTTCATCCCCTTCCCCACCTCCTCTTCTCCCTTACCCCAATTACACTTCCAAAATGTCTCTGAAACGATGGTGTTGGGCACACAGCTAGTTAGACCTTGGGTAGTCACACACAACTAAAATTGTCATCTTGCTTCAGCAGAGCAACTCCTGACTTCAGACCAAGTCAGCTTCTTTTCTGCATTGTTGCGTTTTGTGGTAGAGAACATCCTCACCTTTATACCCAAATGGGACTTTGATAAATTAAGGCTCTATAAGAAGTTGAAGTTTGTATTGGTCTGGTATAGACATGAGCTGGCTGCAGCCCAGATTTGGGTTAATTGTGCTAAAGTGTAGGAAAAGTGTTTTCTGATGTTTTTCAGTGGTAGGTCCTCCTTTGCCCATGAGTGACAGTAGCCACAACCACTTTGTTGTAGAAGCAGGTGAAGTGGGCCACCAGCCGTGGGACCATGCCGGGAGGCTATGGGCAGATGATGGGGTGGGCACCTGCATTGCTCACAAAGTGAGGGATGGAAATTGATGTCTGGGGGTGAGGGCTGGAAACTGAGACAGAACAACCCTGCTGCAATCTGTTTCTTGCTTTTGGGATTTTTTGTGTATTTTTTTCTCCCCCCGCCGGCCCCCCCCCCCCCCTTCTTGGCTCTATCTTTCAACTGAAGCTTGTGTAGATTTGTCACAGGTCAGAAAAACTTAAGCCATGATTTGTAGAAGATGAATGGACTTTTTAAATCAATTTTGTGGTCCCCAGTGTCAGTGGGGTGCCAATCACTCTGTGCTGGTGCTGCCTGGTTCCTCTGCCGGTATCACTAGGAGACATGGGCAGCATTCATTATGGGGAGGCTCAGTCTCACTGCTTGTTAATGGAATTGAGCTGCCTGACCTTAATGTGTGACTGATATTTAATTTGAAGTTTCTCTGGACACCAGCAGGCTGTAACAGAAACAATACAGGCCCAGCAACGCAAAGCCTTGGCCCTGAGAAGAGAGCAAGATAAATTACATTTAGTAATTAGTAAAAATCCTTGGGGCCTGGAGGTCACATGTGGAACTAAAAAAAGTGTATTTTTTTTTTCCACTTTGCAACTGCATGGGTTTCTGGTAGTGTCTTGTATGCCGTGGGGAGGAATGTGGTAGACTATTTGCCTTGGACTCATGGGAAGTTTTGAGGTGCTCCTGACCCCACTCAGATGGGTGCATCTCCAGCCCCATAGCCATCACCATCACCCTTCTGGTCTCCTTTGCTTTGCTGAGATGCACAGGGCCTGTACCCCAGAGACCCTCATCCGTGGGTTTTCTCCTGATGCACCCATAGCACCATGGGATCCCTCCTTGCAAGTGGGTTACCTGCAGCAGCTGGGCTCCCTGCAGTCCCCGTCTGGCCTCGGGCATGGTCATCTGCTAAAAATCGAGCCGCATGCCCAGAGTGGATGTGGTCACCCACCATCCCTGGTGCTCAGTTGCAGTCCTTGCTCTGGTGGGATGTGCAGGCAGCAGGTTGAGAACATCTGTGCAGATGGGTCACAAGCTGGACTGGACAGGGGCTGTTTTCCTCTAATCCCACAGGATTTTTGAGACTGTGGGAAAAAGTACAAACCTCTGCCTAAGCCTCAGGGCTTTGGACTCTGCCTGGGACCCAGCACTGGCCAGTTCCTGCCCTGCGAGTGCCAAAGATTAAAGGTACGAGTAAGTGTCTGGGCTGGGATCATCAAAGAGTTTTACTGCCCGTTCTCCTCTCCGCATGAGCTGCACTTGCCCCTTGGTGCAGCAGGGCAGGCAGGCGAGGTACAGGCAGGGGTTTCCCAGCATGGGGCTCTTGCAGGAAAAAGTAAAATTGGAGAATGAGCCCACCATCCCAGTTGTTTGGCAGGGAAAAGCGTGGTCCCTCCTGAGTCTGGAGCAGATGAAGATGTCTCTCTGGAGCCAGGAGGAAGCTCTGGGCCGGCATGGTGCCAGCTAGAAGATCAAATTACGGTTTCCTAAATACCTCCTGAACGTCTAGGGCCACGATGTAAAAGGTGCTCTGTCATCCTTTGGGAAGGAAAGGTCTCCACTCCCTAAGATGCAGGAGTGATATACATAGACAAAGCTGAGCTATTTTATGGTCTGTAAATCTGCTGCCCAGCTCCCTGGGGCTGACCCAGTGCCCTTCGGGATGAGTCTTCCTACTCTTGGTCATGTGTGTCCATGGCTTGCAGGGCAGAAAACCGCCTGCTGCTGGGGAAAAATGGTTCATGTAAGGCAAAAAAAGGAGTATCTAGGCTGTTGCTGGTAGAAACTCAGCCCTGTTGTTCTTCTTTGGCTTGTTTTAACTAGCAATGGTAACACACTAATCGGCGTGGGAGCCCTGGGTGGGGTGGTATCTGTAAATGCCCTGCAAGCATGGGGTGATGTAGGAGACCTTGGCTGGTTGTAGGGGAAATGGTGGCTTCAGTCCCTGAAGCATCAATAAGAGGCGGTGGGAAAGGAACGGCATGGCAGTGACCTGCAGTTGTACAAACACCTTTTCATGGGATATATGCAGAGGGTCTGGCCCTGGGTCCACCATCCACCACTTCTGCTGCCCAGGACAGCTTTGTCCTCTGCCCAGCTCCCATCTCCTCTTCTGTAAAACAGGGTGCGTTAACCAGCCTGGTTTTCTCTGTGCTGGATAAGTGTCCCTCCATGCCATTTAATTACAGAAACAGCTAATTTGGGTGTGCCGTGATTCACCACGACACGGAAAGTCTGCCTGAAGGCCCTGCAGAGGAACCGAAATCAAACAAATTTCAGGTGGTGTCACAAATGAAGCTGAAAGGTCATAACAATATCAAGCAGGAGGTCGTGTGCAGCACTGCAAGCCTCCGATAAATATCAGCCAAAGATTAGTCCATCCTCTCTGAAAGGCCAAGAGCTATAAAGGCTCCGAGTTCCTTCTGCATGTTCAAACGTATGGCATCTAAAAATGGCACAAGCCCCTTATGAAATTGAGATGCAACTTCAGGAACAGCAAATTCAAGGGAAAATGTCAGGCCGGTGAGGTATGTGAAAATGAATTTGGAAAACTCTTAGATTTTTTTTTAAAGCTAAAAGGGACTTGTAGATTGTGTGGCTAGCGCTAATTAATTTGGTGTTTTGCCAAGCATTGTCATCCCAGTTTAATCAGCAGCTGTGAAACAGAGCGTTGTCCATCTGCCAGCCTCCTGTCCTGGCTTCCTGAGGATGGCCTCAATGGATGGACAACCGTTTTGAAAAATGATTTTCTGGGGGTGGAGCTTGAGCCAGTCTGAGATTGATTAACTGCTTGTTTAGGCCCCCAGTGAGGTGGGAACGGTCAGTCCTGTCAGGCTATGGTCTGCTGTGTGGTTGCATCTGCTTGGCCATTTCTGGATGTCCATTAGGAACATCACCACGTCCTGTATTTGTTTGAAAATCTGGTCTTTTAAAGGCTTCATCTGATGTAAAAGTTGCCCATGCAAGAACTGTACTGGAGACAAATTTCACCTGGGAAAAGCAGAGTCAAAGCATCAGTTTAACCAGGGGGTTAGACTTTCGTGGAAAGAGCTTAACAAGGCTACAGGCTTCTCCCCAAGGCCACCAACCTTCTCCTAATGGTATTGTGCTAAGTAACTGGCAAATTCCTCGGCTCTTGTGCTGGTATGGATGGCTGGTCTAACTGGGTTTGGTAATTCTCCCTAGATCAATTTCTGGTGTCTGACACCGGGTCTCCCACAACCTCCAGAGGTCCAAGAGCAGGAGTTTGAGGAGCAGCTGAACCTCACACCCATTAAAACGACTAAAAGCCCATACGAGACACCCTGCAAACATGAAATAACCCATTGGTATGAGAAAAATCTCACCTCGCATGTGGCGGGCAGTGACTGATCCTGAAAACATGTGGGTGGATGCATCAGTTAAGTTAAAAAGTGCCTGGTGTGCAGAAAGCCCTGGGGACACATGCTTTCCCTGCCACAGCATCCTCCTTTCCTCCCTACAGCTAACAGCTCACCTGATGCCAGTCATTCCCACTATTTGTATTTATGGGACACTTAACCAGACCTATAAACAACAATTTACAGGTTATTCTGCAACCTGTAACTGAAAACCTCCTCTTTGTTTTGTTGTCTCTGTTAAGAGGCACCCGCAGCCCCGGGAGCTGAATTCCCTCCGAATGCCAGTTTTGTTTCTCAACAGCAAGGCTGGCTTTGGAAAGCAAAATAACGGTGGCAATCTGGTGCTGCTAATGGGCTTCTCCAAGAGGGTTTGCTGGTCCAGTGGGGCTGAGGGCTGCGTAGCCTCCCCGTACCTGTGCTGTGCTCGCTGGTTATGCTGAATGGCAGCGTGTAGGTTTCCACGGTAGATGTAATAAAAACAGCATCCATGTGAGAGAGGAGAAATGTTTCTGTCTGAGCGGGCTCGGCACAACCACTGTCAGGAATGGTAAAAATCATAACGGGAGGTCACCTCGGGTCCCAGCTGGGCCGTTTGCTCCTGCGCACAATGGGAGGAGGCAGTTCTTTGAAAGAAAACGGTGAAGGGAGATAAACTTGACTGCCACTGCCTTGGTAACCCTCCATTCGGGTGTCTGAAGGCCGCCTGGTTTGGCTTGTCCCCTGCTGAGAAGCACTTTCTTCTCCCAGCAGCTCCCCCAGGTCCCTGATCCTCTCCACCCCACAAGGTGCCCATCATGTCCAACCAAGAGTTCGGATGCAGTGTGAGGACTCTGGATGCAGCCCAGTTTCTTGCCCTGAGATGCTCAGTTTAGCTCTGCCTGAATTAATTTGATGGGGACCAGACTGCTGGAGGTTGTGTTTTGCTCAAAGGAGAGAGCAGACTTTACTGCCAGGGTCCCTCTCCTCCTCCTCTGAATCCTCCTCATCTGCTTGAGCCCCTCATTCCTCCTGCGGCAGCTGGAGAAGACATGAAACCAGGGGTTGCAGGTTTGCATATGGGCCTCCCTCGTCACCTGGCTTGGTTCATTCTGGATTTGTTGGTAGTTTCTGGGTCTTTAATATTCACATGGATTAATCTTTTGACTCTGCAACAGCTTTTCTGTTTGAGGTAGCTGGGTTTGCTTCTTTAAACTAGTTTAATTACTGGCACCCTATTGCCTTTAAATCTAAAAGAAAAAAAAAAAGCTATTCATTGACAGCAAGCACAGGGAGCGCAGACCCACCACTGCCGTCTTTCCTGCAGACAGATTAAAGCCAGCGTATGTGGTTTGCAGCAGGCACAGCTGGCGCTGGCCTGATGTTAAGCAAATGCTTCCCAACCGTAGACCATGCCTGGTGTTTTCTCCAGAGACCCAGCTGTGGGAGCTGGATTACCTCTTATGTGAAAGAGAGGTGGGAAGATCTTGCTGTGGTTGGAGGTAGCTTTGGATGCAGTGTTGCAATTTATCCACTGAAAAATTCTTGCAATGGCCTCATTGCAGCTGGAGGATGCTTCTTTCTTGGGTGCAATTGCTATGCCATGTCAGAGTAGTTTCACATGAGTGACTTCTTGCTGTGTCATCTCCTACGTATTTTATAATGTGGCTTGTGTTGCTCAAGGACAGATGGCCTGAAGTGTACCTGTATATTTGGGAGTTTTTCTTCCGATTCACCACTCCCTCATTCAGTGAGTCACCTGGATTCTGTGAAAATCAATACTATATGTGGGCTATTACCATTCCTCCTGAAGACTACACATCCACAGTGCTGGCGGCAGGCTGGGACCTTCTGGGACAAGGGGTGGGCTCTGCAGTACGAGCCACCTGTCTTGCTTCCAGCCAGCAAATTCTCTATACCTATCTTGCAAATAATTCTTTGCTGGGTCTGCTGGAATTTGGGGAGGCTGGGATGTGGGACAAGTGTGTGCGGAGGCTCTGTGCATGCTGTTGGGTTGTAAGCTGGGCATTGAGACGGAGAACTTGGTGGAAGGCTGTTTTTGGGGAAAATTTCCAACCCTGTAGGGTTGCTTTCAATCCTCCCTCCCAGCAAATGGGGACGTGGCTCAGAGGGGACAATGGGTGGATCTGCACCCTAAGGAAAGGACATTTTCCTAAAGTAACATCTGCATAGTCCTCCTCAGGCCATGTTGCATGACCCTGACCCAACATCAGCCCAGCTCCCCATACCAGTGCAACATTCCCATATCCAGCAGCCCTCCACTGCCTCCTGCAAAAAATCCCAGCCCTGCAGATAACAAAGCATTCGAATAACAGCACCAGCTGGACAGTAGCCCAGAGTCGCACTGGGGACCCTCCAGTGTCTGGAGCTGACCATATGAGCAAAATCACTGCTATTTCTCTCTGCTCCAGCTGAGGTGGACTTTTGAAGGGCAGCCAAGCCCTTGGGCTGGGGGCTTGGGGCATCTCCTTGGCTTTTGGCCAGTGAAAAGTAACTGGCCTTGACAGAGCGAACTCTGTTTGGGGTAAATCTGAAAGTGCTAAATTCTGGCAGATAGCTGACAAAAACCGATGCTCACCCAGGGGCTGGTTAGATAGCGCTGGGCTGCAATAACTGCCTGAACTCAAGAGAAGTGGGATGTCACAGGGTCACAATTAAAACAGCAATCCATCCCCAAAACATTACTGACATTGATTAAAGGGCTTGGGGAATTTTACCGTGTTTTAGCTCCTTCTGAACATCAGGCTTAATGCGCCAAAGATTGAATAATCCAGGGTTGCCAGTCACTCCTGGAAATCTTGGGCTGCAATGCTGGCACTGCGCTGGGTGAAGGACATTGATCCTGGTAAAGAGCAGATATTAAAAAGGCAAGATATTTGAGAAATGGCATTGTGGACTTCGTGTATCTGAAAAAAACCTGCCATTATTCAGTATAAGCTGCTTTTCCAAAATTATCAGAAGGTAGGAAAAAAAATCCCACGCATTTTTCTTTCCCCATTTTACATGTTTAAGCCAAAAAAAAAAAGGCTTATGAGATTTAAACTATTTATTACTAAATAAAACTGCATCTGGACCGTGTGCTTCTGTGCCCAGTTTTGGCCTCATGAGAGTGTCACTGAAATAGGGAATAAACCTCTTAACACCAATGTAGCATTAAGAAGCAGGTATTCTCTTTATTGCAGCACTGGATGCACAGGGGATAGTTCCACCTAATGTGAATGTGCATGCTGTATGTTGCATCAGTCAAAGCTTATATCCCCCTGTTACATACATACGCATTGGATTTCCCAGAATTACTATACATATTCATTCTATTTCCTGGAACTAATCATCATATTTGCATAGTCTTTACACATGCGGCCTGAGTCTCTGAGGGCTTCCATGGGGGGGTCTTCGATGGTCCCTGGTGGTTCCTAGTGGTTACTGAAGAGGTGCCTCTTAGTGTTCTTTTCATGAACTCTGAGTCTTTTCTTCCAGATGTGGTCTTGTCTTCTCAGGTTCTTTGTCTTGGTTTCAATGGGTTTATCTGCACTCCCCCAGGATATGCCAGTCACAGTTGGAAAGTCCTTGGGTGCATTCTTGTCTGAGGCCCCTGATAACAATCTGCATTCTTGTCTGAGGCTCCTGATAACAAGAGCACAAACATCGAGAGCTACCAGCCCCTCGAAAGTGAGGTTGATGACAGAAACATTGACTTAGTCTTAATTCTCTCAGGGATGCCAGATACTTGTTGAGCTATTTCAGAAGCTGGTTGCAGGGAAATGAGATGCTGCCTGTGATGTGGAGCCATATCTGCAGCATCCTACCTGGTTGCTCTGGGGCCACCTGCAGCCCTGTGGGATATTCTTGATGGAATAAGCAGGAACCTGATTTCCTATTCCCATTGTGGAAAAGCGAGTCCCTTGCAATGAGCCTCCTTTGGCTTCAGCAGGAGGGGAGAATACCCACAAGTGGGTGGATTTTTCATGTCAGAAACATGACAGCTGTTGTCACCTTCTCTATCCCACATCCCAAAATTAATTCTTGTCCAAGTGAGTGGAAGTCCTTTAGGAAACCATCCAGCCTGGGCTTTGTCAGCCCTGGTGCTGAGGAGGGGATTTTGGCTGTGGGCATGTGGTGTCCAGTGTTTCAGCTTGTGTTGGCTGCAGGTCAGTCTTGGACAATGGGTTTTGCCAGACTCTTTACCAGGCTGATGAGCCTCATCCTGCCCAACCAGTGCAAGGTACCATTTTAGGCTGTGCTCAACCACAGTTTCATCTTTGCTCTTGCTGATGTGGAGACACAGGTCCCCTGCAGTGCATCCCTCCAGGCTGCATGCATGGCACCCTTGGGCTCCTCTCCAAGCCTCCTTCCTAGCTTTGGCATCAATATAAGGGGCTTATTGTTCCCAAGTGACCTTACCCCCTGCTTTTTATATAGCAAACACTTGTGCCTTCAGATGCTGCTGGGGCTCTGGGAGCTCATAGTTTGATGATTACCAAAAATCGCTTTCCCTCGGGTAGCCTGCCACCTGCAAATAGGACCTATATGTTTTTTCTTAGATGGATGACTTTACGTTTAGCCCTATAAAATACATATTTCTTGCTGTCTGGGTAGAGTTTTCCTTTATGTTATTACAGCAGGGCTTAGCAGCACTAACTCATGCCAGGACCTCATGCAGAAATGTAAAGTAAGAGCTATTTTTGCATCGAGAAACTGATGTTTTACTTGTACTTTTGTCCTGATTTCAGCTGGGATAGCATTGATTTTTCTTCCTAGTAGCTGGTATAGTGCTGTGTTTTGGATTTAGTATGAGAATAATGTTGATAACACGCTGATGTTTTAGTTGTTGCTAAGTAGTGCTTACACTAGTCAAGGGCTTTTCAGCTTCCCGTGCTCTGCCAGGTGCACGAGAAGCTGGGAGGGGGCACAGCCAGGACAGCTGACCCAGACTGGCCAAAGGGCTATTCCATACCATATAACATCATGCTCAGTATATAAACTGGGGAGAGTTGGCCGGGGGGCAGCGATTGCTGCTTGGGGACATGCTGGGCATTGGTCGGCGGGTGGTGAGCCAATTGGATAGTGTATCACTTGCTTTGTATATTATTATTGTATTATTATATTATTATTATTACTATTACTACTATTCTATTTCATTTTACTTCAATTATTAAACTGTTTTTATCTCAACCCAGGAGTTTTCTGCCTTTCACCCTTCCAATTCTCTCCCCCATCCCACTGGTGTGGGGGGACTGAGCGAGCAGCTGTGTGGTGCTTAGTTGCTGGCTGGGGTTAAACCACGACAACTTTAAACACAGCGCTCTCTCTCCTGGAGTGACACATACCTATAAAGTTCGGGATATTAAGTTTAATAGGGAATGGGCTTCCAGGATCTTTGATTTTTAGTTACAGAGTTCTTATTCATGGAGCATAAAAGGGGAATTGCCAGGATGCGGCACATCAGAACTCACAGTAACTGGGGTTTTCCCAGACCTCAGTTCAAGCCAGTTCAGTGCAAAAAGCTGCTGAGCTGCCCTGACCCATGCCAGCTCGCTGCTGGCACCCACAGCATCTCATGTGGCTTCTCTTCAGCCTTGGTCCTTGGGATGGACCATGGCCCCAGCTGCTGCTGTGGTGCTGGGAGCTCAAACAGGTCCCTGCATGGCACCTCCAACCAGTGCACAGTGATGGTCTAACCTCCGAAGTCCTTTAGGTTAATTAAATGAAGAGGTCCAGTGGGGACTGGGAACTTGCAGGAGCTCCAGAGGTGCAAGCCCCCATGCTGAGGGCTGCTCTTGGACCAGGTGGTGAGCTCGTGGGCTCAGGATAGAACCCGTGTTGTATGGGGGACTTGCTAACCTTGTTGCATTCGCTGCATCCCACGGCCCCATCTACCAGGAGTGTCTCTTCTCTCTCTTATGAGACAATCTTCATTTTTTGTACCCTAGCATTTGTAAGATGTTCCTGTCTTCTGTATATTGTCACTTGGAAGAAGTGCCAGCTGCTGAACGGCTCCTGCCTTTTGCCTTGTGGGGTGAGGAGGGGCAGTTTTTGTTGTGGTTTTTGAGCAGTCTGTAAAAAAATCGAGAGGGACCATACAGTATATTGTCTTCCCTGGCTGGCAGGTACTGCATGTGCTGCAGTGTTGCCCTCCTGGCCCCACTGACTGTCTCATGCAGCCTGGTAAATGCTAGGCACATCACTTGGCATGTCTCTGCAAGGTTTAGGATGAATCCAGAAGGTGACCTGCAACATGGGATCAACCGATCCCTTTGCAAGTGGATGTCCCATGTCCTGAGTCTCATCCTTGTCTCTCATCGCTATGAACTCTATTAGCCCTCAGCATTAATAGTGGCACTAATGACCACCACTTGCCACCTCTCTTTCTTTAATAGCTGGCCTGACTTCTTGCTGCTCCCCAGGGCTGCACTCTCTCCGTGAGGTCAGACAGTTGGTTTTGGTGGCATGTTTCTGCAGATGCTAGGAGAAACAAAACTTGGAGCTGTGCTCCGCTGTCAAAAAGTTCTGGCTTTTGGGCTGATTTGCCAGAGAGACAGCAATGAAGAAAGGCTGGACTGTTTAGAGTTGGGCTCGACAATCTTGAAGGTCTTTTGCAACCTTAATGATTCTATGATTCTATGGCTGCAAAAACATCCCCCATCTAACTTGATGTGCTGTTGCCAGAAAAGGCAAAACCCTCCACCCGTTTCCCAAACCTGCCCCCCAGATCACTGCCACTCGCTCTGGAGCTGTGCAGACATATTGGGTGGGATCTCCCACCTCCAGGCTTAAGCTGGTAAATAAATCAAGCAGGAAAAGCCAGCTGGTGATTACAGCCCCATTTGAAATGGGGTAGGGGGAAAATCAATGCATGCAAAATGGAGACAGATGGGATTGATGCAAGTAACCCCCCCAAAAACAGCCTCCTCCCTGTTTTTAGGACAGGTTTCAAATGATGCTCTGATCTCTCCCTAGCAGGGAGGTTTAAAGCAGGTCAGGCAAACCATGCCCCAGAAATCACCTCTCCCTTCTTTGATGATAAGGGGAGAGCAGGATGGAAATCTTCATTGGAAATCCCTGTGGATAGGGGAGACAAGGTATGTAGAGAGGAGAGGGCTGGCACTGATGCCACTGGTCCTCACCCAAAAGCTGCTGAGGAGGGAGGGGATATTGGGGCTGGCATCCCCACAGCCTTGCAGAGCAGAGCAGTCCCATCCCCTGGGCTGTGCCGGGACTGTGGATAAGCCGTGGTTCCTGAGTGCCCACGGGGTACGGGTGTACTGAAGGGCTCAGCTCCTGTCTGAGCTGCTGCCGTGTGGCATGTGTTGATGCTGAGCAGATGCAGGTTTGAGACCAGGTGGGATCACAAAACTTTTTGCTTAAAAAGAGACAGGAGACAGCTGAGAACATTGGCTTTTCCTATTAGTGGCTTTTCCCATTAGTACCTTCTCCGGAGAAGGGTTAAAGTTGCTTTTGGATTTCAGACCCACCAGCTCTGGCAGCATTTGGATAGAGGGTTTCAGTTTGGGTTGTCGCAGAATTAAGAGGCTCCGTGAGCGATGTAGTGCAACACTTGAGATCCTTCCAGGTCCTTGCAATGTGTAGCTGGGGTTTTTCCCTCATGGTTTTGGCTTTTTGCCTGTTTCTGGATGTCCTGCATATCATTACTGGTGGGAGGGAGCTGCCGCAAACCCCCCAGCCAGTCATTAGGAGCAGTTAAGAGTGTTTTAAGGCAGGTGTTGAGCACTTCCAAATGCCTGGGGAGGGCTTTGGACACTGTGAAAGCAAGGAAACATTGGAAACCCAAGTATTGAATTTCCCTTTCCAAACAACTGGATGCAGCATATTGCTGCTGTCAAAGTCGAAGGCTCCTGCATGCACAAGCCAGCATGTTTTTACATTCCCAAGGGCAGGGATAGGGCTCTCTCCGAGTGCTTCCCCATTGCTCTCTGCAGGCAGAGCCAAGTAATAGACTGCTGTCACATCAGGATTTTTAATTTTTTATTTTTAAATTAAGGATGAATTCCTTCCCCTGGTTAATTTTCCCATTTTCAAGTTGGGGACTAATTCACGTGGATATAACACCCTGCTAGTAATGTATAACCACGAAGAAATGAGCTCTCTTGCCTCCTTTGACCAAAGGGGCCCTGGCCCCCTCCAACTCCATTTTCAACTTTTTTTTTTAATAAGGCTAACAGTCCAAACCCTGGAGAAGAGCTGTCGAACCCAGGCTCCTGCCAACAAACTGGGAAAATCTCTGATTTTTTTTTGCCTTCCCGACTGTACAGCACATAACATGGGCTTGGGTTACACATAGGAGCTGGCTGGGATGATGGTGGGGGAGAAGGGATGGGTGAGCAAATCAGGGTGCCCGGCTGATGGCCAAAGCCCCAATAATTGCCTTGAAGTTCAGGTACCGGCCAAACCCTCTCTGCCCTCGGCAGCGCAGGGGTTTCACTTGGGCATAAGCCCTGCAAATGGCTGAGCAGCCCAAAAATGTTGGTGAGACCTGAAATGCCACCGCTGCTTTTAGCGTAGGATTTGAGGGCAAGCAATTCCTGTTGGCCGTTCATTCTCCACCCTTCCCGATGCCTTCAGACTGAACAAAAATGAAAAAAGTCGCAGAGGGGTTTTGCAACATCTCCAAAGCTGGGTTTCCTCCAATGCCCTTTCCTATAATATGCACAGAGCTGAGTCAAAATCTGTCAGAAATGGGGTGGTTTGGGGAGGAAGAGCTGGGCTGGGTGGAAAACATCACGCCAGGCTGCTGGGGCCACCCGTCCCTCCAGGCACATGAGAGCCTGGAAGGGGAGGAGTGAAACTGGGACCATTAAATCTCAGAAAACATTTCCTGTAGCATGGTTTGGCTTGTTTTTTTTGGTGCAATGATCTGAAAATGATAAATACACCCTCAAATGCCATACATGAGAATAAAGCTATAATTAAAACATAGTGCGAAGTACAAAAGCAAAAAGACGGATTTAAGTGTAGCAACACTGCTGAAGTGTTTCTCCTTCCTCCTTGGAAAATATTGCTGAACTCAACATGTTCCTGTGAAACATCATCTTCAGCAAAACTTCCTGCCCCCCACCCGAAGCTACAGTGGAAAAGGGTTGCAGGAAAAAAACCCTCAACCAGCGCTGTATAAACAGCCATCTCTCTCCTGTGATGGATCCAGGCTGCCCAGCTGTATCCCACCACTAGCTCTCACTGCTCCCCATCCCCACTGCTCAGCATTGCTTCAGCCCTGACATAAATATGCTGATAAATGCTGGTTATTGCCAGTTGTAAGTGTTTTTTTTTGTTGTTGAATGCTGAGTCTAGGCTCTGGAAGGAGTCCCACCTTGGCTTTTTTTGGGTGCATCAGGGCTGCACGTGGTTTCACCCCATGGTGTGCAGGAGAGGAGATGCTTTGCTCAGTGTTAGGGACGACGGGTGTGTGTACAAGCCTGTGCTCCAGCCACGCCAGCTAATGTCACTCAGCAATTAAGGAGAGGCTTTGTTAGGGCGAGAGGGTGTTGAATGGGGATCCTACAAGCAGGCAGGGGCAATCTGCAGTCTCCAAGGTCTGTGTTTATGTGTTTTTTGGGACAAGCTGAGCTGTGTTTTGCTGTGCCTGCACAGAGGTCCACAGAGGCCAGGTGCAATGAGGGCTGTTGGGTGGCAGTGACCATCAAACCATTAAACAGCAATGGGGGAGCCCATCTCAGCCCCATTCCCCTAAACCCCTTTGCAGCCCTTTTCCATCAAATGTGCAAGACTCTGAGCAGGAGGATGACAAACCTCCAAAACCTCATGTTTCCACCCAGGACCCAACCATGCTCTGCCAACCACCACAGACCAGCCCTTTGCCCACCGCAAGGGCTCCATCCTGACTCGGTCCCTGGCACTGCACAGCCTGGCCAAGCAAATAAGGCAAATGAAAATGCTCTTTATCCATTGCTAATGTGTGCCGGGGCTGCTCCTTGCCCAGCTACGGGCTGATGTTGGGGTCTGCTACCCATTGCATGACACTAGATGTGTGGGATGGCAGGCTGCACCCTGGGCTGGATTTAAGCTGGCTGCCCATTATTTTTGGCACGGTTCTTGCCATTTGCTAAATGAAATGAGAAAGCTGTTGGCAAAGGTGCTGAAAGTGAGACAGATTCCTTCCTGTTTGATAATCTTTTCTCAAATTCTTTCCTCCTCCTCTTCCATCTTCCCTGCCCCAATCTCCTTGACCTGCAATTTGCTATCCTATAATGGGAATGAGACAGTACGATATCTCCCTCTGTGCAAGACCACTAAAGTTTTCTGCAGCTGAATATACCGTGGATTTGGTCTGGGGGTTTATTTTTTAAATTTTTTGTTTTCCAAGTGCATTGTCACCCCTCCTTTCCTATTAGTAAGTCAATTTGACTCATTTAATAAGGGTATATCCACAAATAATTTGCAAAAGGTTAATACATGGCTGACCATGCCAGGCAATTAATAGCTTGTTTGTAAACGCAGTCCTTCTCGGTGTGCCACTTGAAGCCAGAGTTGCTCCCACAATTTTAGCCTTTACTCGCTGTATACTGTCGGGATGGATGCTAACTTCCCACTGCCTTCCTGTCTCCAAGGGGAATTTTAATGCACATCCAGGGAAACAAGCTGCAGGCACCTGGGCTATTAAAAGCCTGGTAGGCTCTCTGCAGAGTCTGGTGCTCAGAGAGGCATCCCAGATGGCTCTGGTTTATGGGGTTTATCTGCCATCCCAGGACAGGAGGAGGGGTTGTGGGGGCTCTAATCAGGGTGAAATGGCCGAGACGGCACGGGTCCATTCCCTGGCTCAGCTGATTGCAATGGGCAGATCTTCTGTGGCTGCAAAATCTGTCAGTGAGTGAAGTCAGGACTCTCCAGGAGCTGCCATCTCCTGCTCCGCCACGATGGGATTGAGATGTATAAATAGCCCCAGCCTCCCTTCCCACCCCCTGGCCCTCACACACTTGCATGCAGACCGTGAATGCCTCGACAAGCTGGCCAGGTTGCCTTACCCAGGGGAAAAATTCGCATGCATCGCAAGCAGCTTAACAGCATAAGACAGATTTTGTTTTCCTTTTGAAGGCAGCCGCGCTCCCTGGGCTGCAGTTGTCTGCTCGAGATAGGTATCCCCAATGCCAGCTCTGGGCCTGATCCTGTGTTCCTTACCAGTAGCCTGATCACTTCAAAAATATTGCTGCCATGAGGAAAGCAGGTGGAAATAAATTGTTCTGCTTTCTGTGTTTTTCTTTTCATAAAGCCCATAGCATCTCTTGTCTCTCTGCAGGGTTTACCCAGGGGATTTGCATCTCCAAGATGGGTCAGTGTTTAATGAGCACATGGATCCCTTGAGCCTTTCTGGGTGAAATGTTGGTGGATGGATAAATTTGCATGTGCATATGCATAGTCAAATCCTGACTGATGCTAAAGGAGAATCCCTGGTGACAGAAATACCCAGTATCAGACCAGTAAATTTCTGTGACTCGATGTCACATACCAACCTGCAAAAATATATGAACTTGTCATTTACGGGGTTCACCTGGGGGCGTGAAGGAATTGGGAGCATTTCTTTTAATGAAAAAAAGTCTAGGCTGCTTCAGATAATGTATAGAAACAATAAATATTACTGTAGAACTGAGGAAAAAAAAAGAAAAAGCCGTGGAAGTGAGAAAGCGGTGGCGAGGCGGACGTGATGAGTTTCCCCACGGGTTTCTGCCACATTCGGAGCCTGCATGAGTAAAGGGTGGAAACGGCACGGCGGTGAGCAGCCAAAGAGGTTCAGCTATCCACGTGCCTGCATCATCTGTTGGCTTTCTAAAAACAAATTTATACCTCCTCAGTTTGAGACTACAGCCTGTAATGCCATCTTCCAGCTAAGCTTTCTGGGTGTTTCGTAAATAGCTGTTAAGCGAATTTCACCACAGGCTTTTTAGCTGAAGATCATCTTCACAGTGCAGGTAGGGAGATGGGGCCACGGTGTCGCCGAGCTGCATAGCTGTGGGAGATACAGCAGACCCAGCTCCATGGTGGGTCCTCGGCATCATGGCGCGAAGCCGCAGCACCTGTCGCAGTAGCAGAGGTGAGCCAGGCCGTTTGGGGCAGCTATTGATCTGCACTCGTGTTCTGGCAGTGGCAGGAATTAATGAAGTGCCAGTTCCCCCACCCCTTGATCCCTGGCGCTGACCTTGGCTTCGGGACGTGACAGAAGAAGCCAAGGGGGAGTGGATGCAGCAGCTATCAGAGCATTACACAAGGCAGGGAGGTGTTGCTGGTGCTCACCCAAAGGCACAAGGTGGATAGGCTATCCATGGGCACATGGTCCTACACCATCACTCCATGCCATAGCTTCTTTTGAGCCAGGCTTGGCTCCAGGCATGTCAGAGGACCACATAGCTCCTCTTTCCCATCCCACAGTTAGTCTGGCTTGCCCAAGACCTGATTCATGTCTCCACTGGATCCCATCTTTGCCTCCATGTGTTAGGGCAAACCTTTAGACTTTTGCAGGGCACTTTTTAGACCTGGATTAGCTGGGATCAGACATTAGCTGCCTTTGTGGCTTAGCTGAGGCCAGAAGGGTGTAAGGCAACAAGGGTTGTCCAAGCTGGGAGCTTGGGTGGGAGGGTGAGCAGGCTGACAAAGATAGCAGACCTTGCAAATGTGCATGGTCAGTAGAAGAGCATGAGGAACTAATATGGAGAGGGAGAGGAAAGATAAAGAAGGAGGGGAAATATCCCCCGGCTCTGCTAAGAAATAACTCGGTTTAGATGCTTGCATTGAGACAGAAGTCTCTGATCTCAGTGACATTTGACCTCAACCAGTTAATGGGAGTCTACACAAAACTGGAGTAAGTTGTCTGCTTTGCTGACACAGAAGTGACGCATTGCTCATCTCAGAGCTGCTGATCTGATGTTGCTCTGAGCTGTCATCATCTGCCAGAGAAACAGCATTTAAATGAAAGGAAGAAGCAATAGGACAAGGAAAGAAGGATTTCTGGCTGGTGGGCAGCCTGACAGTGAGCCCAGAGAAATCAGTCTTCCACAGCTCAAGATATGAACAGCTGGAGCTACTCATGCCACTGGAAGGAGCACGTCAATGAGCCTCCCGCAGCAGGATGGACCCTCTCCTCCTGACCAGCAGGCTGGACATGAGGACACGTGTTTCCAGGTTGGCCTCAGGTCAAAAGCCTCTCAGGGCTGGTGAGGACTGCATTGCCTCTGCAGCAAGGACACTGGGCTTCCTCCTCCTTCTTCAGCTGGAGGAGACAAGTGTTTGCAGCAAAGGCCACTGAAGCTGATGAACCCGTTAGATGCCTTTGGGGTAGGCCATAAAAAGCCATCCAAGATCTGGCTGACCCCTCTTCCTGCAAAATCAAAGTAGCCCAATGGAGAAGGATAATCCTGCTGTAGGATGAGGACCAAAACTCTGGAGCTCATTGAGTGGGGAGAGGGTCTCTGCCTTGCTGATCCCAGAGCAACATTGCCTTCCTCCAGCCACCACTGGGGCATGTGGTGGGGAACGTGGCTCATGGAGGATGCAATTAGCGGGTCTGGAGCTTGATAGGCACAGTTTCCAACCTCATCATCTTTGGTGCAGAAATGTCCTCAAAGCTTAGCTAATGAAAATGTCAGCCCTGGCCTTGTTCTGGGGAGTAAAAACAAAAACTGGAGTGGGGTATCTGGACTGGCTTTTAGTTATGGATTGCTCTCTGCTCTGGCAGACATTACTGTCCAGGCAAAATGCAGATTAAATCCATGAATCAAATTTTCTTGAAGCATTTTATGGGCAATGCTTGTTGGTTCCAATGCAAATGTGATCTAGGACCAAACTGCAGCTTGGGAAACAGAAGGAAGATGTGCTAGTGGAGTAATCATTAATAGACACTGCTAACGTGAGATCCTCTGTTACGCTGAACAGAGGTGAGCGCCTGCAAGCCAGATTCTGGCGTTGGTCATGGCAAGCTACCTGGAGTAAGGCTGTTCAGCTGGTGTCAGCAGGGTGACACTGGATTTACCTTGTGTATGCAAGATCAACATGTGGACTTGGAAAGCAGGCTCCACCAAGGCCCCTTGTGGCTAGATACAATGAACAGAAGAGGGTAAACTTGAAAATAGATAACTCAGAGATAAAATGTTCTGTTGTGCACTGTTATTTGTTTGCCAGGGCTTTCTGGGGTCCACCAATACCATGCTTGGCAAGGACTGGCTCTTTGTTGTGCAAGCTAGTTCGGTTATGCCAGCTGTATGATTTGATGACTGCTAATACGCACAGATTTGCTGAAGTATTCCCCAAAGTCTTTGCTTTGCTGTCAAAATCCTCATCAGCAATTGGATTAGTTGTAAGGAATGAACAATTGCAACAGAAGATAGTGAATTATGTTAAGACAAATTGTTGGGTTTTATTTAATCATATGGTCTCGGTCACATCTTGATAGTATTTTTCCTATGGAGGGAAATGCATCATTGCACCAGTAGGTACCAGAAAAAATATTTTAAAATGCTTGTTTTAATTGACCAGTGCCTAAAACTAAGGCAAATAAACTCTCTGTACCAAAAGAAAATTGGTTAGGCTTTTACTTTAGGTTATGTTGGCTCTGCACGGGCCCTGCATGCCTTCCTGCCCAGATATCAGACATAAATTTTGCACTTTCTGGACTGCAGGGAAGTGTATGACCAAGTTCCTCGCAAGGACTGTCTTGGTGTGGGAGGAAAAATTCAAGTCAAAAGCTCTGACAAGATGATCTGCCCACCCTGTGCTCTCTAGTTCATCATGGCTCTGGCATCAAAGGTCCTGCAGATGTTTCACTAAATCAGACTAAGGCCTCCCAAGATACAGCAAAAGGCTGGAAATCCTTGGCTAAGGTTGCACCAAGCATCAAGAGATGAGAGAGACGCAGAGGATGAGAGACTGGCTTTTTCCGCTTTATTTATGTGCTACAAAATTTGTCCCAGTAAATGTGGGGGAATAGAATAAGCTTCAATGTCTTGTGTCCTCCTAAGCCAGTTTTGTCTGAAATACAACTAAATTGCTGCTTGGTGGCACAGGCTGGTGTGTTTGGGTGTGCAGAAGGATTAGCACCTTAACCTGCTCTAGCACCTTGTCTTCAGGTGCCGTGAAGACCTGGAGGTGTAGAATGGCTCACCTGTGACTTGCTGTAGCTGTTTTCCCTTGGGAGGACCCATGGCCATTAGAGGTTGAGCAATTCACAGTGAGTTGCTCTGCAAGTACCTAGCAAACACAGCAGTTAGGAGGCATTTCCCCTTGATTGTGGTGTTGCTCAGCTTGAACAATGGGCCAGGGCAGCACAGGATCCCCATTTCATTATTCAGCCTTTACCCTTTAGTGGAGTACAGTGAATTGGGGCCAAGCCGACGGCAGCAAATATAACCCACGGCACTGGGAGATGGGGTACACTGATGGCTCAAGGGTCTGAGTTTGCAGCTCCATCATTGGGGAACAGTGGGTCTGATCCCACCTCCTCTGGTTTTAATTAATAGGGTAGCTGAATCATGCCATTATCTGACAGCATGAGAAATTATCACCTTAAGAAGTTCTGCTGCTGGTGGCACAGGCATTTGTTACCCACTGCCTCTCTCAGAGGGGTGCTACAGAGGATTAGTTTGTATTTAAGAGATGCTGCATGTAATTACTTATACACAGTTTTGCAAACCATTCGTTTCTGTTAGGGCCTCTCCCATTGTTTCTCTTGCTGGCATCTGGCTTGCTTTGTGCATCTCCTGTTTCCATATGGACATGAACAGAAAGCGCTTGGGGCTCCCTGAGCTGCTGTGATGGACTGGCCCTGCCTGCTGGCAAAAAGGAGATGTGAGCAGAAGGGATCTGGGTGAAGAAGGCATCACAGGCATGTCTGGCCTGTGTCTTGGGATGACATTCAGTGTCTCTTGGTGCTGTTGTTCCTGGGCAAAAATAAAAAAAAGGAGTTATTAGGAAGATGAGGTGTTCAAAAGACTGTAGGTGTCCTATCCTGGTGCTGATCCTCAGCAAACGGGTATCTCTAATAGCCTCACTCGAGTCTCATCCTTCACCTCTGAGCTGCCTCTCTCCCTAGTTTAAGAGCCAAAAGTTTTGCTGTGATGCCTGTAAATGCTCCAGGAATGTAGGAATTAACGTGCTGGATTGGGCCAAGGGCCCATCCAAGCAAAGATCTTGAGGGAGGTGCAAGACAGTGACAGATGTTCTGCAAAAAGCCTCCACTACAAATATCTTTCACACCTCATTTCTTCCTCATTCCCTCCTCATTCCCATCAGTCTCATGGCTGGTCTCATAGCAGTCCGTGTTGTGTTTCCTGCAGCTGCTCTCTCCCTGCATGCAGCTCATGAGGATGGGCTCTTGAAGGGTCTCAGCAAAGACACATGGTCTTAATCCTGGCTCTCAGAGGTGGAAGGTGTCTCATTCATGTCCTGCAGTCAGTGAGAGACAGTTTCTTAGAGTAGAGATTATTTCCTTGCCTATGAGACATTTGTAGACAGGCAAAGAAATACCTTGAATTGCATGGAAAGTCAACAAGCTTTGAAAACTTTGGTGAGCTCATAACCCATGAAAACATATTTTAGAAAACAAATTTTTTTTTTCCCTTTTCTAAAATGTTGAGGCTTTTTCATAGAAACATAGAATGGTTTGGGTGGGAAGGGACCTTTAAATGTCATCTAGTCCAACCCCCCTGCAATGAGCAGGGACATATTCAACTAGATTAGGTTGCTCAGAGCCCCGTCCAACCTGACCTTGAATGTTTCCAGGGATGGGGCATCTACCACCTCTCTGGGTAACCTGTTCCAGTATTTTACCACCCTCATTGTAAACAATTTCTTCCTTATATCTAGTCTGAATCTACCCTCTTTTAGTTTAAAACCATTACCCCTTATACTATTGCTAAAGGCCCTCTTAAAATTTTTGTTACTTTTCTCTTTAAGACATGCAAATCAAAGCAAGCTGAAGCAGTTTTCATCAATATACACTTCAATTTGGAGCCAAAAAGTCACCTTGAACCCAAACCCATGTTTTCGTTCCCATATTTTTTGGAGGAGAAAAACTATTAGTCAAAATCAACATTTTTCCATGTAATCAGTGTTAACTGACCTGTTCTCTCTTTTTTAACCCTTTCAGCAGAGAGGAGAAATAGCTGTTTGCTCAATTCTTGTCTTGGATGGGCAACCCATCTTGGATGGGCTGGGGTGTCCCGGCCACTGCTGGCCCCTATGACGGCCATGCTCTTCTCTTCCAGGTGCTCCTTTTCAAAGGTCTCAGCATCCCCATGCTACCTCCTGCCGGCACTTCCACCTGGGTCCCCAGCCTCAGCTCTCCGCTGACTTCACCCTGCCTCACGCGGTCCAGCCCCAGCCGGGGCTGACCCCCCACATGGCCCCCACGCACCAGCACAGCGGTCCCCTGCACCAGCCCCTGGCACCGGTGCCAGCCCTGCCCTTCCAGGATGTGGCTGGACCCTCCTTCCTACCTCAGGCGCTTCACCAGCAATACCTCCTCCAGCAGCAGCTCCTCGAGGCACAGCACCGCCGGCTCATGCCCCATCCCAGGTAAGGGGTTCTTACTCTTCCTGAAGGATGCTGAGAAGCCACATCAGCCTCACTTCAGCAAAGTGGCTTCTGCAAAGCCCTGGCAGTATGTGCTAATAACGTTGGGTTTTCTTCACAAGTTCATCTGTGTACCCCTAAAATGCATCCAGCAGAAGGGAAGCTGCAGGGCAGGTTACACCTGCAGGTGTACCTTTCCCATGGGGATCCATACTGTGCTCATCTAGTATGTCCCAAGGTCACCTATTATTGTCACTCATAGGAAAATCATGGTGGTAATACCTTGGTATTGCAGTGAACCTGTCCTGCATGGCAGAGAGAACGATAGACTGCGTGCACAAGCTACCTCCTCGTAGCTGCTGTTTCAAAACCATGTAAGAGATAGATTGTATCCACCTGTCCTGTCAGGTTTTGCACATGAAGAGCTTGCTCCTCTGGGTCTAGGTAGGCTTCCCAGATCTATGATGGAATGGTGCTGTTGACCTGCAGCACATTCAATCACAGAAAGCAGCCTAAATTCAGACTGGGATGATGACTGCAGAAATAATTACTGTAACTCAGCAGAGGTGGAAATGGATGCCTGGACTTGTCCTGAATGTGTTTCTTGAGAAGAGAGGGGTTTAGATGATAGCACGTAGGAGAGGAGTGCTTTTTTTGGAAACATATGGAAGCTATTTGTGGGTTGTACCCATGGATCAAGAATCAGAGGATGAGTCTTTGTGATAATGCTTCATTTGGAAAGAATGATACAGATGGAAAACACTTTCTTTCCATACCCTTTCCGTCTGAAAATTGTGTGTTCTTCTCATCCTTGTTTTGTTTTGCATATCTGGATTTTAGGTGGATTTAATGATTAGTTAATAATTGGGTAGCAAATAATGTGCAAAGCTGAGGCATTGATGATACAAGTGTTTCTCTCTTAGTCATAAGCTGAATTCAAATAAAAGCACAGAGCCACAATTCCATGCAGAAACTGCTTTGGTAAATGCTGTCAGTGTTCCATTTGCAAGTGGATTGTGGTGTGGAAAAAGGCAGGAATCCCACAGCCTGTTTCTGAAAGCACAGCTGCTTCAGAAGAGGGTGTCAGAAGCCTTACAGGTGTGGGGCATGAGGTCCCAGTAATGGGATTCTGGGTTGTGCTTTTAAAAGTGAAGCCTCTGGGCTTTGGCTGCATGAAAAATTCTTTATCTAGCTGTTCTGTGCTCTATTTGCTCTGGTGTTTTCCTGTAGCTTTGCTTTGCGATGGCTCCACTGGTAAGCAGGGAGGAAGGGGTATGAGTCTGTCTGTAATGTAAATCCTGCTTGTTCATTCACCTTGTCTCTCTCCAAATGTGGACACTGATCAAGCAGCACATGCTCTTCCCCTGAGTAATTCAAATAAGCAACAATCACGAGAAGAGACTCAAATCCCTAGAAAAACCTTGCTATATTTTCTACTGCTTTCCTTTCCCTGCCTGCAAAGGTAGCAGAGCTGGGAGCTGGATCCCAGCCTGGCCTGTCCATCATCCAGAGAAATGTTAGCAAAGGCCAGCGAGAGTAAATTCTGCTTTCAGTTACTCTTGAGTAATCCTGTTATGAATGAGGTTCCCCAAGAGTTTATGGACTGCATGGGGAAGCGAGACAACCTGCAGTTTCTTTATGATGATGGATAATGGCTGAACCAGGGACAAGTTTTATCTTGTGTGTTGTTTATGGGGCTGGCAGTGGAGAAAAAGAAAGTAGTGCAAATGGCACAAAACTGCTAAGGAAGAAGTTGTTTGGTTTCCTCTTTGTCTCTCCATGTTGCCACCAAACAGCATCTCTTGTAAACTGAGTGTATGTGGATGCCACAGGGGGTGAGAGGTATGTGTTATGTTTGTGGTGACCACAAGTAAACGACATAGCTCTGGGTTCCTCTTCCCATCATCCCTGACACCTGCCTGGACTCTTTTCTCTTGGACACATATTCACAGTCCCAACAGTTTGAGTTTTCCTCCAGTTTATTGATATGGGCTCGGAGCAGGAGCCATTCATATGCAGTGCCCACTGCATGTCTAACTCGCTTGCTGGCATTCTCCTTCCCGCAGGCGGGCTCAAGAGCGCATGTCTGTTCAGCCTCACCATCTACACCTCAGCTTTGACTTCAGCCATCAACTGCAAACTCCACAACCCATCGGGCCCCAGCCCAGGTATTTAGCCGAAGGCACGGACTGGTAAGTGTTCCACATTTCACTTGTGTGTTGAATGAGGTGTTTAATAAGTCCTGGGGAGGCTACAAGGGTTGGTGAATGTCATCATGGATCAATGCTTTCATGAAAGCTAATGGTGCAGCTCAACAGGTACAATGTGGGAAGTGTGCAATGGGAAAAGTCATCTCTGGGAGGGCTACGAGTGCATGCTAAAGCCTTTATGCATGTATATGATAACATCGAGGCATCAATATTGCCCATAACTCTCCATCCATGGATGTAGAGTGCAGCCAAGTGTTAATCTTCCTCCAGGGGCTTTTCCTGCTGCAGGGCACAGCCAGGGTCTTTTTCCTGTAGACCAATGTCTCTGCCTGAAATAGATCTTCTGCTGTCCACCAGGCACTCAAAAAACAGTGGCCACAACTTTTTCTGTGGTCTAAATTAGGGAGCATGGTGCTGCCCTGCCCCGCAGGGTGGTGTGAATGAATTAATAGTTGTTAATCGTTCTCCCACTGTAGCATTCGATACCCTGGAAAAGCCGAATAGGGAATTGATAATTTTATTTTCAGAGCAGGTTTTGAGCTCTTGCACAGTTAATAAGGTATGGGGCTCTACTTGGAAGAATAAGAAAATAAAAACGTACTTCTGAGTAGCTGCTTCTTAGCTGAGCAAAGTCCATCCTGTGCACTGAATGGAAAAAATAGCATGTGAACATGTAATTAGAGACAATCGCAATGTGTATGCACAAGGGGACCAAAATAAAATGTAACAGGAAATTTTAATTATGGCATTTCCTAACATTATGGCATTTCCTTGCGCTTCACTCTGCAAATGGAGAGTCCTTTTAACACAGGGGTTCTTTTTTTCCCCCTCTGGGGTAATAATATACAACCTAAAATATGGCCAGATCCTTCTGCCATTTTCTTCTCAGGTGTTCCCATTACTGGCACCACTGTGAGCTGAATTTGGCCGGGATGACATTGTTCAGATCAGTTTGCAAAGCAGTTCACGTACCATCTGGATAAAGCCATTCTTTTTGCCTCTCTTTTGGTGCAGAGTGTTTAATTATAATCATTAGAAGGATCTGCTAAAGCATTGCTTTATGTTCCCCCTCCCTCCTTTTCCCTGCTGTGTTGCTCCATAGCCTTATAAAACCTAAGGAGTGGGGATGACAGAAATCATATACTGTGTATATATATTTGGGTGACTCACTTCTCCTTGGGGCACATGTACAGTTTTGCCCAGTGACAGATATAACAACTTTCCTCTAATGTGTTACCACCGCGTGAGCAGCAGCGACGCTCGCTCGGAGGTGGTAGGTGGTAGGCACTGTCGCAGGAAATGGGGATGGAAGAAAGATCTGAAGGTGATCAGTCATCTCGGACAGCCCAACCTCAATTAAAATTCTTCTGGTGAAGAAGAAATAAACTCCCATTTGGTTCCTTAAATCATCTTCTGCATCCACATCCACATTTAGTGACGACCATCCAACCTGTTATCTGGGTCCTTTATCTTTCGCTTTTTTGGTTGTTGTCAGCCCATGTACCATAGGCGTCATAGCTCTTGAACCTCGCATCTGAACATCAAGATGCTGTGCAGTTGTCCAAGTAGCACAGGCTAGAAGGTGGTGGTTCGTTTTGGTTTTCTTCAGCTAATGTGCTTTGCTTATTCACCTGCAAACCCTGAGAAAACACTGTTCCATGCAGTATTCTGCTTTGGGCCCTTCTGTAGACCCACAGCATCACTTCAGGAGCCTCAGTATCTGATTTTAAGGATCTAGATGCACCAGTGCACAAACAATTCAGCAGTGCTGTTATTGCAATTACTTGTGAAAGTTAATAATGGCCGTTCATCTTCTGTCCTTGATCTTGAAGAACTCTGTGGATTATTGCATCTATTTTGTAGACAGGGAATATGGGAAGGCAGAGAGGAAACAGTCAAGGTCATGCATCAGGCCAGTGGCAGGGCTGGGAATGGACCCAAAGCCTCCTGATTTCCAGTCAGACCTTCCATCCACCTGGGAACAGTCTTCAGTAATTGGATAAAAATCCAAAATTGTGACACAGGAGCTGGAAAATACCCAGTCCTGTGGATTCTCACCCTGGTTGTGTTCCTGCCAGTCGCTTGCTGTGTTTTATCCTCTGCCAGGTTTTGTCTGTCTAGCACATGGCTAGCACAGGGCCAGCAAAGATAGTCCCTCTCTTTGCTTCAACTTGGTGTGGGGTGTCTTATTGCGGGTACTAGAGCACTGGAGCTGCTGCCTGGTACACAGGCTGATCTGGGTAAAGGATTTCTGCATTTACTGTCTCCTCACATCCATTATCTGCTGTTGGGTGAACACAGTTTCACAGCTGCTGGAGGACACATCTGGGTTGCTCCTAACAAGCCATGGCACTCGCTGCCGCTGTCCTCCGTGGAGGGGAAAAGAAGTTCAAGGATGAAATAGGAAGCCACCCCTGTGCTCTAATTAGCTTAGCTTTGGCAAATGTGAAGACAATGGTTATTAGAGCTCTGGCTTTTGTAATTATGATAAAGTGAATGACGTTCAAAGCATTTGTTTGCTGAGAGACTCTTTGGCTGGAGAGACAAGGGATCAGCTAATTGGATTATACATGGAGATGCTGTGTTATGTTTCCTCCTGTCCCCTCCACGTGGTGTGGGGATGGGGTTTGCAGTTTGTCTCTGCATGCTTGGATTGGGCAGAGCTGCGGCATTTGCCGGGACCTTGGTCATGTCAAGTCCCGGGTTTGAGCTGGGTTGTTTTTCTGGAGGGACAAAGTGCCCAAACTCACCAAGCTGAGCCCCAGCCTAGGTGAAGATCCTGCTTTACTTGCCTGGGCCAGGCTGTGTGCAGGTGAGCGGGACCATTGGGGATGTCCTGCTTCATTGGCGTTGATCTGCTGGCTGTGTGACACTGTTTCCTACAGCAGTCTTATACAGAAATTTCTTAAAACTGTTATATTTTCTGCACAAACAGCAGTTCTGTGGTTCCCTGAAGCCAGGTTTGGGTGAGGTGCAGTCTCCCCTGTCTCCCTAGGTCCTCCTGTGGCCTGGGCTGGGACACCTCCAAGGAGAGCACAGGCACATCAAAAAGCCCCTGGAGGGTGCCTAGCTGGCTCCTAACAACTACCCAGAATGGCTCATCGGTGTGTGCCCCGAGGCATTTAGCACAGCTAATTCCTGCAAAATATTCAAGGCGAAATGTAATTGTTTGCAGCGAAGGCAGCACAGGGAGGACCTGGTCTGGCCAGGTTTTGTTACTGAGCCTGGGGATCAATCGGGAGCCACCAAAATGCTCTTGCTCTGAAATTAGCAGGCTGCTGTGCAGCTCTTGACTCTAGCTAACACAAATTCTAACTGGCGTAAAAACAACCCCTCACTCCTTCATGCTGGCCTGGTGGGCAGTTGCCCAAATTGGAGGAAACTCCCTTCTAAGCAGTAGCATCACCCCAGGTTGAGGAACCCACAGCAGTCCACCAGTGGAAGTTGCCCCATGAGCATGATCTGACTTGCTGTAGGCCATGCAATAAATCCGTGCAGTCAAAACTGTATCTTCATCCTTGTGCCCACAGGGACCTCAGTGTCGATGCCGGACTGACTCACACCCAGTTCCAGGTCCGGCCGGTCCCTCAGCCCTATCAGCATTACTTAGCTACACCTCGGATGCACCATTTCCCCAGAAGCACATCCTCAACACAAATGGTAAGTGAAATGCTTTTACCAAGAAATGTTTTATGCATTGTCTGCCAGAAAGCAGTCAAAATAAAGGCTGCTGTCACCTGTCTTCTGCGAATCCCACTTATCTCCGGCTGTGGGAGGGAGTGTCTGAAAGGATAATGTTGCATCATTGCACTCTGGATTAGAGAAAGGAAAGAAAAGCTCAGCTGCTCTTGAAAGATTCGGTCCATTGCGTGCAGCACCACGCTCACAAGCTGGTCTGCAAAACCTGGGCAGGATGTGAGACTCAGCAGTTATTACTAATAATATTATTAATACTGGAACAAATTATGGGCTCCCAGAGCTCCCTGCATTGGCAGTAGATGACTCCCTTCCCTGAGCTCAGCCCCGAGGACCATCCCTCCTCACATCATTGCTCTCTGCGTCTATAAAGGTTTTGCATGACCTGTTGCACAGATGGAGATGGAGTTTGACAAGAAGAAGGGCTGACTGGAGTCATTTGTTGGCCCTTCTCCTAGCAGGGTGCTGTATTTGGAGCTGAGCCATGCCAAGCACTGCTAATCCTTAAAGCATCCTCAGAAATCCCACGAGAGTGTTTTTTCCTCATGTCCATAGTCGGACCCTGACACCTGCGTACTACAGCAAGGCTTAAAAAAATCAAAGCTTGGATGAAGAGAAATCCACCCATTTAAAAACAAATAAAATAAAATCTCTTTTTAGGCTAATCCATCTTGAGAGCTTGGAACTGCAATGTTATAGATGCAACAGGAATTATAACAGATAGTTTATTCAGAAGAAATGCATGTTCTTAGTTATCATTTATAGGAGATCTATTTAATAAAACCTCATTTTTTGGTTATTAAAAGGCTTCCATTGGGAAAGGTGTCAGTCTGCTCTTTCATTTTTAATTTTTAAAGCACTAGATTTAAATCAGGGCACACAAGGGATTTCTATGTGCAAGTAGGGGTGGCTTTATTTTTTTCCCTCACTTCTCGCAGGTTGTTCACGAAATCAGAAATTACCCTTATCCTCAGCTTCAGTTACTTGCTCTTCAGGGACTGAACCCAAGCAGGCACATGTCTGCTGTGCGGGAGAGCTATGAAGTACGTATCTCGGGGACTGGAATTATTATTAAATTTTTAAGTGCTGGGAATCGATGTAAGCTCTGGCATCAACTGTAAGACTGTTTTGTGGCATGGCAGTTGCATTGAGTCTTGCAGCAATTTTAGGAATAACTGGGAGGTGAAGGGGTTGAGCGGGTTTGGTAAAAGATGGTTTACTCCAGGGTGCCTGAGTTTGGCTCAGGTTGACTCTGGGTCACTTCATGTTTGTGAACAAAGTGCTTCAGTTCTACAGGGTTTTGTTTCCCAGCCTGTCAAACGGAGCTCACATTCCACCCTAATTTCTGAAATACTGGATATCCAGCTCTTTGCCTTGAGCCCTTAGTTACTAGCCCAAGAACCGGGGCTCAGATTCATCATTAAAGCATGGCTGATTTGGGTTTGATGGACATTCCCACCAAACAAAGGACAGGAGGGAGCGTTGGTCCCCAGCAGGTGGGGTGGGGTGGTGGGACCTCGTGCCCTGGGATCAATGCTGATGGTGCTTTGGTGCTGTTCCTGCACTGCAGGAGCTGCTGCAGCTGGAGGACAGGCTGGGCAGTGTGAGCAGGGGTGCCGTCCAGAACACCATCGAGAGGTTCACTTTCCCCCACAAGTACAAGAAGGTGAGCATCCCAAAACCATGGCATGGCTGCCAGCCTCTCTCAGTTGGTCAAGGGTTGTGGGCATGGAGCGGACAGAAGGAAGGACTTTGGTGGGTCGCAATCCTCAGGGTTGGCAAACCGGTGCCATCAATATTCCCTGAAATGGGGGAGGAATGTAAAATCCAGAATTGGTGCTTTAATATCTTGTGGGGCTCCCGGGCTGAAGCAGTGGCGTAGCTCAGCTGGCTGTTTCTCACTTCTAGGCTAGGAAGCTGCAGGCCAAATTTTCAAAAGGGTCTCAGCCTTCTCCCACCCAGCGGGTGCAATTTCCCCCCTGTCTGCACCTGGTAAGAAAGTGCACACACCAAAGGGGCTTTGTGCATGCAAACCCACCCCATTCTGCATGCAAGCGGCACTGCCCACACGCCCACGAGGGCGCTGGCTCCGTGGCATGGGGGAGCTTGTCCTTCCCCTCGTTTTACAAGAGGTGTCTCCTCTGTTGGAGCTGATCTCCTGCCCATAAGGAAGTGGGTGCCATGTTTTTGGGTCGTGCTAAATAGAAAATGGGAAAAGTGTTTGTTTGCATAGTAATTTCACATGTTGGTCATTCCCAGCTGGGCAGTAACAAGTAGGGACATTGCATTGCTCAAGTTGGAAGTGAGTCAACTCCTCCTGCGTTTATCTCTGACTGCATCTCCAGTGGACCCAGAAAAATTATATTAGTAGGAATGGATGTGAGGGGAGCAAGACAAAAGGGGAGACCTGACAAGCTAAGCCCTGCCCCATGGAACAGTGTGGGGCTGTGCCAGTGGCCAAGCTGGCATGGGGCACAGTGGTTGCCCTTCCTGGCAGTGGTGGCCTCCCATGCTTTGGGGTATCCAGGAGAATCCTCCAGCAAAGGAGACCATGGGGCCATCCCCACTGCAAGGAGGATGGAGGAGGTGGTAGGGGGCTGTGTTAGGGCAGCAGAGGACAGGCTGCTCCTTGGGGCACTACCACCAGCCCCACTGCCACCAGCCCCAGGAGGAGATGTGCCGACCAGCAGTATGTTGGTGGCATCCTCCCCTCACTGGCTGTTTTGGCTAGGCTGGCTTCCCCAAGCTGAAGGATCTGGCTGATAGACGAAGCTCTTATTATTTGCCTTCCTGCAACTACCTAGGCTTGGGAGAGCATTAGAAAGTCAAGTCCTAACCAAATTATGTCTTTAACCTTGCTGCAGAGAAGACCACAGGAGGGCAAAGCTGAGCAAGAGGATGGAGAGGAGTCAGACACCGATGAGAAATGCACAATCTGTCTGTCCATGCTTGAAGACGGAGAAGATGTCAGGTACGATCCTTCCATCTGCTCCTCTGCCTCTCAATGCCATCTGAGTTGTGTTTATTGGGATTAATGCCGCTGTGTGCTGGTGGGGTTGTCCCTGTTCTTGTCCTGACAAACTCACTTGGGCTGTTGCAGGGTCTGGGAAACCAAATGTCATTTATATGGATATTGGTACAGGCTGTAGGTAGGAAGAGCTCTGCAACAGCAGGAGGGCCAAGTTTTTATAGTATCTCCTGGGTTTGGATCACCTACTTCAAGGCTGTGCCAATGGGCCAGGTGGCAAGTGTCAGAGAAGGATGGGTCCCAGGTCTCAGACAGCCATCTGGAGCTCGGGGACGTCAATGTCTGAGCTTGACAGATGACCAAAGTATGATAAAAGGGAGTGTGGGTGTGAAGTCCAGAGGAGTTTGGCTTGTGGCCAGGATGGAGCTGCTTTATTGTAGAATAAGTGAGATAACTCCGCCCGCATGGTCACAGGGAGCCATCCTGAGCCAACAACAAAGCCCCAGTTATCCCTCACAGACGTCCCCAAGCTCTTGGCTGGGTCAAATCTCTGCTTGTGACAGAGGATGGGGACAAGCAATTGCAAGGGGCTGAGCTACCATGGCTGAAGGAGCTGCAGGTTGGCAGTGCAGCTGCATTACCTGGTCCTGCTCCTCACCCTTTAATTGCCTTGAACTATCAAGAAATAACTCTGATTCTCTTGCTGTGGGTCCTTGTGGTTCAGGGTCTCTCTGGCTTGCGAGGGTGAGTGAAGAGATGACAAAGGTGATGTAGGTGAAAAGCAACCACATTCCCTGGGGCACACCAGGCACCCTCATAGGAGCTGTGGGGACCCACCTGTCTGCTAACGAGTCACAATGATGAAGAACCAAAAGGCCTTGGAGTATAACCTAGTACTCCTGAAAGGTTAAAAAGCAGCAGCCAGGGTAATTAATAACTGGAACAACTCAATTCAGGAGGGTGTGGGGTTTTCTAAAAGGCTTTTAGCCAAGAAGGACACCATCTCTGACCTACTACCCTATGTGAGCTGGTGTGGCTGGGGGAGGGTGTAGGACCTAGGCAGCACTGGTGTCAATACACTGGTGCTTCTCCATGTTTGAAGCAGCCCTGGCTGCTGCTTTCTGGCTCTTCTTGGTCCTCTGGACCTCCTTCATCCTAACGGGGTGGGTACTTCTCTCTCTGCAGGCGGTTGCCCTGTATGCATCTCTTCCACCAAGTGTGTGTGGACCAGTGGCTGGCCACCAGCAAGAAGTGCCCGATCTGCAGGGTGGACATTGAAACACAGCTCGGCTCGGACAGCTGAAAGGACTGGCTGGACACACCATTTTCCTTACCAGGTCGTATGACCATAAACCCTTGCAGCAAAATTTTTGCCTTCTGAGCCATTTGATTGAGAGGAAAAGTCTGCAGGCATGTTAGTGAGGAAGAGGAGGAGGTGGCAGTACAATATCTAGCGGTAGGAGATATTGCACATACGCAGGATATGGGCCCGGTGAAAGGGAGCTGGCATTCCCAGAGCTCAGAGACCCCATGCTGCAGAAGATTTAGTGTTGAACATGAAGGAACTAGTTGTGGTAGTCTGGCCTGTCAATCCTGCATTTCATGAGGATTGTATATATACCTCTCGAATACGTAGAAACATGTTAGGGGTCCTTTAGCTATTTCTATGGATGGCAGCTGGAGCATGTTAGCTTAAGAAATGTTGTGTTTGATGCCCTACTCATCTTGTGGTGGACATGTTGCTGTTACCTAATTTGCACCAAATATTTTTTCATAGATTCCTTATTTTGGTGCCTGATTAATACATAGCAGAGGGAGAATAAAGAGGTCAAGCTTTCCCACCCTTGGGGGGGAAGAGGCAAAAAAGCAAAATCCTGTTTACAGTCAGAAGGGTTGCGCTCTTTGCCTCAGCCACGTGTGCTTCCTTTCCTTGCATTTACAGTGCGTTGCAAATTTAGAGAAGCTTAAAAAATAAAAATTGGGAATGAAATGAATGAAGCAATAGGGAGAAGCTTCATTCCTGCTTATCTGCTGGTGCTGGACGCTTTCTGTAGGGGCACAATATTAGAGTAGATGCTGTTTCTTTGCTTTCCGTATCTTAACGAAGTAGCTTGGCATATCGAAATCCAAGGAAGGGCTGTCTTCATGATTGCCATTGTCCATGATGCTTTCTCCTGTGAGCCATGAGGCTGGTTGGCTTCAGCAGCTGCTGCCAGCACTGGTCCAAAATGATGGTTACTGGAGTCGGCGCCTATAGCTGTGCTTTGGGGTATAATAACGCCGGAGAGGTGCTGCGAGATGTATGCTGCCAACTCCTCTCCCATGCAAAAGCATCTCTGATAACAGGACGGGAGAAAACTCGATGCTCACAAGACACTGCTGAGGCCATGAGCATTTCGGCACAGGAGGGGAAGGCAGGTTGGAAGGGGGATTTGCTGCTTTCTGGAGGGGCTAGGTTGTAACACTGCCTCAAAGCACATGCACCTGCACCCACATGCGTTTGTATACACATTTCAGGCCATATCCGTATGGAGAATGGAGTGGTTGTTCAAATGAAACCTAATTGCATTAACACTCAAAACAGAATTAGGAGGTAGCCCCTGAAGGAGTGAACCGTTGCGATCCAAGCTCCACCTGAAATAAAGACCTCAGCACACCAACCATAGGGACCAAGTTAAAAACCCTCCGGAGAACCAGCATTCACAACCAAAACCATTTTTTTTCTTTTTGTTTAAATACTTTTTTTTTTTTTCATACTAGGGGAGCAAAAGAAAGATGCCAAGGAGCAAGGGGAATTAGTCAGGAGCATTACATATTGAAAATGCTCATGTGGCGGGGATGATTTCTGGCTCCCCTGAGCATCTACTTTGCTGGAGCCAAGCAATGCTCTCCAAGTAGAAACAATTACAAATTACTGTCGGAGAGATTGTGGGATTCCCGTGACATGTAATTGGAAAACACCAGAGGCACCCCAGAGATTTTTTTTTTTTCCCAACTGGAGAGGGAGGGAAAGAGTGGAGCCCTGCAGGGTGCAAGGATGCAGGAGCCCCTCTCTTGCTGTGCCCATGCAGGTAGGAGGGAGTAGAGGGGGACATGTGGTGGCATATAAGGAAGATATAAGGAAGAAATTTTTTATGATGAGGGTGATGAAACACTGGAACAGGTTGCCCAGAGAGGTGGTAGATGCCCCATCCCTGGAAACATTCAAGGTCAGGTTGGACGGGGCTCTGAGCAACCTGATCTAGTTGAAGATGTCCCTGCTCATTGCAGGAGGGTTGGACTAGATAACCTTTGAAGGTCCCTTCTAACCCAAACCATTCTATGATTCTATGATATATTTGTCACCCAGCGCAAGTGATGGCTTCTTCTGCAGCAGGGCTGCAGACTCCTTGGGTCAAGGAGTGGTCCATCAATACCTATGGGGCTTGCTCCAGCAGCAGCAGATTGAAGCAGCATTAAAAATAATATTAATATTACTAATAACATGGACAAGCAAAGCAAGGCTTTGCTGGTGAAATACACTGTAAGCCAGTCTGGTCTGTCCAGATGTGAGCTGGGGGCAAAGCAGGGGGAAGAATGGGGCAATTGGGACCCTGGCCGGGCCAGGAGGGAAGGAGGAGCGCTTCCGAACCGTGCATTTTCTTAAAGCCTATGCGAAAGTATTACTATTTGCCTAATGAACAAGCACAGTTTTTAAAAAAAAAAAAACAAACCCTTGGTGAAGAAAAGCACCAAACTCCCGTGATCTCGTGTGAGTGACTGATCCCGAGGTGCATGCGAATTTACAGCGTCTGGAGTTGCATCGGTGTGTCAGGTTCCTTTGCGTTTAAATAATTTGTACGAGTAGGTTTCGATAATAGGGTGAGTCTAAAAACAAAATGAAACAAACAACAAAAAATCTCTAGGAACAAAACATTGATAGTTTACAGGGTTTTGTGAGTTTAAATGCCTTATATTTAACAATCATAATTTATGACTAATTTGTAGATATTGTGGGTTCTTATTTAATTATTTTGATAGTTGTTTTTTGCCTTTTTAATTATAATTTATTTATTTAGAAATTAATACTAATTTTTTATTACTCCTATTACCTCATTTTTGCATTGTTTCTGGGAATGGAATGCTTTGCATGCATTGGTACTTTAAAAAAAAATTAAACATGGGATGGGGGGGGTAATGCTTATCTTGTCCAAAAAAAAAAAGAGAAAAAAAATCAGGGTGTGTGATTACAAACTGTATTACTGTGGTGCTGTTACCTTGGATACATTCCATAAAAATGCAAACCTTTGATTCTGTATGCTGTGACATAGTGGAAAACTGCAATATAGTAACTGTGTTTAGCACATATATATGAATATTATTTGCACTCATAATCAAACTCTGGTGAACCTTTCACTTGCGCCCTTGCACATTGAATGCAATTAAAGGTGCTCTGCAAAACCAAAACGTTTTGGTCGATTCCTGCTACCGCTCTGTCCCCGACGCTGCTGGTGATGCTACTGCTCTTGCTGCATGTGTTACCCTGCAATAACACCCGGCGGGCCCCCGCTACAAGGCTATGCTTGGGGCAATGCATGCATTTATTGCAAGACTCTGCAAATTGCTTCAAAATCCGAGGAAGAAAGCCCAGGCGTGGTGGCTCTGTTCAGTTTTTGGTGCCTATCTGTGCTCAGTCTGGCTCTTTTCACCCTCTGTGCATGCACCCAGCTGGGCGCTGCAGGGAGGATGAAGGGGGCAATTGATTGAGCCTGAGCTTGGAAGCAACAAAACCGAGGGATTCATTGCAATTTTTAAGGGTTGACCCCTGGTCTAGCTGAGAGGGGCTGGGATGGATGTGGGAGCGATTTGGCATCCCTTTGTAATGCCTGGCCATGAGCATTTGATATAACCCAGCTGTGAAACATGCATGGAGCAGAAGCCCTCAATGCTGATCTTCTTGATCAGTTGGTTTCATCCCCCCTGTTAAGGAAGAAACCTCAACCTGGAGCTTTTTAATCCACTGTAGAGCTGGGACCTGCACTGGAGCCCTCCTGTCCCCAAGGAGGAGGTCAGCCCCAAGTTGACATCCCACTCCTGCAGCGGTGGCCAAGCATTCCCATCCCCAGTCATGGCCGCGCCGCTCTCGCAATGCACTTTTCCCAAAAGGCTCCTGAATATCAAGTGCTCGAGCCTCACAAGAGGGTTAGAGCACCTTTGATAATATTTTAAGCTTTAAGCCATAACCACTCTTGGTCAGCGTAGATGCTCGGCCATGTATGGACAGAAGTGGGGTTCGATGCATGTGCTTAGCCAGTAGCCGTCCCCCCCCCAAAAAGGCTTTGGATGCAATTCTCTTTTGGGTTAGAAAGGCACAAAATGACTGTACCTTAATTTTTTTCTCTCTGTCCCTTCAGGGTGCTGCTCTACTTTGTTGACTTTGCCTTACCCTGGGTTTAAAACCTGTCTGTGTTTTTTTCCTTTCTGCTCTGTAACACTCCTCCCCTGTAGCCTGGAGCTGCGGTTTTGAGACATGAGGGGACAGGGGGTTGGTTGTTCCCCCCAACAAAGACACTGTAAAAGGGATAAATAAACCAAGGAGCAAGCAAACAAAAATCCTCTCCTTTAATGACCTGGGCTGGTGAAAGGATCACCCACATTTTTGTACTCCTACTGGTGTTCTGTTGTGCTGTGCAACATTTTGCTACATAGACTATTTTATAGAAGAAAGCTAGAAAAATATTTATTATTAATATTAAAGCAATAGTGCATTGAAGAAATGAAAAGACATTAGAAATTGTGTAAATGCTTAGATTCACTTTTGGTGGATTTTTTTGTACTTTATTTATAACTAATAAAACAAACTGCATTGCTAACTATAAACCTGTGCCACACAGAAGTCACCTGGCAGAGCGATCGCTTGGTCTTTATTTACTGCTTGTTTCTTGTTTCTTTGGGTCGGAGTCAATTCTTCTTTCACTGCTTATGCCTTTGGACTTTGATGTGCAAAAGAGATGCTGCTGGGGTATAAAATATTCTGCCCAGCTGTTTTGCAGAGGCTGTTGGTGCTTGAGCTCCATGGCAGAGGCAAGGTGAGGCTCTCCACACCAGGCACACCACCGTGAGTGATATCCTGTGGCACCAGTTTTGTGATTAGGTACTAAAAAATCACTTTCTAGAACCAGGCTGGAAATTGCCTGTTAAAGAGAGATTTTTCCTCTAAACACATCCCATGGTGCCTGTAGAATATCTCTAGCAAGTCCTGCAGAGATACCAACAGGTCCTCCATCCTCCCGGTGCAGAAGCATCTCCCTCCCTGTGGGTCTCATGTTTAATAACTAAGGAAAGAGAAACTTATCCAAGAAAAAAAAAAAAATCCTTCAAACTAATACAGACATATTTGAGGGTATTTTCAATCCTTTTGTTACCTGTTGGAGAATCCAATGGGCCATACACCTAACTTTGCATCCGGCACAGCTCATTTCATAGGTCCTCTTGCACTTTTATTTTTTCCCACAATGAATGGTGCCAGTCTCTCCTCCTACCTACTCTTGATTCGGCTGTTCCTCCTCATGCATTTCATGTAGAAAGGCTGAGATCAGTCCCCAGCTTTGACTATGTGATTAGACTAAATAAGCCTTGGAGACAGGCAGCTGCTGATCTTAGAGATTTGGTTCCCGTAGCTGAGGGGAATTGCCGGCTCCTCCAGCACCCAGCAAAGGCTGCATAAGGGATGCACTATATTCAGGCAATATGAAGTTCCCATTATGGGAAGCTTTTACAAATTCAGAAAACAGAAAACAGGTTAAAAATGACTTGCTGGTCCAGCTGGGGAAAATCTCAGTTGCTCACTGAGATCTTGCTGATGTCCTTCGAAAGGGTAACAGCGCTGAGGGAGTTGCTTGAGATGGCAGTTTTGCTTCAAAGCTGCCGCAGCAAACGCCACTGCAATCTGGTAACAGCTCTGCCAAGTGCAGTGAGCAGTAACCAGTGGCTGTGCTGGGGAGGGAGAGGGGTTGTGCCCATTAAGGTATAATGCATGGGCCAAGATGCAACATCTTTATTCACTGTGAACATTTGCTCTCGCAGCAGCTGCCCGGGGTCGGGAAGCTTAGCCCTTACTTGTGTTTTGTAGTATCTAAATCCTCAGCTGGCCCACAGGCTGCAGCTCAGAGCTGTATAACCCCATTAGTAAATATCTATTTTTTGTTGTTGTCCTGATTTCAAGTGGGATAGAGTTAATTTTCTTCCTAGTAGCTGGTATAGTGCTGTGTTTTGGATTTAGGATGAGAATAATGTTGATAACACACTGGTGTTCTAGTTGTTGCTAAGTAGTGTTTATACTAGTCAAGGACTTTTCAGCTTCCCATGCTCTGCCAGGTGCACAAGAAGCTGGGAGGGGGCACAGCCAGGACAGCTGACCCAGACTGGCCAAAGGGCTATTCCATACCGTATGACGTCATGCTCAGCATATAAAGCTGGGGGAAGAAGAAGGAAGGGGGGGACGTTTGGAGTTATGGCGTTTGTCTTCCCAAGTAACCGTTATGCATGATGGAGCCCTGCTTTCCTGGGGATGGCTGAACACCTGCCTGCCCATGGGAAGTAGTGAATGAATTCCTTGTTTTGCTTTGCTTGCATGCACAGCTTCTGCTTTACCTATTAACCTGTCTTTATCTCAACCCACGAGTTTTCTCACTTTTACTCTTCTGATTCTCTCCCCCATCCCATTGTGGGGGGAGTGAGTGAGCGTCTGTGTGGTGCTTAGTTGCCAGCTGGGGTTAAACCACGACAGTTGTGTTTTTTTAATGAGGCTTTTTTCTATGTCAAAATGGGCCTCTACACATAACAATGGGGCCTGGAAGATTATAAGATGGATACTTCACAGCCCTTACTTATTCTGCCTTCATGCACGTAAGGTTGGTGTAGGTATATGATGCTATTAAAAAAGTTTCACAACAATTTCACAGAGATTTTCAAATAGTTCTCCGTGTCCTGCAGCAAGAGACAACCAGTCCCTCTTAGCATCCAACACTGCAAAGGACTACTTGTTTTCACTGTCAGCACCCAAGTGCTTTTATAAACGCAGCACTTCATTGGGCTCCTGAAATGATGGGGACCACAGAGACGATGGGATAGCCTGGTTTTGAAGACTCCTGCTGGGTGTCACCACGCTTGTCCTTTTCTCTTGCTTCTCACCTGCATTAATGGTTTTTGCTGAAGGCTTGTGCACTAAACCCACACCAATTAAGAAGCAAAAAGCAAAATAAAAAAAGGTAGAGAGTGGCAGAGAATGCAGGAGCTGTGCATCTGCCCAACAGCTTCAGGGAGCTCTGCCCTAGCAAGCAGAGATTGCCTGAGCCTTGCAAAAGGCACAGCCCTAGGACAATTTTGGCTTTTCTCCTCCTCAGTTCTCCACTTGGCCAAGAACATATTGGTTTTAGCAGCTTAATGCAAATCCAGCCCTTGGAAAAACTCCACTCTTGCCTTATTACTTTTGTAGCATTAGTTGTAGCAACAGAACAACTCCCCAGAGCCAGGGTGGACTTGAATTTTGCACAAACAAGGGGCATTCTTTAAGTCTGTAGAAGAAAAAAGCAGAGTTCTTTCATGCTTTGCCAAGGCTGCCTTCCTGGGAGGCAGTGAGGTTGCTGATCCTGTATCAGCAAACTCCCCCTCAACCCTTTTTAGGGCAGCATTGCCTGGAGGTCAGCACACCTTCTGTGTTAAACATGCCTGTCCAGGAATGGTAGGTGGTTTTGATGGCAACCCAGGTATCTGCAATCCCATCTTTCACCTACGCAGTGGTTTGGTGACCCTGAAGATGTTCATTCCTGCTTCAACAGGACCTCAATCCATGGCCGTAGCTACTTGCTACAAGTGATTACTCCCAGATGTGAGCATATCTCATATGCAAGATAAGGATTTGTCTTTCCTCCTTGCCCTATGCAGGGATGGTGTGTGGATCAGGAGCTGCCTCACTGCTACCAAGGGCTGGAAGCATGGAGCAGTACAGGTCCCACATGCATCGTGCTCAGGGGCTGGCAGGGGTTAAACTGCTGCTATGCAGCGATGCTGCAAAACCAGCATCTCTATCATCTCTGCACCAACTGGGTGCTGACTGGAGCCAACTAGAAATGCTGGGACTACAGCATTAGACATTTTAATTTGTCTAAAAATGGGACAAATCTATTGACAGGGAGGGTTTTTTCATAGCCCTGGTAGACTGGGGTGGGAGGGAAAACAGAGAGATCAAAAGCCTGACCCTTTTTTTTGTTTCAAAACATCCACTGGGGAACCGCTGCTTTGCAATGACACTGCAAAGTGCAGCAAACTCTGCTTGTGGGACCCCCCTGGCTGTCTGGGGAGCCCAAGCCCCATCCAAGCAGGGTCCCAGAGATGCAACACACCTGCTGACCCCAGCACCCGCCTTCAGCCCTCTGGATGTCTGTTCTGCTCCTCCTGTGAGCTCCCTGGGGAGGGAGATGGGGCTCCAGAAGTAACGATTTGTAAACAGCTTTTCTTGTTGGTATGCGAGTAGCTGGGAAGAGCTCATCTACAGGAGCACTGGACCTTATTGCGGCTGGGAAATCCACCACAGAAAAAAATCAAAACAGCAATCCTTATTAAAAGAAAAAATTTAAAATGAATGGCAGCTGCTCTGAAACAGAGTTGGTATTCAGGCCATATAGGGTAAGATTATCCTGAGACAGCTTTGAATACAGTTAGCACAGCTTCCTTGCAGTGGAATTGATTATCTGGTAGGTCTTTTGCTCCAGCTGCTGGAACTGTAGATCTCAGCTCTGGGCAGATCAGGACAAATTCAGCCCAAGAGCTGGGTCTGGCTTGGGGGGAAAAGCCCATGGGTGAAAAACACCACCCAGATCCCACCCCTTGAGACCTGACTGGATGGATAATCATAGAATTATAGAATCATTAAGGTTGGAAAGGACCTCTGAGATCGAGTCCAAACTGTTAACCTAACTGCCTGGTCCACCTCTAAACCATGTCCTTAAGTACCACATCCACATGTTTTTTGAATACTTCCAGGGATTGTGATTGTACCACTTCCCTGGGCAGTCTGTTCCAATGCCTGACTACTCTTTCGGTGAAGAAATTTTTCCTGATATCTAATCTAAATCTCCTGTGGCACAACTTGAGCCCATTTCCTCTTGTCAGGTTGCTTGATACCTGGAGAAGAGACCAACCCCCACCTCACTACAAACTCCTTTTTCAGGTAGTTGTAGAGAGCAATAAGGTCTCCCCTCAGCCTCCTCTTCTCCAAACTAAACCACCCCAGTTCCCTCAGCTGCTCCTCATAAGACTTGTTCTCCAGACCCTTCTCCAGCTTCGTTGCCCCTCTTTGGACACGCTCCAGCACCTCAATGTCTTTCTTGTAGTGAGGGGCCCAAAACTGAACACAGTACTCAAGGTGTGGCATCACCAGTGTCGAGTACAGAAGCACAGAAGAACCTCTGAGCAGAATGAAGAGCTACTCTCTCTGCTGCAGCTGAGTGTTGAATTGCTTAGAGAGGGAGAGAGTGCTGGCAAAAATTCGGCACGGCTCAGGATTGATCCCTTTTGCTTCCTGAAGATGTATGCAGAGCTGAGTGGGGCAGGTATGGTGACTGGCTTGAGTGCACATGATTTCAGAGTTGGGAACATATGAAAAAAATTAAGGGGAAAACCTGGTGAGCACACACTAGGCATGATTCTGTGATTCGTGAAGCAGGGATGTGCTATGACCTAAGCCAAGGACCAGTAACGCTCTTGGAGTAGCTTTGCCTGTGGAAACACATCTGCAAGGAGCACAGAGAAGAGGCATGCAAGCACATACCATGCACCCCAGCCTTGCTTATATTTTAGAGGACAACATAAAACCGTGGCAGCACAGTGCGCTGCGATTGCCACCAGCCCAAAGTGATAACCCAATGCATTGCCCATCTCTGCGGGCTCAGGAATCAGCTCCGTCAATGGGGTCTCCGTGCTGACACTCTGAAAGCAACATTGTGTATGTAGAGAGCCCTTGGGAGCACTTGGTGTTCTGAGCAGGTTGTCAACTGATGTCATTATAAACCTTAGATCTGAAATATAGTGATGTTGAGAAACCTTTCAAGGTGTTGGATCTGGCAAATAATTTTACCAGCGTTTTTCTTGCTGACCAGACATATTTCTGCAGAAGCTGTACAAGGTGCCCTTCCTGCCCTGTTTTTGGTCACTGCTACTGATTGCTCTTCATTGACTTGTTCTCTACATGTCCTCCTTGGTGCTCTGCATGTGTTCAGGCATCCTTCTAGTCTATATTTCAGAGGCATAAATCCTGATCCTACAAGGGTAATCTAACTTCAGCCGCTGATGCTTGTCCTTTTGTGGATCCTTTTATCCTGCCGGACTCCTCTGTCCCTTGAAAAGTGGAGTGGAAAATTAATCAGTGACATCAGAATAAATATTATAGAGGAGGTGCAAGGAGCAAAGCTCCTTGAAAAATGTGGTCTTTGATTAAAGATCCCAATGTACAATGGGTCACTTTTAGTTAGAGCAGCTTAGTGGCCAAATGGGAGCTGTAAATTGCATCATCTCCATCCTTGGCTAACGTAAATGAAATCCTTTGGTGTTGGCATATCACTAGCAGGTTGTAAGAAAGAGCTCTATGAACTGAAGCAAAAGAGTTAAAGAGAAACATTAAGGCATTTTCTCCCTTGTCTGAGCCTGGTTCTGTCCTCCTCTTTCTTTTTATTTAGTATTTATTGCACTTTTATCATTATTTGTAATGGCATGTTTTGTGATTCGGCACCAAGAATGTCAACTCGATTTTTAGCCTTTTCAGAGCACGTTCATTAGACCATGACAGGTGATTTTCCCTTCTGTTTGGGCTCTGCCCTTGTACTCCTCACCCTGGGAGCTGAGCGCATCTTTATAATTCAGACGATGGTCCAACAACCACTTCTCATACGCTTGCTCTCACATCATCTGCCTCAGGGGGAGCACGTGCACCAAAGTGTCTGCTGCATTTTAGAATAATTTTTAATATACACTGATTATGGTGGAGGAGGCAGGTGACCTGCTCTGGGAGTGGTAACCCAGGATTTGTGACGGTCCCCAGTTCCTGAGGAAATTGATTTCTGGTGTTGGCTGGGAAGCCCAGGTAAACTTCTCCCATAACTTTGCACCTGCTAAAGGGAAAAAGTTGCTCACCATCAATCATGGTACAAAATGTTTTATTATTCTCAAGGGAGGTAGGTGTGTTGTGGCCTGTGCGCTTGTTCCTTTTGCAGAAGCAGCATGCCCAGGACTCAGAAATAAAGTGGTGATGTAGCACAGAGCTTGCAGTATCAGCTAGCCAGGGCTCAGTAATACAGGGTATAACAGATACTTTGTTGAGGGCATCTATGATGTCATGTACTGTTCAGTAGTAGATTTTGCACTAATCTTTATCAGTTTTGTTTTGTGTCTTGCTGTCTGTCTCCAGCACTGGTTCTGCACAGAGGATACAGCACTAGGCATCTGTCATGGCTGCTTTTGCTTGGAGGAACAAGGTACTCGGGTAGACTTCAGCGGTAGATTTTGAAAGTTGCTCATGTTTGCCCCAAATATAGTCACAGTGAAGTCCATAGGAGTTTTCTCATTGGTTTCAGAAGAAGCTGAGCTCACCCTTGCTGTCCTTTTAGACCCATCCTGATCCCTCTGAAGAACTTGGTTCTCAAACTCACTGACATGGCATGTGGGAAATCATAGAATCGTCTAGGTTGGAAGACCTTCAAGATCATTGAGTCCAACTGCTAACCTAGCTCTGCCAAGTCCACCATGAAACCATGTCCCTAAGTACCACATCCACATGTTTTTTGAATACCTCCAGGGATGGGGACTCAACCGCTTCCCTGGGCAGCCTGTTCCAGTGCCTGACTACCCTTTCAGTGAAGAAGTTTTTCCTAATATCCAATCTAAACCTGCCCTGACACGACTTTAGGCCATTTCCTCTTCTCCTATCACTTGTTACTTGGGAGAAGAGACCAACCCCCACCTCGCTACAACCTCCTTTTTCAGGTAGTTGTAGAGAGCAATAAGGTCTCCCCTAAGCCTCCTCTTCTACAGACTAAACAACCCTAGCTCCCTCAGCTGTTTCTCATAAGACTTGTTCTCTAGACCCTTCACCAGCTTCATTGCCCTTCTCTGGACACGCTCCAGCACCTCAATGTCCTTCTTGTAGTGAGGGGCCCAAAACTGAACACAGTACTTGAGGTGCAGCCTCACCAGGGCTGAGTACAGGGGAACGATCACCTCCCTGGTCCTGCTGGCCACACTATTCCTGATACAAGCCAGGATGCCATTGGCCTTCTTGGCCACCTGGGCACACTGCTGGCTCACATTCAGCCAGCTGTCGACCAACACCCCCAGGTCCTTTTCCGCCAGGCAGCTCTCCAGCCACTCCTCCCCTAGCCTGTAGCGTTGCATGGGGTTGTTGTGACCCAAGTGCAGGACCCGGCACTTAGCCTTGTTGAATCTCATACAGTTGGCCTTGGCCCATCAATCCAGCCTGTCCAGATCCCTCTGTAGAGTCTTTCTACCCTCCAGCAGATCGACACTTCCACCCAACTTGGTGTCGTCTGCAAACTTCCTGAGGGTGCACTCAATCCCCTCATCCAGATCATCGATAAAGATATTAAACAGGACCGGCCCCAACACTGAGCCCTGGGGAACACCACTCGTGACCGGTCGCCAACTGGATTTGACTCCATTCACCACCACTCTCTGGGCTCGGCCATTCAGCCAGTTTTTTACCCAGCAGAGAGTGCACTTATCCAAGCCATGTGCAGCCAGCTTCTCCAGGAGAATGCTGTGGGAGACAGTGTCAAAGGCCTTACTAAAGTCCAGGTAGACAACATCCACAGCCTTCCCCTCATCCACCAAGCGGGTCACCTTGTCATAGAAGGAGATCAGGTTAGTCAAGCAGGACCTCCCTTTCATAAACCCATGCTGACTGAGCCTGATCCCTCGATTGTCCCGCACATGCCACTTAATGGCACTCAAGATGATCTGCTCCATGACCTTCCCTGGCACTGAGGTGAGGCTGACAGGCCTGTAGTTCCCCAGATCCTCCTTCCGGCCCTTCTTGTAGATGGGTGTCACATTTGCTAACTTCCAGTCAGCTGGGACCTCCCTGGTTGACCAGGACTGCTGATAGATGATGGAGAGTGGCTTGGCAAGCTCCTCTGCCAGCTCCCTCAGTATCCTCGGGTGGATCCCATCTGGCCCCATAGACTTGTGTGTATCCAGGTGGAGGAGCAGGTTGCTGACTGTTACCTCTTCGATAATTGGAGCTTCATTCTGCTTCCTATCTCCATCTCCCAGCTCAGGGGCCTGAATACCCTGAGGATAACTGGTCTGACTATTAAAGGCTGAGGCAAAGAAGGCATTAAGTACCTCAGCCTTCTCCTCATCCTTTGTGGCAATGTTTCCCTCCGCATCCAATAAAGGACGGAGATTGTCCTTGGCCCTCCTTTTGACACTGATATATTTATAAAAACATTTTTTGTTATCTTTAACTGCAGTGGCCAGTTTAAGTTCTAGCTGGGCCTTTGCCTTTCTAATTTTCTCCCTGCATAACCTCACAACATCCTTGTAGTCCTCCTGAGTCGCCTGCCCCTTCTTCCAAAGGTGGTAAGCTCTCCTTTTTTTCCTGAGTCCCAGCCAAAGCTCTCTGTTCAGCCAGGCCGGTCTTCTCCCCCACCTGCTCGTCTTTTGGCACATGGGGACGGCCTGCTCCTGCGCCTTTAAGACTTCCTTCTTGAATAACATGCAGCCTTCCTGGACTCCTTTGCCCTTCACGACTGCCTCCCAAGGGACTCTCTCAACCAGACTCCTAAACAAGCCAAAGTCTGCCTTTCTAAAGTCCAGGGTAGTGGTTTTGCTGACCCCCTTCCTTACTTCTCCAAGAATCGAAAACTCTGTCATGTCATGGTCACTGTGCCTGAGACGGCCTCTGACCACCGCATCACCCACCAAGCCTTCTCTGTTCATAAACAGCAGGTCCAGCAGGGCACCTCCCCTGGTTGGCTCGCTTACCAGCTGTGTCAGGAAGTTATCATCTTCCACACACTCCAGGAACCTCCGAGACTGTTTCCTCTTCGCTGTATTGTATTTCCAGCAGAGATCTGGTAAGTTGAAGTCTCTCAGGAGAACAAGGGTAGAGATCGTGAGACTTCTCCCAGCCGCTTGTAGAATGCTTCATCTGTTTCCTCATCTTGGTTGGGTGGTCTATAACAGACTCCCACCAGGATGTCTGCCTTGTTAGCCTTCCCCCGATCTTAACCCATAAGCACTCAACCTTATCATTACCTTCGTTGAGTTCTAGACAGTCAAAACACTCTTTAACGTACAAGGCTACCCCACCACCTCTCCTTCCTTGCCTGTCCCTTCTTAAGAGCTTGTAGCCGTCCATTGCAGCACTCCAGTTGTGAGTGGCCATCATGTTGATGGCCACTCCCTTCTGAAAAGCAGCAGCAAGTTTTATCTAAGCAAAAATGAAGCTAAGGCAAGTTTGGGTATTGCATGCTATATAGCAGTCTGCTTTCCCTGGGGAAAAGAGCAAGGGCAATTCAGGCACCAAAGACTTCTCTCATCTGTCTGGTTTGGCCTCCCTGACCTCTTGCTGAAGGAAAGGAGGAGTGATGCATGCAAGGAGGGGGAAAGGGGAACTTGTACCAGAATTAAATGCTGATAGAGGACTGTCAGGGAGAAACCACACAGGGAGGAATGTGGGTGAGCTAGGTCTGCAGCTGCTGGAATAGACCAGGCATTTCCCCAAATACCCATCATCATCCTCCCAGGGCTCGCTGGGCACGTTCCCCCATTTCCTATTCCTTCACATCAAGGGATCCTGGCAGTTTGGAAATTCTCAGAGCCAGAGCAAATATTCCCCAGGGCACAAACACCAGGGAGGGCTAGACCTGACACAACAGTTTCCAGGATAACATTCAAGATAAGGGGGTGGAAAAATAAAAAAAGACAAAGAATTAATACAGGCTGCGCATCGAGCTGCAATCCGCTGGAGGAACAGCTTGCAAATGCTGCGCAGGGAGCCATTTCGCCATGGATACCCAAAGTGAGGCTGAACCAAGCTTTGATCAGCTCTACAGAAAGGGACAGTCCTGTATGCACGGGGAGATAGGCCAGATGACATAATAGGTCTTTTCTAACTCCAAGTCTTACGCTTCTATAATCTGGCAGCTAAAGGTCACAGATTTCTCAAGGCTAATGCTCTCTGTCTATCTCCTGCACTGAGGCAGCAGGGGAACTAGCCTGTCAATAACAATCAGAGCTGATAATAGAGGGTTAAAGGTTTCACATGCTTTAGTTAAATGGACTGAGTCAGAGGCGCAATGTGGTTATAACACTGACTAACATTTAGATAAAGCTTATTTAAATGAACTGCTGTTTAAGCAGGAGCCCACCCAAAGCATTCGGATTAAACTGTATCTATCATCCTAATTAAAACATTCTGCTTACACATATACACTGGCACAGGCGAGATGGCAGCGATCCATTTTGCTTGGTGCAAAACCAGCCAGCGAGGCCGGGTGCTGGAGCCGTGTGTGGATGGATGAACATGCCGGTACGCTGCCCTGCACAGCACGGAGCAGCATGTCCCAGCAAACGTGTGCCATTGCCTCCCTCTAGACAAGAGGCTTCAAATGCAGTGCTCGTGTGCCTTGAGAGGCATGTTTGGCAGCTGGACAGGACTAAGAGCTGTTTTTTCTCTAAGGCCAAGAATAAAAAAGTTGAAGTTAGTGGGAAGAGTTTGTTTTTCCTTCCTGTTTCCCCCCAGGTTTGTCTTTTTATTGTATTTAGGTTTTGTTTCCATCTGGAACAGGAAAGCTTTGCTTCTGTAGTGATAAGAAACATAGCCTGGCTTGTCTGCAAAGGTGAGATGGTGGCTGAGGCAGCCCTAAGCCCAGTGAACCTCAGAAGGCTGCAAGTCCAATTTCTTCCCTTAAGAAAATGAGTGCAATTCCTCAAAATATTTTAAAAATTTCATTTTACACTCTGCAAACTAGGATGTTCAAAGCTGAAACTCATGCAGGACTCAATTCACTTGAGCCTCTACTTGACCATGGGTCTACCCATGTCATGTTGCATGGGTGACACTCAGGGTGCCGTTGCATGGGAGGGGTCACAGAAGGCTCCTGGGCAGTTGTACCTACTTTTCAGTTTTCTCTGGCAGAGGGAGACCATTTCGTAGAGCTCCCGCTCTATGAGACCATCTCCTTCATCTTCATCCAGCCATTTCCCACACGGGAAGGTTTGCTCAATGCCAGTGAATGGGCAGTAAACCACCACCTAGGAAAAGAGACTGGGAAGGTGAGTTTGAATATTCTGTTACTGGCGGCCCACAGGACCTTGATACTGAAAACTTAATTGAAGCAAAGACAGAGCTGGAGATCTTGGTCTTGCTCTCAAAATCAGTTTTTCTGGACCAGCATGAACTGGACTGGTTGCACGATTCCCCATTTGGAGTATAGCTAGGACCCATCTGTCCTGTTATTCCCACTTTTCCAGAAGTACATCAAAACAGGTCAACCAAGAAGAGGTAAAATACCACGAAGGGAAGGGAACAGGAACAGGCAGTGTGGCTGCAGGACTCAGCATCGTGTCAGTGTGCAGCACATGCCCTGCACCACACCAGTGCACAGTAGGGTTTAGCAGAAAACACAAGATGCAAAAAGCCTTCAAACACATCCTAAGCTGATTTTGCTTTCCAGGAAAACTGCATTTCCTGCCAGCTTCAGAGTAGGCGCTGCCTCTCTCTCCACCCTCCCATTAGCTCCTGCTGATCTTGTACATGATTTCACATCACATATTGCTCCACTACTTCACAGTGACAGCTGTGGTCAGCTACTTCTTTTTCTGAGCTCCAAAGCAGCATCTAAAAACTTCAGGAAAGTCTGAGTATAGATGATAACTTTGAAATGCTCAGCACAATCCAAGGCTGCATTTCTGTCTGGCCCCTTGGGCAAACATCTGAAGGTGCAAACAATAATCTCTATCTTTGTGACTGCAAAGGGGCAATCAACCCAATTAGCAAGTGATTGATTTATGCATCTAATGTGCCTTTGAGGCAATCAGCTACCACCATGCATTATGTATAATATTGACTTCTTAAACCAAGGATATTGTCATCCAAATAAAAGCAGATTTTTTAACTTTTTTTTTAAACAGTATTTGGTTGTTGGGGTCAGGTGATGAATAGGAAACAGTCTGAAAGCTGCCTACAGACAAACAACTTAGTCTCACCTTCTCACAAAACCAGCCAGAACTGACACCACAATTATCATGCCCAATGGTGACTCTGCTGAGAGGGCTGAGAAGAGCAGCTATCTCCACGTTAAAGAGATCTGTCCTGGCACGCTCAAATTCACCTCCTTCCAAGAAAATCTTCCCACTGTTCTTTAAGCCTTTGGAGCCATGGAGGATTACGTGAATCTTGGAGTTTGTGCCAGCTCCTCTCATATCTCCTGTCACTTACAGCAACATTGTACACAATACCTGAAGGAATCAGGAATTCAGTTAGGAAGAAAAGAAGGGAGGAAAAAAGGCTGAGAGTAATAATTTTTGATTGGATTTACATCGGGCTCTAGTGGTTTCCCACTGGTCTTTTTAGCTTTCAACTTACACACAGTGCAATGCTTTATTTGTTTCCATTCCACACATACTCACAGCTACTTTCAGACTGTCCAAGAGAAACAGGTTTGTGGCAACAAAAAAATTGAATTGGCAACTAAATTGCTTGATTTTGAGAGGTACCAAGCACCAGACGTGTCAGAGGATGCTTAGAGGATGGAGGGGTGTTGCTTTAAACAGTGGTGGCAAGATGCTGCTGAAGCCAGAAGGACCCTCACTGCCACTCTGAGAGCCTAAAGATCTCAGCAAAGCAAGGCTTGGGAGAGGTATTAGCCCAGCTGGAAGAAAGAAAAATATTTCTGAAAAGAAGTCTATATACATAAAAGTTCACTTGTTTTTTTTCTAGCTGTAAATGTTGGTCTAAGAAAGATAACACTTCTTCCTACAAGCCTTCCTTCTCAGTAGGCTCATTGACAGGCATATCTTGGGGCTGTGTCATGGCATCAAATAAGGAGACACCTCTGTAACTATAACAGTGTTTTAGGGAGCATGTATAAAATAGTCGAGGTCCAAGCTAAGTTCTTCCTTTGCTTAAATCACCCAGAAATTTCAATAGGGACTTTGGACCAAATAGAAACATCAGAACTCACAATCTTATAAACAATCCTCTCTTTCTTTAAAGTTTACATTAAAAATTGTATATAGGCATGTTTTACTGTGCTTATGGAATATCTTCAACAAAATTCATGAAAGAAGGAAAAAAATGCACAGTCATGAATAGTAAAAGAATAAGAGAAGCTTTTAGTAAATGAATTGCATTTTTTTAGATTTTTTTCCCCTGTCTTACCCTAATTTTTCCCAACATGCATCCTATGGTCAGGACTCTGCACCCAGACCACTTTACCTGCACACATGTGGGGAGGTGTATGAGGACTGCAGATGTTGAAAACAATGCAATAAAAAGAACAGCTGTTATGTGCATAGTCAAAATGTTTACCTTTATGCTAATGAATAAATAGAGGCAGAAGACTATCCGAATCATCTTCTGCCTCATAATAATTTGTTTTATTGACTTTACATCCAGGTTTCTTTTAACAGAGACATAACTTTTGGTTGTCTCTGCTCTAATCACGTTGGATAATCAAAAAGGCGGTTTTAGGGCTCCACACTGCCTTTCTTGTTTTGTAAAAGGATGCATAGTTCTGTAGCCAAGAACCTGAAGTACAATATGTACTACTGTGTGGCAGGTTGGTGACTGTGAAAATATTAATCCACTTTCTGAAGGCTGGTGAGCAACTTGCTGAAGTGCAAGCCAAATATTTCATCCTTTGCCCATCAGCTCCTTCTCTAGATCCACCAGGTGATAAATCAGCATGTAGGTCCTGCACAGCTTCATCAGGGAGATGTGGAGGTGGCAAATGTGATGGTAGTTCAGGGACCCTCACACACAACTGCCTGTCACCAGCAGATGGTCCACTGCAGGCCTCCCTGAGAGCAAGGCCTTCAATCTTCTAAAGAGAACATGGCTAGTAGTATTAATTAGGCCTTTGTATCTTTGCATTTCCCACCATGGATTCAGCCCATGACTTTACCTGTGGCTTCAGTGCCCCCAACAAATATGATTTTTTCCATCATCTTCATCTAAAGAAAACCAGCGTCCAACTGGGAATTGGTACACACATTTATTGCCAATATCTTCAATGATCACCTAAGAGAAAAGAAACAGCACTTTACAAAATACACGTGGAAAAAGCAAAGATGTTACACGAGGGGGTGACAGAAGAGCAGAAGCTTAATGTACACACTCTCACCTGATATTTAATATATTCAATACTCAAGTAGTTCCCTCTCCATTCCCTAATTAGTACTGATAGATTTTCAGATAATCAGTGAGTAAAAACTAGGCTTTTTTCTTTTCTTTTTTTTATCCTGTGAACTCAATCTGCATCTTTCGCAGTTATGTCTCGAGACCAGATGCTTCTGCTAGCAAGACCAGCTGGCTGGCCTGTCTTCCTTCTCTCCAGAGCCTGTTTGCTGGCTACTCTTCTCCATCAGCTGAAAGGCAGCTCTTTGTTCTGCTTTGAGAACAGGCTGTCTGTCTTCTTTCTCTCTGTTTTAAAGCCTTGTTATAAAATAATACCAAGGAATTTTAGGACAAATCAAGACTGTCAGATCAGCTTATGTGACCTAGTAATGTGTTAACCCTACCCAGTTAGTCCAGGATAGAACCATTGCAAAGACAGCCATGAAACCCTGTGGTAGGAATAGTTTCTAATTTGGAAGGATTGGGCTCTTGGCCCTACTCTAGAGACATATTCTACTGACATGAGCCAGGTAACAATCTTCACCTTTAAGCCAGTGTTACCCATTTGAAGTTTCTTGTACCTCCTGCTGAGACATTTCTTACCAACATCTTCTTCTTGGTTCGTGAAGTTTGCCATTGAGTTACTTCAGTATTTTAAACAAGCAGTGAAGAGTACTGAAGATTTTCAGCCAGAAGAGAAGAAATCAAAATCGCTACTCGCCTGCATGGCTTATATCTCAGAGAAAGAAAAATTCACTATTGGGGACAGAAAGTCATTGCCACTTTTCTCTGCCTTCACAGCAAAGAGGGAGAATCTGAAATCTATCCTTTCTGATAGATTAGTGAAACCATTCTTTGGGAACCAGAGCTTCCCCTCCTGTCACTCATCCCACACTGTGCTGTTGCCTGTAGCATTACCGATTCTCATTGTACCTCTGTAGACATGGACAGCAGTGTCTGCCAGGGTTGGGATTGCCAGCATGAGGTAGCTGGAATGTTAGAGACTAAAATATATGAGGTTCAGGAGAAATATCAACACTCAGATTCCCCTCTACCAGCTGATCCTCTTTGGGTTCCTGTTAATATCTTTATTCATATATTTAGAGATGGAAAACCAGCTCTGAGTATAAGCCACACTGAAAACCCAGGAAATATATGAGAAGAACTTCTAATGATGCTTAGCAAGTTCATCCAGGAGTGCCAACGCTAGAGTCCCCAAATATTGGAGCAAATTAGAGAAAAACATCTACTGACAGTAGAAGATAACTGGGCTATATTTTAGCTTATTTCTCCAAGCTTCCAGTTGAACTTGCAAGGCAAAAGTTGCCTTTTACTTAATCACAAACATCTCAGTGGCTCCTGTGGCAGAACATAGGATTAGTGTGTTGGATGCTACTAGTCACTACTTCAGGCTTTGGGACTTAAGCAACCTAACCAACATCAAAAATCATGTCATGCAGACTTCATCTGCAATGTGAGAATGAGGTTCCTTTTCTGTGGGTTTTTCCCCCCTATTTATTACAGGGAGCACAACAGCTCTGGTTTTCATCTTCTGCATTTTTCATGGACAACCAACATAACTTTTAGTGCAGCTTATGGTGACAGTGGAAAAGCATGTGCTAATGTAATAATAATACTAATTTGTAATACATCAAACCACCCTGTTATCTAGGATTTACAAATTTGGAGTCAGATGTTCAGTGGATTAAAGCCAGCTGTGTTTAACTACACCAGCAAAGGAAAGAAAATTAGATTAGAGGAAAAAGTCATAGATTTCTCCTTTTAAAATATTCCTTCAACCATTTCACTAAAAGCTGCAATACCTTCACACCTTAGAGCAGGAGATTAAAATGGGGAGGAAAGTGGGAGTGGAAGAAAAGGATCTTTGTGGCAGGTATATCTTTTTTGCTGTGCCAATGATAAATCACTTAAATTTGGCCAAGCTATAAGTCTTTGCAAATTTCCAGTGTAAATAGACTCAACAGATATTACTTAGACTCTGGTATCTTTACCATCTTGGTAATGAGTTAAGTCAACAGTGTGAGAGGGGGCTTGGAGGACCCAGATTGGAGAATTCCCTCTCATCTGTCAAAGAAACTGCAGTGACTGAGACAGAAGAAATATTATTAGAGCAGACAAATTCAAGTCTTAACAACTGGATTTTCTCACTGCCACAAAGTTGCCTGAGATGCTTGACAATTTACCTAAACCCAGAGTGTCCCTTATTTTCTAACTACCCAATTTGAATCTGCTGCAGCTGATTTAGATGCACCACATTGGCATGCACCAGGCTGCTGCCAGTGCTTCATCAGCCCCCCTTTGCTCTGCAGAAAAAGCAAGCGCTGGAGAGGATATTTCTGGAAAGGTGAAAACTTGATTTGTGCCTTTCTCAGTAACCAGGAACCTGTATCGCCAGCAAACATCCTTGCATTTATTGGCATCAGACCACCGAGAGGGTAAAAAGTGAGACATTTTGATCCCACCACATGCTTATGTTAAACATCTCGGGAGCAACTAACCTTTGCGAGGAACCAGCCAGCAGAGCCTCCCTTGTTATTATGACCTATGTTAACTTTCCTTAACCTTCCCAAATTCAGAGCATCAAGTGTGAACTTGTCTTCTGCTCCCTTTTCGAAGTTGTCTTTGTCATTGTCCAGTTTCCTCACACCTGAGAAAAAATAAATATAGAGAAACCAAGGAGGAAAGAGTTACTGGCACATGCGTGTTTGTAAGTGAGGAAATATTTAGGAATGTCAGCACTGACTGAAACAAATATTCTCCAGGTACCAGCTCTCTGTAACCAGGATTCAAGGTAAAGGCAGAGGACTTTATATTTTAATAAGAAAGGTACCTTTTCGTAAGCACGCAAAAGACCAGGATTTTCACTCTAATGTCACAGTTATTTACAGCTCTCAGAGTTTTCAGAAATATATATCCAGATGGCGCTTGCATCTTTTTTTCATACCACCACATTTCCCTTTTATTTTTAATGTCTTTAAAAATCTCCAAACTGTTTAAAAAAGACTTTGGTCACAAGCTGCAGATTTTGACATTTCAGGACATAGGATTCTTTGCTGCATCACACAGGAAGGATTTATTTTCAAATTAGGACCCAACCAGGGGTATTGGCTTTTCCTGATCTCACAGGAGCTTGCCTTTATGAAAAGTATTAAAGCGCTGACCCCAGTTGCAACCAACGCTGTTCCTGTGAGAGCGATGCTGTGAGTGGGATTGAACCCACCCAAGGCAGCAGTTCAGGGAAAGGCAGTTCATCCCACTTACCTTAGAAGGGGATGAATGATTTTCTAGGGGTGTTATTCCTCTGTGTGGATATGACAGAGTGCCTGGACAACTGGCTTAGATTTAGACTCCCACTTTCAGATGTCTCCAGTGAGATCAGATGAATCCCCTTGTAAAAGTCTGGAGAATTAATCAAGGATGAGACCTATCCACTAAGTTTCATAATCTGTTCAAGGACACTTGGCAGACAGCATGTCATTTTTTCTTGATTTTGACAGGATAGCTGCAGTATAGAAGAGAGAGAATATTTGCTAGCTGGGTCTCCAGGAATTTCCACCCACTCTTCTCTATGGTGTGACCCAGAGAGTTCAGTCTGGGCACATCTTTTAGCATTATTCAGTTAAAAATATTTTTAAAAAATTAAATTCAAGTTCCTAGACCACTGTTGTAGTACAATCTACATTAAAAAATAAAAAAGCTACTACCATTAATTTAAAGCCAGATAATATAAACCTTGGTTAGATTATCTTTCTAAATGGCCAGGCAGGCTCAGTCACAAGCTGTGCCACACTGAAAGGACAGCATTATCCATCCAGGGCCACAGAAAGATGGGACATGCAGCTCTCACTGCATGCACTGTAAATACACATTTTTGCTGGATCCCTCAGTGGACTGGCACTTACTGCACTGGTTTCATAGAATCATAGAATGCTTTGGGATGGAAGGGACCTTTAAAGGTCATCTAGTCCATCCCCCCTGCAATGGGCAGGGACATCAACTCAGATGTCCAACCTGACCTTGAATGTTTCCAGGGATGGGGCATCTACCACCTCTCTGGGCAACCCATTCCAGTGTTTCACCACCCTCATCATAAAAAATTTCTTCCTTATATCTAGTCTGAATCTACCCTCTTTTAGTTTAAAACCATTACCCCTTGTCCTATCGCTACAGGCCCTGCTAAAAAGTCTGTCCCCATCTTTCTTATAAGTCCCCTTTAAATGCTGAAAGGCTGCAATAAAGTCTCCCCTCAGCCTTCTCTTCTCCAGGCTGAACAAGCCCAGCTCTTTCAGCCTTTCCTCATAGCAGAGGTGTTCCATCCCTCTGATCATTTTTGTGGCCCTATGCTGGTGGTTTATGCTGCATTTTTCCAGGGTTTGGGTTTTTTGATGTTAAGTAACTTCAGTCATGCTCACAGCCCAGCTACTACTGCTGCTCTGCAGATGCAGCTTTCAGGAGCTATGGATGTGAGACACCCCAGAGCTAACAACACCATTTTTTGTGCTTTTCACTCAGCCAAATTATTCTGCACTAGCCAGATTGCTGCTGTGTGTTGTTCAGATCACAGGCCTGCAGAGAAGGAAGAAATATTTTAGGAAATGATTTGCATTTGAATACCTGTGTCTCCTTTCTCTCCGAAGATATTAATGAAGACAACCACATCTGTTCCACTGCCACTAACTTCACCAGTAAAAACTTGGACCATGTATTTGTTGACTGCAAGGAGTGTATGTATCCCAATACATTAATAACTCAATGGTTTGGTACAAACCAGTTCAGGCTGTGCTGATGCTATCTTGAAAGCATGTCTGAACCATGGTCCCTGGATTCTGTACGCTGACATTCTCCTCCACAAGAGGAATAAAATCCGTAGGCAAAGCTCTGACACTTTGGGTAGTCAGTGCCCTGGGCAAGAGGAAAAGATCAATCAGTTCCTGGTCTTTGACATTGAAAGTTGAAATAGACGAAAAGGAAGTGCAAATTTTGATGTTGATACATGGCCATTAAATGAACTTGGACGTACACACCTGCACAAGCACAAAAATTTGAAGGTGACCACCCTGCTACTCTGCCCAGTTTAAAAAAAAATAATCCAGTCCTTTCCATTTAATGGAGAAACAGGAGTAAAGCCCAGGAGCTGTGACACTATGAAGCTACATCATGTGTGGCACCAAGCAATGCAAAAATCACATGGGTGAGCCACACCACGAACATCGCTATCCCTTGTCCTCATGGGGGACTTCAACTTACCAGATGCCTGCTGGAAATACAATACAGTGGAGAGGAAACAGTCTAGGAGGTTCCTGGAGTGTGTAGAAGATAACTTCCTGACACAGCTGGTGAGGGAGCAAACTAGGGAAGGCGCCCCGCTGGACCTCTTGTTTGTGAACAGAGAAGGCCTGGTGGGTGATGTGACAGCTGGAGGCCGTCTTGGGCATAGTGATCATGAAATGATAGAGTTTTTGATTCTTGGAGAAGTAAGGAGGGGGGTCAGCAGAATTGCCACCTTGGACTTTTGGAGGGCAGACTTTGGCCTGTTCAGGAGCCTGGTTGACAGAGTCCCTTGGGAGGCAGTCCTGAAGGGCAAAGGAGTCCAGGAAGGCTGGACATTCTTCAAAAAGGAAATCTTACAGGCGCAGGAGCAGGACATCCCCATGTGCCAAAAGACGAGCTGCCAGGGGAGAAGACCAGCCTGGCTGAACAGAGAGCTTTGGCTGGGACTCAGGAAAAAAAGGAGAGTTTATGACCTTTGGAAGAAGGGGCAGGCGACTCAGGAGGACTACAAGGATGTCGTGAGGTTATGCAGGGAGAAGATTAGAAGGGCCAAAGCCCAGCTGGAACTTAAACTGGCTACTGCTGTAAAAGACAATAAAAAATGTTTCTATAAATACATTAGCAACAAGAGGAGAGTTAAGGAGAATCTGATCCTTTACTGGATGCGGAGGGAAACATTGCCACAAAGGATGAGGAAAAGGCTGAGGTACTTAATGCCTTCTTTGCCTCAGCCTTTAATAGTCAGACCAGTTGTTCTTGGGGTATCCAGGCCCCTGAGCTGGAAGACAGGGACAGGGAGCAGAATGAAGCCCCAGTAATTCAAGGGGAAATGGTTAGTGACCTACTACACCACTTAGACACACACAAGTCTAAGGGGCCTGATGGGATCCACCCGAGGATACTGAGGGAGCTGGCAGAGGAGCTTGCCAAGCCACTCTCCATCATCTATCAGCAGTCCTGGTCAACCAGGGAGGTCCCAGCTGACTGGAAGTTAGCAAACGTGACACCCATCTACAAGAAGGGCCGGAAGGAGGATCTGGGGAACTACAGGCCTGTCAGCCTGACCTCGGTGCCAGGGAAGGTCATGGAGCAGATCATCTTGAGTGCCATTAAGTGGCATGTGCAGGACAATCGAGGGATCAGGCTCAGTCAGCATGGGTTTATGAAAGGGAGGTCCTGCTTGACTAACCTGATCTCCTTCTATGACAAGGTGACCCGCTTGGTGGATGAGGGGAAGGCTGTGGATGTTGTCTACCTGGACTTTAGTAAGGCCTTTGACACTGTCTCCCACAGCATTCTCCTGGAGAAGCTGGCTGCACATGGCTTGGATAAGTGCACTCTCTGCTGGGTAAAAAACTGGCTGGACAGCTGAGCCCAGAGAGTGGTGGTGAATGGAGTCAAATCCAGTTGGCGACCGGTCACGAGTGGTGTTCCCCAGGGCTCAGTGTTGGGGCCGGTCCTGTTTAATATCTTTATCGATGATCTGGATGAGGGGATTGAGTGCACCCTCAGGAAGTTTGCAGACGACACCAAGCTGGGTGGAAGTGTCGATCTGCTGGAGGGTAGAAAGACTCTACAGAGGGATCTGGACAGGCTGGATCGATGGGCCGGGGCCAACTGTATGAGATTCAACAAGGCTAAGTGCCGGGTCCTGCACTTGGATCACAAGAACCCCATGCAACGCTACAGGCTAGGGGAGGAGTGGCTGGAGAGCTGCCTGGCAGAAAAGGACCTGGGGGTGTTGGTCGACAGCTGGCTGAATGTGAGCCAGCAGTGTGCCCAAGTGGCCAAGAAGGCCAATGGCATCCTGGCTTGTATCAGGAATAGTGTGGCCAGCAGGACTAGGGAAGTGATCGTCCCCTTGTACTTGGCACTGGTGAGGCCGCACCTCGAGTACTGTGTTCAGTTTTGGGCCCCTCACTACAAGAAGGACATTGAGGTGCTGGAGAGTCTCCAGAGAAGGGCAACGAAGCTGGAGAAGGGTCTGGAGAACAAGTGTTATGAGGAGCGGTTGAGGGAGCTGGGGTTATTTGTTTAGCCTGGAGAAGAGGAGGCTTAGGGGAGACCTTATTGCTCTCTACAACTACCTGAAAGGAGGTTGTAGCGAGGTGGGGGTTGGTCTCTTCTCCCAAGTAACAAGTGATAGGAGAAGAGGAAATGGCCTCAAGCTGCGCCAGGGGAAGTTTAGGTTGGATATTAGGAAAAACTTCTTCACTGAAAGTGTAATCAGGCACTGGAACAGGCTGTCCAGGGAAGTGGTTGAGTCTCCATCCCTGGAGGTATTTAAAAGATGGGTAGACGTGGTGCTTAGGGACATGGTTTAGTGGTGGACTTGGCCGTTTTAGGTTAACAGTTGGACTCGATGATCTTAAAGGTCTTTTCCAACCTAAATAATTCTATGGTTCTATGATTCTATGAACTTTTTGCATATTATTAAAATAAGGGCAAAACTTCTAAAAGAGATTTCCCTCTTCCCCCTCATTTTTTGAGTAGGTATCACCTCTTTCTTTACAGTCAAATGCTGAGTTGATCAGTAAAAATCTAATTTATATGCATGTCATTGTATTTTTATATTCCATTCTGGGCTCTGAAGGTCAAGCCATGCTCATGTGGGCTCAGGCATACCGAAAGGGTTATCAATTCTTTCATTAAGATTTGTTAATAATTCAGCTGATGTCTGAGTCAGGATAGAAACCTGTTTCCTCTCCTGTAGGTGCTGCAAGGCCTGCAGAAGTGAAACAAGTTATTATCAATTAAGAATGCAGATGAGGGGCTCTTTAGAGGAAATAACATCACCTTTATATGTGCAACCATCCTCTGGGATGAAAACCAATGTGAAGTTGCTGCAGGTGGACTGCTCTTACAGTTAAAATATTGGGTGAAGACTTAAGAGATAAAAATTTTGTAGCTTTGCCACGATTTTTGGGCATGTCACTTACAATAACACAAGTGCTAACTGAAGTCGGGTGGGATTTAGGCATTTAAATAATTTTAAAACTTTTGAAAAATATCTTTACATTGCTTTGAGCATGTTTGCCCCACATGATGCAGCCTGGCTAGAGATACCTGAATGGGATCCAAGCCAGCCTGTCCTGCAAAAGGCATACCTGGGGTAATTGGTCCAGTCTCAGGAAGGCTCATTACCTCAGGATGAAGTAATACATGGCTGTGTCCATACTCCTCCTTGTTCCAGACACAGATCATCTGGAGAAAGTTTTAGGAGCTACCTGGAGCTGCATTGCACCATACGCAAGTAACTGGAGGCTCTTTCTCATTGACAAAAAGAAAGCTTAGAGTATTTCCATGGCTTTAAAATGGTCTTTGAAGCTAGAGTTGTAGGTGTTGGAGAAGTATACTGAAACTACAGAGATGGAGCACATCCCTGGATTACTCTGTCAGTAATGTATGACATAGAAGAATATGGTTCACCTGTAAAGTGGTGATTTATGGTTTTTCTCATTTTATTTTAAATGGAAACACAGAATTCTATTTCCAGGCAATCTGATTCCTGTATGTCATATAGCAGCTGATTTAGTTTGTGCAGAAAAGGGTAAAATGTCCTAGTTTTCTTTCATACCATCCTGCCCTCTCTAGCACCCAGGGGAAAGAATGAGAATTATGTTTTTTACCAGGACACCTTTAAAAATCACTTTTTAAACAAAATGTCTTGAACCTTTCTTTGTAGAAAGCCCCTGGTCTCTGTGGATCTGGACAAGTGACATTAAGAATGCAGGGACAGACGTCACCATCTTCTTCCAGATTTATGGAGACAAGGGGAAGTCAGATGAGATGAAGCTGGACAATTCAGACAACTTTGAAACTGGACAGACTGACAAGTTCATGGTATGAATCTCATGCTAGTGATAAATTTGCCATGGTATTGTTTTCCAGGGCATTAGCTTCAGCCCTGTACAGAAAATCAGCAGCCTGAGATGTTTACCTCAATAGATCCTTCCGAAGTGGAGGTGAAGTCATTCAGTTTGGTGGTGATGCAAATGATTTCCCCACCTTATGGATATGGTTTATCCCCTCCAAACAAGGCTTAGGCTAGTGTTCCTCGGTGCTCAGGTGGTGATGGCTTCAAGTCATGGTGATACTAAGTGCCACATCTCCTTTGTGGCTCCTGAAGCAGATAGTCTCCCCCTCAGGCACAGCCCTGCTCATGTTATAGACTGCTCCACCCATGACTCTCTAAAGCTAATAATTTATCTATTTTTTTCCCCAGTGCCTCAGTGGTCATTATCTATTTACAGAAGAATTAGCAGTGGTGTTTCCTCTCCTCAGTGATCTGGTCTTAAGCCTCCTTGGATGTGAGCCTCCATGAATGTTTGGGGCTGAGCTCAACAGCATGTTGAGTTTGGAGGCTAGGGAGGGTCTTCTTGTGTTTAGGAACAAATATGTTTAAAAGTTAACTGGGGAATGGTCAGAGAAAAATTGTGAAACAAAGAATTTTAACGCATGGCTGTAGCCAAAACATTTACCCTCTTTGTACCAGCAGTCGTAGGTGCCCTCTGGAGGAAGTGTGGCTGTGCTTTGCAGACCCTGTTTGAGAAAGAGCTGAAGCTTGAGAACTGGCCTTAGTTCTTACTGGGAGGAGTGGTTTCAAGGAGCTTTCATGATCAAAAGTGTATGGATTCAACTTATATGTTCTCCTCTCCTGAAAAGAGAGGCATCAAGCTATCTTTGCGGAGTAGAGTTTATTACTTTTAAAGAACATATTTTTTTTTACTTTAGTTTTTGACCCCTCTCTGATTTGGCTCTTAAAAGATGTTCAGAGGTGTCCTTCGTGTGCATGCTTTGCTGACTTGCAGAAATGGATAATGCATTTTTTTCCCCTCTATAGATCGAGCTCCCTGATCTGGGCACCTTTTATAAGCTTCGGATATGGCATGAGAAAAGAAATCCCTTTGCTGGCTGGCATCTGAATAAGGTGAGGGGATGGCAAGGGAAGGTAGACTTGAAAAGCCAGATTGGTTGCAGAGGTGTGCAGTGTCAGTCCTGGGTCACTGCGTTCCCCAGCTGGCAGCTGAGTTTCATGTGCAGTGGTCAGAGGTGCCTCCCTTTATGGACGGTGCTGGCCGAGGGGTGGAAGTGAAAATCCAACATGAAAATAGGATGCGAAGAGAGCACATCGTAGCGTTTGCAAAAATATGTAGGGAGAGAAGGATTCATTGCATGTTTTTTGGAGGAAATTCCTTTTCCTTCCTGTCCCTCTCAGTTCAGCCCAGCTATGTATGGGAAATGAGAGCAATGGGAAATGGCAGGTCCCAACAGCCTAGATCGATGGTGAAAATCACACTTCCCCATCCTTCCAGCATCAGACCACTGTAGTCCCCCCTTACTGCTGCCAGGGGTTTTTTCCCTTGCTCTTCAGAAAGCTTCCTACTCTTAGACATCATTACTGCACAGAGAGGCAAACCCACTCCTTCTATGGCCTATTTAGGCTGGGCATAACAAAAACCTGATTATGGTAGAGACCTATTGTACAGTGGAGTATAAGCTGCTCTGAAGTGCTGACAGTGCCATTGCAAGAGGTGGACAGTTGCAGACTGGAGGAGCCTGTGGAGACTTTGCAGGAGAGAGCAGTGCTGCGCTGTTTGGGAAATAAAAAGGGTGATCTGCTTGGTCTTCAGTCACATGTCCTTTGTTCTACCAGCAATGATTACCATGCTGTTAGCCCTCACCTGGGTCTGCAAGGCAGCAAGTTCATCTCTAAGCTTCACCCATACTCCTGCAGAGCTTGGAAGCCATTCTCTGCACTTAACAATACATACACTTTGCTGCGCAGCCATAAATAACTGCAATGATAAATCACAATGTACCGCCTAGATATTTTTCTCGTGTGCCTCTAATGTGCTTTGACAGATTCTGCTCTCCTGCATTGTCAGGGAGTGGTGAAAGCACCAAACACCCCTCTAGTGGGGAGAGGACTGCTGTGTTCATCATATGGTGGGAGTAGGTGTCTGGCTGTGGTCTTTATCAAAAAGGAAGTGCTGGTCAGACTTTGGGCTACTGCAATCATCTCTATTAGTTTGCTCACAAATGATGAGCAAGAATGCTTAGACCTTCAATAGCTATACATTTCCCTGGGATATACTCTTTTTCTGCACAGAAATTGTGTTCAGGGAGGACAAAAGAGATCTGACAGTGTATCTAGGATTCACTTTGGGCCAAATTGTCTAAGCAAACCTGGTGAAGATGCATAAAATCAATCTCCAGTCTCCCCTCAACCATGCTGCACTCAATTTTTGCATCTTATTTTCAATCTGTTTTTCAACATGTTTTTGTATGCCCATGTCCTGAACAGAGCGGGGTGGAAATGGCCTGAACTGAAGACAGAGCTTGTTCCCTGGAAAGCTGGAGATAATGAGGAGGTCAAACTGTAGTTAAAGCCCTTGCAGCATTAACAAGCAAATAGTGTGCTGATCTGATCTATGGGGTTAACCTACTTAATATGTATTCAATTATAAGGCACATTTTGGATCTCTAGGGTCCAGCTTAGACTGGTAAAATGTAATCAGTATCTCCCTGAGGAGATTTTGAGAATCTGATCACAGAACTCTGCAGATTTCCCATCTTTTGTGTCATTATTTGATTGAAGATTTGGAATGGAAAGAAAATGAATATAAAAGGAGGTCACATTTTCAAAATTGACCATTGAATTTAGGCTTCTGAAATACACAATAACTTGTTGGATTTGCCTTTGAGTGTCCAGAATTTCTAATTCCTCACTGAAATCACTGAGCTTTTTAGACTTTAAAAGAACTTTCATCAGGGTTTTCTTGTGCCTGTAAGACCTGTCCATGGAAACATGTGGCATTTACATAGTGTGAAAGTTCATTCTGCTTCTAAATGATATAAAGGTTTGCAAACATGGACATTGCAAACATCATATTTTTGCCTATGCACTTACTTTATAGATTTTTTTATTTTTAAAAAGTAGATCCAAGCTGTAAAGGACAACATTTTGTCATTTGGCAAAGTCTAGTTTTGTCAAAATGGTAGCAAAATGAGTCATGTTTTGGTGGTAGTTTGAAGACTGTTTCAATGGAGTTCCAAAGGAAGATGCTTGGTTCACAGAAGATACAAATATTTTAAACACAGATGATGACTATTTTATTTTTACTCCCAAAAATGAGTTATAGGGTAACTTGCATGAAAGGAAAAAAAAAAACAAAAGGAAAAAAATTTTGGAAATCAATTCATGTGATTAATAGTATCCAGATGATATAAACCAAACTGGAATCTGTTAATGGAAAACTGCTCTCTTGGCATGAGGAGCTGAAAGCTGGTGAATGAATTGGAAGCTGTTTAAGGATTGACCCTGACAAACTTAGAGCTGGTATATTTAAGAGACTGAATGAGTATATCTACACTGATTAACTCAGATAACTTGTTAAAAAGAAATGTAGCTAAGTCAGTGCAATCTCTAATCTACAGCCACTTAAACCAATAGTACCTTGATTACAATTTAACTTGAAAAGTTTGCTTGCAGATGCAAACTAACAGCCTGTATAGAAGGTAAAATTTAAAGATGCCTCTAAATTAGGTGTTTGCCTTGCTGCAGTTCCATTTAGTTACTTACTCATTAATTTATATCAGCCATTAATAAGTCAGATGAACATCAGGACTAATGAGTTAGGCTTCATTGACTTTGACTCAGTGAGATTTTGATACCTTAAATCCCTAATTCAGCAGTTTTGAGTATGTTAATAACACTTATTCATTTATGTAAGCCCATCATTAAACCAGTGATAGTATGTTTAGTTGTCTTTATTTTAAAGGTCAGTTTGGAGTCCTGAATGATGGAAAAAAAAAAGATTGTTTTAATAAATTTAAATATTTAAATAAATATTGCCTTGTCACCACGCTTTCTGGGAGATAGCTGGATATATACTACCACCGTATGTGCTTCACAGGCTTTTGGGAGATGAAGAACAAACGAATCACAGTGTTTGGTTACCTAACGAGGCACCTCAGCCAGATGGTAACCACAGCATTTGTATCTGTTTGTTGGTCTATATGCTTCAGATATGCTGTGTATTTACACAGGTATTTACCATACATCTGTGTGTATTGGTACATGTACCATAAATACTTGTCTGGCCTGATTCCCAGAGGAGTAACTCGCTCTTTTAATACATCTCTCTTCCTTCAGCCATTGGGAACTGCTGCTGCTCAGGTAACAGAGCTCTGCTCCTGAGGGGCCATCACTTGGGCTAATCTGTAGGTTGGTGATTTGAGCCCTTTTCCAAGGGGGGAAGACATAAAAGTCATGTCTTTTGTGGGGTATTAAGGGTATTTAGCTGCTGGGGGTTAGGTTCACACCAACCTCTAAAGACAACTCATGGAGCAGCTGGAAATATCCCTGTGCAGCCATGCCTGATGCTACCATGCCAGGAAATGGTTGGGGTTAAATTGTGCTCAGTAGTCCATGTTTCTGAATTTAACATGGGGTAATGTCTTTGAACTGTACCTCTAAATATCTCTGTGGATTTGGTCTGAAGTGACCTGCCCTGGGTTTCCCAGAAAGCTGATATCTGAGCAGGGGTTTGAACTTGGATTTCCTGCTTCTTTGTATGAACTTCTTAATAATCAAATTACTTTTCTTTTTTTACAGTTGTGGAGGGAATGCAATGATGTGGGAGATTTAAAATGCTGGCAGATCATATATTTGTAAATCTAATATTATACATCTAGCACAAATATTCAAGCTTTCATTCTTTGGTAAATTAATTCATACTTTTTCCTTCATCTTGTGAAGAATTATCTTGCAGCATGCTGATGATGTTGGTTTGATTGCAATAATAAATTTGGTTTGTTTGCTTGTTTTTAAGGAGAAATATTGCCTTACCTTTTTTCTTCTCCTTCTCAAAGGCTGATGAATTCTTCGTTGAAGCAGTAATGCTGAAGCAGGTGAGGAGGGTGAGGATAGGGCATGATGGCAAAGGAGGAAGCAGTGGCTGGTACCTTGCCAAAGTGATAGTGAGGGAAGAAGGACAGCCAGAAAGTGAGGCTGTGGAATTCCCCTGCTACAGGTACTGGAAACAATGCTTGTAAATTATGCCTCCATCTATGCATTTTCCAGACTTTGAAGAGCCTAGCTGTTGTTCCAAGACTGGAATTTTCTAAGCACAGCTTAATCCTTTTTATGTATTCATTCATTTATTTTTGCTAAGCCTGAAAGCAAAAAGTGTGGATTGGGAGGTTTAAAATACGGTTAACTCCCCTTACCAAATGAACAGCAATCTGAATTGTGAACTTCTCAGCAATTAGCTCAGTAATACAGAGAATTTCCAAAAGGTAAAATGCAACCTTCCAGCACCACATCCAGTGTCACTGCAATTGTCTGCTGCAGAAACATGCTCTGCAATCTGCTGCAATCTGCTAGTTTTATTGCATGTGTGGGATGAGGTTCTGGTCCCTCACATGCACATCCCATCTTTCCAGGAGCAATGGGATGCTATTTTTGTGTTGGGAGAATGCAAAATTGTTATGCTGCCATCTTGAGAGCTCCTTGCATGAAGGGAAATGCATATCATGCAGACAGAGACAGTGCTAGAGAAGAGGGCTCTAACTTACCCTTATGGGTGGGTTATGAATGTATTCTTCTCTTTCCTAGACCATCAAGTGGCCAAAAGAAATGTGCTGTACTGAGGCTACCCGTGGGAAACAAGATGCATCATCTGTCCTGGCACTAACTAGGGTCTGCCTCAACATTGCAGCACAAACCAGAGAACTGGGTGAAAACATAAGAGACTGATTTCAGTGTAGTTCAGTGTCCTGTAAAGTCCCACTTGCCCTCTCAGGATATTCATCCTGTAAGATGGAAGTCCACTGAGCTCCAATTAACAACATCAAGTACCTGTTCTAAAAAGTCATCTCCTGGGGGACAAGTGGAATTGTAAAACGCAAACACAATTATTTTTAAATTGCAAACAAAGGTAAAACTGCTAAGCTGGTTACTTGGCTCTTGTCACAGTAAATCAGGAAGAACTCCACTATAATGAGGGGAGTCAGCCAAATACAAAACAGGAGCCAGCCCCAGCCTCTCTGCATTGCTAAAGCCATGTCACATCAGAGAGCAAACTCACGGGGAGACAGCACGGAGCAGCAGCTGCAATGTCATCTTGGTTGTGAAAAGCAAGCCAGTCTCTCCCTTTTCAAAGAACAAACCACCATGTTGTCATTGCTGCCTTTTGATACATATTTAACAACCGTGTTTTACTGAGTTAAGCAGGCAAGTGAGACAGGTTTTTTACTTGGACATGAAGTGTCCACATGAAGAACTGTTTTGCTCAGACTCCTCAGAGATATTTCTATGTCTAACTGCACTATGCAGCTGGCTCATTTTAGAGATTTCTTTTTGAATTGTCTCCTTACTTGACTGTATAACTGGGTGCCTTCCCTCAGCTTGGAGTGATGACCTTCTTCCCTGAGGTTTACACCTGTGTGTCAGAAGTATCAGAGTCCACGGGGCATTCCACTCAGGCCAGGGACTGAAAAAGGAGGGAGAAAAAAAACCCCAAGACCTTATCCCCCAAATATTAATGGGGTGCAATCAGGCTTCAAGTCACAAGTGATGGAATTCCACTCTTCTTGTCTTTCTTAATGTCTCTTTTTCCAAGTGATATCAGTGTTGTTCGTGCAGCTTTGTTTGCTGTCCTTATCGCCAGCATTATCTCTTTCTCTCAGATTGAGAAGGTAACATGACTGATCACCTCCAAACACAGGGACAGCTGCTCCCTCTCACTATCTTTGGTGCCTGTGTCTCTTGAGAGACTGGGGCATCATCGTAGTATACGGGTGTCGTCATGGAGTCTGGAGATATCTGAGGGCGAAGGTGCTCACCCACTGCATCCTTCGTGTGAGGGATAAACGTCTCCATGACCTGCAAGTGTTTGGATGTTCCCCTCCAGCTTATGTCCTCGCTGCTTGGGCAGGTGCTCAGAGAGGCCCGCTTCACCTGCTTCTTCAGAGCCAAGATGTTGAAGAAGACTTGGCCAAGAAGAGCGGCCTTCTTTTAGTGAGCCAATGCAAGCAAGGTTAGTTAGAGATTCCATCCAGGGGACACCAGGGAAGCTTCCGTTTCTGCATTGCCAGTCTGTGGCCAGCCAGTGGACATGCTGTTGTTCTCATTGCCTTCATCTCCAAGACCTGATTAACTTCCACTCTTCTACACAGCACAATTGCATGGTCTGGAGAAAACAACTTCTACTGCTGTGTCCTTATTGAAAGCTACTCCATTGACGTTCTGCCACTTAGCTGCTACTGTGAGACAGCTAGAGGACAAAATGCCTTCCAGCAGAAACACATCTCACTCATGCAGAAAGCTTCACAGGCTTCTTACCTCTGTAAAAACTAGGCTGTGCCAGCATGTGGAGAGCAAATATTATAGCAAAGAGCTGGCTAACCAGCTTCCACTATAACTAATGTCTATAGGATATCCTTATAGATCTTCATTGCATATAACTCGTTGAAGTCTCTGTTCTTGTTACTTACATATTCATATACATGGCTATGTTTTGTCTTTTAATTTGAAAGCTTTTTTATGACTCTATAGGAACATCTATTACCTAATAGTCACAAGAGCTCCATGAGAACAGTCTTTGTTGTACAAGGGAGCCAGCAGAGATAAAGAGAAGCTAAGTAGATTAATTGTGAGTTTGTGTCAGATTCAGGAAGAGCATTGAGAAATAATGGCTCCCAGGCCTGTGCTTTCAACTCTTAAAACAGTTGGCTGTAAAAGGCTTGTAGCTCTTCTTAGATTCAGTGATTTTTAAAGCAGCCATTTGATCTGTGCTTGCAAGAAGTAAATGTAAGTAACTTCTCCAAGTTTTATTTGCAGAATTACTAGTACATCACTTGTATGCATTGCAGTATTATTCCTCCCTTATGACCATACAACATTATAATACCCATGCATTTAGGGACTGGACACTGAATCATTCAGTGGCACAACAATTTATACCTTATAATACCTGATGTGGTTTAGGTATTGTGATTATGAATACCACTAGAAAGTTCAAAATGAAGGAGTTCACCTTTCACCCCAGAACTGGAGCCAACTTTTTTGAAGATCAAAACTGAGTTCTTCAGATTTCATTTTCTCCTCAAGGCTCTGTGGAAGTCCAGGAATGGACTAGCTGACATGCTCTAAAATAGCCTATTTTTCATAATATTTATATCCCAGACAGAAATGAATTTTTGGTCAAAGTCATGAGTTCGTGCTAGGATAGAATTTTATATGCTATAAATCATTATAGCTCCACTGAAATTTTCAATGATACTTCATTACATTTTTTTCTAAGCATGTGGACTGCACCATCCTAATTTTTCTCCAGCATAAGCATAAGGGAACATAGTTAATTCTCTGAAGAACAACAGACAGACCATGGATGGGATGATGCACTAGGAGGCTCCTGTGAAAGAAGATTTATTCAGTCAAATGCCAAAAGTGTTCATCATGCAAAAGATCCAGAGAAACCTCCTTTTGTTGCCTAAAAATAGACTTAAATGTCTATCTATTTTACACATATTTATATATACAGGTTATATTTAAAGACACACACAAATACCTATATATCTCTGAATCTAATGGATGTGCTAGTCATTCTAATTGCACACAGGCTATCATCTACTGGATTTCAAACGCTATATAAGATGTCATATTTTTTTCCAGTGCTTCCCTGACTCTCTGATCCTCTAGAAATTCTCTCTGAAGTGGCTTTCATGTCATATTTGTGTCTGGGGTATTGGATATACAATATCTCTTTAGAACTAAGCATATGATACAGGATACGACTATGTTGAAGAATTTTCACCAGAAAGTGGGTATCTCTAGGTTTGCTTTATTAACAACTCAGAGTTGGGCCATCACCTCAGTGAGTGGCAACTGTTACAATTGTCACCTTATATATGTTTCTGTAACAATTACATGATTATCAAAGTCCACCTAAGGTTTCCACTGTGTTCTCAATTCTTCATTCTTCTGGTCAGCAGACAGTTCTTGATTTCCCATCAGTAAACTGATTCTTTGCGTTCCGTTTCAGTTCTTGTTTATTGACCACGTAGACCACTTCAACCACTGGTCCGATGCAAGATCATACAAGTAATTTATTTCCCTTCGATGTCTAGTTTCACAATGTTCTATTTAAAACCATCTTTAAATTCTAAGAATCTGGCCTCTTATATTATGAATGCTTACCTTACCCTTATTCTCATCTAATGTCTACATCAGTTAAAATGTCTTAATCAGCTGTTCAGTTATTCATCTTTTCTTACTACATCTATCTTTATCTACTGATTAACTCAGCTGGTGATTAATCCAGTCATGGGATAGGGCTATACAGGGACAAAACGAGCAGTGTAGCATAGACTTAGATTAATATAAAACACCTGTAGTTATACAATTCATGTAATTTATCTTTTCTAAATTACCCTGTACAATAACTATTCTTAACTGCACAATAATATTCAAGGCCTCGATTAACTATTTGCTAACAGTCTACACCTTTGCAAAACCCACAGTGAGATGTGAATTACATGCACTGAAATCGTATGGAAGCTCTGGTAAAATAAAAGATTTTGACAGGTCTTTTGTACTAGGAATATGATGGCACTATACTGAAAAATTCTATTTTCTGCAGCCTGATGTGTTTATAATGTGCCAATACATTTGTGTTTAGCGTAAGACTATAAACCCCTGGTTGCAATCTGCTGCTCAGTGATATGCTATTGGAATTACACTGAAGTAAAATTAGAATATTGCAGCATATGTGCTGACGGGGAGGAACACAATGGCATTGCTCATCCAAATATTCCTCTGTCACTAGTTAAAATCATCTTCTTGAGAAAATAGTGCTTCTGCCACTTCTGCCTATTCTCTTGGCTGAAACAAAGTAAGGAGCCTTAATCCACTTCTACTGATAAACCACCGTCTTCCTCTTCCAGTCCAAGACATACTCCTCATCAGTAGCTACCAACATTAGTAGAGGGAATTTCTTTATCCAGAGGTGTGTCCTCCTTTTTGGATTATTTTTTCTTGTCCATCCTCACTGCCAAAGCAGTTAACATTTTCCATGCTGCACACAGAGATCTGTTTCTTGTGGAATGTATTTTCATCCTGCCACCTTGGCGCAGAAGCAGTTCACCCAGATTCATCCCATGATTCCTTAACACATCAGCAATGGCAAAGGTGACAGAAAACAACAGCATGTACACTGGCAGCATAAACAGCAGCTTGCAGGAAAAAAAAAACAGCAGCAGGAGAGCAGAAGTGTGCCTACCTTGTGAGCTTCTGCCTTCCTGAAGTCCTTGCTGAATTCAGTGGTCCTGGGGTGGTGGAGTTCAGGCTTGAATTTTGTGGGTCCTCCCAGTTAACATCCATGTATGCAGAAGCACCTTGAGTTTTGGGATGATGTGATCCCCTAGCCATTGGATACCTATCCAAGGACATGAATCCTGTGCCAGCATCAAGAACTACATGATACAAAGGTATTAAGAACCAGTTCTAACAGGTAAAAAAAAAATCTCCCAACCCTAAAACATCAGTAAAGACTTCCTTTCTTAAGACAACGTGGTGTCTTGGCATGCTCCTCTTCTGCCCTCCTTGCACTCCAACCTTGCTCAGGTTTTGACATCAATGTCATGGTCTTCCCCACAGATTTTTCTGATCCTCTATCCCCACTACACCTCTCAGCCTCCACTGAGGCACAACACCGCATCTGATGCCCTCACATGGTGTTCCTGTGATCATCACATGTTCACGTGTTCATCACCTTCATGCTGACCCCCTTAGCTTTTAGCCCTTTTCAAGCCACCTGCACATGGCCACCTGCTTTACAGAGTGAAAGGGAAGAATACGGGGTAGACTGCATACCCGACAACCCACTGAATCTTAGAGGGGAGCTGGGAGTGGAGATGTGTGTCTTTGTGGTGGGGCTGTATGCACCTCTTTTGCATGGGGACTTTGCTGCTAGTGCTTCTGGGACTGGCTGGCTCCAGCTCATGTTTGGATTTCTTTCCCAGTGCTGGTTTTCTGCATGGTTTCTTTGTGTTTATTGTTTTCTTCTGCGTGGGAACGGAGAGGAGACTGAAAAGATAACCTTCCTTCAGATGACGAAATGGAGACCTATCATCCTTGGTTTTCCAAAATATTTGGTTACTTCTTGGTCACCATGGCAAGTCCAACTCATCATGACAGTAAGCTGTGCTGGTTTATTACCAGCAAGATACCATAGGTTTGATCCAGCTCTCAGTGGGCATTAGTTCATGTACCTAGATCCCTGTTATGAGGGTCATTTGCTGGTTTCCACATGTGCTGGCTCATCAGCAAAACCAAAAGTGGAAACTTAACTGGTAAGTGAGCTCCCCTCCTTTTTGCTGTGAGGGTCAGCCAAGGAGAACACGTGTGGCACGGGGACGTTGCAGGATGAGTATGATGAGTTTGGGGCTGTAATTCCTTCATCCCTGAGGCTCAAGGAGCAGCTGTGAAGGTTACCAGATTAGCAATTGGTTCCCCTCCATTTTCTTTTCAGTTTTTTTTCCCTTGAGATCATGCAGCCTTCTGATTTGTGCCTGGCTCTTCTTCTTAATTAGTCTAGTTGGATCATTAGATTAATGTTGAGAAACAAGGAAAATCCTTCCTTTTGCTGGTGTGAGCTGCCTCCACATACCCAGCCCTGAAAATGTGAACAACAAAATTCATCCCCTCCCTGGTGCAGAAAAAAGGGTTATATACTTATCTGTAAGGAAAGGAAAAGTGATGATAAACTAGAATAAGCAGACACTAAAAAAGAAGGGGGTTTTAGTAACTTAGCTGCTATAAAGATTGTAATCAAGGCGGCTAGTAATAAAGGCTGCAAGTATTTCTGCTCAATGAAGGTCAATGCTTTCAAGAGACTGAGACTGCCCATTTACAGGAATAACTTGTGGCTATAGAGTTTGTGCTTTCCAGACAAACGGACATCACAGTAGATGCTTATCTATCATCTACTGCGAGCAGGGTTCTCGTGATCTCTCCTCTTGGAAAAATGGAAATTTAAAGTGTGACTGCCATAGGGTCTGGTCAAGCTCCTGCAAAGCTAACAGAGATACAGAGCCCTGTAAAAATATCTTTTTGACTATAGAATCATAGAATCATAGAATACCAGGTTGGGAGGGACCTCAAGGATCATCTGGTCCAACCTTTCTAGGCAAGGATTTGCACAGTCTAGACGAGATAGCCCAGCACCCTGTCCAGCTGAGTCTTAAACGTGTCCAGTGTGGCAGAATCAACCACTTCCCTGGGGAGATTATTCCAATGGTTGAATGTTCTCATTGTGAAAAATTTACCTCTCGTGTCCAATCGGAATCTCCCTGGGAGTAACTTGTACCCGTTACCCCTTGTCCTCACCATGTGACTCCTTGTAAAAAGGGAGTCTCCATCTTCTTTGTAACTCCCCTTTAAGTACTGGTACATGGTGATGAGATCACCTCTAAGCCTCCTTTTCTCAAGGCTGGACAAACCCAGCTCTCTCAGCCTATCCTCATATGGCAGGCTTCCCAGACCCTTGATCATCTTGGTGGCCCTTCTCTGGACCCCCTCCAGCCTGTCCACATCTTTTTTGTATAACGGGGACCAGAACTGTACACAGTATTCCAGGTGTGGCCTGACAAGCGCTGAGTAGAGAGAGGTAATGACTTCTTTATCTCTGCTGGCGATGCCTTTTTGATGCAACCCAGCATCCTATTGGCCTTCTCGGCCGCAGCAGCACACTGTTCACTCATATTGAGCCTCCTGTCCACCAGGACCCCCAGGTCCCTTTCCACAGAGCTGCTCTCTAGCCAGGTGGATCCCAGTCTGAGCTGCACTCCTGGATTATGTTTTCCCAGGTGCAAGACCTTACACTTGTCCTTGTTAAACTTCATAAGGTTCTTGTTAGCCCACTCTTCCAGCCTATCCAGATCTTCCTGCAGGGTGGCTCTCCCTTCCAGAGTGTCTACTTCCCCACTCAGTTTGGTGTCACCTGCAAACTTCATCAGGCTACACTTGATCCCATTATCCAGATCACTTATGAAGGTATTGAATAGCATTGGGCCCAATATCGATCCCTGGGGGACCCCACTTGTGACGGGTTGAAAAAGTTTGAAAAAGAGCCATTTACCACCACCCTTTGGGTGCAGCCCGTCAACCAATTCCTTTTTGACTGTAGTGTGGATTTTTACGATGTGTGGAGCCAGCCTAGATTTTGAAAGGTCTAATAGGTCCTAATTATTCAAAGATAACTTACTTCTGTTTGTAAACTAGATGGCTTGACAAAAATGAGGATGATGGTCAGATTGTCCGAGAATTAGTGCCTGCTGGGGAGTCACCAATGCTAAAAAGTGAGTTTAGCTTGGAAAAAAGAAGGTCTGGGTTTGAGCTGTGTATGCCAGGGGGGCTGACCCAGACTGGCCAAAGGGCTATTCCATACCATATGACGTCATGCTCAGTATATAAGCTGGGGGAAGAAGGAGGAAGGGGGGAACGTTCGGCGTGATGGCGTTTGTCTTCCGAAGTAACCGTTACGCGTGATGGAGCCCTGCTTTCCTGGGGATGGCTGAACACCTGCCTGCCCATGGGAAGTAGTGAATGAATTCCTTGTTTTGCTTTGTTTGCGTGCACGGCTTTTGCTTTACCTATTTAACTGTTCTATTTTATTTTACTTCGATTATTAAACTGTTCTTATCTCAACCCACGAGTTTTCTCCCTTTTACCCTTCTGATTCTCTCCCCCCTACCACCGGGGGGGGGAGTGAGCGAGCAGCTGTGTGGTGCTTAGTTGCTAGCTGGGGTTAAACCACGACACAGTTGGAAAAACATTTCTGAGTTTTCCATCTTAATTTCCTGAGATAGTATGAAAAATTTATGTCCTGGGCAGTGTAACACAGCACAAGGTGCTGTGCTTCTTCATTACAATATCAGTGGGTTCTACTTTTTTCACATTTACCTGCCCCAGCCCTGCACAAGCACACATCCTGTCCTGCTTGTATTACCTCATTGCCTGGAAGAGAGAGGCTGTTTGATAAATAAGGACCAAATCCCTACTGTCTATTTGACTTTTATCTGTAGATTTGTTTTCTTTTAAGGCTATGGTTAAAATTTGCTTTGGGATCCTGAGAAAAGATGTGGTTTTCCTCTGCTCTGTGTAACTCCCTCCCTTGTATTATATTAAGATGATCGTTTAACCACTCTATAGTTAATACTGAAATGAAATTCCCATTTAAGGCTCTATTTTGCACCCCTCTGACACTGGCATTATACTTGTAAAAGGGAAAACTATTAGGTTAGTCCTCAGTGAAGAGTTGTGTTATCTCACATTTGGTTTGGATAAGAGCAAATGGTCACCTATGTGGTCATTTGTTAAGACAAGGTAATTTAATTTTGAACCTGAGCCCTCAGGAATGTTGTTATCTGAGCTTCTCTGCTGATTTAATTGCTTTATTTTTGGACTAGTGATAAACTACAAGGTGTCTGTAGTTACCGGAGATGTGCGGGCCGCAGGCACCAATGCCAAAGTCTTCATGCAGATTTATGGTGAGACTGGCAAAACTGAATTGATCACCTTAGAAAACAGATCGAACAACTTTGAACAGGGAGCCACAGATATCTTCAAGGTATGATGAAGGCAGTTGTTGCTGCTTTTATGAGGGGAAAGAAATGACCAGCCAAAATTGAGACATAAAGAGGCTAATTGGCCCAATCATACAAAAACAATTGACTTTTTAACAAAATTGCCAGGTCTGTTTGTATCTGCTGTCCTCTATCCATATTTTTGGGAGATTTTGTATTTCTTTTGGGAGGTTTTGTGTTTCATGGAGTGACTTTAATCTTCTGAGGGACTGGTAGCAAAGGTGTCATGGAAGAACATGGTCTAATAGCAGCATTTGTTTACCTTTACTTTCAAAAGGAGGTACTCATGTTAGATATCAAAAGACCTTAAACTTATATTTTGAGCCTGACAACATGTTATTGTCCCTTTTCTTTATCTAGTTGGGGAAAAAGAAACCCCATACAGAATATAAGGAATCCTGGCTTTGCCTGTGGTCACACATGCCTTTTGCCACTGGTACATGTTGTCAGTCCAACCCTGCAGAGGTTTGTTGCTAATTTCTGTGAACGTGTGAGTGCCCCATGGATTTTACTACCTGTACCACTAGTCCAGCAAGCACTGCACAGTCACGGCGCTCAAGGTGTACAGCACACTCCTCCAGCTATCGGTCTGGCCAGCATTTAGGTTTATACTGCAGAGTCCACACCTCTTTCTGAGGAGCCCAACAGTAAGCAGAGTCTGCAGGGATAAAAAGCCTCAGGCATAACTCAGGTGTGTGAGCCAAGACCTGGCTAATCCAGCAAGAGGTCCTGGGCTGACAAGGCTGAGCAGCGGGTGTGCACTGCAGTGTGGTCGGGCATCCTCTCCTGAGTGGGACCTGGCTACGTTGGACCGCCGTCCTTTTCTGGCTTGGTTTCTTGGGTTTTCTGTCCGGAGAAACCAAGGTCTAGGGGAAAGGAACAGTCTTAGTTCTTGCCCTGATGTGAGGTTAGAGCAAAGACAGGATGCGCTGTCAGGGCATGTCAGAGCCACATCCTTCTGTATTGAAGTAACCTCAGGAGACACCAACATCTGGACAGTAAAGCACAGAGTCCAGATGGAAGCAGGATTTAAAGCACATCTGTCATATGTGCTCACAGCACAAGGATCAGCACAGTGATGCCTAAGTCTCCTTGTGAATTTGCAGTCTCACAGAGGTGGGATCCATCTCATCACAGTTAAGCACCTACTTGGAGCTAGTCATGGAAGCTCCCCTGAATCATCAAGACTGGGGTATCCTTCCTGTTGTCACTGGCCAAATGGAGGTGCCTTTATCCACAGCTTTACCACAGTTTTGTAATGTGTATTTTTGAGATCAGTTCACCTCCTCCTGCCTCAGTTTCTTGCTTTATAGAATGGAGTTAGTGATGCTTATCCATTTTTAACGAGTTCTTTGGGATTTAAGATGACAAGCACCTTTATTAATGCTTGCTTTTTTAAGACTCTGTAATTTTATGACAAGGTTTCTCTGCTTTTAAAGGAAATAATCTTTCCAAAATTTATGAGTAAAAGCTATTAGCCAATATCAGATTTATAATAAAGCCATATGTACAGTGTTCTGTTTACATAGCCATGTTTATATCCTCTCTCAGATATTTATTGCCAGACTTTAAAGTTCTGCCCATTTCCTGTGATTTTTTTTATAAGCATACAAGGCAGAAGCTCTGAAGCATTAATAGACAGATCCTCTATCTCTTTCATGATATGAATATTTACAGAAAGATATGGGCAAGAATAAGATTCTGTGAGCTACACACTAATAGGAAATGCCATCAGTTATAGACAGGGCATGCAGGATGATTATAGCAAATCTAAGGGTAAAGCTGTGTAAGGAAAGACACATTCTTTATGCCAGGACAGCTGGATCAATTTTAGTTTTCTGATAAGCATCTTGTGTGCAATTGATTTTGTTTTAATCTACTATAGAAAAAATGCTTCTAGACTGAAACCTTATATGCCAAGTTACCAGTTTTCAGCCTGAAGCAAATGTTTGCAAATTTTATGAAATAAACACTGCCTAACAGCATAAGCAATCATCAGAAACAAGTCATTGGTTGTTGAAGGATTGCATGGAGTAAAACCTTCTATCCAACTTCATTAGGTAGTAATCCAGACAAATAATCTAAACCAATAAGGTTTTGTATCATCTGCTGTATTGACTACAGAGACGGAAATCTTCCTACTGATACAGCCTTCTGCCACTGATGCATTGTAATCACTAATGATTGTACCCTCTCTGCTCACTAGCGAAGTGAGAAGGTACTCTCCTAATTTTTCAGATGAAAAGTAAGGAGAAGGGCAGTCCAAGCCCATGGTCCATGTCAGAGATCAGGTTATCTGAGTCCAAGTTTACTGACTTTTCACTATACCATTATTGCTTCTTGCTTGGTTCATGTCTTGTGCTAAGTATTGTGTATCTTATTATTTATTTAGAATCATAGAATCATAGAATCATTTAGGTCAGAAAAGACCTTTAAAATCATCGAGTCCAACTGTTAACCTAAGACTGCCAAGTTCACCACTAAACCATGTCTCTAAGCACCACATCCACACATCTTTTAAATACCTCCAGGGATGGGGACTCAACCACTTCCCTGGGCAGCCTGGTCCAATGCCTGACTACCCTTTCAGTGAAGAAGTTTTTCCTAATATCCAATCTAAACCTCCCCTGGTGCAACTTGAGGCCATTTCCTCTCATCCTGTTGCTTGCTACCTGGGAGAAGAGACCAACCCCCACCTCGCTACAACCTCCTTTCAGGTAGTTGTAGAGAGTGATAAGGTCTCCCCTCAGCCTCCTCTTCTCCAGACTAAACAACCCCAGTTCCCTCAGCCGCTCCTCATAAGACTTGTTCTCCAGACCCTTCACCAGCCTTGTTGCCCTTCTCTGGACACGCTCCAGCACCTCGATATCCTTCTTGTAGTGACGGGCCCAAAACTGAACACAGCACTCGAGGTGCGGCCTCACCAGTGCCGAGTACAAGGGGACGATCACTTCCCTAGTCCTGCTGGCCACACTATTTCTGATACAAGCCAGGATGCTATTGGGCCTCTTGGCCACCTGGGCACACTGCCGGCTCATACTCAGCCAGCTGCCGACCAACACCCCCAGGTCCTTTTCCACCAGGCAGCTCTCCAGCCACTCTTCCCCAAGCCTGTAGTGTTGCATGGGGTTGTTGTGAGCCAAGCGCAGGACCCGGCACTTAGCCTTGTTGAACCTCATACAGTTGTCCTCGGCCCATCAATCCAGCCTGTCCAGGTCCCTCTGTAGAGTCTTCCTACCCTCCAGCAGATCGACACTTCCACCCAATTTGGTGTCGTTTGCAACCTTACTGAGGGTGCACTCAATCCCTTCGTCCAGTTCATCGATAAAGATATTAAACAGAACTGGCCCCAGTACTGAGCCCTGGGGAACACCACTTGTGACTGGCCACCAATTGGATTTAACTCCATTTACCACAACTCTTTGGGCCCAGGCATCCAGCCAGTTTTTTACCCAGCGAAGTGTACGCCCATCCAAGCCACAAGCAGCCAGCTTCTCCAGGAGAATGCTGTGGGAAACAGTGTCAAAGGCTTTACTAAAGTCTAGGTAGACAACATCCACAGCCTTCCCCTCATCTACTAAGCGGGTCACCTTGTCATAGAAGGAGACCAGGTTAGTCAAGGAGGACCTGCCTTTCATAAACCCATACTGACTGGGCCTGATCCCCTGGTTGTCCCGTACATGCTGCATGATGGCACTCAGGATGATCTGCTCCATGACCTTGCCTGGCACCGAGGACAGGCTGACAGGCCTGTAGTTCCCTGTATCCTCCTTTCAGCAGTTCCTGTAGATGGGCATCACATTTGCTAACTTCAAGTCAACTGGGACCTCCCCAGTTAGCCAGGACTGCTGATACATGATGGAGAGTGGTTTAGTGAGGACCTCTGCCAGCTCCCTCAGTACCCTTGGGTGGATCCCATCTGGCCCCATAGACTTGTGTGTGTCTAAGTGGTGTAGCAGGTCACTGACCATTTCCCCTTGGATTATGGGGGCTTCATTCTGCTCCCTGTCTCTGTCTTCCAGCTCAGGGGAGGGGTAACCTGAGAACAACTGGTCTTACTGTTAAAGACTGAGACAAAGAAGGCATTAAGTACCTCAGCCTTTTCCTAACCCTTTGTCACTATGCTTGCCCCTGAATCCAGTAAAGGATGGAGATTGTCCTTAGCCCTCCTTTTGTTGCTAAAGTATTTATAGAAACATTTTTTATGTCTTTTTCAGCAGTAGCCAGATGAAATTCTAGTTGGGCTTTGACCCTTCTAATTTTCTCCCTGCATAACCTCATGACATCCTTGTAGTCCTCTCCATTTAAAAAAGAACTCAGGCACTGAGAATCTGATAACCTAATATGATATTTTGGCATATTCACCTTTAATGCCAACATAGAGACAATACTGGTGAGGAAAGCAATGGAGAAGTAGGGAGCCCAGTAAATATGAATTCAGCTCCTGTCCTCACCGTGGTTGTTCTGAATGTCTTCAGCTCAGTTTGTTCAGATGAGAGTGGGTGATGGGCATTATAAAAGAATAAAACAGGAAGGAAAAAATAAAGGTAAACTTCCATAAAAAAATTGATCTTTTCCTTGCTTAGATAGTTTTGGGTGATAGAGGCGATGCTCCTCATTTTTAAGAATGCACTTTATGAAGTTGAGATATCTTGTATCCTCCTGGATGCTGACTTTCCCTCTGTGGCAGAGAGAGGCTGCAGATGTTGGCAAGATTTATAAGATTCGGATAGGCCATGATGGGAAAGGCATTGGGGATGGCTGGTTCTTGGAAAGTGTGGTGCTGAAGCGGCTTGCCATGAAGAAGGAGTCTGATAAAAAGAAGAAGAAGAAAAAGAAGAAGTGTGATGAGGAGGAAGAAGTGGAGACCAACATGGAAGAAGTAATGGATGTCTATACGTTTGTGGCACACCGCTGGTTGGCGAAAGATGAAGGAGATAAGGAGCTTGTGGTGGAGCTGGTGCCTGATGGAGAGTCTGCCCTGGAGGGTAAATATCAGAGGGAATGTGCATGTGTGTGCGTGCATACAGCAGTTGCATAAAGGATGATAACCACACTGTGGAGCTTTGCAGGACCATTTATGGCCCCCAGCCATCCCATTGCCCCAGGCCTGCAGCGTAAGTTACACTGTGAGCTGGTTGATCAGATCTCAGGAGGAAGAGGACAGTGGTTAAACTCAGGCAGAGGATGGAGGAGATAGACTGAAATGGGAGTATCCTAAAGGATTGCTATAGGATTCTCCAAGGCTTGTCTGGGGAACTTGGGTCACAAGTCCCACAAGTTACCACTGTGGCTAGAAGTTTAGCAAGCTTTAGATATTTATTTGGTTAATGAGAAGGCCTAGAGAAAGGTGGAGCCTCTCATGTTTTAAGACACAGGCAAACATTTTAAGAAACTCCAGACAAAACCTTTCTTAAAGCTGACTGTGCCAGCATTTTTGGGCTACCCACTTTCATGGTCAGCCACAGATATGATGAAATATGGCTATTTCTGGGCTCTTCCTGATCTCCCTTTGCAATTTTATTTGCAGAGAATACTTACGAAGTCCGTGTTCTCACTGGGAATGTGTGGGGGGCTGGGACGGATGCTAATGTCTTCTTGAGCATCTATGGCGTAGAAAGAGGAGACACGGGTGAGCGCCAGCTGAAAAGGTCGAATAACCTCAACAAGTTTGAAAAGGGCCAGGTAATGCATGAACTCAACTCACTCAAGCAAGAAGGAGGCTGGCAGAGCTCTCTCAGTTACACTGGCCATTGATTACAGTCTCTTCTCTGCAAGGCTTGGCTTCTTCTTTCAGCTTAAAGCTCGGATGTGTTTTATTTCTTAAATATATTATTTAAAGCAAAATGCCTCAAAACATTGTCCAGGGAAAATTCATTTGAATAATAAGCTGAACACCAATTCTACATTGGAGCCACCTTTTGCATCTGCTTCCTGCAAGCATTCTGGTGATAATGTTTCCTGCCAGGAATACTTGAAAACCACAAACTTAAAATCAATGTTGGAGAGCATTTGTGAGGCAGTTCAAATATGTCAGTATTTAGATTGCAAATACACTTAGAATCTAAATGTTCTACTCCACCAGTCAGGGAATAAAAGCAATATCACATGATGTGCTATAATTACATTATAATCTAATGCAATTAAATAACATCTCTTGTAGATTGAATATTTGCCATAAAAATGTTTATGAACAATTAACAAGCTACTATTATAGCCAAGAATTTTTCAAGGAATAATTTTGAATAACGAAAAATTACAGAAACAATAAGCAGCTGTGGAAAACTTGAGATCAGAAAAAAGAGCCCAAGGTTGTTAAATAAGCTGTTAGCTGTGATTTATGAGCTTGGCACCAGTGAAACTGCAACCTGCACATGGTTCTTCATTCAGTGGGAAGAGCTCCAAACTGCAAATGTAACGCTCTCTGCCCTCGGGAGTAGAAACCCAAAGTCTACCAACAAGTTAATCACATTAAGATGTTTAAAGTATTATGATAACAAGGACCATCCTGTCACACTAATACAGCTAATAAATGAACTTCATGGTTGTAGTAAATGACAAGAGGAAAAAAGTCTGTGGTTTCCAAAGTCTCCATGGTAAAGCACATGGAGGTACACAGGAGAGTTTCTGTGGAATCAATACATTTGTGTCCAGTTCCAGATTCAATCTGGGGGAAAATGCTAAGCCTGAAAGGAATGAGATTTAGGAGAGATGAGTTAAACCTAGAGGAAGCTGAAATGGGGATGAGGTAAAGAAAGGAGCGAAGGGTTGTGCAGCTCCATGGCTGTTACTGCCTTGTAGGAGCCAAGCATGAATGGGAGAGCTCACAGCTCTGTAGTTATTTTAGTACATCTATCCTAAGAATACAAGGGAGACTTACAAATACCTTTTGTTTTCATGGGAAAAAAATTACTCTGGCCCAGTTACTGCCTCTCTTTCCCCCTTTCTGGGAAACACAGTCATTTACCTCTTTCCTCCTGTGCAGGTGGATGTGTTCACCATCAAAGCCATTGACCTGGGTGAGCTGAAGAAGCTGCAGATCCACCACAATAACTCTGGTGCTAGCCCAAGCTGGTTCCTGGAGAAGGTAGGAATTGTTGCCCTCAAGGAGAGCACCACATGAGCAGCCTATCACACCCTTTTCATACAGTCAGAAAAGGGGGCATGTTCTCAGGAGCGTGAGTTCCCTGACCTCACATTTTGTTTGTCTTTTGTACCTAATGCAAAGATCTGGGCCAAAAGTAAGTCCTGATCTAAGCAAACTCCCATGATTTTCACAGATGGCTGGAGGAGCAAAGCCTAGGCTGTTAGAAACCTGAAATACAGGCTTGCCTTGAGCTGGAACATGCTTGAAGTTACATGCTTAAAAGTTGCACAATGCTCTGGTGGGTGGGACTGCTCATAAGAGCCTCAAGATGGGTCCACTATTCATAAACATAAAATGCCTGGGAGACTGGAGGTTCCCTCGAGTTATTTAACTTTTTCGGGGAGTGAAAACTGAAAGGAATCAATCATATGGGGCTGACAGCTCAGAAACAGCCCTTTTTAGTAAGTAAGTGCTCATTAACCTATTTATGGATTTAGTTCCCACAAACAATACCAGAGCTCAAGGATGAAAATAGATGTATTGTTCAGCTTTGAGTAATCTTGTTTTTTTAAGTAGCCTTTGATCTGTGCTTGTTTATGTTATTAAAGCCTGTGAAGTCCTTTGTAAGTGCTGGGTGCTGCTGTCATTCTTGTAGGTATTATTTTCCATGCCAGCAGTGGTTAGCAGTTGAGGAAGATGACGGTCAGATTGTCTAGGAGCTGGTCCCAGTGGATGAAGCATTTGTAAAGAAAGATTTGGAAAATGATGGCCAGTCTCTTGCAATGCTGGGCCTGCAACAGAAAGGTTTATGTTAGCCTTGTATTTCTTGCAGTGTGGGTTTGAAAAGGAACCAAATTATTAGCACTGCTGAGGGCATTAGCAGTTAGCGTTCACTGGGCTGTTAGTAATTCTGCTCCGACCATGAAGTTTTCAGGTGTGAATGAATTGTGAAGTGCGTGTCAGCCAGTGACGAGTGGACACTCCTCATTTTTAGGTGATTTAATCATCTTGCAAGATTGGACCCAAAGTGAGAAAGCTAGGAAGATGGATAACATGTTCAGTCATCATCTCTCAACTGAAATGCACATTCGTTGCTAATATCTAAGGTATAAATCCCAGCCATTTCACATCATGGACTGGAATGGTTAAACATTTCAACATGAAACCGAGCAGAGAGCAAACATGACCAGAGAAAGGGAAGGTACCTAAATTTGTCTCACTTTCCATCTTGTTGCTTGCGTCCATTGTCCTCCGAAATAACTTTGTCTCTATTGTACATAATTTTGCACAGTAACCGCAGAGCAATGACACACTCCTGGATCTGATGCTGAAAGGTGCTGAGGGCCCAGCACTTCCATTGGCTTCACTGCCAGTGAAAGGTCTTAAACTCCCCCCTCAGATGCTTTTGAATACATGAATAGTTTCCACAAATTGTATAGCCGGCAAATCTCCACAAATTGGATAGCTCTTTGGTTCAGGAGGACCTTCTGGCTGACCAGCATTTTGGAAACATGTGTCTAACGATGGAAGAAAGATGCCAGTTTGGAAATCTTGAACATGTTTTTGCAGTGCAGTGAAGATGGTATTAGACTTTTCCACAATTTTTATGAGTTTGTTGCGCTTGCTAGATGATGGTGCAACAGAAACCTCCCTAATGATACTATTGTGAAGGGTGCATTCATGCGTATGAACCATATATGTCAACATGCACATACTTTCTGGTATGTGTTATATGCATATATATTATTTGGTGCTATTAGAATAAAGGTGGGGTGGGGTGGGTTTTTTTAATGAAATAGCATTATAGGCAGAGGCAGATTCAAAGAGACTTATGGATTCCCAGGAAGCAAATGGGAAGGCTTGAGCACATTTCTTATCTGTAGATATGCAGACAAATGTACTGAATGACTGGAGCAGCAGCAGACTCTGCAACCAGATAGCCCAGCTCACCCCAGGAGCTACCACAGCATACAACAGGAATTAGAGATTACAACACGATTGTAATCAGTCAAAAGAAAACCCAAACCAAACACATATATGCAATGAAAAGTAGAGTTAATTCCTGCTCAGACTTCACACTCTTAAATTAAGATATTTTATCTGACAGCTAAATCAACAACATACACTGTGAAAGTGAAAACCGGGGACAAGAAGAATGCTGGGACAGATGCCAACGTCTTCATCACTCTCTATGGAAGTAAAGATGATACAGGTATGGCTTCACGTGACGGAACAGGATAATGCCTCACTGATGGATACCTGAAAAGACAGGTCATGATTTCCTTTTGGTTCCTCAATACCCATTCCTCACTCCTTTTTAGCACAGCTTCATGTTCTTGCTGTTTCCACATACATCGCGATTACTGGGAGCATACCACCAGCTGCTGTAAATCACTGTCAAACATTGCAATGCTGATTTGCACCAGCTGCCGATCTAAAGGCTTTAATTGCAATTATAGAAACAGCACAGTTGACTGGGACTACATTACTGAGTAGTGAATGCGGTGAATGATTTTCTTTCCTCAGCAGTGAATCAGCATGATCCTAAAATCCAGCTCTCCTCTGCCTCTTTGAGTGGCCCAGAAGTATTTAATCAGCTGATGAGCAAATCCTCTTGGAAGCAGCTGAGCTCTGTGAGAGTGACAGGGAACTGATGGGTCGCACCCCTTTCTTTAACTGTGAACACAGCACAACAGCATTGTCCCTGTGGCACTACCAGAGGATCACTCAAGAAAGGAATTATGTCTATTTTGGGTGTTGATACAGATTTGGGTTCGGAGGGAGGTAGGGACAAAGCTCAGATCTTGAGAGGAAAAGCCATTTTTTACATTTAGCCATTTCCCCTGTTACACTGTTGACATTCCCAGAGGATTTGTTTCACATGCTGAACAATGTCCTTTTGCATCACCGCAACAGGAACAGTCAGCCTAAAGGCCTCAAAGATTAACAAGAACAAATTTGAGCGTGGGAAGGTAGATGAGTTTACAGTGGAATCTGTGGACATTGGAGACCTGAAAAAAATCAAGATAGGCCATGACAATAAAGGTAAGATAATCTGCTTTGTAATGTAGTATTTCTAGTGCATTCGGCACATTGCTGTATAAAATAACCTGCCTCCAAGACCCCAAACGTAATTTACCTTTTAGCGACAGATCCTTGCTGTCACTTTGGCTGTTGCTGCTACTGTCTTTGCTCCTAATACCATGCTCATGGCTGTGACAATAAGAGTACAGTGGTGGCAACCTGCAGGTACCTTTACAACCTCTCTCTCTGTAAGAGGCTCTTTAGCTTTGCAGCCACATCTTTAGAAAGATTTCTCATATATCACAAAACCTGGTAGTTTTTCTTGTTCTACATGGGACCTATAGAGTTACCTCATTTCTTTCATCAATATTTTTGTTGTTTTCATCATGAAGTCCTAGCTGCTGCTTAGACAGAGATGTGTCTCTACTTAAAACCAGGGAAGCAGTGGAATGACACATGGATTCCTTCTTCATAGGGCACCAAAGGACATGTTTGTGGATAACTCCTTTGTCTTATTACAAAGGCAAATTAATCGAAGTGATGGAGTAATTAGCACCTCCACATGTGCATCTTTAACCTGACACATATAGAAATGTAAAGCACATTACCTCAAACCTGGACAATTGCTTACAATGATCTTTATGGTATCTATTCTATTTTTCCATTGGCAAAAGAGAGGAAGACTTATTTCTCAGAGGTCTGGAATGTAATGATTCATTTGCTGTTGTCTGTAAAGGCTTTGTAGGTTATTCGCTGTTATCTCTCCAACCACAGGTAATTCAACTGGCTGGTTTCTGGAATGGGTGGAGATTGATGCCCCGTCACTGGGACAGTGCCTCAAGTTCCCTTGTGGCCATTGGCTGGATAAATCGGAGGATGATGGAGCCATTGAGAGAATTATCTTCCCTGCAGAACTGCAGACAACAGAATATATCCCATGTGAGCAGAATGCCATTTCCCCAGGATACACCCATCATTACAGAAGATAAAATCTCACGAGCTCATGCAGTTTTATAGGCTTGGCCTTTCCCTTGAATTGGCTTCGAAAAATTTATAAATACATCACATGCCAACTATTCCAATTACTACAAGAAGGTTCCTCTGGGTGCTCTAGACTAACATTTCCTGTATTTCCCAAACCAGAGAGTCATTAGAAGCCATGTGGCTGTGTATGATTGTCTTTTTGCTCCCTCTTGCCCTTTCATCTCCAAGTCCTCAGCCCATTCCAAGCTGTCTTCCTTGTCTCCAGTTTCCCTTTGATCTCGTTCCATTCTAATATTGCTGTTCCTATTGTCAAAGCAGACACTTTAGTCTTGCTTTCAAGCCTTGGTTCCCCCAGTGCCTTTGGCATTGCACACACCTCTCTTGCTGAAAGACCCTCTTCCAGAGTTTCTTTGGTGTGGTACTTTTCTGATAGTGTTGCAGCAGTCTGCCTCTTTTAGCGTTCTCCAATTTTTCCACTTCGCTCCCCTCTAAATTGATGTTTGGGGTAAACCCAGTGTCTTTTGGGAGCTCCTTCTGAGTACTGATCTTATAATTTTAAAGTCTGCTATAGCACCTTAAACTCTATTCAGGCAACTTCTTTTCCTGTCTCCAGAACATTGAGAATCAGATAACATGGCTTTCTTGAAATAAATGACTGGAAACATTATTTTGCTTGTTCTGTAGCCCTCTTTTTCCCTTTTCACATGTGCATCCTTGACTGTGTGCAGGGAACTCACAGCCCTGGGACTGTATTTGACTTGTCCCTCCCTGATCTGCTTCATTTCAAGTTGTTGACAAATATTTCCTGGCCCACCTTCAGGGGACTATCAAAATTGCATTTTCCCTTCATTAGGTTGGATGCCACAATGATGAGGGTTAAGGTCTGGAACGTGAGAGTTGATTTCCACCCCATGCCCTGCCAGGTGCTTCCTAGGTCACTCTGGACAAGTGATAAGTTGTTCTCACCAAAGATGTCTCCTATCTCATTGCATCCCTCATTGTATGCATTGATGGTATCAAAAGCCTTACCTTCTGCAGTTCCTTATTTAGACATCGAAAGTTAGAGCTGCCCAATCTCTCTTTTTCAGCCTCAGTTTCCTTCTCCATAAGTAGTTGTGAGAATAACCACACAGAAGACTATCAGCTGCTTTGGCTCCTTCTTTTTTACTGTCAGCACCGTGGTTCATGTTAAAGGTCTCTTTCACACTCACTGGCCTACCCTCCAATGTCAAGGTCCTCATATCTGGCAGTCTGTAAGCTAAAATCATCTTTCTTCTCTGAGGATCTGGCAACATCATCTCTTTGTGCCTTCCCCATGCTTTGACCAAGTTATTTTTTATTTCTCATGTCTTGCTTTCTTTACATAAACTGTCTGGAGCAGAGGATTGGATACTCTTGGCTCCCTTCCTCACTTTTGTCAGTCAACTGGAAGATATAATAGTCTTTATGTTTGAAAAAATAAATTTGTAGATAGATATAGTGAATACTTTCATAGGAGCGAATATAGCCCAGAGATCTTGTATGTGCTTTTAATATCAGGTTTTTTCCATTTTATCCCAGTCGATATATATTTTGATGCAGATGTTGACTATATAATTTATTAATGTCCCTGCATATTACAATGATGTAAGAGTTTCTGGCATACCATACCTTTGAGTACATAGGTTGTGTAAACCTGATTTTTGTCAGACGTCCACATTCAGCCTTTGAAAATAGTCAGGCCTCTCTGGCAAAAAGGTTGCACCAGACTCAGTGTCAGCTTAGGCTGTTTCACCATTTAAACTGTTCCCGCTGTGCTATTTACTGCATTCTGGTTTCCTGACTATCAACCTGGGGGTTTCAGTTTGCCAGAGGTATCTAAAACAGTTTGATTTGTTTTATGATGACTCGTGCCAGAATTGTTCACACCGAACAAACGATGAAAACATGTCATTGGCAGTCCAATTAAACTCATGCCTGTGAGGATACAACTTTAAAAGTGCCACATAAATGAAATGGGAGTCTGACAGCTGAAAGTTGTGCTGCTAGTGACCTTGTTACAGTGCTGCTTTGCTGATTCAGTTCTAAGCTGACGTTAATATTCAAGCAACAAGAGCAAGTGCCACGGACTTCAGCAGAGAAGATCATTTTTAATTCATAATGCGTAGCATGTGATTTTTGGTCTCCAGGATTTGTTTTTCCCCTCTTACATATTGGAGAAGCTATTCCAGTTTACCTGCAGCACAGCAGAGCAGATTTCTTTGAGTTGGACAGAAAGAATATTAAGTACCTCCAGGCTGACTCTCTGTAGAAGAAAACTTCTTCATCTCTGTTCTCCTGAGAGACGTATTTAGAAAGCCTGTGTTTTTAATGAATGATTAGTCTCTGATACGCATAATCAGAGTTACTCCAACAGTAACAGATATGGTGCCAGAAACCTTCTCCCTACCCTAACAGAGATGCTGAATCTGAAATATAGCACAAAGTACTGTAGTGTAAATAGCAAAGATGACTGAAGTCGATGCAGTGTAGGAGGATGAAGATGACAAGCAACTGAGAAGATTGTAGTGAGGGATGGGAAACGGTGGAAACTGAGTAGGTGGTGTATGGGAGAGGGATGGCCAGGAGCAGATCCTAGTAATAGCGCTGGGTGTCAAAGGCTGTCCTTATGGGCAGCGACATGGACTACAAGGATTGTGTCTGCTTGCGGCAGGAGAAGTCCCTACAGCTAATTGGTGGTGCCCAAGTCTTACCTGGCATTTTTCATCTATAGATTTCAGAAAGGATTTAAAAGAGATAGGGACAGGATTCAGTTTTCCAGATGGCACACCTGGATTCACATGTCCTCATGACATTGGAGTGTCTGATTTCCTGTTATCATCAATAGATGTTTGGTCGTTCACAGACAGTTATTTACAGAATGATTCAGCTGACCCTGAGGAATATGCCTGCATTTGCTTGTCTTTCTCCAAACTCTACTGACTTTAGTGATTACATCTGGAGATGTACACATCTATTTGACGTGCAGACATCTGTACATAGGTCTCTTACTCTGTGAGCTAAACACCATCTCAACTTGGAAACTGAGATGGCAAGTGACTTGACTAAGGATATTCAGCAAATCTGTAGCAGAGCGAGGAACAGAGCCCAAGTCTTATTCCTGGGTCAGTCTTATTCCTGAGCAAGTCCGAGTCATGCTCCATCAGGACTCAGGACTGAGAAGCTGTGAAGATAGAACAGGACAAAAGGAGGCATCAGATTTTGGGGTCATGGGGCATTCTGGAGAAACCAAGGGAACAGAATAAGGATGTATTTAGGGGCTGATCCTTACTGTTCTGCATTCACCATTGATCTGGTAGTAATTTAACCTGTTTGCCTTGGTGTTAAGGAGAAGGTGGTACCAAGAGAAAACTAGATCACAGTAGACAGCAGAGCGTTTTATTTCTTTTCCTTTTGATTTATTTTTGTCGCTTGTTTAGTAATAAACATAATAGGAAATTTTTTATCAATAATGCTATCTTGAATATGTATATACTGCCTCCAGTTGGCTTAACGTCATCCATCTGTCTAGTTGCTCAAAAATTTGTGAATTCATGTTTTGCTTTAAGACTTGAGCTGTTGAAGTAAATCCTTTTTCAGTAACTTTAGATGGCAGGTATAAATATATTGAGTGCTTTCTGATCATGTGATTAACCCCAAAATCTCAGTAAATGAACATGCATCAAGGTCAATTGGCCTTACAGGGTTAAAGGAAATTCCTCTGGATTCTTGTAGTACTGACCAGCTTGATAACTAAATGACCACAAGTGTGTGATTCCTACCCTGTCCTCTTTAACTGTTGAGTTTTCTAATCCAGATTTTGTCTCATTAAAATGTTCTTAGGAGCACTGGTATACTGCTTACTAACTTTTGTTGGTTTGTTTTAATTTTCTGCCATTTCCCAAATCAGTTGTCCCTTATGAGATCACGGTCTACACCAGTGACATCTTTGGAGCTGGCACGGATGCAGATGTTTTCGTTGTTCTCTATGGAAGCGATGGGATCTGCACTCAGCAGAAATCCCTGTGCCTCAACAAGAGAGAGCAAAGGATGTATTTTGAAAGGAACTCAGTGAATCAGTTCATTGTGGAGGTAAGATCAAAGATGCTCACTCTCATCTTAGGTTGCCCTAAGGGGACTAAGAAGAGAAAACAGAGTGAAGTGGGAACTTTTGCTCTTTTAGGGAAAGCTATTCAGCTCTTTTACTCAAAGAATGTGGGTTCAAAACTCTGTTCTGCAATAGACTTACTCACTTTTTTCACTGACCTCCAGTTAGCAGCAACTCAAAGGTATCAAATGAGTGAGCTCATTTACATCTACAATATTCAGCAATTCCTATTTGTAATATATTGTTATTGCTGAGAATTTGAGAGAGGCAAAAATATAGGCAGTCCTGCTCTGGCCTATCCTTTTGGTACTGCTTCATGTCCTCACCTTCCTTCCCTGGGTGCAACACCAACACTGACTTTGTAGAGGACCGCATAACCTCTTTATGTTTTGAGTTTGGTTTGTTTTTGTAAAATAATTGAAGGCAAATCTTAAACCAAACTTTTTAACAAGTTAAAATGCTTCCAGCCCAGATTGTTGTTATATGGCATGAATCATAAAATAAATCCCCAGTGTGATTCCTTAAAAACAAAGAATAAGACTTATTTTGGTGGAGTTTCCGCACAGTTTTTCGTAATAAAGGTTGCATTAATCCAGAAGTATAAATCTTAAACTGAGTGTTATTGTTATTTCTTTATTCCATAAGATTTATTTTAGGTTTGGTAGAATCTGAAACATGAGTACTTTTCTTAGATGAAGTGAGTGAAAATACAGTTTGTTCTCCAGATTTATAACATCATATTAACATGTCCCCAAACTTCATTCTCTCTTCGCCAGTTCCTCTTGCTGCAGGAGATGGGGATGAAGCCAAATATATTCTTCTTTCACCTACTTGTGTAGAGCCATAATTTGGAGTCCAACAGACCTTAGAAACAATTTTGGGATTCAGTTCGAGAAACCCCTCTGTGCATCATGCTAGAGCACTCCACTGCCGATCATGCCAGCCCCGGAGCTGCTCACCTCGGCGATAGACCCCATCTTAGCTGACATTCCTTCAAGATGCAGCTTCCTTAATCTCGAGGTTTAACCCCAGCTAGCAACTAAGCACCACGCAGCCGCTCGCTCACTCCCCCACCGGTGGGATGGGGGAGAGAATCAGAAGGGCAAAAGGGGAAAACTCGTGGGTTGAGATAAAAACAGCTTAATAACTAAAGTAAAATAAGAATAGAACAGTAGTAATAGTAATAATAACAATAATAATAAAAACAAGTAATAATAGTACAACAGTAATACAAAGCCAGCAATACACTGTACAATGGCTCACCACCCGCCAACTAATGCCCAGCCCATCCCCCAAGCAGTGATCGTTGCCCCTCCCCCAGCCAACTCCCCCCGCTCATATACTGACCATGAAGTCATGTGGTATGGAATAACCCCTGGGCCAGTCTGGGTCAGCTGTCCTGGCTGTGCCCCCTCCCAGCTTCTTGTGTACCTGGCAGAGCATGGGAAGCTGAAAAGTCCTTGACCAGTGTGAGCGCCACTTAGCAACTACTTAGTGTCCTGGTTTCAGCTGGGATAGAGTTAGTTTTCTTCTTAGTAGCTGGTAGAGCGCTGTGTTTTGGATTTAGGATGAGAATAATGTTGATAACGCACTGATGTTTTGGTTCTTGCTGAGCAGAGTTTACACTAGTCAAGGACTTTTCAGCTTCTTGTGCTCTGCCAGGTGCATAAGAAGCTGGGAGGGAGCATAGCTAGGACAGCTGACCCAGACTGGCCACAGGGCTATTCCATACCATATGACATCATGCTCAGTATATAAGCTGGGGGAAGAAGAAGGAAGGGGGGGACATTGGGTGTGATGGCGTTTGTCTTCCCAAGTAACCGTTACACATGATGGAGCCCTGCTTTCCTGAGGATGGCTGAACACCTGCCTGCCACTGGGAAGTAATGAATGAATTCCTTGCTTTGCTTGCGCGCGCGGCTTTTGCTTTACCCATTAAACTGTCTTTATCTCAACCCATGAGTTTTCTCACTTCTACTCTTCCGATTCTCTCCCCCCTACCACCGGGGGGGGGAGTGAGCGAGCGGCTGTGTGGTGCTTAGTTGCTGGCTGGGGTTAAACCACGACACTTAGCAAGAACCAAAACATCAGTGTATCATCGACATTGTTCTCATCCTAAACCCAAAACACAGCCCCATACCGGCTACCAAGAAGAAAATTAACTCCATCCCAGCTGAAACCAGGACAGTATCCACCCCTTATTCCATAACATTTATGTCATGCCCAGGTCCCACATTATCCAACACACCCTCATTAACCACTACCCCCTTCCTTTCCTTTGATACAATACACGAGTATCATTCCCTTAGTCTATATGCTATCCCTCTAGAACGTTTGTTGAGTTCATTTAGTTTATGACTTTGGGATTCATCTGTCATAACGGTCTGTCTGGGCAGGAGAGGTAGTGTGCGGTGTTGGATTGTAGCATGCTAAAGCCAGTTCTGGTTCTATCACCTCTGCACTTTGCTCAGTTTCCTCAAAGTTCGTTCTTCATTAATTTGGGTGATTCTTACTGTATACCGTTGATATGGCATATAGCAACCATAGAAGTGATGACATCCAGTATTATATAGCAACAAACATTATACAATTCAGTTCATTGGCTATTTTCACCCAAAATCAAGTCTCCTTGAGGTACACATCAGACTTCCCAATCCTCCCACATCACCCACGAAGTGCACCCAGGTCCTTGAGCAAAAGCAATCCCACGAATGGGTTTACCTCTGCCTGAGGCAGGAGTAACCCAGACTGTCTTCCCCAGCATATTTTTTAGGTGCACTACAGGGACTTTATCCCCTTCCACAGTACATAAAAGTTTTGATTGGGCAGGGCCAGCTCGATTGGCAGATCCTCTGGTGTTGACTAACCAGGTGGCCTTTGCTAAATGTGTATCCCAATGTTTGAATGTCCCACCACCCATTGGTGCATGATAGGGGATGTGATATACCCACTCAATGCCATGCTCTTTGGCCCAGGTGTCTATGAGGCTGTTTCAGAAATGAGTTCCATTGTCTGACTCAATTCTTTCTGGGGTGCCATGTCGCCATAGGACTTGCTTTTCAAGACCCAGGATAGTGTTCCGGGCGGTGGCATGGGGCACGGGATATGTTTCCAGCCATCCGGTGGTTGCTTCCACCATTGTAAGCACATGGCGCTTGCCTTGGCAGGTTTGTGGGAGTGTGATCTAATCAATCTGCCAGGCCTCCCCATATTGATATTTCAGCCATCGTCCTCCATACCAGAGAGGCTTGAACCACTTGGCTTGCTTGATTGCAGCGCACGTTTCGCATTCATGGATAACCTGTGCAATAGTGTCCATGGTCAAGTCCACCCCTCGATCACAAGCCCATCTATTGGTTGCATCTCTTCCTTGATGGCCTGAGGTGTCATGGGCCCATCAAGCTAGGAATAATTCACCCTTATGTTGCCAGTCCAGATCCACCAGAGCCACTTCAATCTTAGGAGCCTGATCCACCTGCTGATTGTTTTGATGTTTTTCAGTGGCCCGACTCTTGGGTACATGAGCATCTACGTGACATACTTTTACAACCAGGTTCTCTACCCGGGCAGCAATATCTTGCCACAGTGTGGCAGCCCAGATGGGTTTGCCTCTGTGCTGCCAGTTGCTCTGCTTCCATTGCTGTAACCACCCCCACAGGGCATTTGCCACCATCCACGAGTCAGTATAGAGATAGAGCATTGGCCACTTTTCTCGTTCAGCAATATCTAAAGCCAGCTGGATGGCTTTCACCTCTGCAAACTCACTCAATTCACCTTCTCCTTCAGCAGTTTCTGCAACTTGTTGTGCAGGACTCCATACAGCAGCTCTCCACCTCCAATGCTTCCCCACAAGACGACAGGACCCATCAGTGAACAGGGCATATTGCTTCTCATTTTCTGGCAGTTTATGATATGGTAGGGCCTCCTTAGCACGCGTCACCTCCTCCTCTGGCAATATTCTGAAATCTTTGCCTTCTGGCCAGTCCATGATCACTCCCAAGATTCCTGGGCGACTGGGGTTTCCTATTCGAGCCCGTTGTGTGATCAGTGCAACCCACTTACTCCATGTAGCATCAGTTGCATGATGTGTACAGGGGACCCTCCCTTTGAACATCCAGCCCAGCCCTGGCAGTCGGGGTGCCAGGAGGAGCTGTGCTTCAGTATCAACCACTTCTGAAGCAGCTCGAACCCCTTCATAGGCTGCCAATATCTCTTTTTCAGTTGGAGTATAGCGGGCCTCGGATCCTCTGTATCCCCGACTGCTGTACTGCCCCATACGATGATGTCATCAATGTATTGCAGGTGTTCTGGAGCCCCCCTGTTGCAGTGCAGTCTGGATCAGTCCATGGCAAATGGTGGGGCTGTGCTTCCACCCCTGGGGTAGTCGATTCCAGGTGTACTGGACGCCCCTCCAGGTGAAAGCAAACTGTGGCCTGCACTCTGCCGCCAAAGGGTTTGAGAAAAACGCATTAGCGATGTCAGTGATGGCATACCACTTGGCTGCCTTTGACTGCAATTTGTATTGAAGTTCTAGCATGTCTGGCACGGCAGTGCTCAGTGGCGGCTTGACTTCGTTCAGGCCCCGATAGTCTACTGTTAGTCTCCTCTCTCCATTAGACTTTCACACTGGCCATATGGGACTGTTAAAAGGTGAGCGAGTCTTGCTGATCACTCCTTGGCTCTCCAGTAAATGAATCAATTTATGGATGTGTGCCAAGTGTTTTAATAACAAGGCCATTGTTTTAATAACAAATCTCCCAGCAAAACTTCACCAATCACTGCAGAGCACAGCAAACTGCAAAACCCAACACCAATCTTTAACGCGTACTGCAAAAACAAGAGCATGGTGCAGATCAAGTAGACTAATACTGAGAACAGATAAATCAATATTATGACCGGCAGCTGTTAACAGATACAAATTCCTTAATACACTCTGGTTAATCTGTTATTATCTCAAACCCTTCGAGCCCCACATTGGGTGCCAAAAAGGACTGTCGTGGTTTAACCCCAGCCAGCAACTAAGCACCACACAGCCGCTCACTCACTCCCCCCTGGTGGGATGGGGGATAGAATTGGAAGGGTAAAAGTGAGAAAACTCATGGGTTGAGATAAGAACAGTTTAATAATTGAAGTAAAATAAAATTGAATAGTAGTAATAGTAGTAGTAATAATAATAATATACAATAATAATAATAAAATACAATAATAATATACAAAGCAAGTGATCACCACCTGCCGACCGATGCCCAGCCCGTCCCCGAGCAGCGATCGCTGCCCCCCAGCCAACTCCCCCAGTTTATATGCTGAGCATGACGTCATGTGGTATGGAATAGCCCTGTGGCCAGTCTGGGCCAGCTGTCCTGTCTGTGCCCCCTCCCAGCTTCTTGTGCACCGAGCAGAGCATGGGAAGCTGAAAAGTCCTTGACTAGTGTAAGCCCTACTTAGCAACAACTAAAACATCAGTGTGTTATCAACATTATTCTCATCCTAAATCCAAAACGCAGCACTATACCAGCTACTAGGAAGAAAATTAACTCTATCCCAGCCGAAACCAGGACAACAGCAGAGAGGAAACAGTCTAGGAGGTTCCTGGAGTACGTGGAAGATGATAACTTCCTAATGCAGCTGGTGAGGGAGCCAACTAGGGAGGTGCCCCGCTGGACCTCTTGTTTGTGAACAGAGAAGGCCTGGTGGGTGATGTGACAGCTGGAGGCCGTCTTGGGCATAGTGATCATGAAATGATAGAGTTTTTGATTCTTGGAGAAGTAAGGAGGGGGGTCAGCAGAACTGCTACCTTGGTCTTTTGGAGAGTAGACTTTGGCCTGTTCAGGAGCCTGGTTGACAGAGTCAGTCCTGAAGGGCAAAGGAGTCCAGGAAGGCTGGACATTCTTCAAAAAGGAAATCTTACAGGCGGAAGAGCAGGCCGTCCCCATGTGCCAAAAGACGAGCTGCCAGGGGAGAAGACCAGCCTGGCTGAACAGAGAGCTTTGGCTGGGACTCAGGAAAAAAAGGAGAGTTTATGACCTTTGGAAGAAGGGGCAGGCGACTCAGGAGGACTACAAGGATGTCGTGAGGTTATGCAGGGAGAAAATTAGAAGGGCCGAATCCCAACTAGAGCTTAATCTGGCTACTGCTGTAAAAGACAATAAAAAATGTTTCTATAAATACATTAGCAACAAAAGGAGAGCTAAGGACAATCTCCGTCCTTTATTGGATGTGGGGGGAAACATTGCCACAAAGGATGAGGAAAAGGCTGAGGTACTTAATGCCTTCTTTGCCTCAGCCTTTAATAGTCAGACCAGTTGTTCTTGGGGTACCCAGCCCCCTGAGCTGGAAGATGGGGACAGGGAGCAGAATGAAGCCCCAATAATCCAAGGGGAAATGGTTAGTGACCTACTACACCACTTAGACATACACAAGTCTATGGAGCTGGATGGGCTCTACCCAAGGATACTGAGGGAGCTGGTGGAAGTGCTCACCAAGCCACTTTCAATCATCTATCAGTGGTCCTGCCTAACCGGGGAGGTCCCAGTTGACTGGAAGTTAGCAAATGTGACGCCCATCTACAAGAAGGGCTGGAAGGAGGATCCGGGAAACTACAGGCTTGTCAGTCTGACCTCGGTGCCAGGGAATGTTATAGAGCAGATCATCCTGAGTGCCATCATGCAGCACACACAGAACAACCAGGTGACTGGGCCCAGTCAGCATGGGTTTATGAAAGGGAGGTCCTGCTTGACTAACCTGATCTCCTTCTATGACAGGGTGACCTGCTTGGTGGATGAGGGGAAGGCTGTGGATGTTGTCTACCTGGACTTCAGTAAGGCCTTTGACACTGTCTCCCACAGCATTCTCCTGGAGAAGCTGGCTGCACATGGCTTGGATAAGTGCACTCTCTGCTGGGTAAAAAACTGGCTGGACAGCTGAGCCCAGAGAGTGGTGGTGAATGGAGTCAAATCCAGTTGGCGACCGGTCACGAGTGGTGTTCCTCAGGGCTCAGTACTGGGGCCGGTCCTGTTTAATATCTTTATAGATGATCTGGATGAGGGGATTGAGTGCACCCTCAGGAAGTTTGCAGATGACACCAAGTTGGGTGGAAGTGTCGATCTGCTGGAGGGTAGGAAAGCTCTACAGAGGGACCTGGATCGATGGGCTGAGGCCAACTGTATGAGGTTCAACAAGGCTAAGTGCCAGGTCCTGCGCTTGGCTCACAACAACCCCATGCAACGCTACAGGCTTGGGGAAGAGTGGCTGGAGAGCTGCCTGGCAGAAAAGGACCTGGGGGTGTTGGTCGGCAGCTGTCTGAGTATGAGCCGGCAGTGTGCTCAGGTGGCCAAGAAGGCCAATAGCATCCTGTCTTGTATCAGGAATAGTATGTCCAGCAGGACTAGGGAAGTGATCGTCCCCTTGTACTCGGCACTGGTGAGGCTACACCTCGAGTATCGTGTTCAGTTTTGGGCCCCTCACTACAAGAAAGACATTGAGGTGCTGGAGAGTAGCCAAAGAGGGTCAACAAGGCTGGTGAAGGGTCTGGAGAACAAGTCTTATTAGGAGCAGTTGAGGGAGATGGGGTTGTTTAGTCTGGAGAAGAGGAGGCTGAGGGGAGACCTTATCACTCTCTACAACTATCTGAAAGGAGGTTGTAGTGAGGTGGGGGTTGGTCTCTTCTCCCAGGTAGCAAGCAACAGGACGAGAGGACATGGCCTCAAGTTGCACCAGGGGAGGTTTAGATTGCATATTAGGAAAAATTTCTTCACCAAAAGGGTTATCAACAGATTGCCCAGGGAGGTGGTTGAGTCCCCATCCCTGGAGGTATTTAAAAGACGGGTAGACGTGGTGCTTAGGGACATGGTATAGTGGTGGAATTGGCAGTGCTAGGTTAACAGTTGGACTCGATGAGCTTAAAGGTCTTTTCCAACCTAAACAATTCTATGATTTTATGGTTTTATGACTGTGTGAGCCAGACAGCCACCTCCTGAGTTGGATAAAAAGCCATCTGTTAATTAGTTGATTAGGGGAAGTGGTATTGGGAGTTCCCTGGGAAAGGAAGTGACAATTTGAGCAGCCCAGTTCTGAGTCTCTCATCTCAAGATGGTGAATACCTTTGAGGGGCAGGAGGTGATGTGAGGATGGAGCACAGAGAAAGTTCCTGTTGACTAGGAACCAGCTTGGGTCTCAACTGGGAACCCTGCTCTATACTGGAAGGCAGTGCTGGAGATGGTGTTCCCTACAACCCTAATGAAACCCATCCCCTTGTGAGGGGGACACATGCTCTCAAACAGCCTGAACTCTGTGCAGGGACTCAAGGAAGCAGGGGCCAAAGGGAGATGGGTTGGAGCACCTGTGGTGTTCTGCTGTGGCCATGTACCTCAGGTTTTGCATTCTCCCGTGTTTGAAAAAGTAGAACTATGGAGTCCCAGAGAAAGAGGGAGATAATGGAGAGGGGAGATAAACAAATTAAAGGATCACTTTTCTAGTTTTTAAAGGAAAGAACAGAAGTGTTTCCTGCTGTCTGGTAGCAAGCTACTCTATGTCTCTGTATCCATTATTTAAAGTGGGAAATGATAACAATTTCTCATAGTGCTCATTTTTTATATGGATGTTTTGAGTACTTTGGCTTTAGGATGCAACATCAGTTGGAAACGTTGGTAGTTCTGTGAACTTAGTTTGTCACAGGCGAACAGGGTAAAAACTGTAAAAAGAAAATTTTGTCCCTATTCAAAATATACTTTATTTAAAAGAGGAGTCTGGAGCTGTTCTAAACATGACCCCTCAACATATTCTTATAAAATCTGTCTTGCCTACAGTGTCATGGATGAGTGGTTAGGCTGCTTAAAGAATCACCGTCAAAGATATTTGCAAATAGTGATTTTAATAGAAATCTATAAAAGTGTGATTTAACAAAGTTCGATGGCAAGGTTCACTCTATTACTTATTAATGAATGGAATATATATATAAAGAGAAAGAAAGAGGAAACTGAGTTAGAAGAAAATACAAGGAGGAAAAGAGGGCCCTCCTGCTGAGTCATGAGGTTCAGAATGGACCCCCTTGCTTTCTAAACTCCTTCTCAGAGAGGAGCCTAGGTGTGGCTGGATCCAATCCTAGTCTCGGACTTGGCCAACGGTTTATGTCTAAGGATTATATATGTCTAGCAGCAGTTTAAGGTTTATTCACAGTTAAGAGAGAATCACAAGAATTTAGCAATAACTAATCATTGGTTACTCTAGCATCTACAAAGTGATTAAATAAGGTTTACTACAACATTTGTATCGATACACATATGCACACAATAGGCCTAGTAATTTGTCGTGACTTTAGTGAAATACTCACAATATGCATATATAAAGGTACCTAGTAAAAATTCCTCTTGAGTTCAGTGAAATACATCAAATAATTAACTCAACGGGTGAAGGTTGAGTCTCAAGGAGTGAAAGGCGCCAGAGATCAGCCCAGGTCCTGTTGTCAGGTCTCTGTATGCAAACTTAGAAGTTCCCAGCTCTGAGAGGCGTCCCACTCAGAGGGAGATGCTGGCACAGCCTGCTGCGGTCCAGGAGAGCTCAAAGGGTCTCATTTGGCACTGCTCTTTATAGGGTCGTGAGATGATTGACTTTAGGCATCAGTAAATTTCCATCCTATTGTCACAATCTGAGTTGGAAATGACTAAAGTTCTCAAACTGGGGCTGAATGAATCTCTTTGGGTTCTGCTCTGTCCAGAGGTAAGAACACATTTGGTCAGCATGAATTCATGCCTTCCCTGATATTGCACACATGTTCTGAGCTTGATGTGAGTTTCTAGTACAACCCTCACCCAAAAAATGTTGTTAGTCATCATAAAGAAAAATTAGATGTCAATCCCAGATGATCTGAAAACCAACCAAGTTTTTTGTCAAGGTTTATAAAACCTTTTTTTTAATCGAAAAAATGATGATGAAGCCAGGCTGAGTTTGGAGTCTGTGATGAGGCAAGTTTCAGAGCTCCAATTCTTGTCATAACAGTTTGAACAGCCCTGCACAAATGTTCTGAGAAATCAAACAAGTATTCAGTGTCTAATTCTGCACTGCCTGCTCAGCTTACCCAATGAGATTTTGGAAAGCACTTGAAAAGCAGTCTGGCACTTCCTCCCTTTTAACAGCTGAACTGAAATTTCTGAAAACCACAGAAAAACCTGCTAAGTCCCAAGCCTTGGCCTGAAGGTTTTTCCCCTAACCAATATTATTACACAATGTATAAAATTATTGAGTGACTTACCTTTAATACAAGGTTTATTCATAGTTTGCCTGGATTTGCAAAGGGATGCTGAAACCCTGAGCTGCCCCATAGATCACAGCAATCCTTGAATGAAGCACAAAGGAGAACATTTGCAGTTGTACTGAGACATTCAGTCAGTGATGGTTTACCTAGGAGTCAGCATAGATTTATTTGCCTTTATTGAACGGTGAGCGTAAGATCACTTTGGTCTAATAGCTTATTTAAGACTTAGGTGCTCAGTCTCATCTTCAGGAAGGTCTCTTGGTGTAAATAAGGATTCAAGCCCTTTGCTGTTCTGTCATCTATTAGGGAGAAATCTGGACTTATCACCTCCTTACAGCCAGTAGGGTTGTCTGGGGAAATTAAGCCTTGCAGAATTCAGTCCCAAGTGTGTATGGGAAAGTAGTCTCCCATACACATTTGTAGCCCAATGCAGCATGGTGTTATCCCTTCTCCGAATGAGTTCAATGGGATGTGAACCTATTTAGCATGCACAACTGCTCCATCTGATGGGATGAGTCCCTGGTTTTCTGAAGTCTCATGTAAATCCGTATGTGTACGGGTTTTCTGATGACTAAACCTCTGTTTGTTGCAGTGATCCCATACCACATCACTGTCACGACGGGCACAGAATATGACTCCAGCACTGACAGCCGAGTGTATATCATCATCATGGGTCCTCAGAAAGTGCAGATGGAGAGGCTGTGGCTGGATCTCCCAGAAGGAAAGGACGAGTTTGCAGATGGCTCCGTAGAGAAATTCTCTGTTTGGGGCCTAGATGTTGGGGAGATCAAAAAAGTGGAGGTACTTTGTGAATGCAGCGTGAGTACTGGAGGCATATGAAATATGTGGCCAAAGAAAGCACATGGTCCTGTTATTCTTAGCAGTGAAGGAAAGGCACTTGGGTTTAAAAGGAATGTAAAGAGAGATGTGCTAATGAGATTTCACGTGTCTGAACCTGAAAATAAATAGGCTTTACATCTCACAAAGCCAAGATCCTTGGGAGGCAGAAGGTAATTTTGAATTATAAGGAAATTGTAACATGTCCCAGTTTTGTCCCATCTCTGGCACTGTTTTTCTTAGTCAAGCCCTGTTATTGATAGATGCAGTAAAGGTTCCCAGGATACAGTCCTCTATCATTTTCCTAGATGATTTTTACACTGCTTCCAGTTGGGTTTCATAAATTGTGCTTGCAATGAGAAACACATCTTGTATAATTTTCTAGCTAAACATGAAATTTTTTTTCACAGCTTGGAGGACCCAGACTTAGAGAAGAAAATTAATCAGCATTCATAAGTAACGTGCACAAATAGATTTCGGTACAGGACCCATTTTTTCTGTTATGGCTCAGGGAGACAAAATTTGCATAGACTTTCCATCACTGAGCCTAAACTTCACATGAATCTTCCAGAGCATTTGTGTACATCATTCTTGTTTCACATGGCAGTTCCATCTCCTGAAAGCCTGCTCCAGCCCCCCGAGCACTGAAACCTGCAGCATCTGAGGACTTCAAGAGCCTATTTAATTTTATTTTTACCCCATGTCCTGTGTTGCAGTAAACCTACCTGTTGATGCACATGCTTGTGTATTTGGAGAGAGACGAGTAAAAAAATATAGAGAGAAATCCGAACTAATTAAAAAATCTTTGCAGTTGTATGTCCTGTCGTAGCAGCTGATAGACTGAAGCACTCCCATTAGCTTTCATTCAAGCAATGGATTCTGACACCTTGAGAAATCTCCATACTAGATTTGAGTTTATTATCAAGCCATTTTCTTAATGCACTCCAAGTGCCTGGTTATTATGAGTATTAGTGGCACTTTCCATCTAGCCATCTCTAGGTCAAACTTTGAAAGTGAAGCAAGTACATAAATCCTTCTCTTCCAGACTGTGTGCCATGGGCTGGGACAGAGAGGGAGGAAAAAGCCAGTATAACCCCTCAGAGACAGAAAAAGCTGGATGAAGAAAGAAATAGAAAGGGATGCTGGAAAACAGACAGTGAGTAGGGTGAGGAAGGGGCAGAGAATAGGAGAAAGTAGGAGCAGACACTTGGAAATAGAGGGAAGCAAGGAAAAGAAATAATTGGAAAAGATTACAAATGGGAAAGAAGAGAAAAGGTTGCAAATGAAATGCAGAGTTATAAAAAGAAATAACATATAGCTTTCAAGCTGGGTGATGTTCTTCTGCACTCTTTCACCCCTGTTCTCAGTGATCTCACCAGTCTGCTGCCTCACCTCTTGCTCATTTTTCCCTTTTAGTTTGTAACCCCCCAGCTTGTGGCTGGAGAAGCCATCTGCTCCTGACCTTCTGCCTTTCTTCATGCAGTGCCCTCTGCTTGGAAGGTCTCTCCTTGTTGATCCACGTCCCAGCAATGACATCAATATGCCAGTCTGCCATGGTTGCCATGGGATCAGTCCATATTTTCCTTGTAGAAAATTGCAGTGTTCAGGGACATTGTAGAAAATTGCTAGTTATCTTATTGGGAAAAGCGAGGAACAGTTCGTTCTCGGATTTGGCATTTGGGTGCTTCTGCAAGAAGGCAAGAAGTTCTGAATATGAGTTACCATGTGAAAATAGCATAGCATGGGGATTAAGTTTTCAGAAACCCTCTGTATAACCCAGGCAGCAGACTGCAGGATTTAGTAGGATCGTAAGATTTGCAGCGTGATGCCACTTTTAGTTTGGTATTATCCTCCTGCTGCAAATATACTATAGTGAAAGCAGAAACAGGAACATGAAGTAATTTGAAAGGGGCCCATTTATACCTGTCTTGTAAGCCTACAGATATAATATTTACTACTGATGTACTTTAATAGACATGCTGACATGAAAATAAATAATACAAGTTGTTATGTAGAGGCATTTTATACTGTGTTCTTAAAATCAGTTTTAATATTTCTTCTAATGAATGAAAGTATCTCTGTTCCTAGACTGCTGTTGCTGCAGAGAGACACAGGTATGATCAGAAGAGTCCTGCATTGGTCTGTGTTTCTAAATCACTTCTGGTTCAGAGCCTTTCTCCATCACAAGCACAGAGTAAAATCAAGGATATACAAGTGTTGCAAATCCAGTCCCTCGCTGACTAGGGACCTAATCCTGGAAGACCCTCAGGTCTCTCTAGTATTCTCTGGAGCTTCCAGAATAAGCAGGAAATAAGAAATCCCCTTTTTTGGCATCTTTTCCTTCTACCTACTGGTCATTCTCTCCCATTTTTCCCCTGTCGTTGTGTTTGTTTTCAATGTGATTGTGAGCTGCTCAGTGCAAATTGTGCATCTTAGTCTTGGTGATGTGAAGTACTCAACAGTCCCTCAAGGACAGTGGGAATGAGTTACAAAGATTTTCAAACAGCCCAAGGATCTACCTGTCTTTGAAATTCTGTCATTCTAGCTTAGTTCAAACATCTCAGCTCAAACAACTTGTCATGATGTTGGTATGCACGTCCAGGCTATGCTGCTTTTGTGGCCATGGCTTTGGATCATTCACCGTATTGGCATGGTCTATCTAAAGATTTGCTTGGAATTGAAAGACAAATCCCAGTGCTCTGCTCTAAAAGAAAGACTCAGCACTGGATGAGTTTGTTGCAGATTTTACAACATTGTTCTTGGAGCCCTTGGAAATCTGCTTGTGTGCAGGTTATCCAAGGCAGCTGGATGTGCAGGATGCTTTCTTCTGACCAGTCACTGATACCAAAGGAGTTAAAGGTTGCTGTGAAAATCTGGTACCTAGCAATGTCTTCAAATGATGCTCTAGGAGGTAACAAACCCCAAAGAGCAGCAGACTTTAATGGGCTCATCGGGATTTTCCCTCCAGCTGCTCTGTCCCTGCTTCACTGCAGAGCCATTGCCCTGAACTTTCCCTGCCACCTCATCTGTACCATCCTGCAACAGGTCTCGAGAGGCTGTGTGCAGACTGTCACAGGGGCTTTGGGTTTGGAGAAGGGCAGGCAAGCTGGCAGGGAGGAAATGGGAAGGCAAGTGTTACATTCCCATTCACCTCACACCCCAGGAATCTGATAATTAATGCATCCATTGTAGACTTGAATTTCCCTAGTGGTTAACTCTAATTTTGTGCAGCTGCAAAGGCATTAGTACCGTAATAATACTCCTAATAGCAGTGATGGCTGAGACAGTCAGATAAAAAAGATCACTTGTTTTTTGGGGGGAAAAAAGCACCACAGATATATCACCCTAGATGAACCTGTTATAAAAAATTATGTTCTGAACAACCCTAAATATCCTAATAATTTAAAAACAAAAGAAGCAAGAGCTAAGGACCTAGTTCCTAGTAACAACACAAACAGCACTTGCTCTGAAAATAATGAACTGTAGGTAGCTCTTTTATTCAACCTTTTCTGTACAGATAGCTCATTGGAATGACTGGCTGACTGAGTTTCGTACATCAGCTGGGATACATAATTATGCTTATAAGTCTGCCCCAGGATGAATTGCCCACGTTCTTTAAGAGGGACACATGCAGTTTCTTGAGACATTTGCACCATCAGCATCCTTTTGCTGCTGATATACCTGTAGGAACATTGCTTGTTGCTCTTCATGGCCAGACTCGGCTCCAGGTGGGCTTTGGTTTTCCTAACCTCATCCCTGCAAACCTGGGCACTGTCTGTATTTCTCCAGGTCCCCTGTCCCTGCTGCCACCTCTTGCATTCTTCCTTTTTCCATTTAAGTTTTATCAGGAGCCCCTTGTTCATCTGTGCAGGCTTTCTGCCACTCTTGTGTGACTTCCTGCTCTTCAGGATGCACCATTCTTGAGCTTGGAGGAGGTGGTCCTTGAAAATCAACCAGCTACAGATGTAAGCTCCATCTGTTGGCTCCTATACAAACATGGACCTTTTACAGTTTAAGGAGATGGGAAGCAGAGAAACAGCCCGATACATATAGTTGACTTAGACGAGGATTTGTGAGGGAAGGAGTTTTTGAATAATGCATGTGGGGGTTTGCCTAGCTGTGTCTTTCATCTTGGCTATGAAGCTTTGGATAGTCACTTCTAAGTGTTGCAACAGCAGTGGAAGGGGTTGGAAAGATGGAGAAATGGGTCTGCAGAGATCAGCAGACTCGCAGGTCAAGTCAATGGAACAGAGGTTGAGTAGCAAGAGAGTGGACATGTTTTCATGTAGGTCAGTGCAGTCTACCTGTTTCATGTTCCCCTTGCTTACTTTTAGGACTGGCAGTGTCCTGCCTTCCCTCATGCTCAGCAGCAGATGACCTGAGCTTCTTTGCCGGTATCAGCTACCATGTACACTGATATCTTGCCTGTCAGGCAGCAATGGCACAAACTATTTCACAGCTCGCTCCATTCCACCGTGGAAGTGGTTTGTGTGATGGTGTATATAGTCAAAACTCTTAGTCTTTCACCAATGTTTAAAACGCCCAATCAGGGTCTCTCCTCTGAAGAAATCCCCTTTAACCAGCAGGTGTTTTCTCATTGACTCTCACAGGTGGGGCACGATGGCACTACCCCGAGAGCTGCTGGCTGGTGGAAGAGCTCACCATTGTTGTGCCCACCAAAGGCATCATGTATAACTTTGTCTGTAAGTGCTGGTTGGCCAGAGACAAAGGTGATGGACTCACCTCACGAATCCTCAACATCCTGGATGCAGACTGTGTTAACGTTGGCCTCAAGGTAGGCTCTAGGCTCATCCTGTATCTTTAGCTGTTGCATGGACCTGTGCTGATATAGGTTGTATATCAGCAGTTCTCGTACTTTGACTTCTGCATGTGGTTTGAGCCTTTTATTTGCAGAGGGTTTCTTTGTTATTTCTTTAGCAAAATCTTTAGAAATGGTTTAGCATCATTCATTACTACTTAGAGCACTGGTTAATAATGCTGGATGGATGCAGCCATGGCATAGGCAGAAGGACAGGGTAGGGCAGAGCAGGTAGGACACAGTTCAGCAGCATGTCCTCATTTTGTCACCACACCTGGAGCACCCACTGCATCATCTGGTACCCATAGAGTGGGGGCAGCTGCAAGGTGAACGCCTTGGTACAACCTAACTAACTCCATCGTGTTTTGTTTGAGGAGATACTTCTAACTCATCAAATTAGAGTAGTGGAGATATTTTAATCTCTGCATAGTGTGGCTACATATCAGCTTTTCTAATATGGGATAAGGAAACTGAACTCAGTTAGAAACTAATAATAATTGGAAGTTGTTGAAACATGGGGACATTTGTAAGCTTGATCTTTGAAATGAATAACTGATTAAAGTTGAATAAGCAATGAAAAAAAATATAGTCTTTTCATCCATATAGATGAAATTCGAAGTAATGTGTGCTATGCCACTTCAAGTACAAATTGGAAAGCTGAGTTATGCTGATTTTGGATGTAAGATTTATAACAGAAATAAGAGTCTGTATGAATGGCACAATAATACTGTGTTTAATACCTTTATGGCAATTTAAAATCTCTATAGATGTGTTTCTATTTACAGTGAGGTTACACTTTCATAGTACATTAATTTTTCTTTATGCTGCTCTTGATTCCCAAGCTAAAGATATTCTCCTGAAATCTTTCTTGTTCCCCGGACACACGAAAGTGTGATAACATTTTTAGCATCTATGAAGGATTCAACAACTCAATGCAGGTTTCAGTGGTAGAATTGACCTAAGAGGGAAAAAAAAAGTCTCTCAGACTGAATACCAAGGTTAACTTCCCATCAGTTGTTTAACTTCCTGGATAAGGTTTCCAAACTCCTATCGGTAAGCTGATGGCTTGCCTGAAGATTGAAGTGGATGTTAATGAAGACTTAGGTTCAGTCTTCCTTTAAAAGCCCAATCCTGAATATTTATTTTCATAAGCATGACAAAAATAGACATATCGAACTAAATTTTCTCTATGATGTTGGGCCAGAAATTTGCTGAAAGGTTTGAAGGAAATCAGGGGAGATGCTTGAGACATGAAATCAGAAGTGCGCATTTGACTTTCTGATCTGTCTCCTAGTTGAGGGAATTTGGGACTGTTCCCTCATAAATAGCTGTAGTTAGAAACTAAGTTTAATTTCTTTTTTTTTAGAGTTTGAAGAAGACTAATACATTTAATGTTTTGGGGAAAGTTAATACTTTTTTGTTTTGCTTTTGCTTGACTCTTGCACAGCTATACTTACCCATTTCAATTTAATTTTCTTCTTGGCTTGATATTCTCTCTTTGTGCTTTAAATTGAGTATTTGCCTTCCCATACACAGAGAAACTAGTCAATGTCCACCACAGTCATTAAAAACCTTTAATGCATTGGTAAAAGCATTTTTCTTTTCCCACATATAGCAAATGTGATGCTTTGCTATGATTTAAAATGTGTGTGGATGAATATGTGGTGGACAGGTTACCTAGGATTGAACAAACATGAAAAATAATTTTTCTGTAACGTTATTCCTTTGCACTGTTTATTTATGTGGCAATCACAATTCAGGCCAATAAAACTTGCCTAGCAGTGCAGTATTTGAAATATGTTTATTGGGGCTGTTTCTTGACATTCTTCTGCCTCTTAAATCCAGAGATCTTTTTACCAGAGGTACGATCTTGAAAGCATTTAAGTGGCCTAAAAGTCTTAATACCACTGACAGCCAGTGGGACTTGCACGCTTTTGAAATATTTTATTCTAAATCTTATTATTCACATGTCAGGAGAAAAGAACAAAGTTAGGCTAATAAGGTGAAAATCATCTTTCACAAATTGGCATACCTTTAATGTATGAGAACTGGGAACACGTTCGATGCAGCAGTGTGCATCCCTCTGGGAAATAGGATAGCTACATTTTTCTGCTGTACAGAGCATTTGGCTGTATAGACTTTAAAACCATTAGTGATGTTGGACTAAATGTTGCCCAGATGGACACCGAACACTTGGGGAAAACATTTTGCAGTCAAGGGAAATAAAAAATTGTGTCTTTGGGAGCTGTTTTTTAAAAATGGCAAAAGTTTGGTGCAGTACGGAGGTCTGGAGCACTGGGAGGTGGCCGGGAGGAGACGGCAGTAGCAGAGGCTTGGAGACCCACACACTGACATGAGGGTTGTGACTCTTGTGGAACTGTGGAGCAGTTTACCAGGTCTTCATCGCTCCCCAAGCATATGGTTGTCAAAATGAATGTGTCTCTCTCTGAGTCTATCTAGGCTGAGAAAATATGCAGAAAAAGTCATAAATGTTAGAAAGAGGAAGGTTCTCTAGCAAGTTGCAGTCTCTAACTTTGCCTCTGGGAAACATGGTGTGGAGAGAAACCATTGTGGTTTACCATTGTAACCATTTCTGGCAAAGTAGTAGATCTTCTGCAGAGCCTGTCTAGCATTTTGCCCAGACTTTTGCATGGGTTAAGGACAGCTGTTTGAATGAGACCTTCTGATTGTTTCAAATCCTCACCAGATCCTCTACGAAGACACGGTTGTGACTGGAGACATCGAAAGCAGCAGTACCAATGCCAGTATTTTCATTACTGTCTTTGGATCCAATGGGAACACTGAGGAGATGCAGATGGAAAAAATGGAGACAGGTACAGTAACTTTGTCATTTTTGTTGGTTAGAAGTGCAGTGATAAGAGATTCTGGTGTCAAGTCAAGAAGCACTTGGAGCTTTGGTCATGCTCCCACTGAAACACAAAGATAAACTCCCATTGACTTTATAGATTCAGAACTGGTCCCCTTGTAAGTGTTATTATAATGTATTTAGCAGAGTGGAGGAAAGGAGAGCACTGTGTAGCTAGGGGAATCATCCTTTGTCATTTGAAGAAGTTTTGTTTGACCTGTTCCTCATGGCTTTAGAAATAAGCTTTGAGAACAAATATATGAATTGTGAAATCTTGCATCAGCTCCAAGAGAAACTGTGGACATTGCATGAAAACCAGAGGTGCAATTTCTGCAAAATGCATCTTTTGTGGAAAAATAAGTAATTTAATGTAAATATTATTTAATGGGAATGCATTAGTAACTGCAAAGAAAGACAAACCAACATGCACATACCTGCTTTGGGAAGTGCCTGTGATGGGAAGGTGCTGACTCTCTTCCATCTGCTCCTCCCATTTGCTTTGCTGGCCAGATGTCAGCCAGGTTGGTCCAGAAGCCGCGTGAGGGATGCCAGGGCCTGAGCCAGTAAGCTGAGGGCTCTGCTGAGAAGTGGGCTTCTTAGCTTGGGCTCTGGGCCATGCTAATGTAACTGCGCGGTTTTGGAACTGGAGCTGACTTGTCTGCAGCTGGCACAAAAGGGACACGCGATGACATCTGTCTGCCCAGATGTGGCCTTATGGTGCAGAGAGATGGAAACGGGCCGTGAGCTGTGCAGACTGCCGCACTGCGTGCTCTGATTTTACTAAAAAGGTGAAATCTCGTGTTTTCTTCAGCAGAGACAGCTAACAAACACTGTAATCCTAGTCTGACGCCAGCACTTCTGTAAGCCAAAAAAACCCACATGCCACTGATCCATTTCTTCAAGCTTTCCTTTTCCTTTCTAGTGCCTCCCTTGATACAGAAAGCTTTGGCAAGAATAAGCATGGCACTAACCAGCTTTTAGAGATGAGCTTCATCAGCCTTACATTTAATTAATTGACTACCTCTTATCTTATTCAGCAAAGCATCTACTGAGCATCAGGAAGGCTGGAGCATTTGGCCACATGGTTCGAGCTCAGCTTGCTGAGGTGATGCTGGACTCTTCCCCCAGCCTCCTGGCGATGCAGTTCCTCCGCTGCAGCTCTGCGTATCACATGTGGGCTGGATAATTGAAGAGAAGGCTCCCTGCATAGAGTTGTTTGCTCATAGGATGTTTTACTTGCAGCTGTCATAGCAGAGTGGGTGTCTGGGCAAGTGCGTTCAGCTAAGCTTGAAACCTTCATGTGTTTAGTTAGTAACAAGCACTAGCCTTGTTTGCTCTGAAAAGAAAATGTAGCAGAGGTGCTAAACTCTCCATGAGAAACACCGCTGAGTCACGCAGAAAGACATAGCTCTTGGCCTTGTTCCCCATCACAGAGAGACAACGTGCGGGGCAATGCACCTGGGTTACCACCATGTCTGGCTATTGGTGACATCCTCCTTCCAAGACCCCAGGCAATCCCGAACTGATCTGTCTTCCACTATTTGAAGCCCAACTTTCAGTTCTAGTAGGCAGGAAAATGTGCCATGACTTTTTGTATTTAAAAGTAAAGCAAAATTCACATCAGGGTACCTCAATCAAAAATCTCTAAAGGGGACTGAGACATCTCCAGCCCCTCAAGAGAGCGATTGCTGTTTCGCTCCAGCTGGCCAGACGAGTGATATCCCTAAACTATGTGGCCTATAAAAAACCATCACATTTGTCTATACAGGTGGGATGGACAACCTCTGCTATAAGGATATGAAAACGCAATAAAGGAGGGCCACACAGTTTGTATGTTATTAGTTGCCTGGGTTGTCTTCTGCCAGTAAAATATCTGCAAAAGGTGATGAAAACTCATTGGAACTGTATAAAGAAGAAGGACATGTAAAACACAGCTATTAGTATGTTACTATCGCCAGGATGCTGTGCTATTCTTTGAGGATGTACTGGCACATCTCTGCTAGCTGGAGGCACTCTGTATCACGCCTCCAACTGTATAGAGCTCTCTCTCATCATCTCACTAGCACCCTCTGCAGAGGACATGCGTGTCCCCAAATACAAATACTGCCCATTTCCACACCACTCCCACCAGTCTTCATCCAGCTGTTAACAACACAGGCTTCCTTGGCTCTTGTTTCGCATGGAAATCTTGCCAGCCTTTGCACCAGCAGCGAGGGATGGGTGAGAGCCACTGCAACCAAACGGTAAAAGGCACTTCATCTTTATTGGGGCCATCCAATGCCAATTCACTCACAGCAGCTTAGCGCATTACAAAGAACCATCTGTCTAACATGCCGCAGATTTAAGGCAATTTTAGCTACATTACTGTTATTGCCAAGACCTCTGGGCAATAGAAATATTTATAAGTGCAGCATGGGTAGGAAAGCTTGATGAAACCCCTTAGATAAATGCTTCAGTGTTCTGGAAAAGGAATAGCGAGAGTCAGCTTGTCTGGATACTTCTTTCCTTCTCAATTTTTTTCAGGCTTATGTTCATGTTCATATAAATTGATAGAAAAGAGCTCTGGGGTCACCCAGTTTGTCACTTCAGCAATTGTTTCTCTCTAGTACAATGACTTCTTGGAAGTAGCAGGTGAGTATCAGCCTTACAAACTGTAAACAGGGCATTTACTGAAGATAAATAATGGTTTATTTTGCTAATAGACTGTTTAGATTTGCTCAGCCTGGAAAGGAGCAGAGTGAAAAACTTCTATGAAGCTTTGTAGGTAATAATGATTGTAATGAAAACTGATCATAGGATCATGGGATAATTCAAGTTGGAAGGGTCACACCTTTTTCTTAAATAGAAGTGGAAATCAATCCAGTCCAGGCACAAAAGCACATTCTCTTTTTCACAGCGAGACAGGCCGTCGTCTTGGTATCCGGTACCACAGAAATACAAATAACAAAAGAAGGGAGTTTTTCAAAGAGCAAACATAACCTTTAATAACTAGAAATGGACTGGGACCAAAACGCCCTATCCAAATGCCTCTGGGAGTGCAGGGAAAGCAATGCCTGGATGAAAACCGAGAGGCTGGAGCCAATCTCTATTGCTAACATCTGCAGCTATGCAGGCTCAGATAATGGTGTGAAGATAATCACATTCATGCTGAAGGGTGTAATCTGAGCAGAGGTTGGTAAAGAAATGGGTTTTTTCTCCATACAGCACTGCACAGCTGTAGGAGGCTCAGTACATTGCCAGGAATGAGATATCATCATTATGGATTGTCTATATTATGGTAGTGCCCACAGTTTGCAGAGCTCTCTCCAAACCTCTCAGCAGACACAGGTAACTCACTCACAAGAAGTTTGCACAAAGGAGGAACCTTAACAGCAGAGTGGTCATGGTGGTGCTTGGTAGAACCCCCTGGATTTGGCTGCCCTTCTACTTAGCAAGGGTTGGATTTCCATCTCCAAGCCCACAGCAGGTCTGCCAGAGTATTTTGGGGGCAAACCTAGAAGATGATACACTTGCTCTAACAGAGTAATATTGAACCTGAGGCAGCACTTTCACTGGAGCAAGGCTTTCTTCCTAGCATCATTGATGCTAAGAGGGAGGTAAGGTAGCTGCAGTCCTAGCCAGTGTAATATCTTCTTCAAGAAGGATATGTTATCTGCTTTTCCCTTTTTCCTGCTTTCTGCTTATTTCTATGGATGAGCAGTTCCTACACATCCTTGTGCCTGTATACAGTAGCCAAGCACAGGGTAAGATCTTTCATGCAATGTTACACAAACCCACCCTGGTTCTTACCAAAGACAGAGCTAGTTTGCAAATCCAAATTCAGGAGGGGAGTGTGGCACAGTTGGTTTGGGCTCCTCTCTAACACAATTTGCCTGTGCTTACTAAACTTAGGCGTTGGGCTCTGACTTGCAATCAGGCTGCCATATTTAGCTGAGCTGCAGCAACTGTCTATCACCATGGCAAATGCAAAGTTATGTGCTGCGTCTTAGCGAAAGAAGATTAAGCAAAATTGCTTTGCCTTCTAGCTGGAATGGGCTAAGGGCAGGCATGTGGGCAGATGCCAGGAGGAAGGTGATGTGCGAAAACCTGACTGTGAGTCTCTATTGTTCTGGTTACAAACAGAGTGATAATGTATGCTACAGGCTGCCTGGAACAACTCCAGGTGCCTCGTATGGGCTTGATTTTCCAGGGGAGGAGGAATCCCTGTCAAATCTGCACTGAGGTGTCTTGCCAAAAACACAGTAGCTAGTGATTGCAGGATAGAAAAGCTCAAGTCCAATAAAGTGCACTCATAAACTTTTAATTTGAGGCTGTTGGCAAGGTGCGAGTTGCAGCATGGACAGGGGATCGAGACGCAATGATGCTGTAAAGTAGTGGGAAACCTCCTCGGTCTTTCAATCCCTCCAGGTTTGAGCGAGGCCAAGAGGACAGTTTCATTATGGAGATCGCCGACATTGCACCCCTCAGGAAGATGAGGATCCGGACAGATGGGAAGGGGACTCGCCCACACTGGTTCCTGGAAAGGGTAATTAATGCACTTCACATTGCGCATCTCTTTGCAACCTGCTTGTGCTGAAGCCTCTCAGTCCTTGAGAAAGAGGAGAAAGACAGCGAGTGACTCACTTTTATTCATTTCCTACATTTTTCCATTTAGCTTCTCATGTTCTTTTTTCCTGCAGGAATTGAGTCAAAAAAGAAGAGAGCAAGGGCAAAAACTGTGCTGTAAAGCTTTACCACAGTCTCTGCTGTTAGATCTCACTCTCCCTCCCTGCAAAAGAGCCTTGGCTTGCCACCAGGGCATCTGCAATACTTTCTGGTCCCCGGGATGTACCCTCAGCTCCTTCAAACCCCTGCCATGTGGGGGCAGGGGTTCATCCCCACCCAGTGGAAGAGTGGATCCTCCTCTGCCAGGCAGGGACAGCTATCATGGGCCTGGGCTGGGTGGGACATTTCCAAATAATCCATCCTTTCAGGTGAAGCATCACATCTCTCCCCTTTCCTTCTCCCTCTAGCACACAGGCAAATTTCTTTCTTTTCTTCTTCATACAAGTAAGGTGTCGTTTTCTTCTTGCATTTTGAATACAGCATGCAAAATGGCTCCCACTGCTTCTGTTGATTGTATTTTTCCCTGGTGTCCTATCTCACAAAAAAGCACAGTGCTTGCCTTTATCTTTTCTACCAAGCCACCAGCCCCATGTAAACATCACTTATATTTGGGCAGTAAAATGTAGTTTTCTTGTTATGGGTTCCTATAATTATATTTCTAAGATAGAGATGGAGTGATGTGCTGATTCCACACCACCAGATGTCATTAAGGGAGGAACACATCTCTGCCATGTTTATTTAGCATACTTTTTCTGGAGTAGATACCCTGCTGGATTTCTGTATCTTGACTTTTTTATGAGAATAGGTTAAGACCCAACAGCTTAACCCATGGTCAGACAGAATAGTGCAGGATTTCTTTGTTGGGTCCTTTCTCCTTTTCGACTAGTCTGGAGTTGTCCTTCATTTTCCCATAAAGTGTTTCTAACCACTGGTCCTAGGTGGCCACCAGTTTCCACTGAAGTGATGAACTGCTCTTCAACTCCATTAGCATGGTCCAAAAAGCATTTTTCTGGTGCAGTACCTTTTTGTACTTGAGCATTTTCACTTCTAAGATTTTTCTCAGCGACTCTTGTGCAGCTTCCAAAGCATTAGACCTCTAGCATATATCTTCTGAATATATGCCACAGACACACAATTTTTCTCTCTGTGCCTAAGGAATAACTCAATCTGTTCTCTGATTTGATTCAGTTATCTTGGTCAAACTCCCTTTGCCACTTCCCCGATACCTTCCCGAGTTTAATAAAGCATATTCGTATAAAATGAAATCAAATAAAGCTTATTCATCCAGAAACATTCCAGATCTTGCAGTTGTGAATTAGCAATAGCTCAAAGGCAAGGAACAGCAGCATCTTTAGTGGCAGGTAGCACCTTCACATGTTCCTGTTGCCAACTCCGTCCAGTCATCCAGCCTGCTGGACTGTCCCACCCAAAGCAAGGCTTTCCCAGAGAAGCAGACAAAAAAGACTCTCATGTGAACCCATCCAATGGGCTTATAGCCCTCTTAGAGCTCTACAGAAGCAACAGGCAGGCCATACATGCAACTGTTTGAGACCAGGATTTTAGAAGCCTTTTTAAAATTGTACCTGCAGTTTCTATTTTGGGGACAGACCTTTTTAGCAGGGTCTGTAGCGATAAGACAAGGGGTGATGGTTTTAAACTAAAAGAGGGGAGATTCAGACTGGATATAAGGAAGAAATTTTTTACGCTGAGGGTGGTGAAACAGTGGCACAGGTTGCCCAGAGAGGTGGGAGATGCCCCATCCCTGGAAACATTCAAGGCCAGGTTGGACGGGGCTCTGAGCAACCTGATCTGGTTGAAGATGTTACTGCCCATTTCAGGAGGCTTGGACTAGATGGCCTTTAAAGGTCCCTTCCATCCCAAAGCATTCTGTGATTCTATGATTCTATGATTCTATGATTCTATGATTCTGTGATTCTATGATTCTATTTTTCTTAGAGAAACAGAGCATGGAGGATCTTCTGGCTCCAGTAATACACAGAGAACTTTATTTATTAGTTTTCTTTCCCACCTTCCCTGCAAAGGTAAACATAGCATTTGCATTCCCAGGCAGAGAGTGAGGACCAGAGTGCTCTGGAAGAGGGGAGGAAGGATTTGTGTTCCCTGATTTGTATTCCAGCCTTGAAAACTTATGTAGCCTGGTGTGACATGGAAACTGATCTGAGCCCATTTCCATTTCTGTCAAAAGTGCCTATTAAAACTGCATAATGAAATACTTGTGGGGGTAGTGCTAAACTCTCAGACAGATGGTTCACAGTTAGTGCTAACTAGCACAGTGAAATGAGAAGCTAGATTAAGCCATCAACCCCATAAATAACCATTTGTTGCTCCATTTATCTACAGGATATTCTCAGTTTTCTTGTTCTATTAAAATAACAATAAATGATCTTTTTAATTCTCTTTGGTCTTTTTGTAAAATGTTGCTGGTCATAATTTATACTGCTTTTAGTTTACGAGAAATAGAAGTGCATAAATACCAATTCAAATGCATGAATGAACAATGAACAATGATGTTGTACACAGCCACAAGATTCAATTTACAAGCAGCGAAGTAGTCTTCTTTTTTCTTTCTGTCTATATAAAATACATTGAAATTTCATTCAGAATCTCAGCAAAGTAATGAACTTGGTGCCAAAGATTCAAACTGCACCAAAACTAGCGATAAGATTTAAACACCTGTCCTGGTTTCAGCTGGGATAGAGTTAGTTTTCTTCTTAGTAGCTGGTAGAGCGCTGTGTTTTGGATTTAGGATGGGAATAATGTTGATAACACACTGATGGTTTGGTTCTTGCTGAGCAGAGTTTACACTAGTCAAGGACTTTCCAGCTTCTTGTGCTCTGCCAGGTGCACAAGAAGCTGGGAGGGAGCATAGCTAGGACAGCTGACCCAGACTGGCCACAGGGCTATTCCATACCATATGATGTCATGCTCAGTATATAAGCTGGGGGAAGAAGAAGGAAGGGGGAGACATTGGGTGTGATGGCGTTTGTCTTCCCAAGTAACCATTATGCGTCATGGAGCCCTGCTTTCCTGAGGATGGCTGAACACCTGCCTGCTACTGGGAAGTAGTGAATGAATTCCTTGCTTTGCTTTGCTTGCGCGCGCGGCTTTTGCTTTACCCATTAAACTGTCTTTCTCTCAACCCATGAGTTTTCTCCCTTTTACTCTTCTGATTCTCTCCCCCATCCCACCGGGGGGGGAGTGAGCGAGCGGCTGTGTGGTGCTTAGTTGCTGGCTGGGGTTAAACCACGACAACACCGATACTTAATCCTCTAGAGAGAACAAAATTTGATTAGTGATGTGTTGCGCCAGAATGAATATTATTGATTATTGCTATGCACAGAAAGACATACTGAAAACTCTCTAAAGCTGAGCAATGCTTCCTGATCTCACCACTGCTGGGAGAGACAGAGTTTGGATATTTGCCTCTGACCTAATGCTGAATCTCATGTTCTTCCACATCAAGCTACCATGACACTGCTCTGTGTTTCTGAAAAATCAGAGAATAGAATCATAGAATCATGGAATCATAGAATCACAGAATCATAGACTGGTTTATGTTGCAAGGGACCTTTAAAGGTCATCTAGTCCAATCCCCCTGCAATGAGCAGGGACATCTTCAACTAGATCAGGTTGCTCAGACCCCCCACCAACCTGACCTTGAATGTTTACAGGGATGAGGCATCTACCACCTCTCTGGGCAACCTATTCCAGTGTTTCACCACACTCATCATAAACATTTCGTGACTTCTAATTAGGAAACTTATCTAAATGCATGGTATCGAAACCTCCTCTTGGGATAGCCTCAGTCCACATGATGATTTCACCTGCTGCCCAGTGTCTTAGATAAGAAGTTAAAAAGCTAGAAATAAGAAGGGATGAGAGCTCTATGAGTGAAATAACAGGATTGTAAGACTGTTGAATTATGCAGAGTTGCTTCCCTCAGAATTTTAATGTTACTTTGTGCTGTTAAAGCCAGGCAGATAAGAAGCTGTCTTAATGAAGCACTAATTGCATTGCATTCAAATGTCACAAATAATCCTGAATGTGGGATTTGGTCTTTATTCAGTTCTTTTTCCTTTAAGTAAGAAAGTGTCATGGTTTATCCCCAGCCAGCACCTAAGCACCACACAGCCGCTTGCTCACGCCGCCCCCCCTGGTGGGATGGGGGAGAGAATTGGAAGGGTGAAAGTGAGAAAACTCCTGGGTTGAGATAAGAACAGTTTATTAACTAAAGGAAAATAAAATAGTAGTAATAGTAGTAATAATAATAATAATATACAATAATAATAATAAAATACAAAGCAAGTGATACACTATACAATTACTCACCACCCGCCGACCAATGCCTAGCTCGTCCCCGAGCAGCGATTGCTGCCCCCCGGCCAACTCCCCCAGTTTATATACTGAGCATGACATCATATGGTATGGAATAGCCCCTTGGCCAGTCTGGGTCAGCTGTCCTGGCTGTGCCCCCTCCCAGCTTCCTGTGCACTGGGCAGAGCATGGGAAGCTGAAAAGTCCTTGACTAGTATAAGCACTACTTAGCAACAACTAAAACACCAGTGTGTTATCAACATTATTCTCATCCTAAATCCAAAACACAGCACTATACCAGCTATCAGGAAGAAAAATCAACTCTATCCCAGCTGAAACCAGGACAGTATCCACCCCTTATTCTATACCATCTACATCATGCCCAGGTCCTACACTTTCCAATACATACCAATTAATCATCACTTTTCCAGTCTTTTGAGATATACGCATAGATAGCATTTCCTTAGTCTATGGGCCATCCCTCTAAAACGTTCATTGAGTTAATTTAGTCCATGACTTTGGGCTTCATCTGTCATAACAGCCTTTCAGGGCAGGAGAGATGGTGTGTGGTGTTGGATTGTTGCATGCTGAAGTCAGTTCTGGTTCTATCACCACTGCACTTTGCTCAGTTTCCTCAAAGTTCGTTCTTCATTAATTTGGGTGATTCTTACTGTATACCGTTGATATGGCACATAGTAACCATAGAAGTGATGACATCCAGTATTATATAGCAACAAACATCATACAATTCAGTTCATTGGCTATTTTCACCCAAAATCAAATCTCCTTGAGGTACACATCGGACTTCCCCATCCTCCCGCATCACCCACCAAGTGCACCCCGGTCCTTGAGCAAAAGCAATCCCACGAATGGGTTTACCTCTGCCTGAGGCAGGAGTAACCCAGACTGTCTTCCCCAGCATAATTTTTATGTGCACTACAGGGACTTTATCCCCTTCCACAGTACATAAAAGTCTTGACTGGGCAGGGCCAGCTCGATTGGCAGATCCCCTGGTGTTGACTAACCAGGTGGCCTTTGCTAAATGTGTATCCCAATGTTTGAATGTCCCAGCACCCATTGCTCTCAGTGTAGTCTTTAACAGTCCATTGTATCGTTCGATTTTCCTGGAGGCTGGTGCATGATAGGGGATGTGATACACCCACTCAATGCCATGCTCTTTGGCCCAGGTGTCTATGAGGCTGTTTCGGAAATTAGTCCCATTGTCTGACTCAATTCTTTCTGGGGTGCCATGTCGCCATAGGACTTGCTTTTCAAGACCCAGGATAGTGTTCCGGGCGGTGGCATGGGGCACGGGATATGTTTCCAGCCATCCGGTGGTTGCTTCCACCATTGTAAGCACATGGCGCTTGCCTTGGCGGGTTTGTGGGAGTGTGATCTAATCAATCTGCCAGGCCTCCCCATATTGATATTTCAGCCATCGTCCTCCATACCAGAGAGGCTTGAACCACTTGGCTTGCTTGATTGCAGCGCACGTTTCGCATTCATGGATAACCTGTGCAATAGTGTCCATGGTCAAGTCCACCCCTCGATCACGAGCCCATCTATATGTTGCATCTCTTCCTTGATGGCCTGAGGTGTCATGGGCCCATCAAGCTAGGAATAATTCACCCTTATGTTGCCAGTCCAGGTCCACTCAAGCCACTTCAATCTTAGGAGCCTGATCCACCTGCTGATTGTTTTGATGTTCTTCAGTGGCCTGACTCTTGGGTATGTGGGCATCTACGTGGCGTACTTTTACAACCAGGTTCTCTACCCGGGCAGCAATATCTTGCCACAATGCGGCAGCCCAGATGGGTTTGCCTCTGCGCTGCCAGTTGCTCTGCTTCCATTGCTGTAACCAGCCCCACAGGGCATTTGCCACCATCCATGAATCAGTATAGAGATAGAGCATTGGCCACTTTTCTCATTCAGCAATATCTAAAGCCAGCTGGATGGCTTTCACCTCTGCAAACTGACTTGATTCACCTTCTCCTTCAGCAGTTTCTGCAACTTGTCATGCAGGACTCCATACAGCAGCTCTCCACCTCCAATGCTTCCCCACAAGACGACAGGACCCATCAGTGAACAGGGCATATTGCTTCTCATTTTCTGGCAGTTTATGATATGGTAGGGCCTCCTCAGCACGCGTCACCTCCTCCTCTGGCAATATTCTGAAATCTTTACCTTCTGGCCAGTCCATGATCACTTCCAAGATTCCTGGGCGACTGGGGTTTCCTATTCGAGCCCGTTGTGTGATCAGTGCGACCCACTTACTCCATGTAGCATCAGTTGCATGATATGTACAGGGGACCCTCCCTTTGAACACCCAGCCCAACACTGGCAGTCGGGGTGCCAGGAGGAGCTGTGCTTCAGTATCAACCACTTCTGAAGCGGCTCGAACCCCTTCATAGGCTGCCAATATCTCCTTTTCAGTTGGAGTATAGTGGGCTTCGGGTCCTCTGTATCCCCGACTCCAAAACCCCAGGGGTCAACCTCGAGTCTCCCCCGGTGCTTTCTGCCAGAGGCTCCAGGTAGGGCCATTCTCCCTGGCTGCAGTGTAGAGCACATTTTTTACATCTTGTCCTGCCCGGACTGGCCCAAGTGCTACTGCATGAACTATCTCCTGTTTAATTTGTTCAAAGGCTTGTTGTTGCTCAGGGCCTCATTTGAAATCATTATTCTTCCGGGTCACTTGATAGAGAGTGCTTACAATGAGACTGTAATTTGGAATATGCATTCTCCAAAAACCCACAGCGCCCAAGAAAGCTTGTGTTTCCTTTTTGCTGGTTGGTGGAGACGTGGCTGTGATTTTGTTGTTTACATCCATTGGGATCTGATGACGTCCATCTTGCCATTTTATTCCTAAAAACTGGATCTCCTGTGCAGGTCCCTTGACCTTACTTTGTTTTATGGCAAAGCCGGCCTCCAGAAGGATTTGGACTACTTTCTTCCCTTTCTCAAAAACCTCTTCTGCTGTATTGCCCCACATGATGATGTCATCAGCTCTATCCCAGCCGAAACCAGGACAAAGAGGTTAAAAGAATTTGAGACAATTCATTATAGCTGAAGCTGACCGTTGTTCTTCGCAACAGAGCAAAGTCTTTTTGTTTTACAATCAGAGGACCCTGTTTTTAAGCGAAGACTAATGACATGCAACAGAACTGTAAAAATATGTGGTTGAGTTTTTAAAGATGAAATCCAGGACCTATGTATTTTGGTGTTAGTGGGGTGTGAGGCCCTGCAGAGTGTGTTTTACACTGCAGCTGGGAGAAGGCTGAGTTGAGGTAAATCAAGTGATCAGACATGTCAAACCTTTCTGTTACAACATACAGCACACAACTAATTTCAAGTTGCTGGTTTAAGTTCCTGTCAGCTATGATATTTGCTCAGCTACAAAGCAAATTATCAACATTTTATTCATACGTACCGTTCCTGGTCCCTTTAATTTCAATAGGTGTTCTACAGCCCATTTAAAACCTATGCATAATTAGTGATAACATTTGAGCTTAAAAGCATGTAGGGTGTCCACAGCAAGTTTGAGGTATCCTAAAAAATAGTTGAGATGCAATGTAAAGCAGCAGTGTCATTGCCAAGTGTAGCTAATTTTTCTGAGAGGAACAGACAGAAAATAAAAATAGCCTCTGCTCAACTCCCTGGGATGACTTTCTTAACCCTCATGATCCAATTCAAAATCCCGCATCATCCTCTGTGTGTGCAACACCCACAAACATCTCCTTGTAGGATGGGATTAATTTTGCGCTATTTTACTAAATGAAAATATGATGTTCAGCTTTCACCTCTTCCACCAAACTATTTAAGCCTCCTCTGTAGTCAGCAGAGAGATAAATCTAAGAGAGGGTGAGAGGCCTTGAAAGGCTGTTTACCTGCTCCCAGCTTGGGTGGGATGTGTTGCTTCCCTGGTGATACCCAGCTCTGACCACTGAGGGAGGGCCAACACGATGTGCTTGGGCTGGATGCCCAGTGTTTAGGCCGATCATGCTAGGTAAGGTGGGCAATGTACCCACATTGTGACTGAGCAATCAGCCTGCCACAGGTTTCCTGCTGCCTCCATGTCCCTTGCTGTGATCTCCCATGAGCAAATGAATCTTTTAAAAATGAATCTCTTGATCCTGTCTGAGGATGAAATGAATCTCTTGATCCTCTCCTCTCTGGAGCACCATCCCAGAATGAGATAGCAGAGGCTGCTTGCTCTGTCTGTGCTAACTGCTTACATGAAGCTTCATACAGATGAAATCACTCACCCTGGGTGAGGGGCTGGGGAGGGAAAGAGAGGGCATTTTGCTCCGGTGGTTTTAGTAGCCAGACAGCTTTTCTGAGACAGCATCTGGAGTGTTGGGCAAGGGCTGGTTATTTATGAGAGGTCTGATCTCTCTGTCTGCGGGTGTACTCCAGCTGGCAACTCTAATCTGCTTTTACCCCCTGCTGCTCTCCTGACGTTTCCCTGCAAGCTTTGCTCAGGACATTTTGCTACTAGCAGTGTTGCCATCATTCCTGAGCAGGGCAGAGGTAGAGCTGGCTGAACCTTTTCCAGCAAAGAGTTTATGCACCAAGGGGGTAAAAAAGGCATTTTCAGTCAACCTGAGATTATTCATGATTCAAATTGGCAAATTTTAGCCAAATAAAAGTTTCTAGGTTGGACTCCTAAGAGGATGTAGACATCGTTCATGCATCCTTGAGAGAGGAGCTTTCCTTCTGGTCTGTGCCCCAGCAGAGAGGGCACCAGCTGGGGTGGTGGAGACCTGATTTCTGCTTGGTTCAAAGCAAGGATTTGATTCAACCTCTCTTGACTCACAGAGCAGTTTTCTGACCACAAAGTAATAGTGTCACCAGCTGTGAATAAGCAGCCTTTTAGAAAAGTGGGACAGCTTCAACAGCCCAAAATGTCCTGTACCTCTGGGATGAAGGTACTGTGTTACAGATCCCTGTTTAGCATCAGGCAGAGAGAAAACCCCAGAGGAGTGCCCTACCCAAGGAACAGTACAATGCACAAATAGCACGGCTACTGATTCAGCTTCGGTGTAGCTACTGCCCTCTTTAAAATAATTTTTTAAAACCTGGAGCAATGTTCTTCTTTTGAATTGCTAAAGGCTCCATCAAAGCTTGGCTGGGGTCAACAGAAGTGCATGGACTGGGATACCTGCAGTTTGAGGAAAGAATTTGAGCACATTTTATCTCAAGATAAGTTTTATAAGTTTCTTAGGCTGATATACGAGAGTGCAACGGAAGGTCACTAAGATAGTCAGGGGGCTGAAGCATATGGCATACTAGGAAAGTCTAAGGTAAATGGAGTTTTTAAGACTTGAGAAGAAAAGGCTAAGGGGGAATCTAATTGCAGTCTTCTGCTGCTTAAAAGGAGGTTACAGAGACCATCGATCCAGTCTCTTCTCAGAGGTGAACAGTGAAAGGGCATGAGGCAATGGACACAAGTTGCAACAAGGAAAATCCTGATTGGATATAGGGAAAAAAATTCTTCCCAATGAGAGTGATGCAGCCCTAGGATGGAGACCCACAGTGCTGGGGGAACCTCCACCCTTAAGATTTTAAAAACTCAGTTGGACGTGGCCTTGCAGTTAGCCCTGTTTGGAGCAGGAGGTGGGACTAGACACCTCCAGGTGCCCCTTTTAACTTAACATTTTCCATGACTCCATGATTCGTTTCTTCATAATATCATGCCACACTTCTCTGCCGTGTCTGGGCTCAAGTTTCCATGGCATTTGCGGAGATGTGCCTTGCCAGACACTGTTTCTTGATGCACTGCTTCACTCAGGTATGGTCTCTGTTTCTGTTAGATGGTAACAAAAATGGTAACTTGAAGCCCTGTCTCCTCCCTTCCCTACAACTCCCCCAATTTAGTGAGAATTAACTGCTAGGTTTTTGCTGTAGGCAAGTATAATGCCTTTCTCCCAGTAGACTGATGCTCCATTAAGAGCACATTCAACAGGACACATAAAGGTGGGTATTTTATTAGGTGTTTGTTGGAGTAACTTACTGGCTTGTTCTAAATAGGTTCCTATTCTGTTCTTATCACCAAATGAATCTGAGCTCATTCCCGTGACACATTAGACAGGTGACCCACTTGGTGGATGAGGGGAAGGCTGTGGATGTTGTCTACCTGGACTTTAGTAAGGCCTTTGACACTGTCTCTCACAGCATTCTCCTGGAGAAACTGACTGCTCATGGCTTGGATAAGTGCACTCTCCACTGGGTAAAAAACTAGCTGGACGGCCGAGCCCAGAGAGTGGTGGTGAATGGAGTCAAATCCAGTTGGCGGCCGGTCACAAGTGGTGTTCCCCAGGGCTCAGTATTGGGGCCGGTTCTGTTCAATATCTTTATAGATGATCTGGATGAGGGGATTGAGTGCACCCTCAGGAAGTTTGCAGATGACACCAAGTTGGGTGGAAGTGTTGATCTCATGGAGGGCAGGAAGGCCCTGCAGAGGGATCTGGACAGGCTGGATCGATGGGCCAAGGCCAACTGTATGAGGTTCAACAAGGCTAAGTGCCGGGTCCTGCACTTGGGTCACAACAACCCCATGCAACGCTACAGGCTAGGGGAGGAGTGGCTGGAGAGCTGCCTGGTGGAAAAGGACCTGGGGGTGTTGGTTGACAGCCGCCTGAACATGAGACAGCAGTGTGCTCAGGTAGCCAAGAGGGCCAATGGCATCCTGGCTTGTATCAGGAATAGTGTGGCCAGCAGGACCAGGGAGGTGATGGTCCCCTTGTACTTGGCCCTGGTGAGGCCGCACCTCGAGTACTGTGTTCAGTTTTGGGCTCCTCACTACAAGAAAGACATTGAGGTGCTGGAACATGTCCAGAGAAGGGCAATGAAGCTGGAGAAGGGTCTCGAGAACAAGTCTTATGAGGAATGGCTGAGGGAACTGCTGTTGTTTAGTTTGGAGAAGAGGAGGCTGAGGGGAGACCTTATTGCTCTCTACAACTACCTGAAAGGAGGTTGTAGTGAGGTGGGGGTTGGTCTCTTCTGCCAAGTAACAAGTGATAGGACAAGAGGAAATGGGCTCAAGTTGTGCCAGGGGAGATTTAGATTGGATATCAGGAAAAATTTCTTCACAGAGAGAGTGGCTCAGCATTGGAACAGACTGCCCAGGGAAGTGGTACAATCACAGTCCCTGGAAGTATTCAAAAAACATTTGGATGTGGTGCTTAGGGTCATGGTTTAGAGGTGGACCAGGCAGTTAGGTTAACAGGTTGGACTCAATGATCTCAGAGGTCCTTTCCAACCTTAACGATTCTATGACTCTGTAGTATCTGTTGCATACTGTTTTTTCTGTCACCTTTTCCCAGAAGGAGAAGAGTGTGAAGCATTAAATTTTGCTGGCCTAATTTTATCTTGTGCATTGCTTTAACTTGTTTGGGATTAGTTTGCATATCTCTATAATGATTGCTGTGTGTTTGCACAGAGAAGGCAGGCAGATACTGCGTACTTAAAGGAAAGGTACTGAAGTTTTCAATAACTCTCTTACATCTCCTTTAGACTTAATTCCATACTGGCTTCCAGGAAAGGTCTGACTCTCTAAGAGATGAGCTTTGTCCGTAACTTATGTCAGAGGAATAAATTTCTTCCTATGCTTTCCATGCCTGAAAAGGGCCAATATTATGAAGACCATTTCTCAGGACAAGTCACCACAGCAAATATTGTCCATAGCAGAGAGCTCTGTTTAGCCCAGAAGTGCTCAGTACAGGTTTTGAAGCTATGACCGAGCTCTACCCATGTCCTACCACACTGTGCACTTTATAGGTTTGATCTTTGCTCTCATTCAAATGGTGGTTGAAGTTTAGCTGAAGTTTTTTCCCTTATTTTGGCTCTTCACAGATCATCCTGAAGAACCTGACTAATCAAGAAGTGGCCACATTCACCTACAGTGAATGGCTGTCAAAGCTGAAAAATGCCAAGGGAAGTCTTGTATGTGAGATGCCAGCTGTAATAAATGATGAGCAGATGATGGAGGACACAACATACACTCTTCAGGTTAAAACCAGTGATGTTGGAGGCAAGTCCATGGTGGATATTTTATGACTTTTCTAGCATGAAGTTTGATTTTTAGCAATGGAAGACATCTCCTGCTTAATTTGAAATTATGTTTAAAAAGTGTAATTTAGCCCTACTATGCTGGAACACCTCCATTTTGGCTGGCTGTTCATCATGACTGTTATGCTGAGCACTGGGCATAAAATATTTAGACACAAAGCCTAGATTTGACTGCTTGCTTCTTCCTCTGAAGACACCTTAACAGAAGCTATTGCCAGACCATGTTGCAATGGTCAGGAGCCCCCTTTTTCTTTTTGGTCAGGTAGGATGGAAAAAAAGGCTATGGTCAAAGCTGGTGGACTCCAGGTTTTCAGTCAGCACTATCTACTTTGGTCAAAGAGAGGAGCAATAATTCGCCCTCCTTTTCCAAGTATTTTGAGACCATTTATCTCAGGCCGTGAAAAACCATCCCTAAATGCACACCAGATAGAAGAGGTAGAACAGATTATAAAGAAAGCTGCAGAGCTTCAAGAGCCAAGAAATGGGATTTCCGTGTCATTTCCTGGGATCACTGCCTCTTTTCATGAGAACTTCTGTCAGGCTGCTGAATGAAAGCTGCAACCACATACAAGCTACCTCGTGCCAAAATGAGGCAAGTTAGACATTATCTTGCAGACACCTTGTTTGAAAGGTTGACCCTCAAAGGGGATTCTGCCACACCAGTGCACATAATCACCTCTTGATCTCTACTTCTCTTTCTTTTTTCCTTTTTTTTTTTTTTTTTTCTGGATTTACCAGTAGTAATTTATGCAGCTTGTGAGGTTTGATCTCAGAATATCAAAATTCCCCTGGCAGAGTGTCTTTGTGCCACCTCACCATTTTTTATCTATATCTGCTCTGCCTGCTGCTTGTCTGAAAAACATGTAGTGAAATATGAAAAACAAAAGAGAGTGAGGAAGATTTGTTTATGTATCTGGCAATCTATCTAATATAATGGTAGACCTTTCTGTGACCTTTTTGTGAAACCCAGCCCTAACTCACAAAGGCGATGGAAACAGAAATGAGAGGGGAATAGAAGATGACAGCAACAGCAGACAGATCTGCCCTTCCCATTGAATGAAGGATGACGGGTATTAATGACAAAACATTTTATTTCATTACGAACAGTGACAACCATTAGGAAAGAGCAGATTACAGAGAAGTTTCAGAGAGTCTGTTTATGATTAGATCACACAGTGCACTGACATAATGCTGAACTTTATCCAGCTCATCTGAAGAGGGTGCAAGTCATGAACCATCTCCCCTCTTTGATTGTTACGTATTCCACAATTGCTCCTCGTTGGACCAATTCAGGAAGAAAGACATATTATTCTTGACCATTAGTTTAAACATGTAATATCATCTCCTGCCACACTGACATTGTCTAGGGACAGTAATGCTGCACAATGAATAGAATCAGACGTGTTTATTTCTAGGTATAAAGATTTTCTCTGCAACAGCTTTCAACTTTCCAGTGCATCAGAGGCACTGAGGAAAAAAAAGAAAATGAAAAAGAAAAAAGAAAATGAATCTCACCTGTTTGTCACTCTCCAAAAAATTATACTTCTGGTCTTAGTTCCTTCTAGTCTAGACTGTCTCTGGTCAATTCATCTGGGATAGGAGTCTTAATCAATGGTCTGTATCATCCTCTGGAGGGTCTCTGTCACTCTCTGTTCATCAGATTCTGACAGAGAGCACAATTAAGTCAGGCTAGATGGCTAAAGTTAGGGAAAATGAATCCCACAAAAAACATCCTGCAGCAAACTAGAAGACATCAGCCATTTCCTCCCCACCATACACACGTTTAACAACAGTCGTGTTTTACTTTTTCCTCAGATAAGCCTTTGAGTTACAGTCTGGCTTTCCAGAAGTCATTCAACTCGGATGATCATGTAACATACAGAGGCTGCATCAGGGAAAGACTCCTCTCTTGCAAAGGTCAAATCCATAGGCCACCAGAAGTACCTCAGGTAGCAGCTCCCAGAGTACACACAGACAAGGGGAGAAGAGGTTGTTATGGCAGACAAATCCCAAGTCAGATGGGGAATCTTTGGTTAAAACGAAACCTTGTTTTCCTTTTGGTCTTATAAGAGAAATAACTCACAATCTCATTTTCTTCAAGGTATGACTCACAGACACAGCTGCAATAGAGTTGAACCATCTGATGGCTCTTTCTGTGGCACAAAAATGTCCTCTCCTGTTAGTTTTGATTTATGCAGAATTTCTGTATTCTATATGCAGGCATCATATATATGGTAATGCAATAAAGATGGCGACAGAATAAATACTGCTTTCTCATTTTCCAAGCATTAAAGAAGCAGGAAGTTTTTATCTCTGCTGTTATAAGATTAATTAGTATGTTGTCAGCTCAGCTACAGCCTACAAATTACATAATTTAAGACAGTTGGTGTCAGTTCCTAGTGCGTTATTCAAGTCTCTGTTAAGTCAAAAGAAGGACATTCTTTGGTCTCAGAAGGCTGTGACTCCAGCCCACAGTTTGTTTAAAAATGATGCAGCTGCTCAGTAAGTATCATAAAATCATAGACACTTTGGTTGGAAAAAGCCTCTGGAGGTTATTTCATCTATCTTCCTGCTCAAAGGACTATTGCCAGCACCAGGTCAGATCAGCCAAGGCTCTGCCCAGCTGAGTGTTTGACACCTCCAGGGATGGTGATGCCACCACCTCTTCAGGCACCTGATCCAGACCTGTACCATTTTCCTAATATTTTTTTTATGATGCCCAACCTGAACCTCCCTAGCAATTTGTGGCTGTGGCTCCCTGGGGTTATGGTCTGACATCTCCACAGCACAGGACTCTTTCATCGTTATCACTTTCCCTCCATGTGATCACAGGGGCCCTTGTTCACCTGACCCAGCTCATCTCCCTTGGCCTTTCCTCAGTCATGTGCCCCAGCTCCTGTCTATCTTAGCAACCATCTGCTGAGCCCTCCTCAGTGTCTCAGCATGACCCAGGGATTCAAACTGGCAGCATGGTCTAAGTGTGGGCTTCTCAGTGCTGAGCAAAGGAGATAAGATCTTCCCTTCAGCTGCTGGCCATGCTCCTGATGTAGCCCAATATGCAGTTTGCCTTGAACACTGAGAACTTGCTGTTCGCTCAGATTCAACCTGAATATGAATGTTATTGCTATAACCTCTGGGTCTTCTTCAGCTCCCCAGCATGTACATGTGCAGGGTTTATTCCACCCCAGACACAGAACTTTGCATTTCTCCTTGCTGAACTTCATGGGATTTCTGCTTGCCCAGACCTCAAGTTTCTCAAGGTCCATCTGGGTTGGAATTCTGCCATTCAGCATGTCAGTCACTCCCCAAAATTTAATGTTATCTAGAAATCTGCTGAGGATGCACTCTGTCATTGTTTAGGGTGTTGATGATGAAGTTCAGTGCTGCAGACCCTAGTATTGACCCATGAGCTATTGCACTCATTGCCAGTTAAGGCTTGTGCAACTACAGTACCTTCATCTCTTCATTTATCAAATTTGTTACAGTTCCTAAATGTGCCTGACAGTTTCCTGGAATTAACAACAGCAACAACAACAAAAAAAAAAAATCAGAGAGAGACCCAAATAGGTGAAATGTACATTGATTCAGCAATTTCTGTTCTTTTCTTTCCCATCTCCTGCTAATTGCTTGTGAGGGAAATGTCACGGCATGAGGCTTCTTCCTGTGGGGAAGGTTTTGCTAAGAAACAGTTGGTTCTGTGCTTTTTGAGACCTTGCATTAATTGGGAGCCTGCTCCTTGTAAGGAAATGGACTTTAGTTTGCTTTGTTCCTCACCTCAGCAAGCTTTACAGTCATAAAAGTTACTGCCAAATAAACTGCCTGAATCCCTAATGCTTTCTCTTCCTTCTTAAGTCCTTCCCAGGGAATGGCTGAAAATTAGCCCCAATTTAACATAGGCAATTTTTCATGTGGACACCAAATGTTGCTTTGCCTTTTCTCTGTATGACTCTTTTTCTCCTCCTTTTTTCCTTCTTTTAATATTTTTTTCAGTCCTTCTATAAGAGCTGTGATTTCTTCCTGATTTCTGTATTCAAATAATTATCCCGAAGAAGTGGTAACTTTCTCAAAAAGTTTTCAGTCCCCCCAACTTTGTGTCTGCATTGTGTTGTGAATGGAGCTTTGGGAAATACTGTCCGTGTGGTCCAAAGTGGATTTATGATCCTCTTGTGTAAGAAATGGCTTGGCAGGCAGTTAGAGTTTTCAAAGCTGCGATATCTAACTGAGGGCAGCAGATGCTGAGTTTCTTTGTAAGACAGATTTAGGTTTGATGATCTCATTTTCAATTTCCAAAATTGAAGGGCTTTGGTTCTGACACAGCAATGAATGTCTGCCCACGCAGAATCAAATTTCTTTCTATGAATCTGCTTTTTTATTATGGCATAAAAAATAAAAAGCAATAATTTTGGTCAAATTGTAAATAGTGCCAGGTAAAATTGTTGTAATACCTTCACCTAAAATGTTCTTAAGGTCACTGCAGGTGGTGGTTTGGCCTTGAAGTCTCCAAAAGTCAGGAAAATTTCTGCAGCAAAATATGGGCAGTCATGGGCATATGAAATTCAATATCAGGTAATAAGGATCATCTTAGAAATTATTGTTTTCCTAACATATACATAAGAAGAGGTGAGGGTTGGTGGGGCAAACTGTTGTATAAGAAGCTGGGACTTTTTCCATCAACATAGCGTGGACAATATTTTGAGAAACAGGAATACAGAAAGAAAACTTACGGGAGGGGAAAGTGGGCCACAAGATGCCATAGCGGTTTGATTGATGATCTGCGTTTCTCATTCAGATCCCCGTGCCATACAGCACAGGGAGAGCAGCACAAGACAGACCCCAGCTGACGTGTCCTGGGTGCCACAGGACAGCTTGGGGAGGTTGTGGGACTGCAAAAGGAGACCACAGTGTGGAAAAGGGACTGTGGCCCAGTGGGAAGCCCAGGACCATGTGAACTAATACTTTGGCTGTAGCTGGAAAAGTTAAAATATGTTCTTTAATGCTGTTCCATAGATTGCTGGATGTTGCTGGGTAAATTACTTTGCTTCCCAAGCGACCTTGGAAAAATGGGAGTCATGACACTGACGTGATGCAATGAACAGTGCTGCATCCGGAGCAGAAACTCCTGCTTCTTCTTAGTACTGCTGTCATCACAGTCACCATACCTTGAATGCAAGGATGAAGCATTCCAGCTGTATTTGGGGGACAGGCTGGAAGGGCTGGCTTCCTAGCTGCCATGGGGTGTCTTCCTTGCAGGATCCTGCACAAATTCACTGAAATTTGTTAGCTGTACCCAGAGAAACCTGATCATCACTGCAGCCTCTTCCAGCCTGCCTTTACTGCCTCCATTTCCATGCAGTTGGAGGCTGGGTGTCAGCCCTACACAGCAGGCTAACTCGTGACAATGATGTGCCTTGCTCTCTCATTCCAGGAGCAGGCACCGATGCCAATGTGTCCTTGATCCTGTTTGGGGAGAACGGGGACAGCGGGACCCTGGCTCTGAAGGAGTCCAACAAGTCTAACAAGTTTGAGCGGAACCAGATGGACGAATTCAACTTCTCAGACATGCTGAGCCTGGGAGATCTCTGCAAAGTGCAGATCTGGCACAACAACAAAGGTCAGGGCAGTGACCTGGTGGGGTGGGAGAGGTCAGGACAGTGTTTTCACTCGAGGAAACACATTCTCCTCCGTGGACATGGGGCAGGCTGAGGGCACTGTTCCCAGCTCTGCTGCAGGCTGGGTAATCTCAAGGATTTCACCTGGATCCTGTGTCCCAGCTTGCCTGTCTAGACATACCCCCTTCATGCAGGAGACCATCTCCCCACGTGCTGGTGTAGCATCTGCTCTAATGGGTCAGCTTCAGTCAGAGCTTACAGCCACCACTGCAGCACAGATAATGACAGCTCCTCCAAAGCAAAGCTATCCAGCCTGTTATCCCAACACACCAACTCTATTAATGCAATACCTTTTTCACAGGTGAGTATGGCACTTTCCCAGCAATTTAATGCTATCAGCCTGACACCGACACATGGGGTAATGCAGCCTGGCATAACATAGTGAGCTTTAGAAGACAGAAATAAAGATCTGTGTCTGTCTTTATTAAAATCACTACCTCAGATGGTGAGTGTACAGTGCCTGACATTTCCCTGCTGCTGGACACTCAAACTTGTTTCACAAAGAGCAGAGCAGCACTGTCGTAGTCATTTGTGTTGTTATTCAGGTACCAGGCAGCATCTTGTAACAAATGCATCACTCACACTGCTGTGATGACATCTCATCCCATCCCTTCTTCATCTAAAAGGGATGATCTTGCATTAGCAATGACTTGCTCGCTAATGTCAAGCCCTTGCTGCAGCCCAAAGGTGAAGCTTGATAGTTCCCATAGACCCACCTGGGTCAGTATTAACAAGGCTGTTAGGGCAGTAGTATTTATCGAAGTCCTGGGAGGAATGGCAGCAGGACTACCCAGTTGTTACCTTGTTGTACTGAGGCAGATGTTTTATGGCTGGGCTGGGGTTATATGTCAGTATGAGTTTGTCCTGGCCATCATCTTCTTGACTTCTCCAAGTTGTGGCAGTTGGGGAAGGCTGCATCTCATGCAATATTAATAAAAGATGCTACCTCTGGATCAGACTTGCCCACTGTAAGTTTTCCTCTGTATTGTTATTCAAAAAAAAAAAAGAGAAATCTGTATGTGAAATATGGGAAATATGACCATCCGCCTAATCTGGCTTCATGATTGTTTATTCCCAGCCACTGCAAGCTTCAGGCTCATATTTATCACTCCCACAACACAGGACAATTTAGTTGTTTAAGCTCGGTAACATCATGTTATATAGCTGGTGCTGAAAGCAGTAAGTGAGACCATTTTACCTGATTTTAGTTGCCAAAACACTTATTCCTTGAATCTGCAGTTTAGGTGCTGAAATGGAAAGAGCTATCAAAATACCCATGGGAGTTTTTGCTCAGCAAACAGGCGTCTGCAGTTGCAAGGGTGGTTTGGATGTCCTTTGGAGAGCAGCAAGAAATCAACATGGACTTGCAGATTCATTTTCAAATATATTACAAGCTAAAATGTCTACAAAGTGAACATTTTCCTCAAAAGGAAAGGCATTGTGGCTCCCCAGTGGTCAGTTGTGCTAACAGAATGAAATACACCCACCAGATCAGAGCTGATCCTTAGGGCTCAGGCAAGCAAACAGGCTGGGACGTAGGAAGATAAGAACTGGGTCAGACCGAGGGTCTGTCAAGCCCGGCAGCTGTTTCCAACAGCAGCATCACTGGGTGCCTGAGGAAGAGGGGCAACTGAGCGAGCGTGTGTAATCCTTCCCCGATCCTCTGCATCTTACTATGCATAGCTCAGGGCGTCTCCTGAACTGGATATCATTTTTGTCCGTTAAGTAACTTTCAGTGAATTTTCTCATTCAAGCGCTTGTCCAGACTCTCCAGGAGACATTTAGCACCCACGGCATCCCGTGGCAATAAGTCCCATGGGTCTGCTCTCTGCTGTGTGACAAGAGAATCCTGTTAATCTAGGCAGTTTTGCTGCCTTTTCCTTCTTGCACAAGTGATCACAGTTCACCTTCTCCCTGACACTGATGATGATGTTGATACAGGTTGGGGAGTTACCACGTTGTAGCTGAGCTATGGTAATTGCTATCTGCATGCTCTTGGTTAGTGGCAAAGGGAAGTAACAGAGTTTAGCCTTAGGCTAAGCAGTAAATAGGCTCAATTAGTTTAAATTTGCTGTAGGCTGTAGAGCACATACCCAGATATCCACCACAAGTCAGCTAAAATAGTAAACCATGTGTCCAGAACCTGAAAAAATACTTCATATTTATGAATATAAATACACATTGCAATCTCATATTCTCTTTCCTTATTTCCCTCTTATCACTGCTTTCTATTTTTAAATAATAGTTAATAGGGCTTTTACCAGACCTAGCTGACTGCATTGTTAAGCCTTGGAGAAACAACAAGCTCAGGTTTTGTTTAGCAGAAATGTACTTGTTTTTCCCCCCAAGAAAGGAGGACAACTGTAGTTTAAATCATAACATATGTTGTCTTCATTGTTCTTGCATTAGTCATGTGAAAGACATATCTAAAACTTCACACAATGCAGTATGACAGTTTGTTGGGTGGGTAGAGTATTTATTACTGCTGGGATCCCAAGCTATAGCTATCCTTTGCATATATGCCTGCTCTCTATATATAATTTATATAAATTGGCTGTGCCACTGGTTAGAAATTCCTGGCTCTGTTTTTTGGAAAGGAGTAGTGGGGTCAGGGGTTGAGGGTCATGTATGTTTTTAGTCAGATGCTTGGGGGACTTTGGATATTAAACAAAAACTTGCTTGTATTTACCATTACTTTGAGGCATCAGATGTTGATCATTCTTTCCTTTGGTTTTTTTTTTTTCTTTTTTGGACTAATTGGTTCTTTGCCAATGGTCTGTGGAAGACAGCCTCACACTGGCCTACCCCATTGCTCCTCACATGCTGAATACTTGGAACATGGATGATATTATTTTCCTAATTTTCTTAATAATCAGCCTCAGTGACAGCATCAGCCTGTTTTGACTCACATTAGGTGCCTTTAGCACCTAAGGGCTAGTTAAGGGAACTACTAACCATTACAAGGCTTCTTTTTTCTTTCAGACATCACCTGGTCCCAGCAAGAAGTCAATCAACCTGCCCTTATTTCAGAATAAAAAACATTTAAATGGCTTGCCCAAGGTGGTTACTTTGCCAGGAAGTCCAGTTGAGCATCTGTTTCCACCAGCAAAGTTTTGCTGCAGTGGCTTTGCTCACAGTTCACATCCCACTTTTGTTTATCCTTTCACTGAAATTTGACTGCAGCAGGGTGTTCAGAGTTGAAAAGGGAGTAATTGCAATGGCAAAGTCTGTTGGAAGGTCTTTAAATAGCAAACACTGCGTTTGTCTCCTCTAGAAAAGCATGTCAGTTTTATGATCCCACTTTAATGCTTTTAAATGCTGTTTTCCCCACAAAAACTGCTGAGTGGCATTTCCGTATGAGATATAAAGGAAGAATGAAGCCCCCATCAAATTCCTCTGACTTCAGTAAAATTGATTAGGAAGGAAGTCGGCACTCATTTGAAAACAGGTTGTGTAGAGACTTTGCAACTGTAATTTCAAGGAACTTGTTCCTGATTTTTTAGATGTTTAGAGCTCACCAGTGAGAGTCTGGTAACAATGAATTGCTGTGAATGAAATTTAGTTTTAAGTTTTGCTCCATGTCTTTTTATCTTGCTCCTGTTTACTTTCAGATACTGATGTTCGACCTAATATATTTAGACTCCCTGAGCAAATTTAATCATTTCCAGACTCCCCATCTCCTGATCTCAGATAGGCACTATGTATTTTCTCATATCTCAGTTCATTTACTTCTACATTTATGCAAGATCAGTATCTGTAGGTCTGTAGAAATACTGGCTTTCTAAATACAGGCCTCAATTTTTTTCTCTGTTTTCAGGACTAAATCACCATTCTGGAAGAATGGCTTAAAGTTTCTTAGTATCAGAGTAATGGAATTATTTACCTAGAAAAAGCTTCCCCCCCCCCCTTTTTTTTGTTGCCTTTTTCTCCTTGCAACAAGGAGATACGGGAAATCTGGATTTAGCTCCCTCATCTGCCTGAGTAGATTTGAACCCAGATGATAAGCAGTCTTTCTAAAGTCATTAATTTCAGATTCTTGATTATCTCAGTTGCCATCAGCCAAGGGGAGCCAGGAAGAGTCTAATTATGGATAAACCAGACTTCTCTGTGTTATTATAGGAGCAAAGGCAGAAGTAAATAACCAGGTTATGCAGCCCAACTTCTTCTTTGCCTCAACAGTGCCTTTCTCGCAATTACACCAACCGCTATGACATTGTCTAATTGAGTTTTAAGTAGCCTGACTGCCTCAATGACTCCTTTTGGGTGGCTCTTCCAAAGAATAAAGTATCTTATTCCCCTTTCTTGATCTGGACCCAACTCAAAAACATTAGTATGCCCTTGTTTTACCTTTTCTTTCTTGGAAGGATCTACCTTTTTAAGGAGCAGCATCTTGGATCAGATCTCAAATTGCCTAGGCCTTGAACTCTCAGCACATCGCTTTTCCAGAGATACGTTTCTGCAATTCACAGACATGATTCCAACCCTTTTGGGCACTTGTAGGCCATAAATTATTAAAAGAAACCTAAAGATCTGCCTTTTTAGCCCCTTGTAAGGATTTGCTCAACTATCAAACTATCAGACCTGAGAAGGTCTTTTCTAAGCCCTCTTCTCAGTGCTTGACTCTTGCCTCATAAACTCTGTTAATCCATGGGGCAGATTTCTTGAATAGTTTCTGCTTTAAATAAAAAGTGAAAGGAAGAGAAATAGATGTGTGAAACTGCCCAAGGAGAGGAGAGTCCATTATCCCCCTTGTTTTGCTAATGGCTCAGTACAGAGGAAGACGTCAACTCCTGCATCTTTCTGGATGGATTGAATTCAACACCTTAGACAAGGCACAAACAGACATGCAAGCTGCAGACCTGTGTAGCCTGCCAGCAACCGTGCCATGCCCCCTTAGTCCTTCAGATTGCCTAAATCTGGCTTCGGCCTCTCAGGAGACCCCAGCACCAATCTGCAGAGTCCTCCTCACATGCCATGCACCTACCTCTCTCTTCAATGACAGGTTTTTTCCTTACACTCAACAGTCCTATCACAAAGATGTGCTACAGGCATTACAGCGCAAGCAGAAGACACTGCAAAGATCTCACAGTCCGGAGTTGACATAAAGTAGAAAAAAAAAAAAAAAATCTAAGCAAATAAAACAGCAAACTTGGAGACAAGATGAAGACTTCAGTGTTGACCTTGCACAGTCATTCATTTCTTACCAGTCTTCTGTAACTGTAGAACCCTTCACTATAGAGTGGCAAGAGCCCAAAAGGCCAGATATAGCTGTAGAATTATCAATTCTGTAAAAACTTCTCTTTTCTACAAGCCTCCTTTGCTCCTTTTTGGGAAAAATTACTCTCACCCTTCTTTAATGCTTTTGCACCAAGTATGCCTCAGTAGAACACAAAATATGCTTCAATTGCAAGAATATCATCTGAGAAACTGTTATACCCTCACTCTGAGCTGTTAAGTGTTTTTGCACAGGAGTAGTTTATCTGTAAGATGGGGTGAGGGGTGGGGGGGATGTCTGAGAGTAATTTATGGGTGGTTTTGACCTGAGTCAAGTCCTGGAGTGAACCAGTTGCATAGACAACAGAGGAGGGGGGGCAGGGGACGCATTTTCTAAAACTGTCCTGTGTTAAGCTTTTGCTTTGTCAAAGATTTTGAGAGGTTTTGCATTGCCTGTCTGCTCTGATAAGAAACATCGTGGTGTGAACTAACATTATCCTAAAGGAGAGATATACAAAATGGATCTATTTTTATTCTGCCACTGGCTTGCTGAATGACCTTGCGTAAATCACATCCCCATACCTCATTTTCAATTATGTAAATTAAGGATAAAAATTATTCACCTTCTTAAAGTGTTTGAGATGTACTAATGCAAAGCTAGATGCTGTGATTTTAACACCTCACAATTAACACTCCATTTCTAGCAATCCGACGTTGCTATCAAAGCTCCCACCACTTTCTGGGTGACGTCTCATGTGGTGGGGTTTAGGGATGGATGGTCATTTAACCAAGCAGGGGATAAATAATGTCAGAGAACACAAGGCTGATGAACTGTCTTTGCAATGGTCGTTACTTTAAGTTTCAGAAAATGTGAAAAAAAAAAAAATGCAATTAGGGAGCTGAGCAGCACTGGTTGGTGGTTGCGAATGGCTGGGCAGCAGCAATTCTTCACTGGCCCCTGAGCAGTCAATGTCCTGAGCAGGATTTTTCTTTTACTGCTATGGGAACATAAGCACCAGTTATGACAACTATTATCCTTGATGGGGCATCAACCGCTTTGAAAACCAAACCAAAGAAGATCTGCTACAGATAGACAAGGGATAGGGAGGAAAATCAATTAATATGGCTGCAAAGAGTGGAGACAGTTTAACTTCCATGGACATGTGTGCATCCAAGCCTGGATGTGGATCTGCCAGCATGGATTTGATCCCACCAGCTCTCACTTTGCAAGGAATAGTTAATATTCAGTAAAGCAAGGTCAGGGACCAGGTGCCTGGTGAGTGGTGAACCCACCAGACTTGATTCATTCTCACTCTTTTTCTCCCATCCTCCTATGTTTCTGCATGTGTCAGAACAGCTTAATATTTTAGGGGTGAATATAGGCTGGGGCAAGTGGTTACTGTTCCCAAGAGGAGCTAAAGAAACTTCTGGTGCTGCAAGTTGGAGTTTTAGTTAAATGAAGCGGTAACTTCATTATCTGTGTTACATCTACTGCTTCTAAAGTCAGACTGCTTCTAAAGTCAGACACTAATCACTGCAGAAATGTATGACAAGGAGCTTACAATCCAACCTGTCTGTCCAACATCAGGAAAGCACAGACTTTTAGCATCACCAGGGAAAAAGGCAAAATGGCCCTGTGAAGACCTTGCAGACGTACACAGAGGGTCCTTGCCCAGCATCATCCAGTTGTCAGCTTGGGCCCTTTTGGAAAGGAGGATAAATGGGACAAATAACTGCTCTTTTGGATAAGGACACTTGGGGAAGAGAATACATTTCCCTACATGACACTAAATTATACAACTGCCAGAGTCAAGCAAGCAAAGTGATTCTGTTTTCCCCAAAGCTCTTCTCCTCCTCTAATTACATTTGAAATGTTTTGCATGTCATTGAAAATGTCACTTCCAGCTGTGGACCATTAAAGAGCCTACGTGGCACAGCCATGGGTTTTATTAGGGCAGGTTTGCTGCTAGGGATTTCGATGGCGGCAAAACAGGCCTGGAGTGAAGTACCTTTTGTTACAAACATTGAACACTTGTTATGGTGACAAGAGATCTTCCACAAAGGCACAGTGGTGGCCAAACTATTTTAAAGACTGAGACCTGCATAATCAAGCGGTAACCACTCAGATACGTGCTATTTCTTCGCTTCTGCCCCAAAGCAGTAAAGGAGACAAATGTAGTGGTGCTGGTTTGTACCAGGGTCACTGCAGAAAAGCCCATGATGCTCTCCAAGGCATTTGTGCAGTTGATTGCTTCCTGAGCCCTTGCTCTCCTGGTACTCCTGCTTGGTCAAGGTGCCAAAGGGATACAACAAGATCTGCTCTCTCTTCTGCAAGCACTGAAAGTTGAGTGATGGAGCAGCTGTGGCTTTCATGGTGGATCAAGATCCACCATCCAACAGTATCCTGGCACTCAGGGAGAAGGCTGATTAGCCAACGCTGCAGAGATCCTCCAGTTTCTCCTGCATGGCCAGGCAGTGTGAGCAGTGGACACGACCTAGGAAAGTCCTTCCACCCTGCTACAACCACACCACTTTTCTGACTCCTCTTCCTCACTCCCTCACTGATGCCCACTCCATAAACCAGCTTGTGCTGAGGATTTGGTGGCTCCAGGGTTACACCTGTGTATGGGATGTAGTTCCCTTTCCTGTTATTTCTCAGGTGCTGTAATGTCTCTGAGCCCATTGCTCTGCAAAAGCCGCACAGAAACAGAAGGTGGAAAGAGGGTAACATCCTGAAACCAGGATTTCGTGACCTGAAAAATGGTTCTGCAAACATGGTTTCTTCTTCCACTGGTGTGCCCCCTGGCATGCAGAGCCAGCTCAGCAGAGGGAAAGTCTCACATTTAGACTCTGTGCACAACTGGACTTTGTGTTTTTTTCTATATCAATACAAAAAGAAATCGAATGTATCTTTTCCCAGTCTGAAACAAGAGAAAAACAATTATTTTTCTGGTAAAGCAGAATAATTTCTTCAACCCTGAATCAATCCTTCCAATTGCCATATCAGCTTTTAAATGGGGTTTAATGCTGTGGCAGTGAGACCCTCGATGTGATACCACTCCTGACACTAGGAAACATGGACAGGGTAGGAAGATGTGCTGCTCTGGACATAGCCAGTACAACATTCACCTGGGGTGAATTATTTCTCTCGAGAAATGAAAAGCACTAAAGGATACTTTTACAGCTTTGTCATGAATGAGCAGTTAGGTTGCTTAAATAATCACCACCACAGATATTTGCAAACAGTGATTTAATTTATAAAAGGATGATTTAACAAAGTTCGATGGCAAGGTTCACTCTATTACTTATTAAATGAATGGAATATATGTAGAGAGAGAGAAGGATTGAGGCAGAAAGGAATACAAGGGGGGAGTAAAGGAGGCCCTCCCGTTGAGCCATGAGGTTCGGAATGGACCCCCTTGCTTTCTAAACTCCTTCTCAGAGAGGAGCCTAGGTGCGGCTGGATCCAATCCTAGTCTCAGACTTGGTCAACGGTTTATATGTCTAAGGATTATATGTATTTAGCAGCAGCTTAGGTTTATTCACAGTAAGGAGAGAATCACAAGAATTTAGTAGTAACTAATCATTGGTTACTCTAGCATCTACAAAGTGATGAAATAAAACTTACTACAATATTTGTATAATACACACACACGTAATCACACAATGGGCCTAATAAAAGGTACCTCTTAAAATCCCTCGCAAGTTTGAATGCGCAGATAAAGGTACCCATCAAAAATTGCCCTCGAGTTCAGTGAAATACTGACTTCAATGATTGTCTCAACGGGCGAAGGGTTGAACCTCAAGGAGTGAAGGGCACCGGAGATCAGCCCAGGTCCTGTTGCTAGGCCTCCGTATGCAAACTTAAGAGTTCGCAGTTCTGAGAGGCGTCCCCACTCAGAGGGAGATGCTGGCGCAGCCCGCTGCGGTCCAGGAGAGCTCAAAGAGTCTCCCGTGGTACCGCTGTTTATAGGGTTGTGAGATGATCGACTTTAGGCATCAATAAATTTCCATTCTGGCCACAGCTGCAGTCAGTTATTGCTGAGTTCTCATTAATCTCAGCAAGGCAGGTACGATCCTCCCGTACCGATCGGCCCAAGTTACGATCCACAATGAGGTGTTCCCAAGCTGTCAAGGGGTGACTGATGATGCCAGGTGGGATCAAGGCATTCTTGTTCCCCAGCTCAACCATGCAAGAGTGCCTGGTAAAACCAAGGGGCACTTGGTCACCAGACTCATTGCTCAGAGGCCAAACATTGGCAGGGGTCCCTGGGGTCGTAAGGTGGTCCAGAGGAAGGCGGGGGGGACGCACCACCACAAGCTTCCAGGTCTCCTAATCTAATTTAAGTTGCTAATCATCACAAAGGAAAACAGGAAAAAGGAAGGACCAGTTCTAGTGAGAGGGAAGAGAAATACTTTTTCCTTAAAGCAGACAGGAGGATACTTTGAGGCAGTAGCACCATTTTTCTAAGAAAGAGTGACCAGTCAGCTCCTTGTTTCAAAGTACCCTTGTGCTGTAAAGGACACCCTGTTGGCATGTGCTTTTCAGTGTCAATCCCCTGAGAGAGCCCAGAGCTTGCTCTTTAAATAGCCCAGAGCTGATAAATGCATCTTTCGCAGGGAACACCAGGAAAAGCTGCACTTTGTGCTCCCTTTGCCCTCAACTCCAACATATGCTGGAAAGTCAGCTCTGGCCCATCTCTCCCTGTGATAAAAGAGCAGGTTTTTATTGCAGCTTTCCTGGTGAGTGGCTGCTGGGACCAGGATGGAGAAGAGGGAGGAGGGTATGTGCATCTCATTCAGTCTCTCTCCTGATACCACTGCTTCGCACTGATCCTGTCCCAATCATGCTGTTCACTGCTGGCAACAGGGCTAAGATCACCAATTTATTCTATCCTGGTCTTCAGTCGTTGATCCCTCTTGCTGGAGAAGGATGGGATGTTTTCTTTCTTTCATCCTGTACTGTTTTAACTAAAGTTTAAAGGAAGCAGAGCAGCCTCCTGAATATGCTGCAGAGACGTTCATTGAACTTAAATGGAAATAAGCCTGCCAAAAAGATTAACGACTGACACTGCCAACATGTTTAGAATAAATTTCCAAACAGCCCCAAAGAGCAAGTTGCTCCAGTTGGAGCCTGGTGGGAGCCCTGGGGAATTTGGTAAGATATGCCCTGGAGGCAGTAAACTGGTGAGGATCTGTGAGGGTACGGCATGCCAGCTCGCCCCCAAAACCCCTTCACACCCTTGTTCTGCTGCTGGAGCCTGGAGGAGGTCATGCATGTTTGGGTGGTGCATCCAGCTCCCCTGCCTGGGTGCTGCACCCGTGGTATTTGCACAGGTCTTGTCATTGGTACATGGAACTGTCCTCCCAGTGCAAGAGAGATGTGGACATACCGGAGAGAGTCCAGTGAAGGGCCACAAAGATGATTAAGGAATTGGAGCATCTGTTGTATGAGGAGAGGCTGAGGGAGCTGGGACTGTTCAGCCTGGAGAAGATGAGGCTCAGGGGGATTTTATCAATGTGTACAAATATCTGATGGGGGAGTAAAGAAGATGGAGCCAGACTCTTAGCAGTGCCCAGTGACAGGACAAGAGGCAATGAGCACAAACTGAAATACAGGGAATTCCAATTTAAACATAAGAAAAAAGCTTTTTTCTCTGCACAGGTAATCAAACACTAGCACAGGTTGCCCAGAGAGGTTGTGGAGTCTCCATCCTAGGATGACCTGACCGGACACAGCCCTGAGCAACCTGCTTTAGCTGACCTTGCTCTAAGCAGGGGGTTGGACTAAACATTCTCCAGATATTCCTTCCCGCCACAATGATCCTGCAGTTCTGTGCCCCCTCCCTTTAAGGGGCAAGTGGTGTCTTTGTTTGAGGTCTGTGCTTTGTAGCAGGTCTTTTCCTAGCTTGAAGGGAAAAGTACAAAACAGGAATGGCTGTGGCGCTGGTAGAGAACTGACAACACATGGTGTGGAGGGATCACAGTCCATAAGAGCAGGGTGACTTGTTGACATAACTCAAAAAGGTGCCATCATTTTCTTTTCAGGGCTAAAGAAGATTAATATTTGCAAACTAAAAGGAAGTAGGCACATGGCAGGGAGTTCTTGGAAGAGCAAGAGCTGTTTAATGTCTCTGGGATATAAATAATAAGTCAGCAGAGATCTCTCATCATGAACATAACCTTTCTGTGTCTGACTAATAACAGGACTGGTAAGTAGAACTGTCAGAACCTCCCATGCCCCCAAGCTCAACAAGGGCTTCTTCTATTTCAACAAAGAAATCAGGAAAATGTTCCCAAATGCCCTTTTTATCATTTTCAAGTTGCTTTTCCACTGAAAAAAAAAAGGAAGTAGAAAACTAAAAGGGAGCTATGACTCCTCAGAAGGTCCCAAGGCAAAAGTTAGGTGATTTGGTGGTCCCTGCCAGAGCATCCATCACTTTAGTCTGTCCTACATTCATATCCAGTCACAGCATTAGTGAATTCACCCTGGTTGCTTGGCAAGATCAGGATAACACAGGTAATTTTCTTGCATGTGCTAGCTGGCAGGGTCAAAGGAACAAGTTGTAATCTACCTTCTGATCTTCAAATCCAAATATGAAGGGTTTGGGGGCCATAGAAAAAGACACTAAACTCTACAGCTTGTGGCCAACTAGTACTCCCAAAATGTGAAGGGACCCCCACAAACCATGCACACACACTGCTATGTCTTTTTTAATAACTATAGACATATGTGGTAGAAGGATGGGGGTTAGGTGGAATGGGAACGCGTATCTTTCTTTTGGCTTTCAGGCTTCATGTTTCCCTTAAAATGGAAGGAAGAATCATGTGCGGTTTCTGTGACAGAAGCTGCTCCATTAACTTTTCCCCCAAACCCTCTGATTTCCAGGAGATTTCATGCTTCTGGGTCTTGCAAACAGTTCTGCAGGGCCCTGATTTCCCTGGGGCTTTGTAAGGGTTTGCTGCCCCCAAGCCACAGTAATGCTTCTTCCTGGGATGGTTCCTGTATTGGTGTGCTGACAGGGGGCATGCCAGCCTCAGCAGTCCCTGCTCACTGCTGCTGCTACTGGTATTGCAAAAGCCCCATCTTGTCCAAAGTACTGGTCAAGGACAACAGATGGCCAGAGAGCTTGAAATTTAGCTTATCTGGGACCATGCTCCAACATCCTTATATCTGATCAAAAGCCAGCGAGTCCCTCAAAAGCATGGCCTGACTCTAGAAGGGAAATCAGATTATAGTCTTGAGCAGGTTGTCATTGCTTTTGGTATCAGAATGACACCATATTCACTCATGACATTATCTGAAGCAAATATAGATCATTTCTAGTACCAGCAGAGTGCTCCTGAGGAGAGGTATCTCACCCAAGCTATGTGAAAATATCAAAATCTTTTTTATTTTGTTGTTTTACTAGGAATTGCACCAGGTTGGCACTTGGAATATATTGATGTGAAGGACTCTGCCATGGACAAGACATTTCGCTTCCAGTGTGATCGCTGGCTGGCTAAAGGTGAAGATGATGGGCAGCTCATAAGGGAACTGGCTTGTGCCAATAATGACATCTTGGAACTGAAGGAACGGACTGGTAAGTTTAAAGTTGACTTGTGGCATTTGTTGAGAGACCTCAGAGGCCATAGGACCACAACTCCTGCAAGCTGCTCCACTAAGGGTTCCCATGCAATAGGCATTTGTATTTGCAGGCTTTAAGGGTTGGATTATTTAAGGTACTCTTTAGTTCAAAAGTGCAATGCTGTGATAAGAAATAAACAAATCAGGATTTATGAGGAAGAAAAGGATATCATTCTGGGTTGAAACTTAAGAGGGGCCCGTCTGCAGAGGTTCAATCCAGCAGTAAGCCATAAGGACACATGGTTATGGTCTCATTAGAAATAATGGCCTTGAGTCTTTGAGGTGGAAAATAAGTTCAATCCTTAAAGCTTTGTAAGTAACATTGCTCCAGCTTTCTCCTTAACATGTTCTGGGCTACTAGCTCAAGTATCCCGGCTGAACATGATGGTTGAGCTTAACACCCCATAGCCCTGGGTCTGCTCTGGGTAATTCCACTGAGTCCAAGGTAATTACACTGGTGTCTAATGTGTTGAGTGAGGCAGCGAGCAAGAGCTACTTAACCGCACTGATGATACGCAAAGCGCATCTCAAGAACTCCTGCACCACAATGCTCTTCTTCATGAGAGTCCTGGAGAGTCAATAATCACATTACTTCAGTGTGATTTCACTCTGCCCCTACAAAAAAACAGCCTTATGATTACCATTTTGGGTACTTACATGCCACCATGGCATCTGAGCACATCCTGTTGGATACATGGATACCCTCACTGTCCCTGTTATGAACAGTGGCACAAAACCTGTAGGATTTGGGCTGTGTTAAAAAGGGAGTGCTTAACACAGCAGGGAGCTGGACACAGCTTGTTCAAGACCAGCTTTGTCTACTCTTGCTACCTGATCGAGCAGTACTCATATTTTTCATGTACTCTATCCCTGCATGAAATCCAAAGCACATAGAGGTCAAAAGTCCCACAGATTTCAGTGTGGTTCCATCCTTATTTTGCAAATGCTTTCTTGTGTGCTGTGATAAATATTAGGAAGAGAGTTTTTAAGCAAAGTGACAGCCAAATGAAGAGATCTTTCTGGCCATCTGCTCTTCCTTTTCTGTTTAACATGTGTGTTAATTATGCTTTAAAGCCTATGAGATTGTCACAGTAACAAGCGACAGAGAGGATGCAGAAACAAAGGAAAACATCTGGATCATCTTGGAAGGAAAGCTGGGCCGCTCGAAAGAATTCCTTATGGAAAACTCCTCCAAGAAAAGGAGATTTGAAAGGTAGTGGGACTGGATGGTGGGCTAGAGGAACTCTCACCAGCTGTGTGTCTTCCACAAATGCCACCTCTTCTCCAGGATGGTCTACAGAGTTGTCTTTGTGCCATGCTGTTCCTCATTCCCCTTCCAAAAAGGCTAAGGGCTTCTTACCTGGAGTAAAAGGAAGATGTAAAATTAGTTTCTGATGGGAAGACACAAAGCAGGTTTAAAAATAAGAAAAAGGCATTTGGTAAAAGGAAATGTAGATGATGCATGTGTGCATGTGTGTCCTTTTGTATTAGTACATACAAATGGGCTTCTGGCGAGCCCCGGGGGAGGCTGTGTATTTTTGAGCTGGGAGGAGCAGAAGGAAGCTGGAGGTGTTTTTAGTTCCTTTTACAGCACCTCGCTGGCAGTGGGAACCAGAGAGAAAGTGAAAATAGTTGGAGGTTAAATGTTGTCAGAGCTGCTCAGATTTGACTCTCCAGACGAATCTGGGGGGTAAGACTGAAAGATCACTGTCATGCAAGGAAAGCCGAATATCAGCCTCGTGCACAGACGAGCTGGAGGTGTGTCTGTGTAAAGTGGGGCAGATTCCTCTTCCCATGTGGGACCAAAGTGCTCCAGATGTGAGATGGATTTCTACTTTGCTTAAGGACACAGCATGCCCTTAGGAGATGGGAAACTCTTCAAAGCCACAGACTCTGCTGATGTTTGGTTGCTTTCCAGGGAGGAAAGGTTTTTCTTGCGGCTCTGTAAAGGAAGATGAAATTACAGCTGATGTGGACTCTAGTATGAATGGCTGAGATTTCATGTGAAACATGAAAGATCGGGAGGAGCTTCCTCCTGACCTTCAGCTGATGGAGTCTACAGTGGAGTTAAAGACACCACTCTCCAAAGCATTAGTCACCATCCATCCTTGGAGGCAGGTTGGAATAAGGACCAGTCCAAGGAGATAAACCTAACAAACAGATACGTAGGGGACATGACAGGGAGCCAGCCAAGGGTTTGACAGAGACCTATTGTTCCTCTAAACTGTTTTCAAGCTGAGCTTCAGGAAGGGTGGCTGAACTATCAAATTTAAAACAGCTATGGTGGGTAGATGTGTAACAGATACGGTATCTGTCAAGAATGAATGAATAAGTGCTGGAGGGGAAATTAGTCATTCTTTAGCTTTATCTGTAATGAGGCAAATTGATTTTGTATGTGGAACAGCTCAAGTTTATCCTGGAAAGTCCTAGTGGCAACAATTTAAAGTGTCACCCCCCAATCAGAGAAAATACTAAATTTAAGTATGGAAATTATACTTTGTGTTGAATGATTGTAGGTTAAATCAAATTACTTTTAATGAAGGCTTTAACTTCTATCTTCCGTAACCATGTGCAAATTACTTAATGTCCATATGAGACAAGTCACTGCCAGCCTTAAAGATACTAACTGAAACTGCTCCCTGTCTCCTGCAGGGGAGCAACAGACACATTTCAGTTTTCTTCAAAGAACGTTGGTGAAATTGCAGCCATCTGTGTTGGTCACTGCCCAAAAGATGGGAAGAAGTCACCTGCAAAAGCTGATGTCTTCTGGCATGTCCAAGAGATTATCATAACAGAGATGGAGCTTTGCAACAAGTAAGTGCCTTCTCATCTGCGAGGAGCCATTCCAGGAGGGCATGGGGAAGCTGAGCTGCTCTGCGTGCATCCTCCTGAAGCATTTCAGACTTAAGCAGTAGTGGAAAGTCTTACCCAATCTTAATCCCTTTCTGAAAGCTAAGGACAAGCTGTTTGGTGTGTCAGGTGCAGAATGTCCCTGCCTGACTTGCCTGTGCAATTTCTGAGTTGTCAGAGAGGGCATTTGCATGTGCAAATAAATTTATAAATGAGTTGGCTTGGGTGAACCTTGCGACTATGACAAATTAATGTCTCAGCTTGTGGAAAATACTTTGACTGAAGTTTAAGCGGTTTGTAGGATGCTCTGCACATATTGGTGTTTAGCTAAGTCTTGTATAAAGAGCTCCTAGAAAAAAGTTGAGAGTAAGACAAAACCTGAATCTCCAATTCAGACCAGTTTGAATGAAAGATCCTTCTGGTATGGTCCAAAAGGCTCATGGGAAAGGTTGCAGTCATGCAGCTCAGCTACTCTGATTTGAATATGACTGAAATCTGCCATGGCCAAAAAACGAATGTGTCTGAAGAGCCCTGAGCAAATCAGGTCCTACATGCTTTAGTCTGAGCCCCATCTTTGGAAGGGGTGACATTCATGACTCAGGGAGCAGATAGCACAGGGACTATGCAGGAACCGGAGAAGATTGTCCATTTGCAGAACAAACTGCTCTTCAGAGAAAATATCCACAATGTTAATTGTGGATTTCTTTTCTTCTCCATGATATTCCCATTGCTGCTAAAGAATTTAACTATAAGGAGTTTGTTCTAACTGAGACAATTGAGTGTTTAAGAAGAAATCCTTGAAGTAGTTTTTTTTTTTTTTAGAAGCTAAGTCTCTTCTAGCAAATTAATCAGCCAGCAGAAGAGCCACAATAATATTTGCTGAATGAAAACTCAAGTCAATTACATACTAAAACATGTTCTTTTCTCCTGGTGTGGAAAAACCTGGAACCCTTAAAATCCAGCTGTACAATCAAATCCGTGCACTAAACTCATTGGGAGCATGCTGAAACTGCTGAAACAGTATGTTTTGAAGGGGCCAAAGATCTGATAAAGCGTCTGTTTTTTTAAAGTTGTTTTAAATTAAAGTCGGCAGCCAGGAGATACCAGTAAAGCCTGCAGCCTGTCATTGCACTGAAGCAGGGCTCCAGCTCTGCAGATGCAGCACTTCACAACGGTGTTTGCTCTTCAAATGATCAACTGGAACAGATTGCACCCTGAGAGCAAGCTCTTGCTTCAGGGATTCCCAATCCCAAACATCCAAACAAACCCACCCAGTCAAGCCAATACCCAAATTACAAGAGTTATGAGATTGTTGCAGGAATAGTTTTGAATTATACTGGGATTTTTGCCTTTTAGTAGTAGATCTTAGTATGTGAATGGGCTGTATTTAGAAGCTTTTTCTTGCAAATGCCAGGGCTAGAAAGGTAATCTTTTTTCTTCTTGCCCCTCATGAAGATTGGCATGCTCAATTATAACTCCAGACCATGAAATATTACATAGACCACAAAATAAAACTGCTGCATCAGGCAACCCTCCACCCTGCTCTCATGCAGTTTTTCTGTCCCTGAGCCTAAAATTTTGCTCCCAACAGAATTTCTCATTTACAAAGCTTCTTTCCAGAGAAAGGAGTGCTTTACTTTGGCTGTGGAAAATGTCAGAAGTGTTGGAAGTGCTTAAGAAGCACAGTACTGCTGGAATCGCAGTAACCCTTCCTCCAGGTGTTTATTTTACACACATGCACTGCAATCCAGCTACACTCCCTCCAGGAGGACTTGCTGCAGTTTGGTGAAGGCAAGGGAGGGAGAAAACTCATTTGGAAATGATCTGCATCATTGGAAATTAAATACATCATTAAAAGCAGAGTGCTCCAGCCTCTGGCCGGGTGCCAGGGACACGGTAATTTATGGGTGTGCTATGTGCTCCCTGCACATCACCAGAGGCAGCACTGCAGAGCCAAGGGCTTTCAGCATCTGGTACCTATCATTTCTGTGCTCGATGCTTTTTTCTGCCTGCTAAGGATGGGCTGGGTGATCTAGAGGAAAGGAGGGAATTTAAACCTCCTCCTCCCATCTTTCCTATTCCCTTTTTCCTAGTTCCTAGCCCAACCTTAACCGTACCATCAGTGAGGATAATTGCTGATCTCCCTGCTCTCAGACCAATTATACTCAGCAGCTCTGGGCTGCATTAGCTGCAGGGCTGATTGCCTGTCCCGCCTTAATTGGCCTCTAAATGGTCATGCCATTGCATAGGCAAAAGAGGTGACAAGTGCCCCACACCAACCCTCCCATGTGCAGAGTGTCTGTGGCTGTCTAAGATGTTGGGTTTTCCAGTTGCAGTTGCAACATTCAATCACGGCTGTCTTTCTAGAGAGAAACTCTAGTGCTAGCACATATATGGAAAAATACTGAAACAGCATTAATATTGGGAAATTTAGTAGCATGCTCAGTCCATAATATATGTCCAATTAAGTGGCTGTCCATACCATTAACATACTGTTAATTTTCCTTTGGCAGATACTTTTTCAGGTGCAATGTGAAAATCCCTCTGCGTTACAAGAGACGGGACTACAAAGTCTTTGAGTGTGCCAAGGTCACCGAGAGCTTTGCTAGCAAAGCCCGGAGCTTGGTGCCAGTCAAATATGAGACCATCGTGGTCACAGGCTTTGAAAAGGGTGCGGGCACCGACGCCAATGTGTTCATCACCATCTTCGGGTTGAAGAGGGACTCGGGAAAGCAGGTGCTGAAGCAGAAGTTCAGGAACCTCTTTGAGCAGGGCAAAGGCAACTGGTTTTACCTGGAAACACTGGACATGGGGGAGCTAAAAGTCTGGATTGAGCATGACAACAGCAGTCTGGTGCCAGACTGGCTAGTGGAGGGGGTTGTGGTGGTGCATTCTCCCCCCGCCCCCTTTTCTTCTTGTGCACCTGGCAGAGCATGGGAAGCGAAGCTGCTTTACAATCTCAGTAACTCCTGTCAAAACTTGGCCTTTGTGTAACAAGTTTGGCGGTTAAGCATCCCTTGACCGTATCAAAACTCTTACATGGCTGAGGTGGGAGCAGCACTGTCTGTACCAGGGAGACAGCCCTGACAACCTTGGAACATATTTTTCGTCTGTACTAGTCACCATCTGGCAGCCTTGGGGGCTATCTTATCTAGGCTGTAACTTGGGAGGATCTGTACCAGCATCACTGGAATTTTTGAGAACTTTAGCAATCGTCAACATGGGCTGTGAAAGTAGAAGGGAGATTTACTGATGCCTAAAGTCAGTCATCTTATGACCCTATAAACAGCGGTACCAAGTTGAGACCCTTTGAGCTCTCCCGGACCGCAGTGGGCTGCACCAGAATCTCCCTCCAAGTGGGACGCCTCTCAGAGCAGCAAACTTGAGCTGATCTCTGGCGCTCCTTGCTCCTCGAGGTTCGACCCTTGCCCATTGAGACAGTCATTTAAAGTGAGTATTTCGCTAAACTCAGGGGAATTTTTATTGGTACCTTTAACTGCGTATATAATGAGTACTTAGGCCTATTGTGCATGTGTGATATAAATATTGTAGAAAACCTCATTTAATCACTTCGTAGATGCTAGATTAATTAATGATTAGTTATTGCTAAATTTTGTGATTCTCTCCTTGCTGCAAACAAACCTTAAACTGTTACTAAACATACATAATCCTCCTTTTCCTCCTTGTATTTTCTTCAAACTCAACTTTCTCTTTCTTTCTCTTTATATATATATATTCCATTCATTTAATAAGTAATAGAGTGAACCTTGCCATCAAATTCTGTTAAATCACACTTTTATAGATTTCTATTAAAAATCACTATTTGCAAATATCTTTGATGGTGATTTTTTAAGCGGCTTAACCACTCATCCATGACGGGGTGGAGATCACCAACTTGGCGACTGGTGTGACCACCATATTTCCCTGTGGGAAGTGGCTGGATGAAAATCGGGATGATGGGTTAACCTGGAGGGAGCTTTTTCATAGGTACTGAGGAGGGCAGGGCTGCAGGAGGGTTTTGGTCCTTTCTGCATGCGCATTTTTCTTGTTATACTGGTTTATATTGCATTTTACTTTTTAAAACGCTGCCTTTTATATTGAGAGATTTTTAGCAGCAAGATGTTCTTCCTGGGTTAACATTTTGTAAAAGTAATACTGCTTTTTTTAAAGTGCATCTAAAATTGTGAATGAAATAATAAATACATTTGTCACTTATTTATGATTAAAAGCCACAACTAGCAGAGCCATAAACTAACCTTTAACACCTCAGATGCCATCTTCTGTTTTCAGTTCTTTGCCCTGCCAGGGCTGAGAAAGCCCACTGGCCTCCACCACTGATGGGTCTCCCCTTTTAGATGAGTAAAGAGGGTGAGACAACTGAGCCAATATATTTAGGAAAATTGAGCTTGGACATCCCGGTTTCTCCCACTTCTGGCAACTGTGAACACTGCATGTCCATACACACACGCACACCTCCAGAAGGCACCGCATTGAAAGCAATGGGCACAGCAGGGCTTTCTTCAGGGAGATGATTGGGAAGGACCCAACAACACAGAAGAGAGGAAAGAGTCTCGGAGGTTCCTGGAGTGTGTGGAAGATGATAACTTCCTGACACAGCTGGTAAGCGAGCCAACCACGGGAGGTGCCCCACTGGACCTGCTGTTTACGAACAGAGAAGGCCTGGTGGGTGATGTGGTGGTCGGAGGCTGTCTTGGGCACAGAGACCATGAAATGATAGAGTTTTCAATTCCTAGAGAAGTAAGGAGGGGGTCAGCAAAACCACTGCCCTGAATTTTAGAAGGGCGGACTTTGGCTTGTTTAGGAGTCTGGTTGAGAGAGTCCCTTGGGAGGCAGTCCTGAAGGGCAAAGGAGTCCAGGAAGGCTGGACGTTATTCAAGGAGGAAGTCTTAAAGGCGCAGGAGCAGGCCGTCCCCATGTGCCAAAAGACGAGCAGGCGGGGGAGAAGCCCGGCCTGGCTGAACAGAGAGCTTTGGCTAGAACTCAAGAAAAAAAGGAGAGCTTACCGCCTTTGGAAGAAGGGGCAGGTGACTCAGGAGGACTACAAGGATGTTGTGAGGTTATGCAGGGAGAAAATTAGAAAGGCAAAGGCCCAGCTAGAACTTAAACTGGCCACTGCAGTTAAAGATAACAAAAAATGTTTTTATAAATATATCAGTGTCAAAAGGAGGGCCAAGGACAATCTCCGTCCTTTATTGGATGCGGAGGGAAACATTGCCACAAAGGATGAGGAGAAGGCAGAGGTACTTAATGCCTTCTTTGCCTCAGCCTTTAATAGTCAGACCAGTTATCCTCAGGGTATTTAGGCCCCTGAGCTGGGAGATGGAGATAGGAAGCAGAATGAAGCTCCAATTATCGAAGAGGTAACAGTCAGCAACCTGCTCCTCCACCTGGATGCCCACAAGTCTATGGGGCCAGATGGGATCCACCCGAGGATACTGAGGGAGCTGGCAGAGGAGCTTGCCAAGCCACTCTCCATCATCTATCAGCAGTCCTGGTCAACCAGGGAGGTCCCAGCTGACTGGAAGTTAGCAAACGTGACACCCATCTACAAGAAGGGCCGGAAGGAGGATCTGGGGAACTACAGGCCTGTCAGCCTGACCTTGGTGCCAGGGAAGGTCATGGAGCAGATCATCTTGAGTGCCATTAAGTGGCATGTGCGGGACAATCGAGGGATCAGGCTCAGTCAGCATGGGTTTATGAAAGGGAGGTCCTGCTTGACTAACCTGATCTCCTTCTATGACAAGGTGACCCACTTGGTGGATGAGGGGAAGGCTGTGGATGTTGTCTACCTGGACTTTAGTAAGGCCTTTGACACTGTCTCCCACAGCATTCTCCTGGAGAAGCTGGCTGCACATGGCTTGGATAAGTGCACTCTCTGCTGGGTAAAAAACTGGCTGAATGGCCGAGCCCAGAGAGTGGTGGTGAATGGAGTCAAATCCAGTTGGCGACCGGTCACGAGTGGTGTTCCCCAGGGCTCAGTGTTGGGGCCGGTCCTGTTTAATATCTTTATCGATGATCTGGATGAGGGGATTGAGTGCACCCTCAGGAAGTTTGCAGACGACACCAAGCTGGGTGGAAGTGTCGATCTGCTGGAGGGTAGAAAGACTCTACAGAGGGATCTGGACAGGCTGGATCGATGGGCCGGGGCCAACTGTATGAGATTCAACAAGGCTAAGTGCCGGGTCCTGCACTTGGATCACAAGAACCCCATGCAACGCTACAGGCTAGGGGAGGAGTGGCTGGAGAGCTGCCTGGCAGAAAAGGACCTGGGGGTGTTGGTCGACAGCTGGCTGAATGTGAGCCAGCAGTGTGCCCAGGTGGCCAAGAAGGCCAATGGCATCCTGGCTTGTATCAGGAATAGTGTGGCCAGCAGGACTAGGGAAGTGATTGTTCCCCTGTACTCAGCCCTGGTGAGGCTGCACCTCAAGTACTGTGTTCAGTTTTGGGCCCCTCACTACAAGAAGGACATTGAGGTGCTGGAGCGTGTCCAGAGAAGGGCAATGAAGCTGGTGAAGGGTCTGGAGCACAAGTCTTATGAGAAACAGCTGAGGGAGCTAGGGTTGTTTAGTCTGTAGAAGAGGAGGCTTAGGGGAGACCTTATTGCTCTCTACAACTACCTGAAAAAGGAGGTTGTAGCGAGGTGGGGGTTGGTCTCTTCTCCCAAGTAACAAGTGATAGGAGAAGAGGAAATGGCCTAAAGTCGTGTCAGGGCAGGTTTAGATTGGATATTAGGAAAAACTTCTTCACTGAAAGGGTAGTCAGGCACTGGAACAGGCTGCCCAGGGAAGCGGTTGAGTCCCCATCCCTGGAGGTATTCAAAAAACATGTGGATGTGGTACTTAGGGACATGGTTTCATGGTGGACTTGGCAGAGCTAGGTTAGCAGTTGGACTCAATGATCTTGAAGGTCTTCCAACCTAGACGATTCTATGATTTCCCACATGCCATGTCAGTGAGTTTGAGAACCAAGTTCTTCAGAGGGATCAGGATGGGTCTAAAAGGACAGCAAGGGTGAGCTCAGCTTCTTCTGAAACCAATGAGAAAACTCCTATGGACTTCACTGTGACTATATTTGGGGCAAACATGAGCAACTTTCAAAATCTACCGCTGAAGTCTACCCGAGTACCTTGTTCCTCCAAGCAAAAGCAGCCATGACAGATGCCTAGTGCTGTATCCTCTGTGCAGAACCAGTGCTGGAGACAGACAGCAAGACACAAAACAAAACTGATAAAGATTAGTGCAAAATCTACTACTGAACAGTACATGACATCATAGATGCCCTCAACAAAGTATCTGTTATACCCTGTATTACTGAGCCCTGGCTAGCTGATACTGCAAGCTCTGTGCTACATCAGCTCTTTATTTCTGAGTCCCAGGCATGCTGCTTCTGCAAAAGGGACAAATGCAGCACAGGCCACAAAACACGTACCTCCCTTGAGAATAATAAAACTTTTTGCACCATGATCGATGGTGAGCAACTTTTTCCCTTTGGCAGGTGCAAAGTTAGGGGAGAAGCTTGTCTGCGTTTCCCAGCCAACACCAGAAATGAATTCCCTCAGGAGCTAGGGACCATCACAAACCCTGGGTTACCACTCCCAGAGCACGTCACCTGCCTCTTCCACCATAAACAGTGTATATTAAAAATTATTCTAAAAGACAGCAGACACTTTGGTGCACATGCTCCCCCCTGAGGCAGAGGATGTGAGAGCAAGTGTATGAGAAGCGATTGTTGGGCCATCCCCTGAATTATAAAGATGCACTCAGCTCCCAGGGCGAGGAGTACAAGGGCAGAGCCCAAACATAAGGGAAAAATCACCTGTCATGGTCTAATGAATGTGCTCTGAAAAGGCTAAAAATCGAGCTGACGTTCTTGGTGCCCCATCACAAAACATGCCATTACAAATAATGATAAAAGTGCAATAAATACTAAATAAAAAGAAAGAGGAGGACAGAACCAGGCTCAGACAAGGGAGAAAATGCCTTAATGTTTCTCTTTAACTCTTTTGCTTCAGTTCATAGAGCTCTTTCTTACAACCTGCTAGTGATATGCCAACACCAAAGGATTTCATTTACGTTAGCCAAGGATGGAGATGATGCAATTTACAGCTCCCATTTGGCCACTAAGCTGCTCTAACTAAAAGTGACCCATTGTACATTGGGATCTTTAATCAAAGACCACATTTTTCAAGGAGCTTTGCTCCTTGCACCTCCTCTATAATATTTATTCTGATGTCACTGATTAATTTTCCACTCCACTTTTCAAGGGACAGAGGAGTCCGGCAGGATAAAAGGATCCACAAAAGGACAAGCATCAGCGGCTGAAGTTAGATTACCCTTGTAGGATCAGGATTTATGCCTCTGAAATATAGACTAGAAGGATGCCTGAACACATGCAGAGCACCAAGGAGGACATGTAGAGAACAAGTCAATGAAGAGCAATCAGTAGCAGTGACCAAAAACAGGGCAGGAAGGGCACCTTGTACAGCTTCTGCAGAAATATGTCTGGTCAGCAAGAAAAACGCTGGTAAAATTATTTGCCAGATCCAACACCTTGAAAGGTTTCTCAACATCACTATATTTCAGATCTAAGGTTTATAATGACATCAGTTGACAACCTGCTCAGAACACCAAGTGCTCCCAAGGGCTCTCTACATACACAATGTTGCTTTCAGAGTGTCAGCACGGAGACCCCATTGACGGAGCTGATTCCTGAGCCCGCAGAGATGGGCAATGCATTGGGTTATCACTTTGGGCTGGTGGCAATCGCAGCGCACTGTGCTGCCACGGTTTTATGTTGTCCTCTAAAATATAAGCAAGGCTGGGGTGCATGGTATGTGCTTGCATGCCTCTTCTCTGTGCTCCTTGCAGATGTGTTTCCACAGGCAAAGCTACTCCAAGAGCGTTACTGGTCCTTGGCTTAGGTCATAGCACATCCCTTCTTCACAAACCACAGAATCATGCCGAGTGTGTGCTCAGCAGGTTTTCCCCTTAATTTTTTTCATATGTTCCCAACTCTGAAATCATGTGCACTCAAGCCAGTCACCATACCTGCCCCACTCAGCTCTGCATACATCTTCAGGAAGCAAAAGGGATCAATTCTGAGCTGTGCTGAATTTTTGCCAGTGCTCTCTCCCTCTCTGAGCAATTCAACACTCAGCTGCAGCAGAGAGAGTAGCTCTTCATTCTACTCAGGGGTCCTTCTGTGCTTCATACATCAGCAGATCTTACAGAATTACATGGTGGATGTGCAAATTTAAATAGAAAGGGATGCTGCATCTCAAAAAGACAGTGAGGATTCAGCTGCTAGAAGCATGCAGGAAAAGGCTCTCATTGCAGCCAGGCAGAGATCTGGCTGAAGTCAAGCACTCTTCATTTTAAGCATGGGTGGATGTTGTTCCCTCTTCTGTAAGCCCTTAATCATGCATTATTTAAAACAGTAACATCATCTTTTCAAAAATACCCAGTTGGCTTTTTTTAATCTCAATACATGGCTCTGAGTTAATCTGCAAAACAGAGATCAAGATGTTGCCTGGATATTTTTTTTCTGAATGCTTCTCCTAGCAAAAACATGCAAAATGCTCATGTACGGCTAGTAAAAGCTGTGACTCCATCTAGCAGTGCAGGCTCGCTGCAGCACAGGCATGGAAAGAAGAGCTTTCCTAGAAGCAAAATTAGCAGCTTCAGAGGCATGAACTGCAAGATGCCAAGAGCAGAACAGCTAAGAAAAATTCAGTAGCAAGAGCAGTAACTATTTTCTTCTGTCTTTCCTTTCCCCATTGCAACACACAAGCACAAATGTCCTGTATGGTTACAGCACCTTCCTTGCCCCTACAGCAAGGTGTCTGCTCCATTAGAGACAATCCAGCTCCCCCTGACATCTCTCATCCAACATGCTGACACACACAAAGCTGTCCCAAGAAGGCATTCGGAGACATTGCCAGGATGCTATCTCTGGGAAGCAGTGGGGTGGCACTAACTGATATGACCCCACTGCATTAATTTAGCAGAGGTGTGACAGTCAAGCAGCTTGTCTTGTTACTAATCAACTCAGCCACAGCTTTCAACAGCTAAGAGGGAAGATTAATATTGCACCATGGACTAGAGTCAGGCTCTTTCCACTGAGAGACAAAGGGGTTTATTTTGGTGAAGGGCTGTGATGCCACAGGCTGGCCCCACTGCCATCTCCATCCCAAGGAGCCAGGGTGCAGCACTAGCCCAACACCTTGCCCAGGATCTTTTTACCCAGCCCCAGCACCCCTGGGTGTGCTCGTGCAACGTCTCTCCTGCCTCCAACCATGGAAAATGCATGGACACACCCAGGCCAAATCCTTCCACCTGCAAGCTGCAGCTGACTGCTCAGCGATGTTATATTCATCTGTTAATGCCGTTTATTTAGCAATATGATATCATGGTTACCTGAAACACCATAGGATGGAATTGCCTAAAGAAATCTTATCGCTAATATTATTTAGGGTATTAGATAGGGCGTTTACACACAAGCTGCTGAGTTTGTAGCAGCAGGCGCACCAGATTTGGGCAGGGAAACAAAGTCGACCGTGCTTCATTAACCTGAGTTATCACCTCCTGCAGGGCACAGTGAATTCCCTGCTAGACATCCCTGCCTACCTCCCTTTTGCATGACCTGCCATGGAGCAGGGCAACAGCACAGCATCCAACAACTAAGAAATGTCACAGCCTTCAAAAGCAAAACACCCTGGGTTAAAAGCAGGGAGCTAAGTCGTAGGCAGCGATGGATTCTTCTCATAAGGCAACTTTTAGCAATTATCCTTCTGTTTTCACAGTGCTTCCAAGGGTGGCAATGTTTAAGATCCATCCTGTACTGCTCAGCACTGAGCAGGCAGATTTCAGAAGCAGGGGGGGAACGGGTAGGGGAGAGGCAACGCTACTGTCTCTGAATTGCTGCTGGCAAAGAAATACATTTGTCGTTAGTACGAAAAGTTAAAAGAATTGTTACTAGAGGGAGAAGCAGGGGGCTGGATCTGCAGGCAAGGAGCAGCTTCAACCTGAGTCTGCCACAGCCTTTTTGCATGTGCTCAGGAAGGTGGTTTAACATCCATATGCCTTGGTTCCTCGCTGTCAGATCGAGTCGGTCATTCCAGCCCACCAGAAATTGTCTGACAAAAGCTCTTCTTGATGGAAAGCACTGACTTGTCAAAATGGAAGCTCCTTTATACCACTTCTGACAGCATATTCCTCAGTGACAGCTAAACTTCGTGGTCAGAGCAACCTTAAAAAGTCAGACAGCCTATGTTTAGGGCACAAAGCTGGGATCTGGCATCCCAACACGCTTGATTCAGAGCGAGCATTTGGATTTAGTTCTTGTCTGTCCTGGGAAAGAGCCCATCCCACCAGGCTAACACCATCTCTTCCTAGATCAGATTTTCCCAACCTTCTGGTGGAGATGCCTTACTGCAGTTTCACACAACACACCATTATCTCTGGAGTCCCTGCAAACACCGCAGAGAAGAAAACTTGCCCAGCCCTAATCATTACACCTATCTCTACTGCAGTAGCAGGGATGTTAGAGATAGCTACTCAGAGCGAGACATAATGAGAACCTAAAGCAATCCCTGTAAAAGCAGAGGAGCCCTGCCGAGTTCACCAGGAGCTAGCTTTGTCTCAAAAGTATGGCCTGTTCTTGCACAAAGCAACTACACACAGTTAAGGAAGAATTTTTTTCCCCCATCCAGGAAAGGATTGAATTCGAAGAGTTGGTTTAGAGCTTGAGAATAATTAATTCAATTCAGAACAATAATGTCAAGAATAATTGACAACTATCTTTCTTAATGAGCTGCACCTTCAGAGGTGATGAACAGCTCCTTAAACCAAGGCTTCAAACTGGAAATGCAGATTACAAGCACGCCTGGAGCACAGGGGATGCTGATGAAGAAAGGTGTCTCTGCCCATGGCAGGGGGGTTGGAACCAGATGACTTTTAAGGTCCCTTCCAACCCAAACCATTCTATGATTCTATGACTGCTTTTGGCCATGAGCACCCCTGCTAAAACACAGTGTTAGTGGGGGAGAAAGGCTGAAGAGCCTTTGCATGGCTTTGGGGTCTATGATGTTGTCAGCGGCAGCATCAAGGATGCAAGGCTGGTGCCACCCTGGATTAGCATTTCATTAATCTCAGAAAAGCCCTCTAAAAGTGCGTTCTTAAGAAAGAAATATTACTGCTGCCACCCAACGAGGCATAAGACATGGGAAAAGGAAATGATTATGTTTGCTGAATATTGCATTATCCTCAACTGCTGTGCCCCTCGTATAATGAACTCAGCCGCTTGGTCTCCCCATCCAGCCCAGAGGCCACGAGATTCAGCCTCATTTTGTGTGGCTCTTACGTGAAATCAAAGTATGCATCAAAACAGTTAATACATTAGGATTCAGCCCAGATCATCCCTCTGCAAAGCAGAGGCAATTTACCACATGCAGGAGTCTTTGCTTGTAGGATATGCTAAACTGATGTTCCTACTGCAACTTCAAAGTGATGATGACATTTTGAAGTGAGCTTTAAATGACATTGCTCAAGAGACAATAGCGGCTTAGTTGCAGAGGCATGGAGCTTAGCAGGCAGCAACACACCTTGTGACAGCGGCGCAGAAATCCTTGTTCATCTAATTTTCCAAGATTTTTCATTATTTTTCATTAGTTCAGCCCTAGGGTGGGAGCCCATGAAAAAAAAAGGCAGACATTTCACAAAAGAAATATCCGCTTCCTGTTTTCCCCAGAGCTGCTATTATGAAAATTGGGGAAATCACTGAAAATAACCTCTTGGGTAAAACATTTCCACTCAGAATGAAGAGTAAAGTAATTTTACAGTATTATTTAAAGTCATATTATTATCACTGTACTTCAGTATTTCTTAGTATAAATAATATATTTAAATAAAGTTACTTTATTTCAAAACTGAGAGTTGAAAGAGACATAATTGGTCAAAATTATCCCCCATCTTCACAAACGTGCTGCGCTGTTTTGTATTGGATACATATATCTATATACCAGCCACACATAGAGATCTCATGCCTCTCCAAAATTTTTTCTCTTGAAACATGAGGTCCTTTATATGAATTACAAATCTCTATTTCCATCCCATTTCTGAGCTCTGTGCATCTTGTCTTCCTTGTGGTTTACAAGTCACCAGCGTTTCTTTTTCTTTCTACATTTCAGTTTCTCATTGCCCTTACCCATCTTTAGAGACAAAACAACAGGCAAAAAATATGTTACAAGTAAAATGTCCATAGCTGACTTGTTTTAGACATGGTAGTATAAGATGGGCAAAATTTGCAGAGGGAGTAAAATTCTTATAGGGCCAACCGAAGTATTTAAAAAAACCCCAAAAAAACAAAAGAAAGAAGACATTTTTGGATACTCAGTGTGCCAGATAGCATGACAGTTTTTTTCCATTGTTATCAATTAGGTAGTAAAAGATATTACTCCCTCTACAAACCTTGTTTATTGAAAATCTCAGCATGCAGCAAGAGCAAGGCCTCATCCTTAATACAGGGGGTATTCACCATTATTCAAAAGTAAACAACTCATATTTATTTCATAAATATATTTAGCTGCATTTTCTTGTGCTGATTATACACTTCCAGTTCTCAGTGTAAATAAAGATGAGTTTTGATGAGCAGGCAACACCTATTAATATTTCATTCATTCACACACACCCCCTCCTGCTTCTACATCCTTAGAAATAATCTATAATCTTTTTAGTTTCCAGAATGTAACACCTCATTTTGAATCATGACCCAGGGCAGACAGGAGAGGGACCAGTCAAACTCTCCAGGCCTGGCGCTTTGTAAAATGAGACTGCAAAGCCCACAGGGCATCATCAACCAGTGCCTTGCATCCAAAATGCTGCTCCTTATCAGAGCTTCTAGTGCCAGTACATTATTGAGAAATATTGGCCATGGCTTCAGTTCGGATCCAGTCCAGCCCTTAGAGACATGTGTATCCCGTTGGGATAGGAAGGATTTAGCTACTGACTCAAAGTCAAGCATGTGCATCAATACCTGCTGCCCCAAGTGTTTCCTCAAGCCACAGCCAGGTCGGTGCCTCATAAGTCTTAAGTCAGCGAACATTAAAATGGACAATGAACTGTGAAGTCTTAACACAAACCTCCTTTGCAGAGGAAAGAAATAATAACACAGCTCACATTCTCAGCTCAAATATATGAGTTTTAGGTCCTAGTGGTTCTAAAAACCTCAGAGAGTATCTAGGGCATGTTAACTCTACGTGTGCTTGCACAGATGCTCTTAAAAGCACACCAGGCAGAGAAGTCCAACACAGGCTGCTTCTTCGTGTGCACAGACTGTCTTCATAACACCTGGAAGGACTGCCTTTCCTGCCTTCGAAGGAAACTGTTCTGTGGCTCTCTCTGCCTGTGGTCTTCCCCTCTGACCCACCATGAACACAAACTGTCCAAGTCTCCTCAGGTGATCTCATTAACGCTGCTCCAGATGAGGACAGACCAATGATTCAAATAAACTTGTGAAAGACTAATGGATTGGGCCTGACCTGCAACTTGATCAGCTGAACTTCCCTCACTTGTAATTATAATAAATATCGTTCCCATTTTTTAAAGGCGAGTCTACCCTCTGCATGCAGGCAGGCACGTTTCACCACTCATCTGCCTTTACAGGAATCCAGTTCCCAATTGCTCAGTGTGACCTTACAGCCATTACTCCTTAGGACGTATCCATGCAGACTCTCAGATGCACCATATATCAACCCAAATCGGGCCAAAATTGACACAACCATTGACCTTGCAAAAGCTGGTTCTTGTCTCAGCAAGGCAGAAAACTTATGTCTGCCTGCAAAAGACCATGCAGACTTATCCCTAGATACAGCACAGCTACACCTAATCTGGTCTTGCAATCCATTTTTGACATAATACTCATAATAACAAAAAACAATAGGTGATCAATGCCCAGCACTTTTAAGTATGGAAAACATAAAGGCAAGGCAATTGTGTTCGATGCTCCCATCCTCAAGGTCTTGGTGTGCCACGCATTGTGACTGCCCTGCTCTTCAGTACTGTGCTGTGTAACACACCCGTTGTAAACACATTCATTATTAATAGACCAAATAAGACTAAACTTTACCCATAAAAAGTAGAGAATGGAGGAGTTTTACAGTTTGAGGTCACACACACAGTTCTGTCCTACTGTGAATATGCAGCCTTGAAACAGTTTGACATGAGCTGATGTCCCATGCACATTTATAGCCCATCGTGTCCAATATTAAACAATTTCAGGGTGCTGATGGCCAAAGAACCAGCTGGAAATCAGTCCTTGGCTCTGAACCTCATTTGCAACAGGCAGGTTGGCAGGACTTGACCAAAATTTGACAGATTAGCATAAATTGCAATTGTACAGAAGTCTGAATTAATTTTCAGGTATCTGTGCTCTTGAACATGGTTTTAAGGACCAAGTGAGTAAAGGCCCCCTTTGCAAATGAATATTCCTGCTTTCTCTCAATAAAAGAGTGAGTACAGATAATTGTTTTGATTAAGGAGAGATTTCAAGTGTAATCAAGAACAGTAAGTATGTGTTGGTGATACCTAACCTAACTTTTTCCCTCGTTCTGAGGAAAACTGGAGGTCACACTGTGGAGAGCCTAGACTAACCTCAACCAGCTAGATAGTGATAACAGGCTGTTGTTACCCCAGAGAGAAGATGGCCTGGAGATAATTAATGTATCACCTAACTCGACCAAACCTCAGCTTCTTTTATGAATGAGGGCAAAATGTACCTTTGCAAAAATATTCACGTATGACATCTTGAGACACCCTTCAATCCACCTGAAGACCAAATCTCAGGACTCCCTGCTTTACAGCTGGGTGATAAAAGCTGTACCCATCACACACACAGGGATGGAGAAAGACACGGCCCTGGTGTCCCACCTGCAGCAGGTTCCTGTGGGTAGTGCCGTGCCTGGCTCCAAGAGATTTCTTTCACCCCAGTGGGGTAACTACCATGGCGCTCATGCCATGTACTGGGCTCAGACTGGGGCTGCAGAGCAGCTCTGGGACTGCAAACTGCCAGGGAAAGCAGGGTGAAGTCCAACCAAATAAGAGTCACCATGAGGTGGGAGACACAAGGGTCTGTCTACAGAGTGATGCAAGTGATTCATGACCAGGCTGCAGATATCAAACAACAGGCTGGAAACTGGGTCCCAAATTTCATTTGCTTTCACATCTTCGTTGGGTCAGTAGTTCTTATTAGAAGCTATTATGAATGCTCTCCTCCCCCACCACTTTGGTAGGACATCAGACACCCTCAGAGTGATCCAAAACCCACAACACTCAAAGGAAAACCATCTCCCTACTTCAGCTTTGAGCTGGTCCCTTGCATAAAGGTTCAGTCACAGTCATACAATCCTAAGACTTCATAAACTGAAGTGAAGCAGCATAAGGCCGAACAATAGCCCTTGCTTGTAATTAATACCTGTAATGTAAATTAATCCAGCCTGCCAATGGCAGCTGCTGGGTAAATAAGAATCTGTGGCACTATCATTGTCAAAGAGTCATGGGCATACAATGCCATGCATGTGAATACAGGGAATAGAGGATCATTCAAGCAGGAACACTTAAAATGTAACCTGTTCTCCTTGAGAAATGTGTGGCATTCAACAGGGAACCTGACAGGAGCCATTTTATTCAGATAAGTAAATGCAATCACTTGGGCATCTGCAATCACTAAAGTATTCCTGCCATCCTCGGTAATTCTATTTGGATCATGAAAAGAACTCTACTTTTGTTTTGTGTGTGTGTCCAATTTTTCAATTATATGTTGACTATTTTTTGGAACATACTCTTCTCTGCATTTTTTAATGCCACTGTTTTTCTTCCTTCAAATTAACCTCTTCAAAGCTCACAGCCCTGCAGGTATTCTCTGGCTGTGCTCCTCACCAAGAAAGAGGCTGAGTCTCCCCATAGCTTGGTAGGTTTTGGTCCAAGCACCAACAATCCCCTTCAAATATGCTTCAAGTGCCTCTACAGAGCTTCAACAAACCAAAAATAAGAAAAAAAATATTTAATTTTTCTCCAGTCCACATCCCACACATATCACAGAGAAGAAGCACGACCCAGCATTGGCTTCCAGTTCAAGAAAGGAAAGTAAATCCTCATGACAAAGATGAGAAAGCTCTCCAGGAGAAGATCAAAAGCTGAAGATGTTGCAGGAGAGGGAACATCATAGAGGAAACTTATTTGGTTACCTCCAAAAACATACCAGACTGTGGCAGCAAATGGCGCATGAAAGCAAAGCATGAAACTAAGGTCTGTAACAACAGTGCCTGGGTGGTTTACAAAGAAGAACTAAAGAAAAAATGGGAACAGTGATTGAAGAGACACGACCAAAAAGGAGAAGAGTATGGCACTGAACACTGCTAGTGGGAACACGGACTTAGAGGGAGTAACTAATCTTTCTTCACAGGCACATAAAATCACCAAACCACATAATATTAATATTCAAAGAATAAACGCCACTGTTTAATCCATTTGAAAGAAAAAAAAAACCAACCAAATTTAGGGCAAATGACTTGTATGTACAAAGAAAATCATACCACAATCTCATTTCAGACCTTTACAGATCCAGAAGGAACCAAATGAATTCAGAAAAATTTACATTTGCAGTTGACAGTTCACCTCAGCAGCCTGCGAATGTTTATCTTTCATTAATTATGGTTCAAGGGGAACTGCAACCTGAGACAGCTGAGCTAACCCTCTCCTCTTACAGATTGAGACCTGCCACCTGGAAGGCATCCAACCCTTCACCCGTGTTTCTGGCCTCAGCCCAGCTCCCTGCATTTATACGGACGGCCACAGAGCATCCAGCCTGTGCCACTCAAAAGTGGGCTTTTCTGTCTGATAAAGGCAATGAGAACAGATGCATTTCTGAAAAACGCCTGGTTAAATCTCTTCTTTCATACTCTTAAGGCAGGAGACAATCTTATTCATATTTGTCCTGGACCAAGCACATAGTGAGCAGTTGATCTATAACCCAAAACCACTTCTCCAGAAGAGCGAGCGCTTGGAACTAGCTTTTCGGCTGATGAAACGCAAAGTTGCTCCAGCAATTTTGTTGGAGCTGCACTGATTTTTACCAGCTGAGGGTTTAGCCCACAAATCTTTTCCTGCTGAGAGGCAGGTGTTGAACAGGATGGAGGAAATCATATGCATTCCTCTGAATCAGCTCTCCCAGGCAGGAGCAATAATAAATTCAGATAAACGGTTGTGTCATTTAAAGATCTATTAAGATTGAATGGTTGACTTCCTCTCAAGGGAACCTCCTGTTAATTGTGTATTGCTTTGACTCATCCACTACCTTCTCCAGACCCCTCCTGCCCCTCAAGTGTCCTTAACTCTTCCATTTCACAAACTGAACGTATAAAAGAGCAGCAAAGGACTTCGGCACACATAGCCCCAGCAGTAACTGGGTGGGGTTTTGGCAGAGCATCTCCAGACATTATCTCATTCCCCTGTGGCAGCCACCCTGGAAAGGTCTGCATTTATAAAATGCTCCAAAATGCATTTCATAGAATCATAGAATCATTAAGGTCGGAAAAGACCTCTTAGATCATCGAGTCCAACTGTTAACCTAACTGCCTGGTCCACCTCTAAACCATGTACCTAAGCACCACATCCACGTGTTTTTTGAATACTTCCAGGGACTGTGATTGCACCACTTCCCTGGGCAGCCTGTTCCAATGCCTAACCACTCGGTGAAGAAATTTTTCCTGATATCTAATCTAAAACTCCCCTGGCACAACTTGAGCCCATTTCCTCTTGTCGGGTTGCTTGCTACTGGGGAGGAGACCAACCCCCACCTCACTACAAACTCCTTTTTCAGGTAGTTGTAGAGAGCAATAAGGTCTCCTCTCAGCCTCCTCTTCTCCAAACTAAACAACCACAGCTCCCTCAACCGCTCCTCATAACACTTGTTCTCCAGACCCTTCACCAGCTTCGTTGCCCTTCTTTGGACACACTCTAGCACCTCAATGTCTTTCTTGTAGTGAGGGGCCCAAAACTGAACACAGTACTTGAGGTGCAGCCTCACCAGGGCTGAGTACAGGGCCACGATCACCTCCCTGGTCCTGCTGGCCACACTATTCCTGATACAAGCCAGGATGCCATTGGCCGCCTTGGCCACCTGGGCACACTGCTGGCTCATGTTCAGCCAGCTGTCGACCAACACCCCCAGGTCCTTTTCCGCCAGGCAGCTCTCCAGCCACTCTTCCCCAAGCCTGTAGCATTGCATGGGGTTGTTGTGACCCAAGTGCAGGACCCGGCACTTAGCCTTGTTGAACCTCATACAATTGGCCCCAGCCCATCGATCCAGCCTGTCCAGATCCCTCTGTAGAGTCTTTCTACCTTCAGGCAGATCAACATTTCCACCCAACTTGGTGTCGTCTGCAAACTTCCTGAGGGTGCACTCAATCCCCTCATCCAGATCATCGATAAAGATATTAAACAGGACCGGCCCCAACACTGAGCCCTGGGGAACACCACTCATGACTGGTCGCCAACTGGATTTGACTCCATTCACCACCACTCTCTGGGCTCAGCTGTCCAGCCAGTTTTTTACCCAGCAGAGAGTGCACTTATCCAAGCCATGTGCAGCCAGCTTCTCCAGGAGAATGCTGTGGGAGACAGTGTCAAAGGCCTTACTAAAGTCCAGGTAGACAACATCCACAGCCTTCCCCTCATCCACCAAGCGGGTCACCTTGTCATAGAAGCAGATCAGATTAGTCAAGCAGGACCTCTCTTTCATAAACCCATGCTGACTGAGCCTGATCCCTCGATTGTCCCGCACATGCCACTTAATGGCACTCAAGATGATCTGCTCCATGACCTTCCCTGGCACCAAGGTCAGGCTGACAGGCCTGTAGTTCCCCAGATCCTCCTTCCGGCCCTTCTTGTAGATGGGTGTCACGTTTGCTAACTTCCAGTCAGCTGGGACCTCCCTGGTTGACCAGGACTGCTGATAGATGATGGAGAGTGGCTTGGCAAGCTCCTCTGCCAGCTCCCTCAGTATCCTCGGGTGGATCCCATCTGGCCCCATAGACTTGTGGGCATCCAGGTGGAGGAGCAGGTTGCTGACTGTTACCTCTTCGATAATTGGAGCTTCATTCTGCTTCCTATCTCCATCTCCCAGCTCAGGGGCCTGAATACCCTGAGGATAACTGGTCTGACTATTAAAGGCTGAGGCAAAGAAGGCATTAAGTACCTCTGCCTTCTCCTCATCCTTTGTGGCAATGTTTCCCTCCGCATCCAATAAAGGACGGAGATTGTCCTTGGCCCTCCTTTTGACACTGATATATTTATAAAAACATTTTTTGTTATCTTTAACTGCAGTGGCCAGTTTAAGTTCTAGCTGGGCCTTTGCCTTTCTAATTTTCTCCCTGCATAACCTCACAACATCCTTGTAGTCCTCCTGAGTCGCCTGCCCCTTCTTCCAAAGGTGGTAAGCTCTCCTTTTTTTCCTGAGTCCCAGCCAAAGCTCTCTGTTCAGCCAGGCCGGGCTTCTCCCCCGCCTGCTCGTCTTTTGGCACATGGGGACGGCCTGCTCCTGTGCCTTTAAGACTTCCTTCTTGAATAACATCCAGCCTTCCTGGACTCTTTTGCCCTTCAGGACTGCCTCCCAAGGGACTCTCTCAACCAGACTCCTATTTCTTGTCAATGGATATTATTTGTGCACGCTAACTCCCATGCAGTATCCTTTAATACTTACATCTTCAACATACTGAAACTGTTTTAGGAGGTTGTATCTTAATAGGGCAAAATTATTTAACAATTCAGGACAAACAGTGTCATGGTGTATTGTTTCACTGTTAACTTCAAACAGGATCTCAATAAAAATAACAATACTTTTCCCTTCTAGAGCATCTATCAATGTTCAAAGCACTGTATTAAGGCTAGCAATTAACTGTTTTTACCAAAAAAATGCTCCTAAGTGGTCACGTCAACAACATTAGTGCAAGAAATCTACTACTTATTCTCAAAAAGATGTGATACTAGCAAAAACACAAGTTTCCCCTCTTTTGCACCAAACTATACCTCTTCTTTCCCTCAGACCTGTGGCTAGTGGCAGGTGTACTTAGAATCATAGAATCATTAAGGTTGGAAAAGACCCTTAAGATCATCGAGTCCATCTGTTAACCTAGCACTGCCAAGTCCACCACTAAACCATGTCCCTAAGCACCACGTCTACCCGTCTTTTAAATACCTCCAGGGATGGAGACTCAACCACTTCTCTGGGCAGCCTGTTCCAATGCCTGACTACCCTTTTGGTGAAGAAGTTTTTCCTAACATCCAACCTAAACTTCCCCTGGCGCAGCTTGAGGCCGTTTCCTCTCATCCTAGAGAGGACTTTGCATGCCCAAAATTAAGCTCACAGAAAGGAGGAGTGCGTTGGTGAGGTCATCAGGAAAACACAACTCAGTTTCCTCATTAGCACTTGCAGAGAAACTGCTGACATACAACCTAGGGCTGGTTTGCTGGCTCCACTTTCGCATCTCGATCATCTTCCCACTGTCCTGGTTTCAGCTGGGATAGAGTTAATTTTCTTCTTAGTAGCTGGTATAGTGCTGTGTTTTGGATTTAGGATGAGAATAATGTTGATAACACACTGATGTTTTAGTTGTTGCTAAGTAGTGCTTACACCAGTCAAGGACTTTTCAGCTTCCCATGCTCTGCATGGCGTACAAGAAGCTGGGAGGGGGCACAGCCAGGGGGCCTGACCCACATTGGCCACAGGGCTATTCCACACCATATGACGTCATGCTCAGTATATAACTGGGGCGAGTTGGCCGGGGGGTAAGGGATTGCTGCTCGGGAACAGGCTGGGCATCAGTCAGGGGGTGGTGAGCAATTGTGTCATATATCACTTGCTTGGTACATTATTATTGTATTATATTATTATTATTATTATTATTATTACTACCACTACTACTATCATTCTATTTTATTTTACTTCAATTATTAAACTGTTCTTATCTCAACCCAGGAGTTGTCTGACTTTCACCCTTCCAATTCTCTCCCCCACCCCACTGGGGGGGAGTGAGTGAGCGGCTGTGTGGTGCTTAGTTGCTGGCTGGGGTTAAACCACGACAGTCCTTTTTGGCGCCCAACGTGGGGCTCAAGGGTTTGAGATAATAACAGATTAATCAGAGTGTATTAAGGAATTTGTATCTGTTAACAGTTGCTGGTCATAATATTGATTCATCTGCTCTCGGTATTAGTCTACCTGATCTGCACCATGCTCTTGTTTTTGCAGTACATGTTAAAGATTGGTGTTGGGTGTTGCAGTTTGCTGTGCTCTGCCGTGATTAGTGATGTTTTGCCTGGGAGATTTGTTATTAAAACACTGACCTTGAGCGCTATCTGGTATTTGGGTTCTGTACTGAAGCCATTACTGTACTTCGGGTACCACCTCATGGAGACAATTAGCAATTATACCTCTTCCTCTGAGAGGCTTTTTATGGAGGAAATACAGAATAGCACCTTCACTGCCGCCTTCTATAATGTTTCCTCCTTCATTACAACAACTTTTTTGTATCTTGAACATCCTTGGGTAGTTAAGATACATCTATTGGTATTTCTTGGGTATATTGTTTCGGTTTTGTCTAGAGTTAATAAGCATTTTAAGAATATCATCCAGAGATCTGCCCCAAGGCTGGATAATTATGAGTGGCAGGGTGTGTGGGAGAGTATGGGCAAATGCCTAGGACGGTGGGCCCCTCCAGTGTTTTGGAGTTTCACCCCTGAACAAGTGCAGAATCCTGAAAAATTAGTAGAACATTTGGAAAAAGTATGCTGTCATCCTGACAATTCTAGGGAGACACAAATCACTGCAATGTGCTGGGGCCTGGCCCATGCCTACCGAGCCGTATTAAACACTATACAGAACCCTCAAGGGGAAGAGAAGGTCTCTGGATCTGACAACAAAACGACTGGCGTTGCAGCTATGCCAGCCCCGGCAACAGACACTACGGCTACGCCAGCCCCTGTGACGAGCGCTGCCGATACGCCAGCCCCTGTACCAGGTGCTGTGGCTACACCAGAGAACCAACCCGTGCCAGTATCAGTTGCCCCTATACAGAAGAAAAAATACACAAGAAAATCAACTCGTTTAGTAAGGGCTGATGATGAACCAGGGCCATCACAAGAACAGGAGGAAGAAGAGGCAGAACCCACAAATGAGATGGTAACAACCCGATCTCTGTCCCTGAGTGAGCTGCGAGATATGCGAAAAGATTTTAGTCGTCATCCAGGCGAGCACATCATCACTTGGCTGCTCCGATGCTGGGATAATGGGGCTAGTAGCCTGGAATTAGAGGGTAAGGAAGCCAAGCAGCTGGGATCCATTTCTAGGGAAGGGGGCATTGACAAAGTGATTGGAAAAGGGGCAAAAGTCCTCAGCCTCTGGAGGCGACTTCTGGCAGCTGTGAAGGAAAGGTATCCTTTCAAGGAAGATTTTTTATGTCAGCCAGGCAAGTGGACCACCATGGAGAGAGGTATCCAGTACCTGAGGGAATTAGCCGTGCTGGAGGTGATGCATAATGACTTGAACAATGAGCAGTTATCCAAAGATCCAGATGAAGTCCAGTGCACACGACCCATGTGGCAGAAGTTCGTGCGGAGCGCACCGTCATCATATGCAAACTCTTTGGCAACAATGACCGGGAAAGATGAAGAGGGACCAACGGTGGATGAATTGGCTGGCCAACTTCGACAATACGAAGAAAGTCTCTCTGCCTCCCTACGGGCCTGCGTCGCGGCTGTGGAGAAACTGCCTGATGTGCTAGCTGAGAAATTATCCCGGGAGTTCCAGCGATTCAAAGAGGACATGTCCTACTCCTCACCTGTACGGACCAGTATCTCAGCTATCAGGAGTAAGCATCCCTCTCTTCAAGAGAGAAGATATAGTGAATACACACCACTGGCCACCCTGTGGTTTTATCTGCGTGACCACGGAGAGGACATGAGGAAGTGGGATGGAAAATCTGCCTCGACCCTAGAGGCACGAGTACGTGAGTTGCAAGGAAAAACAATTACAAAAGGTGGTTCTTCCAGGAAAATTGCTGCTCCAGTTTCCAGTGAGCAGTTCCCTAGACAGGATAAAAGGGCTGATTTTGCTTCCGATCTCAATAAAGGGGTTTTTGATTCGCATTTACAAGAAGTGAGTAACGAATGCTATGACCGGGACTAGAGGGGCCCTGCCTCCAGCCAGGTGGAGGAAAGGGACAACCGGGTGTACTGGACTGTGTGGATTCGATGGCCTGGCACATCAGACCCACAGGAGTATAAGGCTTTAGTAGACACCGGTGCACAGTGTACCCTAATGCCATCAAGCTATGAAGGGGCAGAACCCATCTGTATTTCTGGAGTGACAGGGGGATCCCAACAGCTGACTGTATTGGAGGCTGAAGTAAGCTTAACCAGGAAGGAGTGGCAGAAGCATCCCATTGTGACTGGCCCAGAGGCTCCATGCATCCTTGGCATAGATTACCTCAGGAGAGGGTATTTCAAGGACCCAAAAGGGTACTGGTGGGCTTTTGGTATAGCTGCCTTGGAGACGGAAGAAATTAAACAGCTGTCTACCCTGCCTGGTCTCTCGAAGGACCCCTCTGTTGTGGGGTTGCTGAGGGTCAAAGAACAACAGGTACCAATCGCTACCACAACAGTGCACCGGCGGCAATATCGCACCAACAGAGACTCCCTGATTCCCATCCAGAAGGTGATTCGTCAACTGGAGAGCCAAGGAGTGATCAGCAAGACTCACTCACCCTTTAACAGTCCCATATGGCCAGTGCGAAAGTCTAATGGAGAGTGGAGACTAACAGTAGACTATCGGGGCCTGAACGAAGTCACGCCGCCACTGAGCGCTGCTGTGCCAGACATGCTAGAACTTCAATATGAACTGGAGTCAAAGGCAGCCAAGTGGTATGCCACAATTGACATCGCTAATGCATTTCTCTCAATTCCTTTGGCGGCAGAGTGCAGGCCACAATTTGCTTTCACTTGGAGGGGGGTCCAGTACACCTGGAATCAACTGCCCCAGGGGTGGAAACACAGCCCCACCATTTGCCATGGACTGATCCAGACTACATTGGAACAGGGTGGGGCTCCGGAACACCTGCAATACATTGATGACATCATCGTGTGGGGCAACAAAGCAGAAGAAGTTTTTGAGAAAGGGAAGCAAATAGTCCAAATCCTTCTGGAGGCTGGCTTTGCCATAAAACAAAGTAAGGTCAAGGGACCTGCACAGGAGATCCAGTTTTTAGGAGTAAAATGGCAAGATGGACGTCGTCAGATCCCAATGGATGTGATCAACAAAATAACAGCCATGTCTCCACCAACCAGCAAAAAGGAAACACAGGCTTTCTTGGGCGTTGTGGGTTTTTGGAGAATGCATATTCCAAATTACAGTCTGATCGTAAGCCCTCTCTATCAAGTGACCCGGAAGAAGAATGATTTTAAATGGGGCCCTGAGCAACGACAGGCCTTTGAACAAATTAAACAGGAGATAGTCCATGCAGTAGCCCTTGGGCCAGTCCGGGCAGGACAAGATGTAAAAAATGTGCTCTACACTGCAGCCGGGGAGAATGGCCCTACCTGGAGCCTCTGGCAGAAAGCACCAGGGGAGATTCGAGGTCGACCCCTGGGGTTTTGGAGTCGGGGATACAGAGGATCTGAGGCTAGCTATACTCCAACTGAAAAAGAGATATTAGCAGCATATGAAGGGGTTCGAGCCGCTTCAGAAGTGGTTGGTACTGAAGCACAGCTCCTCTTGGCACCCCGACTGCCAGGGCTGGGCTGGATGTTCAAAGGGAGGGTCCCCTGTACACATCATGCCACTGATGCTACATGGAGTAAGTGGGTCGCACTCATCACACAACGGGCTCGAATAGGAAACCCCAGTCGCCCAGGAATCTTGGAAGTGATCATGGACTGGCCAGAAAGCAAAGATTTCGGAATATCACCAGAGGAGGAGGTGACGCGTGCTGAGGAGTCCCCACCATATAATAAACTATCAGAAAATGAGAAGCAATATGCCTTGTTCACTGATGGGTCCTGTCGCCTTGTGGGGAAACATCGGAGGTGGAAAGCTGCTGTATGGAGTCCTGTACGACAAGTTGCAGAAACTGCTGAAGGAGAAGGTGAATTGAGTGAGTTTGCAGAGGTGAAAGCCATCCAGCTGGCTTTAGATATGGCCGAACGAGAAAAGTGGCCAATGCTCTATCTCTTTACCGACTCATGGATGGTGGCAAATGCCCTGTGGGGCTGGTTACAGCAATGGAAGCAGAGCAACTGGCAGCGCAGAGGCAAACCCATCTGGGCTGCCACATTGTGGCAAGATATTGCTGCCCGGATAGAGAACCTGGTTGTAAAAGTACGTCATGTAGATGCTCACGTACCCAAGAGTCGGGCCACTGAAGAACATCAAAACAATCAGCAGGTGGATCAGGCTGCTAAGATTGAAGTGGCTCAAGTGGACCTGGACTGGCAACATAAGGGTGAATTATTCCTAGCTTGATGGGCCCATGACACCTCAGGCCATCAAGGAAGAGATGCAACATATAGATGGGGTTGTGATCGAGGGGTGGATCTGACCATGGACACTATTGCACAGGTTATCCATGAATGCGAAACATGTGCTGCAATCAAGCAAGCCAAGCACTTCAAGCCTCTCTGGTATGGAGGACGATGGCTGAAATATAAATACGGGGAGGCCTGGCAGATTGATTAGATCACACTCCCACAAACCCGCCAAGGCAAGCGCTATGTGCTTACAATGGTGGAAGCAACCACCGGATGGCTGGAAACATATCCCGTGACCCATGCCACCGCCCGGAACACTATCCTGGGTCTTGAAAAGCAAGTCCTATGGCGACATGGCACCCCAGAAAGAACTGAGTCAGATAACGGAACTCATTTCCGAAACAGCCTCATAGACACCTGGGCCAAAGAGCATGGCATTGAGTGGGTGTATCACATCCCCTATCATGCACCAGCCTCCGGGAAAATCGAACGATACAATGGACTGTTAAAGACTACACTGAGAGCAATGGGTGCTGGGACATTCAAACACTGGGATACACATTTAGCAAAGGCCACTTGGTTAGTCAACACTAGGGGATCTGCCAATCGAGCTGGCCCTGCCCAGTCAAGACTTCTACGTACTGCAGAGGGGGATAAAGTCCCTGTAGTGCACCTAAAAATTATGCTGGGGAAGACAGTCTGGGTTACTGCTTCAGGCAGAGGTAAACCCATTCGTGGGATTGCTTTTGCTCAAGGACCTGGATGCACTTGGTGGGTGATGCGGGAGGATGGGGAAGTCCGATGTGTACCTCAAGGAGATTTGATTTTGGGTGAAAATAGCCAATGAACTGAATTGTATAATGTTAGTTGCTATATAATACTAGATGTCATCACTTCAATGATCACTATGTGCCATATCAAGGGTATACAGTAAGAATCACCCAAATTAATGAAGAAAAACTTTGAGGAAACTGAACAAAGTGCAGTGGTGATGGAACCAGAACTGACTTCAGCATACAACAATCCAACACCACACACCATCTCTCCTGCCCTGAAAGACTGTTATGACAGATGGAGCCTAAAGTCATGAACTAAATGAACTCAACAAACATTTTAGAGGGATAGTCTATAGACTAGGGAAATTATATCTATATGTGTGTGTGTATATATATATATATATAAAATATATCAAAAGACTGGAAAAGTGGTAATGATTAATTGGAATGTATTTGAAAGACCTGGGCATGACGTATATGGTATGGAATAAGGGGTGGATACTGTCCTGGTTTCAGCTGGGATAGAGTTAATTTTCTTCTTAGTAGCTGGTATAGTGCTGTGTTTTGGATTTAGGATGAGAATAATGTTGATAACACACTGATGTTTTAGTTGTTGCTAAGTAGTGCTTACACCAGTCAAGGACTTTTCAGCTTCCCATGCTCTGCATGGCGTACAAGAAGCTGGGAGGGGGCACAGCCAGGGGGCCTGACCCACATTGGCCACAGGGCTATTCCACACCATATGACGTCATGCTCAGTATATAACTGGGGCGAGTTGGCCGGGGGGGGGGGTAAGGGATTGCTGCTCGGGAACAGGCTGGGCATCAGTCAGGGGGTGGTGAGCAATTGTGTCATATATCACTTGCTTGGTACATTATTATTGTATTATATTATTATTATTATTATTACTACCACTACTACTATCATTCTATTTTATTTTACTTCAATTATTAAACTGTTCTTATCTCAACCCAGGAGTTGTCTGACTTTCACCCTTCCAATTCTCTCCCCCACCCCACTGGGGGGGAGTGAGTGAGCGGCTGTGTGGTTCATAGTTGCTGGCTGGGGTTAAACCACGACACCCACTCACGTTACATGCACTATACATCACCACATGGCTGATATCGATTTGGGAGTACATGTCTGGTTTGCAAGCTGTCCTGGCTTCGTTTCAACATCATTAGCTTAAAGCCACTCTGAAAAACAGGCACCAGTTCAATATGGATATCATACACATACAGTAAACTGGCGTAGAATTACAGCGAGAGGGTTGGCTTGTTTATGGAAATTTCTTTCAGGTCATCACCAGAGCCTGGAAACACTTAACTTGATACACAGGACTGCAACCATGCTGCCTCTTCTGGTAGCACACAACGATACCGGCTACATCTTCTGAGATGGGATGCCTCTCATCTATGTGTAGCCATTTAATCTAATTTAAAGTAGTCATCACGGATCCTTCAGTACTCAACGAATGAGCGGAGCTTCTCCAGATAGTGATTTATCCCACCCTAAGATGTCAGGTCTAACGTTGCAAGAAGGAATTACCCTCTGGAGGCATCTTGCATCTTCCTATTTCTTTCTCCACTGACTATAAAGAAAACTCAAATTAGCTTAGACTACGTGATTACCCCTTCTTCCAAAGGTCGTAAACTCTCCTTTTTTTCCTGAGTCCCAGCTAAAGCTCTCTGTTCAGCCAGGCCGGTCTTCTCCCCCGCCTGCTCGTCTTTTGGCACATGGGGACGGCCTGCTCCTGCGCCTTTAAGACTTCCTTCTTGAATAACATGCAGCCTTCCTGGACTCCTTTGCCCTTCACGACTGCCTCCCAAGGGACTCTCTCAACCAGACTCCTAAACAAGCCAAAGTCTGCCTTTCTAAAGTCCAGGGTAGTGGTTTTGCTGACCCCCTTCCTTACTTCTCCAAGAATCGAAAACTCTGTCATGTCATGGTCACTGTGCCTGAGACGGCCTCTGACCACCGCATCACCCACCAAGCCTTCTCTGTTCATAAACAGCAGGTCCAGCAGGGCACCTCCCCTGGTTGGCTCGCTTACCAGCTGTGTCAGGAAGTTATCATCTTCCACACACTCCAGGAACCTCCGAGACTGTTTCCTCTCCGCTGTATTGTATTTCCAGCAGAGATCTGGTAAGTTGAAGTCTCCCACGAGAACAAGGGATAGAGATTGTGAGACTTCAGCCAGCCGCTTGTAGAATACTTCATCTGTTTCCTCATCTTGGTTGGGTGGTCTATAACAGACTCCCACCAGGATGTCTGCCTTGTTAGCCTTCCCCCTGATCTTAACCCATAAGCACTCAACCTTATCATTACTGTCGTCGAGTTCTAGACAGTCAAAACACTCCCTAACATACAGGGCTACCCCTCCACCTCTCCTTCCTTGCCTGTCCCTTCTGAAGAGCTTGTAGCCGTCCATTGCAGCACTCCAGTTATGTGAGTCATCCCACCATGTTTCCATGATGGCGCCCACATCATAATTTTCCTGCCACGCAATGGCTTCCAGCTCCTCCTGTTTATTGCCCATGCTGCATGCATTGGTGTAAATGCACTTCAGTTGGGCTATAGATCTCTTCTCCAACACAGGCATGCCACCCCTACGCTCATCCCTAGCAAGCCTGGTTTTGTCCCCTTCCCCCTTCAAATCTAGTTTAAAGCTCTCTCAATGAGGCCAGCTAACTCCTGGGCCAGGATCCTTTTCCCCCTTTGCGACAGGTGAACCCCATCTGACTCCAGCAGGCCTGGTGCCATGTAAACTGCCCCATGAGTGAAAAAAACAAAATTCCACCGCTGGCACCAGCCTCTGAGCCACGTGTTAATGAGATGGGTCTTCCTGTTCCTTTCCATACGCCTCCCAGCTACTGAAGGGATGGAGGAAAACAGTACCTGCGCTCCTGATCCTTGAAGCAATCGCCCCAGTTCTCTAAAATCCTTTTTGATCGTCTTTGTACCTCTATCAGCTACTTCATCACTGCCAACCTGAACAACCAATAGCAGATAATAATCGGACAATTTTACCAGCCTAGGGAGCTTCCTGGCAATGTCTCTTATCCTTGCCCCAGGGAGGCAACAGACTTCCCTATGGGATGGGTCCAGTCAGCATATCGGGCCCTCTGTTCCCCTCAGAAGGGAGTCGCCTATGACAATTACCCTTCTTTTTTTCTTACCAGCGGCCATTGTAATGCGTGGGGCTGACTGATTCCCCTTAGTCAACCCCTTGGATGGATCACTGTCCACTACCTCATCCTCCTGGCCCTCAAGTTCCAGAGCCTCATACCTATTGTGTAAGGGCACCTGGGAGGGTGAGGTTGGCTGGGAGAGGATTCGCCTGCTGTGCCGAGCAGGGATCTGTTTCCATCCTCCTCCATCTCTTAGGTCCCCTCCTTCTGCCTGGTGGCAAGAGGGTAGGGGAGCCTCTTCTTCTCTTGATGTTTCCATCTGGCGTGCTCATCTCAGGGATGGTAGGGAGCTGGAAATCAGGTCTCAGGAGCAAATGTTGCTGGTTCCTCAGCTGAGAGCTGCCAAGGGTATAGTGTTAGATGTTAATGTGTAAAATGCAGCCTGGGTAAAATACGATATAGATTTTACCTGCAACATTGAGCAAGCAAAGTCTGCAATAGAGTAATGTATCTGCAGAATGCAACTGGAAGTAATTCCCCACTGTCTGTCACGTCATCCCAAGACCAGATTCAAATAAGAGCCTCACTTTCTTCTAGTTGTCTAGGCAGCAGGACAGCCAAGACCAAAGAGAGATGGTCTCCTTGCTGCCAGCTCTGACCCCCAATACCCAGGTAGCAGGAAGAACAATTTCACCAAAGATCTTTTTTTTGCTGACCCCCCAGCATCCTTGGTTTGGAGGCATTGCAGGTGTTGGATGCTGGATGTTCCCTGACATGAGCAGGGCATTTCTCCCAGTTTCTTTCTGGGGTTCCCCAGAACCGTTCAGCTGAGTTGTTTTTGCAGAGAAAAACACATCGACAACAACATGTTTCAAAACTGCTCAGCCTGAGGCAGTGAATCCAGCAAGATCGTGTTCAGGAGTCAACAGCTGGCAAAGCCACTGGTAGGCGAGGACCAGATAATGCTGTGAGCAGGGACAATCTCCCCGCGGCAGGCACACCGTCTGCAAGCCGGAGGGTGACACTGCACCCGTGGCAGCTCTCAGCTGAGGAACCACCAATTTTTTATCCTGAGACCTGATTTCCAGCTGCATTTCAGGTTGATGCTTGGCATAAGCAGGGACTGATAGCTGTCAGAAGCTTGTTATAAATACAAGTTATGTGTGTTACCAATATTTACACACACATAGTTAGATGTCATTATGAATTAATCATAACTCCCCAACTTAATCATTCATGATGGACAGTTACTACTATCCAAACAGCACCTTAAAAAAGATTTAAAAAAAAATTATATAACCTACGACCTTCCCACCTCCTACCTCTTCCTTCTTTACAAATATCTCCTGATTAACACTTACAGCTCACAGAGCAAGTCTGATTGATAGAGATACTACTATGATACAGATGCGTATAAAATGGAGGACACCAAACAGATGTGGAAAAATACAACAGATCTGAACATCAGGGGGTGAAGTGTCAAAAAGACTGACAGTTTCCAACAGCCACATCCAATTACAGCAACAATGAACAACTACTTTGTGATATGTGTCCAGTGAGTCTTGTAGTGCATGTAAATCCATCAACAAAAGCCACAATTAATATTTTCAGTCTGGTTTTAAGTGTTGCCACTCAGGTGTTTGTGATATTGTGTTGCACAGCAGTGTCCAGCAAGGAAGAAAAAACAAAGGCAAAAGAAAAACCCCCTCTGACAATGCCTGGGGAAATATCTGCACCCGCAAGGCACTGAGAATAAACAAATATTTGTTGAAGCAGCAATACTCAGCCAAGAGGAGGCCTTAACCAGACAAAAAGTATGTTGTGAGTTTATCTGGAAGTAATGTCCTAGTCACATCCTCAACAGCTGACACGGAAACCCCCAGTAAACCATAGCATCCCAGCAGCAGTCAGAGGCTCTTGACACCAACCCTACTGCAAGTCTCTGCTTTCCTGGGGCTCAGATGGATAAACTGCCTCACCTGATGCTGTGGGGATTGACCTAAGCTGGAACAAAAAACTGGTTTGCCGTGGTTCCCTCTCTGTGCTTAGTCCCTTATAGCTCAGTACGATTTTCTGCCCAGGCTTTCCATCCAGATGGAGGCAATTCTGCTGTTTTGATGGACCAGTATTCAGATACTTGTCCAAATACCCAGGGATAGGATGACAAACAGCTTCACAGAGAGCCCAGAAGATGTATATTTAGCGAAGTATAAATGGGAACAAAACTCATGATCCTTAAAATACCAATGTAGTCCTGAAACTGGGAATTTGATGCACCAGTGGAGGGAACTGCTGTACCTGAGATGACATTGGTGTAGCGTTCGTTACATATCAAGGTTATACCGACGGATCTCCAGCCGACCCGGGCTGGGGAAGGAACAGTCAGCACACGCAGTGTGGGTGTTCAACTCCCCCGTTTATTGCACAGTAGTTTACCTTTATACTCCCAGCAGTAGGCGTGTCATGTTATAAGGGGCGGGGACAAGGGAGGGTCGACCTTTCACTCTTTCCGTACAGCGCGTGATCTTCCGGTCGCCAGCCCTTATCTTACTACATTTCCCCCTCCCTTAGCTCCAGTAGCTCTGGATCTCGCTGGGGAAGCTGCGCGTAAAATAATCGATATGTGGTAAGACTTCTTAATATACGACTCATAGAATGCATAATTAAGCGTAACAGACAGGGTAATAGCACAACAAGGTCAAGAACAAGTAACAAGACTATGAGCCCGGTTATTAAAAGTTTGGGCGTTATTAACATTCCAGTTTTGTAAGCCTGGGATAGTGGAGCTCTGGTTTGACTTGTGGCAGCAACTGTCCTCCTTATCTCTAGTGAAGTAGGGGGTGAACAATAGACAGGTAGAGGCTTGTCCAATAGCCGGCATATACAGACATGCATCCATTACGTTCATGGATTTTGCCCAATCTAGCCAGTAGTTCGTCGCGGCTCCCTCATTGCTCCCCCACACCATCAGGATGCATAGGGAAATGGTAACCTGTCAAGATAAGACTCAATAAATTGATTAATGTTTATACGGTCGAATATTTAGACTGGGTACCCATTCTAGCGTCCCTTTCTCAGTTTGCACACACGCATACCCACGTCCCAGGCAACGGAGGGAATAAGGGCCCCTCCATTCACGGGTTTGCAGGTCCCGTACTTGAACCAAAGGGTAAGGCCCTTCGTTCTCATCGAGCCGGAAATGTGCCTGGGTTGCAGTCTGGGTTTTATAGGTGTTCCCTCAAATGGTATGATTTAAGGTAATTAGTGCCGTTGTCAACAGACGCTGTGCCCGAAATAAGGGAGGGTCAAGGGGAGAGGGAACCCCTGTTTCTGGGCCTATATTCTCCCCCTCCCTTAGTCGGTCGAGTAACCCTTTTAATGTGCGATGCGCGCGTTCTACAATGCTTTGGCCCGTACTGTTGTAGGGAATGCCATGACTCAACTGAATATCCCAGCGCGCGCAAAAGTCCTTTTGTCTTCTTGCTGACATATGCCGCTCCATTATCTGTTTTAATTTTTTGTGGGATGCCAAGTTGTGCCATACAGTCCTGCCAATGTAAAATAACTGCGAGAGCATTTTGTTTAGCATGCATAGTGGCTAAAATAACTCCACTGCAGGTATCAACTGTGACATGCAGATACTTATGTGGATTAAAGGGTTCATAAATCGTAACATCAGACTGCCATATTTGGTTGGGCTGCAACCCTCGAGGGTTTACCCCTGCCTCCCAGAGGGGACCTTTGGAACACACAGGATAAGCAACAATCACAGAGCGAGCATCTTGCAAAGTAATACCAGTTCGCTTTCCCACTGCCCCAGGGGTAAGGGGTCCCTCTGGTAGCTCAGGTATCACTGGCAGTGCCGGGGGAGCCCTACCACCCCCCCTAGATGTCGTCAGCCGTGACGCCGGTTCTCCTTGTTCCTCAGATCTTTTCCTGCACTCTGCTCTCTGTGTGTCCAGCACCCGTCGATCACTGGGATGCAACGGGGCGTCCTCAGAAGGTGATGGTGTCTTGCCCTCCTTTTCTCCTTCCCGCCATCTTCCTTCACGTAGTTTGCAATACCGCTGGGATCCCACATTGGCCCCCGGACCCAATCCAGCAACCTATCAGTCAGCTCCCTTTCCACACATTGTTGCAACTCGCCCCAGGGGTATTGAGGAGGTGGCAGATCCGCCGGTGCAGAAGGTGCCGAAGGTTCCGTGGGCGGCTGCTCTAGACTCCCCACTTGTAACGGGAACACCTTTCCCAACTCCTTTGTTCCCGCTGCGCCATAGCCTCCCTGCGCCTCCCCTTCCTCTGTTGGCTCAGTCCCCAGTAACGACGGCCCCGTCTGTGCCCCACAGGCCACCCCTTCAACTCGAGTTCACACTGGAGTTCCAGCCTGTCCAGTACAGCAGTACAGAAAAACAGCAGAGATGCCCTGGCCATCTGCCAGCCCAGGCACATAGCCATTGCTGTTATCAAAACGTTCCCAGGCACAGCGGAGTAAGATGGTAAGCAGTTCAGCAGTACAGCAAGCAGCGAAAGCAAAAAGCAGCCACTAACGAGCATTAGACTCTAATATACAGTAAGGCAAGCAAGCCCCGTGGCAAGCACAGAAACCTGCCGATTAATAGCTAAACAGCAATACCTGCTATAACTTCGATCTAGCACGTTCCAATTAAATCTGTCGTTATCTCGAACCCTTTGTACCCTATATTGGGTACCAAAAAAAACTGTCGTGGCTTAACCCCAGCTAGCAACTAAGCACCACACAGCCACTTGCTCACTCCCCCCCGGTGGGATGGGGGAGAGAATCAGAAGAGTAAAAGTGAGAAAACTCATGGGTTGAGATAAAGACAGTTTAATGGGTAAAGCAGAAGCCGCGCGCGCAAGCAAAGCAAAGCAAGGAATTCATTCACTGCTTCCCATAGGCAAGCAGGTGTTCAGCCATCCTCAGGAAAGCAGGGCTCCATCATGCGTAACGGTTACTTGGGAAGACAAATGCCATCACTCCAAACGTCCCCCCCCTTCCTTTTTCTTCCCCCAGCTTTATATGCTGAGCATGATGTCATATGGTATGGCATAGCCCTTTGGCCAGTCTGGGTCAGCCCCCCCTGGCTGTGCTCCCTCCCAGCCAGCCTGTGTCCCCTCCGAGACTAAACCCGTTGGCTTTTCGTTCCCAGGAACTTCATGCCCCATCAGCGCGCTACGTGCGGCAAGCCAGCACCGCTTTGCCTCAAACGCCTTCTTGAGCACCCTTTCTACTGTTCCCGAGGCGTGAAGCCGGTCACTGGCTCCTCCAACATTGCTTATGATCGCTTCTGTCAGCTCATTGCGTATTTTCCCCCAATTTGGGGTGTCCAAAAACTTCTGTGGGAGCGCCGAGCACTCCCCGGCATAGCATCCATTGGATGCAGTCGCCCGTGGGCCTTTTCCTTATCGCCCCATCCTCGCCCACCTCCGTCGCTACCGACTTTAGTACCTTTACGAGTTCTGCGAGCTCCATCGCTGCTACCTGCAGCCGATCACGTCGGGGTCACCACTATGTAGCGTTCGTTACATATCAAGGTTATACCGATGGATCTCCAGCCGACCCGGGCTGGGGAAGGAACAGTCAGCACACGCAGTGTGGGTGTTCAACTCCCCCGTTTATTGCACAGTAGTTTACCTTTATACTCCCAGCAGTAGGCGTGTCATGTTATAAGGGGCGGGGACAAGGGAGGGTCGACCTTTCACTCTTTCCGTACAGCGCGTGATCTTCCGGTCGCCAGCCCTTATCTTACTACACATTGGTAACAGAGTATTGTGACTTTAGGCTATCTTAATGGTTTCAGGTACAGGAAGGGTAGTAGAGATACCAGCCAAGCCTCTGCAGAAGGCATGGGAGGAAGTCAAAGGCCATCTTGGGATTGAATGGGACAGCAGTAGGTGACCTGTATCAGTAGATGACTCATCTGTATCAATAGCTGGTGAAAATAATGAGAAAATTGCTACCATTGTGGCAATGGTCTGTTGTTAGATGGAGATTACCCTGGACTCCGCCGCTGTTTCTGTGCTGTATGTGGGCCAATATGCCACATTAAGATGGAAGGGATGAGGTAGAGTTGAGGTGGTCTTCCTCTCTGTCTCCCACAAGTCAGCTCCCTCAAAATGGAAAGTAGCTGCTTGGAGAGTTAAACTTCAAGGCAGAAATGAATGCAGCATGAAAATCAGTAATGCATTTCAGCTCGAGTTTTATGTGTAATACTGGCTTGATGACTGGTTAAGGGATCAGGAGCACAAGTAGTGTTCTCCTCTATCTTTACAGGTGCAGGGAATGATGAGGGAAGAAACAGGAAGAGCCAGCAGATCAATATCTGGCTCTGAGCCTGGTGTCTCTGGCAAGATTTTGGGTTTTTTGATCATGGGTTGATCTACACACCACCAGGCCTCCTGGCAACAGATGGGGTACGCCTGTCTCAAAGGGGGAAAAGGATTTTGGCACAGGAGTTAGCAGGGCTCGTTGAAAGAGCTTTAAACAAGATTTGAAGGGGGAAAGGGATAAAACCAGGCTCACTAGAGATAAGCCTGAGGGCAGCACGCCAATATTTGAGGGACGGTGTGCTAGCGAGGTCCTTCAGTCTGCCATCTCAATGGAGGTAGGGGATGGAGATCCATGCGGCAGCAAAGACACAAGGGCTATGGATGTGTTAGAAACCACGGACGCACCTGAGAACAGTCACATAGGAATTAGGGCTTCTCCCCCAAAAAAGGTGGCAGGATCAATAGCCCAGCTGAAGTGCATCTATCCAATGCACGCAGCATGGGCAACAAACAGGAGGAGTTGGAAGCCATTGTGCAGCTGAAAAAATATGATATAGTTGCAAATAACAGGTTCAACAAGGCTAAGTGCCAGGTCCTGCACTTGGGTCACAACAACCCCATGCAACGCTACAGGCTTGGGGAAGAGTGGCTGGAGAGCTGCCTGGTGGAAAAGGACCTGGGGGTGCTGGTTGACAGACGGCTGAACATGAGCCAGCAGTGTGCTCAGGTGGCCAAGAGGGCCAATGGCATCCTGGCTTGTATCAGGAATAGTGTGCCCAGCAGGACCAGGGAGGTGATAGTGCCCCTGTACTCGGCCCTGGTGAGGCCGCACTCGTACACGAGTACTGTGTTCAGTTTTGGGCCCTCACTACAAGAAAGACATTGAGGTACTGGAGAGTGTCCAAAGAAGGGCAACGAAGCTGGTGAAGGGTCTGGAGAACAAGTGTTATGAGGAGCGGTTGAGGGAGCTAGGGTTGTTTAGTTTGGAGAAGAGGAGGCTGAGAGGAGCCCTTTTTGCTCTCTGCAACTACCTGAAAGGAGGTTGTAGTGAGGTGGGGGTTGGTCTCTTCTCCCAGATAGCAAGCAACCCGACAAGAGGAAATGGGCTCAAGTTGTGCCAGGGGAGATTTAGATTAGATATTAGGAAAAATTTCTTCACGGAAAGAGTGGTTCAGCATTGGAACAGACTGCCCAGGGAAATGGTACAATCACAGTCCCTGGAAGTATTCAAAAAACATGTGGATGTGGTGCTTAGGGACATGGTTTAGAGGCTAGGTTAATGGTTGGACTCAATGATCTCAGAGGTCCTTTTCAACCTTAATGATTCTATGATTCTACCTGTGAGCAAAAGCAGCTCCTCAGTTTTCTTTCTGCAACCAGAGAATGAAAAACTGCCCAGGCAAATCTTGGATTTTCTAAAAATACAGGAATCTCATTTAGTTTCTTATGGGTTAAAAAAAAAAAAAGAGAAAATAAAAAGAAAAAAAACCCAACCAAATCATCTTTAATTATTCCAATGTGATCAAGTTCTAGTCCTGCATCCTCTAAAGGTCACCTTCCTCAGAGAGGACACCTTGCCCTACACCTCGGATGTTACAGATCATTAAATCCAGGCTGATAGGACATATGGGTTGGTGGAAACATCTACAATTGAATATATTAACCTGCATTTAACATCTGCTTCTCAGGGAAATCTTTTTCAGTTTCTCTTCAGGAACTCTCAGATATTTTCTTTTAAAGTCCAAAAACCAAACATTCAGTCTAAAAAGTAGCCACAGACAATCAAGGATGTAAAACTGAACTTGCCATTCCATTCAGATTTAAGTATTTTGGGTGTGAGGAGAGCAGCAATGCTGGAAAACTGCAGCCCTCATGGGTGTGGGTTTTACAGGCATCAGCCGGCACATCAGCTGCGCCGTGCGTTTGGCATCCTGGCACCTACAGCTGTTCCTCAATGCTGTTTTTGGTGCTGCCAGCTGGGCTGAGCCATCCCAAATGGATGGTGTGTGCATAACAAGGATGGCTTCTGCATATGCTTGGGGCTGCTGGGTCCTGCCCAGGGAGAGGGAGAGGGTACACAAGCACTAAGTCCCCTCAGCCCTGTGCCTGCACTTGCTGAGCACACACCTGCAAACGGAGACATCTGCAAGGGCCTAAACCTTCAGATACCAGCAAAGGCCTGCTCTGAAAGGTTTATTTGCACTCATCTGCTTTACAATACTCATTTTCCATACCAATGACTAGCAGCAGCCCTACTGCAGGTCAGTGGCCAACCACAAAGATCAGAGTCACTGTGATTCCTTGCAAAGCCCCATCTGCAGCATTTTAACTACTTATTTCCGATTTGTAAGACCCCATTTCAGCATGACACCTCCAGGCAACTTTAACTTTCCAGCGGGACTACACAGGTGTGTAGTGGGGGGTGTCTAATAGCCAGGCTAAAGATTTTCTTGTGCCTACATAAAAATATTAGCAAGTGCTCCTGCAACTTAATCAACGTTTTAAGATCACAGTTAGTTTAGTGTTGGCTTCTTCTGTCACACAAGCTGTTAGTTCCTGGATACACTCATCTAACAAACTCTAAAAGTGATCTAAACTTTTAAAAATTCATATTTCATGCAGCCATTTGTAACTATGGAAAATGCTGAGATGCAAGCAGACGCGATCCACCACATCTCCAAGGCAGGTGCATCACCACCTTCTCTCGGTAGCATGCTTTGCATGTCCCACTGGATCACAAGACATAAAATTGCCACTGGTACAAAACTCTTCTCTGAATGTTTTATGCCTAAAACCAAAGCTCATTTTAGCGGTAAGCAGAAAAAAAAATTGTCTTCCAAAGAGGAGTCCTTGTTCCTTCCGATCTGTAATATTAATCAAAGCCTCAGTTCGGGAAGATCAATGGGCGCGGGGCACAGATGAGGTGATTTTGCAACTGATGATCATCTATCATAAAAGTATGTGATACATCTCTCCAGTTCTGTATATAGCACAGGGAGAGAGCTGGCGACCACACAGCACTTGCTCTCCTCCTCCATTCTGCTGCTAAATTACATTAAACAGAACTTAGTAATAAACTTGGCATGTCCTGAATACTTTTTCTGTGTAACCCTTTGCTGCAGTTGCTAAAGGAACATGATATGATAAATGTAACACAATAAAATGCATGGCGCACGTCAAAAGAAATGATGAGCAGTTTGTATATCTATTTACAAATCAACAGTGGCCATTTCCCTCCTCCCATCACCATTTGAGACAATGATGTGTTAATAAAAACGTGCATTTCTTGAGTAGCTGTCTTCATTTTATAATTATTATGGGCACTGCCAAGATCACTGAAGTCCAACTTCATCCTTTGTGCAATATGGACAAACCAGCAGTATTTCATACAAAGTGCTCAGCATCTGTGCCTGGAAGAGACAACCATAGCCTCAAAGTACTGCATCTCCTGGGAGCTAATCCAAGCTTTGCTCCCTTGCATGGGAATGAATGTTTCCCAAGTGAATATTTCCAAGATATGGACCTCTACAGTGTCTTTATCATCCTGAGTCACTTAAGCTTTCCTAGACATTTACTGTCACACAGACCTGCCATTTAAGAGATTGCATGTATGGAAGTGCCTTATCCTTCATCCTCTGTGAAAGTCCTGGGAACCTTGGCCCTAGAGATGGTGACCAAGTGAGCATAGCGCAGCAGGTCTGACTAGATGCTACAATAAAACTTACAAGAGACAAGAAAAACCCACTAGAGGATTTGTTTCTCTTTAAAGGAAAGATACCCACTTCTTAATATCCAGGTCTGAAACTGAGCAGGAAAAAATGAGAGGAGAAAAGAAAAAAAGAGTATTTTATCACCAATAGGACCCAAAAAAAGATTGTTTCCCTCTGAAATGAAATAGGCCTCTTGGTGAGCTACAGCTATGCAAAGAAGGAAGCCCCAAGATCTCCTGAGTCAGCAGCACTTTATTGTGACACAGTACAGGAGGGAGCTTTCCACCATCTGCCACAGCCTGTGGATGTCTCGGGTCTAGAGTCACCAGGCCAGCAGCTACCACCTCAGCCAGAGCGAAGACTCAGTTAGTGGCATAAAAGCAAGTTTGGAGAAGGAAATATTTTCTTTCTCACTACCAACTCAGACGTATCCATGGCTTTGGCAGAAGTGACCCAGAAAACAGGTAGTGAGACTTGGTCCCTTCCTTCATGGTTCTCTGACCCCAGACTTCAGCAGGAGGATAAATAACGGTGCCAGTCTCCATCTTCCCTATCACAGACAAGACGTGAGATATCAAGAGAAAGGTATGAAGAAAGAAAAAGATGGAGTTCCTGCAAAGGGTTGGTTTCAGGTCTTGGACATCCACTCTGAACCTCAGGTAGCTAGGACCTGTAGAAGCTTTAATGATGGTTTAGACAGCCAGGGTGCTATATGAACAGTCTCTGGATACCTACTGCACTTTAAATCTACTGACTCCGCCAATTAAGTTTACATTACACAGTGTGCCCTGTTTGCACTATTATTGGCAATTCAAGATCATAGAATGGTTTGGGTTGGAAAGGACCATTAAAGATCACCTAGTCCACCCCCCCTGTCATGGACAGAGACATCTCTCACTAGATCAGGTTGCTCAAAGCCCCGTCCAACCTGACCCTGAACACTTCCAGAGATGGAGCATCCACAACTTCTCTGGGCAACCTGTTCCAGTGTCTCACCACCCTCATCGTAAAAAATTTCTTTATGTCCAATCTAAATCTACTGTCTTTCAGTTTAAAACCACTGCCCCTTGTCATGTCACTACAGGCCTTGGTAAAAAAATCTCTCTCCATCTTTCTTATAAGCCCCCTTTAAGTATTGAAAGGCCACGATAAGGTCTCCCCAAAGCTTTCCATACTGTACTGTAGAAGTAACTTCGCAAATACTTATTAATAAATAACTAATCTCATTAACACCAGGATCACACGAATGGACAACAGCTGCAATTTAGTTAAAAATGCCTACTATCTCTGCTATAATTTTCTCAGATACACTATCACCCAGTCACTTGATATCTTTTGTTTTCTTGTCCCCAGGAGCTGGATTTGCCTTGTTCTTCAGTCATCGATCGAATGTGATGGGGGGGATCCCTTCTCCTGTTTGCTAATACAATAAGATAAAGAGGACATCAGATGACACAGGCACCATTGACTCCCTGCTTATAAAACATTTACAACATCTCTCTTTTCTTTTTACAGCAAAAGGAATCACAGCTTGTGGACTGAAATATATCTCTACTGAATATTCACCAGTACCAAAGGCAGCTGACATCCCCAAAGCTTCTGGGAGGCTTTTTGCAGAGGTTACACATTTCTCAAAAGCCTGACCAACAGCAGTCACTTCACTCAATGGTCCTTTGGAAGAAAAGCAGCAGTGGCCTCCAACTAAGTCACACAAAAAATCTGTTGTTTTGAATCAAGACAGGAAGAGCAACAGCACAATGCACGGCCGAGGGAATAGTTGAAACTCAAGCAAGAGGATAGGGCAGTTAGAGTTTGCTCCTGAGCTTTTGCTTTTTGGTGCCAAATGGCCCAGTAGCAGGTTTTAACTGGTGGAAAACCTCCGTGGCTCATTGATTGTGTATGTCCTACCCAACATCCTTCTTCTCTCCCTTGCCCTCCATTTCTTCCCTCACATATGTGTGCACTCGTTTCCATAAATATCTGAAAATTGAGGGTACAAAATACTGAGACAAAGCTCAAGGAGGAGAGTCCACGATCCAAGGGAGCAACCAGTGGTTCACCCTTGGGACTTTTGGCCACGTGACAAGTTTCTTGGAGGTCCTGGGGCTGTCATGATAGTAAGTGTTGTAAGTTTTAGACCAAGTTTTTTTAATTTCTGATAGAGACTATGAGAACCAATTCCCTGCTTAATTCATTCCCTGATGTTTCAACCACAAGCTATTACCTTCCCGGCAGAAACTGTCGAGAAACTAAGCAGAAAACCACACAGATATTATTACAAACATTTGCTGGAGCTTCTCTCTGAAAAGTGCAACAGTTATTATTCGTTGACACTCTCGAGGGCAGAGAGGCCCTGCAGAGAGATCTGGACAAATTAGAGAGCTGGGCAATCACCAACCGTATGAAGTTTAACAAGGGCAAGTCCCAGATTTTGCACCTGGGACATGGCAACCCTGGATGTACATACAGACTGGGGAACGAGAGGCTGGAGAGCAGCCCCGCGGAGGGGGATCTGGGGGTTCTGGTCGACGGCAAGTTGAACATGAGCCAACAGTGTGCCCTGGCAGCCAGGAGGGCCAACCGTGTCCTGGGGTGCATCAAGCACTGTATTGCTAGCCAGTCGAGGAAGGTTATTGTCCCGCTCTACTCTGCACTGGTGCGGCCTCATCTTGAGTACTGTGTGCAGTTTTGGGCCCCACAGTACAAAAAGGATACAAAGCTACTAGAGAGTGTCCAGAGGAGAGCCACAAAGATGGTGAAGGGTTTAGAGGGGAAGCTGTACGAGGAGCGGCTGAAGTCACTTGGTCTGTTCAGCCTGGAGAAGAGGAGACTGAGGGGAGACCTCATCGCAGTCTACAGCTTCCTCACAAGGGGAAGAGGAGGAGCAGGCGCTGATCTCTTCTCCCTGATGACCAGAGGGCACAGCAGGAAGATATGCCAGGGGAGGTTTAGGTTGGACATTAGGAAAAGGTTCTTCACCCAGAAGGTGGTGGAGCATTGGAACAAGCTCCCCCGGGAGGTAGTCACAGCACCAAGCCTGACAACATTTAAGAAGCATTTGGACAGCGCCCTCAGACATATAGTGTGAATTTTGGGGTTGTCCTATGCAGGGACAGAAGTTGGACTCAATGATCCTTGTGGGTCCCTTCCAACTCAGGACATTCTATGATTTATTCCTCTACTATAAAAAAAATTGTGATATGAGGGGAGACAACCTCTCTCCCCCTAAAGAGCCATCACAAACAAAGTAGGTTATGTGCATGGCCTAAATACAGTGTATATGGGAGGGCCTTGCTTCTCCTGCATCAGAGCAGTTGAATCATTTTTCTTTTCCCAGTACAGCCATATGGCACCATTACAGAAGTCATCAGTTATAGTTAACCTATAACCACACCGCAAGTGTGAGATGCTTTACAAGATTCCTTAGGCACGCTCGGTTCTCCAAATTGCCACATACAAGACGTGTTATTACTCTAAGTAACTGATGGGGAAACCACATTGCTGAGAGGTTAAGTAAGTGTCTTGCTCCAGTCACACCAAGATCCAGTTGCACAGGTAATGGGTGGCCAGTGTCACCCCTCAGCAGTCCATTACCTCTTTACTGCCCACCTCTCTGATACGGAGATAACCTTCCTGTGCTTGGGGGCATTCTTCTATGTATTGAGGGCTTTTTCTTTTAATCACGGAGGTACACCATGGGTCTTTGCTGCTCACCTTGCCGTTTCCTCACTTGTCTGCCACAGCGCTGCAGGTTTGCTGGGGATGGGGTTATAAACTGTCACCCAGCAGATAAAATGCTAAAGTACAGTCTTTTTCCACAAGCTGTCTTGATGTGGCCAGGCTGATGGCTGCAAACTTTCTCCAGACCATGGTCTTCTAATGAAACTGAATGCATCATCCAAAACCTCAAGTCACTGCACAGCTCACCATGCATTGAAATAAAGTACCCTGTACACATAAAACAAGTGGACTATTTATTGTACCAACACAGTATTAAGGTTCATTAGATGACTAGCAATATTTCCTCAGCCTATTTGGTTACTTACAACAGCCAGAGTGATGGTGTGCTGGACCTCCTGCTTCTACATTAGTCCTAAGTGGTCCATTGCCTGCTCATCTGATTGCTGAAATCACCAGCACACTCCTGCTGCATATGCTTTAGCAGGATTGTGCACCTTTGCTATATACCCTGCTTACACAAGGGGAGTTATCATAGAATACCAGATTGGAAGGGAACTCAAGGATCATCTGGTCCAACCTTTCTTGGCAAAAGCATGGTCTAGACAAGATGGCCCAGCACCCTGTCCAGCTGAATCTTAAAAGTATCCAATGTTGGGGAATCCACCACTTCCCTGGGGAGATTATTCCAATGGCTGATTGTTCTCATTGTGAAAAATTTTCCTCTTGTGTCCAACTGGAATCTCCCCAGGAGTAACTTGTACCCGTTACCCCTTGTCTTTTCCGTGTGACTCCTTGTAAAAAGGGAGTCTCTATCTTCTTTGTAGCCACCCTTTAAATACTGGAACATGGTGATAAGGTCTCCCCTAAGCCTCCTTTTCTCAAGGCTGAACAAACCCAGCTCTCTCAGCCTATCCTTATATGGCAGGCTTCCCAGTCCTTTGATCATCTTTGTGGCCCTTCTCTGGACCTTCTCCAGCCTGTTCACATCTGATGATCGCAGCTTCTGAATGGCACCACAATGCAAATATTAATTAGGAGAATGTAATTACAGCACTACCATGCACAGGGCAAAGTGACTTCGTAAACTGAAAAGCTAATACAGACACAATCTGTCAGTGCCACCACACATGGTAAAAATTCTTATTTAATTAGAAATATTTCCCACATAGGAAAGACAAGTGCCTGCCCCCCCCAGGGAGAGTCCCAAGATGGGCATCCACAGGGCCAACCGCATAACTGCCTGCTCAAGAGGGGAGATGAGAAACAATGGATCTGACCTTTTTTTTTGTTGTACTCATCTTCTGTTGCATTGGAGGAATCCGAATGATAGTCCCGAAGCTCCTGTTCATACATTTCCAAAAAATTGTCATCTGTCTTTCCTTTCTTGGACTTGTCACCTTTTTTCTTCTTCTTTTCTTTGCCTTTTTTGCCTTTCTTCTTCTTTTTCTTTCTGTGCTCATAGTCATCCTCATCCTCACTGCTATACTCTCTTCGCTTGGTTTTTTTCTTTTTCTTTTTCTTCACTTCCCCATCATTCTCTGAGTCCTCAGACTTTGATTTCTTTTTACTTTTTTTCTCCTGGCTTTCTTCTTCCCCATCTTCCTCAATTACCTCCTCAGCTACCTCTTCCACTACCTCCTCTTCCTCCTCCTCCTCTTCCTCCTCCTCCTCTTCTACTTTGCTCTTTTTGGTCTTTTCTTTCATATCATTGTTTTTCACCCTTACACTTTTAACAACACTCTATGATTCCCTTAACCTGACTTCTGACACCTACCCTGGGTCCTTTACCAATTGCCAAAGTCCTTTAGTCCTCCTCTCCCTGCCTAAGGCTGGGCTGCCCTTGTTTTGCAGTGTCCTTCCTCCTCCCCAGCTCAGCGTAAGTAAGTCCTGGAGTCCCTTGTCCTTCTCAGCCCACAGATGCTGACAGCTCACCTCCTTCTGATTCTTCCTTCCTTCCTTCACCTCCTTTACTGAGGCACCTTCCTCTCTTGTCTCTCCTGGTCTTTGGGTTTTCTCGTTTTCGTTATTATTATTTATTCATTGGTCTGTGCTAAGAACTTTCTCTTTCTTTCAGAGCTGCCTCAGCCTCCGCTCAGGGTCAGTTGACAATCTGGGTCTATGGTATCAGGATGTGCCAATCAAGGTTGTAGCTCCCTGGAAAAAATCAGTCAGATGAGGGTACATGGTCAAGTTGCTTCTTGTCCTTCACATGCCAGCTCAGGACAGGATAAAAGAGGCATTTCTCCTCCTCATAACATGTAGCAGCTTCAGAAACCTCATGAAAAATTACTTAGCGCTATCCAGTCATGTGGTTATAAGACAGATGGGCAGGTGAAAAAGGAGACCCACCAAGCAACCATATCGCACCAGTCTGCATTTCCTCTCTATTATTCATGGTATCAGGATCACCTTACTGATAACAAAGGTCTCAACTTTACATGGATTTTTTTTTTTTTTTGACCAGCCAGGCCAGTGACCAGAAAAAACAAACACCTCCAGGATGTCTGTCTGGAGACCTTCAGTATCAGCAACACACTCCTGCATCCAGCTCCTCTGTCCCCCAGTTATTGTGCTGCACCTCCAATCAAATGAAAAATCAATGCTCAATAAATAAATACAACAGTCAGAAGACAACACTGAATATGCTTTACACAAGGTGCCCTTATAACAACGCATCTTGGCCAACCAAAGAGAAATAAAACTTACATTAATAACTGAGCACAAACACAAATATACCAATCTGACAGCTCTCACGGGCAAATATTGAGGTGAGATAGGTGGAGTATGGGAAAAATAAATGATGTAACATCATGGTTGGAAGGACCACAGCATGAAGCATGGCCAACACCCAGCTTGTGCCCAGGGATGTCAGCATGGGGCTCACCCAATATCTAGTACATGCGACTCCCATGCCCAGAGGTAGATATGCCAGCGGGAGATAGGAAGGGACTGAGAATCCTTCAATCTCTCTCTTCCCACCTGAGCCACCAGTGCAGCCATGGTCCAAGCCACATGACAGTGTAAGTGTACAGCCCCAACTCTTCAGCCTGGGTTGGCATCCAGCCCTGCAGAGGCTCCGGCAGGCTCTCGTGGCAGGTAAGGGAAGGACAAACACCACGAGACTGGGTCAATCTCAGCTGCAGTCAGGAGCAGATGATTTAAAGTCTGACTCCAAACAGGAAGAGAAAAGAAGAAAAAAGATTTCTTCTTATTCAGAAGTGCTGTTGTAGGTTTTCGTCACAGAAAATGAAGTTTAATTAAAAATTGTGATATGGAAAACCATACTGAATTTCTCCGGTGTAGCTCAAGTGTACATAAACCAAGCAGGGCAGTCAGCCTGCCACTAAATCACACTACGGAGGAAGCGAGAGCTGAATTTATGGCAGGGCTGTAGACTGATGATACAGAGCCTCCTGCTACCACCTGCCCTGCATGTGAGGTAACAGACCTCAGCTTCCTCAAATGATGAATTAAGTGCCATTTGCTTGATGGTCTGCTGCCCAAGTTAATGATACCATAAGTATTGGTAAGTCAGAGGGTTTGGCCATGCTAAGTCTTTAATGCACGTGATTTAAAACTCTTCCTAGATAAATTTGGGGGTTTCCAGCAGCCAGCCTGGAAGGGGGGATGGCATTAGCAGTGGGTTATCAGGAACATGAGGAACAGATGTTTCGATGGCAGGATGTACAGCCAGAGCAGGATGGCAGCAGCATTGCCCCAGGCAAGAGCGGATGGAGAGCATCAGGCCCAGAGGATTGGTGAGGGTCTGTCCCACCCTCCTTAGCAGGTGTTTGGCACCAGTCTCCAACAATTTAATGTGAATAATAATTTTTAAAAAGCACTGTTATTTTTTATGGTCTCTGTTGCTGAATGGAAATCTTTCTATTAAGCATCATAAAGTGAATTATTCAGGGACAGCTTCCAACTAGGTTAAAGCACAGGTTTGGGATGAAACACCAGAATGTAGTTTCAAGGTCTTAAAATCATAAAGAAAAAAAATAATCACTGTCCTTCCTCACGATACAGCTCTCACTTTCCAAACTCCTGGGACATCAGCACCATAGGACCTGCACCGTGCCTGAAATCCTCTGTTTACTCTCAGGTCTTTATTTTCTGGAAAGCAGCAGAAAGGCATGTAGTGCATCTCTGCATGGCACTTCTGAGAGCGAGCATGGGACGGTTGGCTCAGCAGGCACCAAGGGCATAGTGCTCCAAAGGGAACCATCCAGGCACGTGGATGCTGCCAGTCCAGAGGAGCCTGGGGATCCTGCAGAGATATTTGATGATGCAGCACATTTTCTCAGACAGATTCTTTGTAGTGCACTACATTCATAACTGTTACCATTCCCCTCTCTGGGACAGCCGTCAGCCCGCAGCAGAAATCACAGGCACAAATATTTCAGCTTAAAGCTGGGAGCTGGATTTAGATTTTGGCTGCGGAAAAGCCAGTCCTTTCCTCCAAAAAAAAAAAAAAAAGAAATCTCACAGAACACAACAAAAACACGCCTTCAGAAAAAGAAAAAACATGGGATCTCTCAGAAAAGCAAAGCTCATATCTTTTGTTATGCTTTCACAAGGTAAACACTTCATCACACTGAGTCCCTGAGCGCTGCTGCTCTGAACAGCTCCAGCTCTATGCAGCAAAATGCTGAGCACATCAACATGTAAGGCCAAAAGCCAGCACTACAATTACTCAGGACAAGTCATCCAGGTGCAAGATTGGTCCCTTCCAGTCCTAAAATAGTTTTCCTAATATCTGCTTACTCCCACCCCCATAGTAAGTTACCTGCCTTTGACAACAGAGCTGTTGGGGTAGAAGAAATGCCTGCCCCGCCCAGCTCCCTGCACTGGGAGATTCAGTTTTAGGATGCTCAGGACACCTCCGGGAGCAGCCTCAGGCTGATGCAGCCCCAGCAAGGGCTGAGGCCATGCACTGGTCCCAGCTGCACTTGCAGAGATACCCCAGTTAATGAACCATGCGTCGGGAAGAAACATCTGAGGCACTAAAGGCACCAGTGGGACACCATGGTAGTTGCCCCAGCGAGAGCCACCCCTCTGAGCTACCTCTAGCCTCTCATTTCACTTTCTCCTGGTGCAGCAGAGCAGGACCTCAGGTATAAGCCACAAAAAAAAAAATCACTTCTATCAAATGGGCTAAAATGATGGGGGAGAAGAGATATTTACCATGTCTCATTCAAACTTCGCTCTGTACACTTCCTTTGTCTGTTGTTTTAATTAAAAAGAAATGTGTCAAGAACAACCCAGCTCACTTTTGTTCTTTTTGTGAATAACAGCTGGGAGAAGAACAATGGGGTTTATTGGTGCATAAAGAACTACCGGGAAAGCAACCAAGCTATTGGTGAGAATCATTAGTTAAAACTGTTAACAGTATTTATATGAGTTTATATTCTTACCCTTCATTCAGCAAGAGATTCCCCCAAATCCTCCCTCCCAAAAAGACTTGGGCCCAAACCCACCAGAGTACCATGAGCCCAGGGTGACTTCTTGAATTATAACAGATTTGGTGGAGTACAAAAGGTCAGAATTTGGCTCTTTGAGGTCCTAACTCACTTGCAACCTTTTTTTCCTGGGCTGCTAAAAGCTGTGCAATGCTTGACCTGGAATTATCCCATTATTAGGTAATGGGATGATTATTATTATTGTTGTTATTATTATTATTATTATTATTATTATTATTATTATCTAGATATTAAGCAAGGCATGAGTACACCTTTTCTTTAGTTCATTCCCTTCTGTCTTTCCTATTTTGCACTTATTACCATAAAATCCAGATGTCCTGTACCCAGGCACCATGCAACACAGCTGACATACCGCAAAGAAACATTTGTTTTAGTCTCCTTCCCAAGGCAGATGCAGTGAAGCCTCTTGATTCAGGAGAGGTTATTTTTCAATACATGCTACTCTGCACTTATGGTTAGAGAAATCTGTAATCCTCATTGCACAGTCTGGGGGCAATTTAAACAAAAAGTTGGTATACGCATGCATTATCTGTATTTAGATGCTCTTTTGGTGACCAACAAACCCCATGGAGATAAGAGTAAAGAAACTGGCTGTGAAGGATAGACAGCAAGACACATACGTGCAAAGCAGTTTTCCAGGTGTTTTATGAATCAGCTGTTTTGAGTCTGCCTCCCCTACTGCTCCTGTGGGGTTCAGGTTGGGGTATAATCCAGAAAAAAAGGGCATCCTTGAAGTCCAGCTGAATTACCACAGGTAGCAGAGCTTCAGGGGGCTTTGAAGCACACGATGCTCTGCCCAGGGCACCTGCCAGCCCCCGGGGCACAGCCAGGCAGGCAGGGTTGGCAACCGCTGCCTCAGCTTCAGTACTGAAGGTTTTCATTTTTTTTATGCATATACTTGGCACTAGGGCAGGATCTACCCCCACCTCTGGATAACTTCTTGAAAATACTCCCTGCAGCCCAGCACGCCATATACTTATAATATACATACACACAGTCCATCTCCTTCAGAAAATAAATATATTTAATGCCACAGAAATAAATACCAAAGGATTCCTTCAATGGAGCCATTTAATTTCTCTCCCATGTACATGAGTAATGCACAAGCTTACACCAGGCTGGGCAGAGGAGGTGCTGGGGGAGCCACTTGCCAGTGTCGCAGCACCAGTCATTACAGATTTAATCAGACCTCACAGTGCCTACTAAGAGTTTTGCTTTTTCTTCCAGCCCCAGTTAAAATAAAAACCATAATGAGTAGGTTTGTTGTTTTTTTTTTTTAACTCAAATAACAAAATCTGCATCTGCATTGCAATGCCATCAGCCCAACAGCTCAGCGAGAGACAGTTGGGGATACTGGGGTACAGAGTCCAATCCATCTCAAAGACAGCCTGGAAAGGTTTTAATATGTCCATAGGCTCCAGTGGAAGCTCGCTGCCTTCAAGCGTATGGGCATGACGGCCTCTGCTGGTAAAATGGGGTTTAGCCAAGAGAAATATTTCCTTAGCAAATGCTATGAGAGATGCTAAGTGTCCCGCAAGGAGATGAGCAGCAGTCCCTGGTCCCCAGGAGCTGCAGGCGTCCATCAGCAGGGACACGCTTATAGACCCTGAGCCCTCAAAAGCCTCGAAACAGCAGCTCCTGTAGCCATCTCAAACTCAGGAGTGGGGAAACTGCTTTACTCAAGATCGTGAGAAAAAGTCTTGAAAACAGGAATAAAGCATGAGAGCTCTTAACAGAATTTGCTTGAAAAAAATACATATATCAGCTCTTTCAAGAATGGGTGATTGAAGTCAGGGGTCTTAAATCCATGTCAAGATAGGGATTTGTGTGACTCACAATGCAGAATGAAGCCTCTCCCGTTGCCTGAACAAGCATGTACCAGAGCACAGACCCCACCAGCATCCCTGGCACCTCCTGAAGCTCACCTGCACCTCCTAGGACACAGCCAAGCAGGCATTAAACATTACCTATCCAACTTCAGGTGCCAGAGGAGCTGCAGGAGCACAGAACTCAATGTAGGTTCAACACCCAAGCATTTCCCAGAGGTTTTTACCCTGATGACACTTCTGATTGAAATAAGGAGGTGCTGGGAGAGTACAATGCCCTTGTCTACTTTTCCCTGGGGCGGTGGTACCTCTGATTTGATGGCTCTTGCCAGGCCTGTAGGATCTGCTCCAGGTACCCACAGCTGGCAAGTTATGCATGCAGTAATCCATTAAGGTTTATTCACAGCCATGAGTTGTTTTAAAAGCCACAAGCCTGGGAAGAAACAGCATCTTAATGCTGCTAGCATGAAACACAGCCCTTACAAGAACAAGTGTGTAAGGCTGGTGAAAAAGGTGCTCTTCATTTTTATCAATTTAATTCACAAGGTTTAAGCACTGCTAAGAATTAATTAGTGACAATTAAAAATAGAATGAGCTGTGATTATGGCTGTGATTATGTGTCCTTAGAAAGTCAAGCGGCGCCTACGTGTACTCAGCAAATACAAGAAGCTCACAAAATCTCTATTTGCAGCTTTTTGCATAAACAGAGGGGTCTCAAAGCTGAGAAGTCAAACTTCGTCACCAAAGGAGCTGTGCAACATGGGTTTGGGAAGAACGTAATCCAAGACTTCTTGTTCAAGGGAGTTTTGCAACAGCAGAAAATGGCAAAGGAGATGACTGCATTTTCACCTGCTTCTCCAACTGCCTTTTTGCAAAGTGATAAGAAAATAAGACCCACAGAGATCAGGAATTTCAAGTGTACATAGATATACTCTGTGGTGGTTTAACCCCAGCCAGCAACTAAGCACCACACTGCCGCTCACTCACTCCCCCCACAGTGGGATGGGGGAGAGAATCAGAAGGGTAAAAGGGAGAAAACTTGTGGGTTGAGATAAGAACAGTTTAATAATTGAAGTAAAATGAAATAGAACAGTTAAATAGGCAAAGCAAAAGCTGCGCACGCAAACAAAGCAAAGCAAGAAATTCATTCACTATTTCCCATGGGCAGGCAGGTGTTCAGCCATCCTCAGGAAAGCAGGGCTCCATCACGTGTAACGGTTACTTGGGAAGACAAACACCATCACGCCCAATGTCTCCCCCCCTTCCTTCTTCTTCCCCCAGCTTATATACTGAGCATGATGTCATATGGTATGGAATAGCCCCTTGGCCAGTCTGGGTCAGCTGTCCTGGCTGTGCCCCCTCCCAGCTTCTTGTGCACCTGGCAGAGCATGGGAAGCTGAAAAGTCCTTGACCAGTGTAAGCACTACTTAGCAACTATTTAGCAACAGCTTAGCACTACTTAGCAAGAACCAAAACATCAGTGTATCAACATTATTCTCATCCTAAACCCAAAACACAGTCCCATACCGGCTACTAAGAAGAAAATTAACTCTATCCCAGCTGAAAACAGGACATGCTCCAATGCATAAGGGACTAGACTATCATCGGCTAAACAAATTAAAGGACATTATTTCTGTTTAAACCAGCTGTGCAGCCAGCCCTGATTAAGGCATTAGCTACAATTACTAATATTGCATGTGGTTTCCTATTGAACAGACTTTTTCCTTAAAGACTAACAGTTTGAGTCTTGTTGATTCCAAGAGAATGAGAGATTCAGCCCCAAGACTGTAATTCATCTATTCCTTTTGATCATAATATACATTAGCCCAATCACCAAAAGTGGGAAAAGGGATTCAGAGCACCGTCCACTTCTGTACCAAGTACTAAGCATCCCCACAGATGGTGAGGCTCCTTCATCATCTTATATAGGAGTTATTTTAAGTTTCCCCCAAGAGGGATGCAATACCTCCTTGCATCCTAAAACTTTCTGACATATCTGTTCTGCCAGAATGCTATAAAATCCAGTGTTTCTTAAAAAGACTGTGAGTCATATCAGCTTTAAGTATTTCAAAAGACACTGTTCTTTCCCCTCAATGAAGAACACCACAGATCATAATAAGAGGCAGCAGCAGAAGTGGCAGGGACATGAGGAGGAAAGCAACTATCTTCAGGCACTGCAACACAGGTAAAGAACCAAAAGGGTTCAGTGTGCAAGGCACTGAGCACGGTGAGATATAAAGCATGAGCAGAAACACTGAAGTCAATGGGATCAATCGATGCTTGAAGCCCCACCTGAATGAGAGCAGATCCAAGCAAACCCGAAAGCTTTGCTCCCATCCCAGTGGCACAGAACATGTCACTGCTGCCTGCATCCATGTAGCTGCTTCTCCCCACGGAGCCCAAGTACAGCTCTGCTTGCTCCCTGCCCAGCTCCCAGCCTCCACAGCTCAAGAAACCAGCTGCAGCACCAGATCCTACGTTCACTCAGCTTCTCCTTTGCCAAGGCACCGGGAAGACTCAGGAGTGGGAATTTGAGCCCATATCAAGTCATCCCATACCACCCTGATGACCTACTGCCTGCAGCAGAGGCCAGGCACCACCCCAGTCCCATGTCCCCAACACCCCAAGCTTCCCCCTTCTCACTTCAGTACCATCTTCAGCAAGGACAGATGGACACCACAACCAACCCAGCGCCCATTGCCCCAGCCCTGATCTTCTGTGTCCCCAGCTCAGTCCCTTTTTCTCCATCCAGAAGAACCAAAGCCATCCCTGATCTCCAAGGTACATGCATTTCACACCTCCCCCCAGCTCAGGTTTATAACCCCATACCCATCTGCACAGAGGGCTGCCACTTCCACTAGGAAGAGGAGATTTAAAGAGAAAAAAAAGAGATGGAGGGGTCTCAGATCCACACTCTCCTGCTAATTCCTACTAAAGGACCAGGATGCATTTCTACCCATCTTCTAGCTGCATCATGAGCAGCACGTCTTTGCTACATTGGCTCATCATCGGCAGAGATAATCATCCTTTTCATTAACCTGGCTGCTCCTGGGATTAGCTCTTCCCCTGAAAAGTGCTATAAAACAAGTTACAAGCCAAAGGGTATGTTTAGGTAGCACTGAGGTGGACAAGTCTTCTGCAAATCGTTTCACTTGAACTTGCCTTCTCTTTTAAAGGCTGGAGGAGGACCCAAGAGCAAATGGTGACTGCACTGTGTAGCAGCATTAGCCTAAGATGCATAAAAAGAGGATTTTAAGGTTGGCTATGAGAAACAATAAAGTCAAGAGGGCAGAAACATCAACTGTCTGCTGTCCTCGCTAGGGCAGATGTTGCTCATAGCAGACTAGAGACTGATGCAGAAGAGAAGATGGGGGAGGGAGGGGGAATCAGCTAGCACTTTCAACCCCTACTTCACTGAGTATCTCTCACTTTCCCACATCCCCAGTCAGCATTTCCATGGGGAATGGAACCTCATGCAGAAGCCTACAGGACATTGCGGGGCAGAGCCAACTGCAGAGGGACCGACCCGCTCCCATGTGTGCAAACACCCTGCTCATGGGAGGGCCAAGGAAAGAGATTCTCCCATGGATTAAGAATAAAAACACCTCCTCCTTTGAAAAACATATTAATTAATGGCATTCATTAGGGAGCTAGCCAGGAAACTAGGTAATTTAATTTCTCAAGTACACAATGTCAGGAAAGATAATGGGCCAAAAGCCAGTGCTGCCAACAAGGTGAAACCTCTTTCATTTATTATCTGAGAGGTGGGGAAGTCAAGCATGAACATCAGAGTGTCACTAGAGAAACCAGATACACTGAGCAAGTACTAAATTATCCAAATGAGTCCATTATATCTATTGCTGTCATGCACCGCCCGAGGGAGACAGGAAAAGTCTCCCAGCTCACCAGTGATGCCATGGGCCAGTGCTCTCCTGCAGGTGAGAGGCTTTGCTGGGCTAGACACCACACAGAGAGAGTCAATAATTTTAGAGAGAAGAAAAAGGAAAAACCCAGCAACCAGCAATTTGCCATGGGAAATCATGAGCAAATAAAAATTCAAATAACATTCCTCTAAAAGATGTTGATGCCCATGAAATGCTGATTTAACCAAGAGCTACAAAAATAGTAGTTTTAAATCCCCAGACCAGTTTGCAGCATTAAATGCACAGGGAGGCTGGGTCAGTTGTTCCTGCCAAGAGATGCCCCATCTGGGCTGTGTTTGGAGAAACAATGGAAAAATCAGGCCAGGTGACTTTCTTGCCATCATCTACATAAAAAGCAATGGAAACAATCAAGCTTAGTAATTTTGCTGTACATTTCTGGTTTTCTCCCAAACATATCAGAGAACTTAAAACACAAATCAATCCTTACAGCAAGTAGTCAAGCCAGAAAGCTCTGCCATCCTCTGAACAGGTAATTTGGGGCTTGGAGAGATAATGGATTTATTACAGCACTTGCCCAAGCTGATTTAGCCAAGCAGGACTAGAGACATGAGCAAAGGAGCCCAATCTCACCCCCTTCCTCAGCACAAGAGTTGAGTGTTTGCACCTTGGGCTGACCTAGCCTTCCCAGGTAACTCCAAAGCACCAGATTCAGCAGAGGGAGGCATTTGGCCAGAGCTGGGAGGCTCATTTTGACTTACCAAGGCATGGTCTCAGCTCCAGATGTGCTTTACTGGAAGAGTTTTTTTACATTTTATTTATTTTAAAATACAAACTTAGAAATGGCAAGCAACTACTCGAACAATCAGTCTGGAACACCATGACTCTTTAACAAGACTTGAGGCTCTGGGGGAAAAGAAAAAAAACACACACACACACACACACAATTTTAGAAGGTGTAAGAACCGTGTACGTACACCCAGCTACTGGTTCCCAGCCCACCCTGAGGAGTCCAAGACAATGTTCTCATTTTGCTCACAGCACATCCTGAAGTAGTTAGTGGAAGCGAGACTGCCTCAAAACAAGCAAGTACAGGGCAGTTCCCATTCCTTTCCCACCCCTAGAGAAATGTAAACACTTTTTTTTTTTTCCCCTTAAAGATCACCCATGTCGGTACATTATTTTTTGTAATTAACAACATGACATTGCACCATTAAATTCTCCTAATTCATAAAAAGGACTGCACTGTAACACTCTATCCACCAGGGGAAATATATTCTTTCATTTAGGACAGGTTTGAAATTACTTTTGGATACATCTAACCCCTTTAAAATTGGAATTCAAGCAGTTTCACTGGAACCCTGTTTGGTTTTTATATTCAGGAACAGAAACCCTATTCAGTACATACCTCCAAGGGAAAACATTACCGTTACCCAAAATGGCATTAAGATTTAATACAAACAACACAGTAATTCAGCCTTTTAAAATTCAATAACGGCTCCTCTGATTTGACACATAGTGAAGCTGATTGCAGAACTACCATTAACTTCAGTGATTTGGCTGCAAGCTTCCTGACAAATTCAAAATTACATCCAAATCACACAACATCATTTATTATGATGTAAGCTATTATACAGTAAATTAAAATCAAAGCTAACAGATGTTTCTACAGCTCTGTTTACTTAAAAGTTACGCAACTAAAGAATATAATTTCTAATTTTTTATTTAAACCTAGGCACAGGTTACCGAATCTAAGTACATTTAATATTTAATGCAAACAGGATGATCCCTAAGAGAATTTAGTGCTGCCAGTGAAGCCAATACCACTGTTGACATTAGATAGCAGGAATAAGTGTTTGCAGAGTTCAGACCCATAATTGAGGTAATGATGGTAAATATGCAGACCCCGATGCATGTCCTCCAACTTCAACAGAGTTAAGCTTCCAAGAAGCAAGCTGGGATTTCTATATCAGATCCATGTATCAGAGACCAGAACAGCAGCATTGATTAAGGCCTGTAGTACACAGCTTGTTGTTCAACTTGGGGACATTTGCAGCGAAAATGCCCATTCTGTAAGCTACCTTCACCTCCCTTGATAAAAGACAAGGATCTAATTCAATAAACCCAGAAGGACTCAAATGCTCAGCTCTTCAGATGCTGCCAAACTGGTTCTGCAACGGTCATTGATTTCCTCTACTGCACGCCCACAGCCTCTTCAAAGCCTGCAGCAGGGCTGCCAAAATATCACTCAGCATCCCTGTGCTGCCCCTGACCCTGCTGCCCTGGGGGATGGAGAAGCTGCGTGGCCCAGCTGCACCCATGCACACACATGGACAGAAATTGCCTGGCAGCAATGCCCAGACACACCTGTGTTTTATACCTTAAGTACCTTCCTGCACTGCAAATGTTGTTTTACCTTTTAAGATGGTCATTAGCAATGTAAGCAGCACCAGAGAAGCTTCTGCATAGTTTGTTCCCAGATAATGGGGAAAAAATTGTTTTTATTTGTTATTTCATATTTGCTCTGTGGTGGCGTTAAAGTTCCTAGCTGAGACTGAGTCCCTGCTGTGCTGAACACTGTAATAACCACATTGAGAGGGAACGTCCTTGCCCCAGAGGTCCTATACAGACAGGAGAGACAGAGAGCTAATAGGAAAAGGGCAGGAGCACGGCCATGATCACCAAGCAGCTCACCACAGCCAAGCCGGGACACCTCCTGACTCCATTACGTGCCCTGCTCCAGTAATCACGGAGTCACCAGCAACAACATGCACCAAAAACCCGAAGTTTACTGTCTTCACATCTTCCTTGCTGCGTGCAGCCACCTGTGCATAGGGAAGCAGGTTTGGGGGGGTAATAGGTGCTCTTCACAAACAACTAAAGAACTATTCAAGCAGTGGTGGCTCCTGAACAAGCTTATCATGAGCAAGTTTAAGGTTTTCAACATGAAAGCAGGGAGGTTCTCAAACGGTCCTCCAAAAACAGTAGTGGGCACAAACCCACAGCTGGATTCAGCAGGGGCTTGGAGCCTTCATGGATTAAGGACTTCATGGGTTAAGCTGGAACTAGACTTGGTGATGCATGTGGTCCCTTGCTGCCCTGCATCCTCCAAAATTATCACTTTGTGAGCAGGTGATGTTACTGTGGTATGTCACAAAATAAATACTTCATCAATGGCCTGGGGCCCATCGCCCTGGCATTGACTTATCAATATTGTCTGTCTTGATGGCACTTCACCATTCCCAGGGCCTGACCCAGCAATCATTTACACCGATTACAACACAGCAGCACTTGCCCTGCCAGTGGACTTGTCCCAACAATTTGTACCTGGTCATAGAATCAGAATGGTTTGGGCTGGAAGGGACCTTTAAAGGCCATCTAGTCCAACCCCCCTGCAACGAGCAGGGACATCTTCAACCAGATCAGGTTGCTCAGAGCCCCGTCCAACCTGGCCTTGAATGTTTCCTGGTGGCAGATTTAGGCACTCAAACAGAAGATTGCTGGCCCCAGCTTACCTACGATCAGCCAAAGCCTTGCAGACAAACACTTTGATGTGAAGGCAGGTCCTTCACATCAGTAGCTCAGCTACCAAGCTGTGAGTCCTGCTCCTCCCGAAGGTCCAGCTGCTGCCCTGTGACACACAGGTCCATGCACCTGAACAGGGCTGCCCACGTGCGGCTCATCTCACCTCAATGTGCGCTATAGGTGTCCACACCCCAGCCACCCACCCCACACCTCTGCCAGGGTTGAGGGATGACTGCTAAGATGAGGTGCCTCCATACACAGGGATGAATCTCAGCCAAGAAAATGCAAGGCTGGCCCTGGCTTTTCCAAATCCAGCAGATTTAGAAGTGCTAATGGAGAAATTGTGATGCTGTGGTCACCTACTGAAAGAAATGCTTTCTGCCCATCACACACCTTCACACTGTTCTCCAACCTACCAGAGGTTTTATGCTCTTGCTATGCAAATTGGCTCCTTTCTTCCTTTTTCTCGTGGACAGGATAATATCCCATCACAGATTTGAGGCAGGCAGCTTGCAGTAACAGCTCTGATCACAGCCAGACACAGCTGTCAAACGTATTCTATGAGGAAAGTCAAAAATCCTACAAATACTTTACATACATCTGCTAGCACCCACTGGACGACCCAGAGTGACATGGTTACTTTCATTTCTAAATCCCAGAAAACATAATAACCAGCTTTTTGCAGACAGGGCCTCAAAGAGGGAAGGTCAAATGTCTTGCCAAAAGTCAAAGCTAGGGTCCTTTTACAGTACATGACACTTGTCTCAGCTGTTAAAAACAACCATTTCTTTGCACAACACCTTGGAAGTGAAGCACACCAAATACTTGGCATCTTTTCTTTCAGATGTGGGTGTTCAGCACAATGCATCAGCCATTGATCGACCACAGCTGAAAATCCTGTCCAGAGTTGCTCTAGAAGAGATCAGAGAGGATGGAGAGCTGAGAACACCTGCAAAACTGCTGGGCTTTTATTTTCTTTAAAAAAAAAAAAAAGAAAAAAAAAATCAAAGCTTTGTTTTTGCAGTCCTGTACAAACGTGTGTTCTCTTCATCTTTTCACCCTTTCAAACACTAATCACTCCCAAAAAGTTTACAATACAGGTGAAGGCTGAATTTCCAAGACTTGTTGTTAGGAAGCAACTAAAGCAAGCCTTTTGCAGTGCTTTTGCAGACTAGAAATGCTATTGCTCCTACAAACCCCATCCAAACTATGATAGAGGATTTCAAGTCGTAATTGTAAGTCTGCTTACACATACGTGGGCTGAATGGGTTTATTTCTCTCTTTTTATTCACGTCAAATATCTGAGTCACCCCAGTAGCATTGCCTGCCCCTCATAATGCCATCCTCATCCTCCTCCCCCAAGGATCCTTATCTTGAAGAAGGACTAAGGCTTTGCAGCACACAAACTGCTTGAGACAGGCACTGAAAGAAAGTCAACTTTTGGCCAAAGTTTCTTCACTCAGATATTTTTCCGCCTCCGTTCTTGTATCAGTGATAAAATTATCACCAACAAAAGGTTTTTTTGCTAAAAGAATTAGTTTAGAAGATTTCTGCCAAGGAGGATTAGAGACATTGTTACACGCTGCCAGCAAACAAGAGTGCAAGTGTATATACGTGTGTCTGGGAAAGGGTAAAAGTAAAATAATTGCAGCTGAACTTGCCCAGATAACACCAAATAAATACAAAACTTTCTATTAAGCTGACATAAAAATAGAAAAGCTCTCAGAGTTACAGGAATCCAGAGCTAACCCAAGAAATATTAATACCCCTTATCTGTCTGTGCCATGGATTTACTCTCAGGCTGTCAGAGCTGATCTGGTTATTTCCTGCAGGACTTGCTGCTTCCTATACCTTATCTGAACACGGCTGGAAGTAGCTGTAAGCATGTAAATAAGCTTCCCCAAAGTGCACTACACCAATTCCCTCCCCAAGTATCCTCTCCATTATTTCTCCATAGGTGACTCCATCACAGCTGCACAAGTGGTCTCCATCCCATGATGGTGAAGAAGATGCAAACACTCAGGTCCACATGTAACGTCAGGGAACCAGATAACCAGCCTGCCCTCAACTTTATTTCTGAGCCTCATTGATTTCCTGTCCCCTCTGCAATCTAACGGGCCATCCAGAGAGAAAGCTCTGCTTCAAGACAAAACATGCTTCACTACCTCCTGCTAGCAAAATGACTAATAAATTATACTACACCACAGGTGAACAGCAATCCAAGTTTAAGGCCTATTTGCGCTGACACTTCTACCTCTCATGGTAAACAGCAGGATTTTGGTCTACTGAGCCCAGGTCCTGCTTCTCATACAGCATTGAGACTGGTCGGGTTGGATGGCAACATTTATACCTGTAGTTAAATAGGTTTTTTTTTAACAACAAAGCTTCCAATATTGGAGAATTCAGCATAGTTACAATAATGGTTCATCTCCCCTGGTGAATATCTCCCATGTTTGACTTCAGCTTCCAAGAACATCTTTTGTGTTGATGCCTGCTAGACTGAAGCAAGACTGTCTTTGGCTGCTCAGGAAGGCACCGGCACACAGAGACCATGCTGAGATAAACTAAGGCGCTTGACTTACTCGTTTTCAAGCACATTTCCAAGCTTTTCGCTATTCTCATTTGAACTCTCTCACATTTTGCACACTTGATGTAGAGACTGTTGCAGGGGTGTTATGTCGGAGCCACACAGGAACGCCTATTTCCACAGGGATACTTCCCACTGCAGTAGGAGTTCATGGTAAACCTTTGTTCGTACCTGTGGACTTGTTTCATGTCACTGCATGTATTGAAGATAGCAGAGATTTTTTTTTTTTTTTTTTTTGTAAAATGAGCCAAAAGTACCTAACTGAGAGTCTGACTCAAAAGCCAACCCACTAAGCCTCCTGAGAAGGTTTTGCACCAGCCCTGGCATACTTTGCATGGAGAAGTACCTGGGCAAGTACACTGCTCTGTGTTGTAGCACCAGGTACACAGCTGTTAAGAAGCAAACAAGCAAATTTTTTTTATTTTTTTTTCATGCTCTGAGCTTTGAAATTAGATTCCTGGAAATGCTGTTTTAAGCCCAATCCCCAAAAATCCACCTAAATGATCATAAATAAGCATTGCATTACCTCACAGCTGAACTCCAGAAACAAGAGCAGAATGACAGTTAATTGTATGTCCTATCTGCTAGGAGAAAGGGACAACATGGCAGGAGCAAAGAGAACTTGTATATGTGCACGTATATTTTTATATATATATATATATATATATGCACACATACACACAGAGAGACTATACAAGGACCAACAGCAACTGAAGCACTTACGTGAATAGAAAGGAGAGAAAAGTAACCCAGCCCAGCCAGGGCTGTCTTTGCAATGGACTACAGTACTCAAAGGATGAATGTGAACTATCAAGGCAGATGTACAATATCAAACAGGTGAAATAATCTGCTACAAAAAAAAACCATAGAGGGCACCTTTACGAGAAGAGATGAAGAGGGAAATGTTATTCCTGCACGTCCCTGGTCTGGGAGTCATAAGTAAGTCATAATCCGCGCTGAGATCAGCTCTGCCAACTAATTGAAGTGAAAAGCCAACTGAAAGCAATCTATTCCCCAGCATTTTCTAGGGGGCAAAGGCTCAGTTCAGAAAGCACTTCTGCAGCTGATCAACTCTAAGTGTATTAGACTCACAGGGTAAAATCCTGGCCTTAGTGGCGAGCTCTTACTGAACCGGATCAAGGCCGGATTTTGCCTGTTGGAGTTTGTGAGCGCTTGGAGGCTTCCCTGAATTCAGACAGGAATTTCAGCTCTTTGCAGAGAAAGCATTTGTGCAATTTCTTTCCATTCCCTTCACAAAGAAGTTGCACAAGGCCAAAATTTCCAAATGTTGGTGTCCTAAACTGAGGCATGTTTTGCACTGTTTTCGTCAAGACTGGACAACAGCAGCTCCCATCTTCTCAGACCCATCCTGCCATAAGCCAGCATCTTGCAGCCAGGTGTGGTTCCCACCTTTAGCATCTCAGGGGTGGCTTTTTGTGACTTGGCTTGGGACTTAATTTCATCAACCTATCAAAATAATTGAGTATCTCCTTCAGTGCAAACCTGTCAGTCTCACTGGAGCTAGCACTTGCCAAACTAAACAGCCCTTTAAGTGTTATGGTAGATGAAGTTCACTGCTACCTCCTTCATGGGGAGTGTGATGCTCTTTGCAGCACGTAATAGTGTTGGATATGCAGCCGCTTAATGCATTCAGCTGTTTAACCAGAATAAAACCAATTTTTTTCCCCTTTGTGTAAATTCTTCAAGTCAGAAGGTTTCCTGGAAAAATTCCCTAGGACATCGCTGACTGATGTTTTCTTCAGACAAAAGCCACCAGTGCTTGCTGCTGTCACTAGAAGAGCAGCCTGTGCACTCCTGAAGGGCTCTAGGCAGAGCTGAGGGCATACCTCCCCCTTGTTATCCCTTGCTGCAACATGGAACAGTCACCAAGATATTAAAAACCCACCAAAAAAATCCCTGCCTTGGAGGTGAAAAGCAACATATGATATTTTGTGGAATTCTTAAAGTTGAGCTATCAAAAAACCCTCATACCTGCATACTTCAGCATTAACATTTTTACAACACACTTAACCAAGAACCATCCTCAAAGTATAACTTTAGCTAACCTAGACCATGGCACCCCACCCACCATGGGAGGTCAGTGATTAGGACCATGCAACACTGTGCCTCCTCCATCCTCTGCTTGGGTTCCAGGCCAGCAGCACACCAGAGATGTGCTTAAAAATAAGCCTCAGACCCCAGAGTCCAAATGAGGGATGTCAGTGGTGACATTACAGCTGTTCAAAGAGCAGGGCATTGCTCAAAAATTCAACAGTACGTTGCCTCCAACACGTAAAGGACAAATCATGTCTTTATTTGAAAGGCACACATCTTTTCACGAGAAGCTACAAAGCAGAATAATTCAAATATACAGTTAATAAATGGCTTGTGAAAGTATAACTCTTCTTGGCCTTTTGACAGAGACTTTTAAGATGTACTAGCACACCACTTCACATACAAATAAAGAGAAATAAAGCAGGGAAAGCACAAAAGGCTCCTCACCCTTTACAATTTTACCAACAAGATTTTCATCACAGTTCAGCCCCCATTGCCAGGACAGGATCTTCAAGTCTGTATTAGTCTGCACTATTTCATTCAAGTTATTAAACAATAAACTTCTTATTTCATACTGCAGCAGCCTAGCCTATGCACTCCCCCAATCATATGGATTTGGGGAAACTTATTATAATCATAACCTATCAAGTCACCATGTAAGCTTTTATTTTCCTATTAAGTTATGTAAATTCAGCTCCTTTGAGGGCAAAGCTGTAGCAGAGGAGTGAACAGAGCACTCTACTACTCTTTGCCCTAATTTATGCATATTCTTACAGATATCCTCCACCTGTGCTAAAGAGCAGCACTCATTTTTCATCTCATCTGTCTTCTCCTGCAGAGGACAATGTGATGAGACTTTAAAAAAATGGTGCCGGTTTAGGTTTTCTACCTGACAGCAAAATATTGGCACCAGGCTCAAGATAAACAGAAGCTGTTATGGCATTCCTTTGCATGCCTCCAGCCTCAAGACTTTTTATCTGCATATTTTAACCACTTTCTCCTTACAGAGATAAAAGATTCTTAAGGTATTTTTTTTTCTCTGTAATTATGGCAGAAAAAAAAAAGTCACATTATAACTTTTGGATATACCTCAAATTGTCATTGTTGGGGTTCACCTGGGGGAGTTGGGAGGTGAGGGAAAGTTGGGGAGTGAGGGAAAAGGGTGTCTGTGTGCACCTAGAGTTTGGAGTACAAAAGACAGCAAGGTGAAAATCATTACCCTACCAGCACACCCACCGGCAGACTGGAGCTTCTTCCACATGGTGACTGATCTTGCTCTAGCGGCGATCAGCCCGTTCCCTTCTTCAACTGGTGGTTGCAGATTGCTAAACCAAGCCACTCGGGAGAGAAAACTTTCTTCCCAGGGTCTCAGGTGTCCTCAGCAGATGAACTGGCCGAGGCAGCCGGGAGGGGAGTCAGGGTATTTACGTGCCGAAGGCAGTCATCTGAGAGCCCCGTCAGAGTTAATGAGGGCTTTAAAAAAAATATGAAGCCAGCAAGGACCTATCGACCTCAGAGATGGTGGGGAGATGATAACATGGGGGGAGGAAGGAGGAATAAATAATTGCACATTAAGAAGATGTTCTGCCATTGCAGGCTTCACCCACAATTTCATTTCTCCCATTTAACTCACCTTGACTTTCTCCATATACTACAGACTAGATCCATTTTATCTTCAAGCATTGGAACAGGCTGCCCAGGGAAGTGGTTGAGTCTCCATCCCTGGAGGTATTTCAGGAACGGATAGATATGGTGCTTGAAGACATGGTATAGATGGACTTGGCAGTGATAGGTTAACGGTTGGACTCGATGATCTTTAGGGTCTTTTCCAACCTTGACAATTCTATGATTCTATGATCTTTTCATACAAAGGAGGAAAAAACCTCCAGTTTTGGACTTTTAACATCAGTACAAACGGTAAAATCCCCTTCTCAAGGCACAGACCAGGTTTGTTTGATGGAGTCTATCCTATATAACTGAGAATATCTTCAGTCCTGAAGTTAAATGGACCTTAAGGTATTTTTTTGCTTTTCAGTATTGACTTGAGCACAGATTTCCTCCCTCTTTCCCAAGCATTTTCTACTTGGGCAAAGGAACATAGGACGACTGGGGAGAGCTGTGCATGATGGCCAGCTTCACCTGCACTTGACCAAGGGGCAGGTCATCACTGCTTTGCAATAGAAACAAAATTAGTTCAGTGCAGAAGCCTTAGGAAAATCTGATCCAGAAACCCTGGTTTGAAGACACCATCTGCAGTTCTTTCTCAGATCACAGCTCATCAGATGCACTTTCTTTTGGAAAAGAAAAAGTTTTCACTGTAATTCAAATGATAAATAAAGAATTACGGAGCTGGTTTCATGAAGATCCGGCCATCACTGCAGGCCAAAAGCAAACTAGAGCAAGTGCTGTCTCATGAAGTCTCCTGGAAGAGCAACCTTTAAGGTTTAATATTGAACTTTGAGAACATTAAACATATCAACCCTGCCACAGAGCACTACGAGGGGTGTTAGGGGAGTTTCTGCTCAAGCACTAGCTGGGGCGGCACTGCCAGCCTGCGATGCAGCATGGACCAGCAGATCCCAGCCAGGCATGTTCACCCTACAGCATACTATACCTCAGAGAGAAAATATTGAATTTAGGCCTTGTTTCGGTTTACTTATTATGATGGCAAAGCACTTTTCCACAAATGTTTGTTTATTAACATGCCCCAGTTTTCAGAGCTTGTCTATATGCGAGCACATATTGAAGTAGTCTTTGCTTTACTGGTTTTTGTAAACTCAAAAAGACAAACCTTGAAACAAATAATGGAGTCAGTGAACTCAACTGCTTCAAAGAGCTAAAGGACCAAAGTTTGGAGGCAGCTGGGAATTTTTTTGAGTCAGAGGTTCAAAGCTTATTGTTTCAGATCTAAACCATAAGTAAAGGGGGTGATGGGACACATATTCCAAAAGTCAGTCTGAGTTAGACTTTGGAGGTTAATAAAGAATAAGATATATTGCAACATGGATTTCTAAAGAGAGAGGGTGCCTGACTAAATTGAATTCTCTCTCTGATTATTGACTATTTTTTAAGAAGTGAAAATGTGCTACCTCTCTTATATTTGCAAGTTAGTCTGTTATGGAATAAGTTGCAGTGTGGAAAATAACTTAATTCAGCTACAGAAGGTGTGAACTGATTCAAGCATCATTGGACAGTGAAGGGGAGACAAGGGGTTTTGCTGAAAGGAGAATAAATGAAGCAAAGCTTATCAAATGGAAATCCAGTGTGCATGTGTGTGAATGAAAGGCATGGACCTAATTAAAAAAAAATACAGAAATCATCAATATGAAAGAAAAGGTCTTTTCATTCCTTTGGATGAAAGTATGCTCCAAGCATATGGGACCAGTGCCAGCCTGCCCACCTCATCCTTCTCACCTTGGGCTTCCTATCTGGCAGCTGACCGTTGTGTTTGGTTGGGTTGTTCTGCTTTTTTAGGTGTTTTTCATATCCGTCCAACTGATTGTGATAATGAGAGGAAAAATGCTTCTCAGGTGCTGCATTAGTAATCTCATTGAATAGTAATTTTTTTCCTTGGGAAAGTTTTAAATGTTGTTCCTTTGGCATCCTTTTGATCTGGCAACAGTTACCCCTTCTAGATATATGTGCATCACCAGAGAAAACTCCCAAAAAAGAAAGAAATGCGGAAAAGCATGCAGACTACCCTCGCTCAAACCAGAGAGCAAGATAATGGTGGGGTGAAGGTGATGGTTCATTGCACGAGCAGCAAAGCCATTGCAATCTTGAGCTATTGAATTCAGCAAAGAGCAGAGGAACTATGCTGCATCACCCTCATTTACACACAGCACCCACCTAAATCCAGTACAGCTGACTGGCCTGGAGACAGTATCTTAGATATTTTGCCATTAAAGCCAGACTTTCTGCATGGTTGTGAACTAATGACCACAGGGACACAAGCTCTTTGCCTGCACAGACAGGATGGGTGGCCCAGCACCACACTGATGGACCCACAAGTGCCGTGAGAGGGTATTGACATCCCAAACTGTCTCACATACAGCCAGAATTGGGCTTTTTTGAGTAGGCTCCATCTGACACAAGTATCAGTTACCTCAAGCTATAATCAAACATCCCAAACAGTGACAGAGGTGATGATTGCTTTTGTGTGCTTCAGGGCTCCCTGGGTAGGACAGGTGGAGACAGATACAGAACGGTGAAGGACGTGTCCTTGGAAAGATAAAGGCAGGAAAGACATGCTTAGAGCAAGGAAAACAACGCAACAGCGGTGAGCAACCTCAAACATGCACAGGGCAAATTACAAATGATGACCAGAAACATCTCAGCATGGCACTCCGCTGCTTTCCCTCCCTGGGCTTTTCTTTGCTCAAGCTGTCCCTCCCTCCTCTCACCAGAGGTAATGGAGAGCTTACTATATTGATATTTTGAGTTAGCTTTTAAGCCAATGAAGCTCCCACGCTCCCCCCAGCCCATTCCAGTCTGTAATTTCACTTTGAAGAAAATCAGAGTAATCCAAAATCCCACAACAACAGTTTTCTGCAGGGTGATATTATTATATATACAATATCTGGACTGTGGATTGCAAAGTTATTAACCAACTCTAGTGAGGGTTTGAAGACTAACATTGCCTCAGCCACCATTGATCAAATCATCTGTGGTGTGCATGTCTTGCTATGTTTTCCCTTCAAGCCCTTTTCCTGAAGAAATACCTAGGAAACATGTAAGACATATCTCTGTATTATAAATAAAGCAGCAGCATTAATACTTAAAGTACTTAATAACCATCTATCAAGATATGGCAATAAAGTAAATTAATACTCCAAAGTCCTGATTTGGATCTCACTTACATTGGTATTACAGGACTAAAACTATTGGTTTCAGTTGGGTCATTTACAGTCGAATAACTGAGGTTAGCCTGACCTTGTATTGCTCTCATAAATACATTACAGCAACAGCAGATCTGGAGTCAAAAGGAGTTTGCTATTGGTTGCAACAGTAGCATAGTGTAAATAATACATGGATATTAGAAAAGCAATTTCATCCCAATATCAGAGCCCAGATCGTGAGCACAGACTGCTCTGCAACACAAGCTGGCTCTATTGGGATGAATGCCCTTTCTAAATTACAGCATTACAGGTCAACTAGATATTCACTTTGTTTCAGTAGTTATGCAAATCAGGAGACTACTCCAAGTTTAAGGTCAGCCTGATTTTATTTATTTTTTTTTAAATAGATCTCTTTAAGGACATGAGTTCATCTTTCAGAGAAAACAAAAGCTAACCTTGGCATTGAACAAGCACAGGATGACATCTCCATTTAGCTCTAATCCCTCCTGGGTGATGCAGAGGAGAGGAAAGGCAGGATAAGGCGCTCTCAGAAAAACTGCTATCAGTCTGATGCCATTTTGGAGGAACAAAACTAATACCTGGCCTAAGCTGGTAAATTTGGTGCATGTTTCTACAAACAGAGCCCTGGCAAGGGGCATACCTGTAAGGTCTACACTGGAGATGCATAAAATTAGGAGAGATTAATTTCACGCGAAGTATTACTGCTTTGTATTTGCAGGAGGTCCAGACTCAACTTTTCTCTGTTTTTCCATCTATAAACTGAGAATATGAATAACATACAGCTAAGTTCATTAATGCCACTCATGTTGTTGGAGATCAATGGCCAAAGAGACAAGTCCTCACCTCTTCATTTGTCAGGGTCTTACCACGTTGGGGTTGTGTCTCAAATGGTCCAGAAGCAAGACCTTGACCCCAGCTTTGGACAAAGCCATTTGCTACTTGGCGGAGATCTCATTTGTCACTCAAAAATGATGAAACTTAACACTCTGAGATGAGCCACATTCAGTCTTCCTCTGGAAAGCGTATGATTGGGCTTAAAAAGAGACGGTCAAGGCTAACAACCCAACAAGACCCATCTAAGTCTATATGTGATTTATGGTTGGATTACTGGGAGATTTTAACAAATACCTGTCCTTTGTAGCAAGCCCCTTTAAATAGCCATCATCATTGTATAAAATTATGCAGCAGAAAATGATAATTTTTTTAATCAAAATAATATTGGCTAGGATAAGGGGGTAGGACCAAACTATTTTAATGTGTTCTGAAACATCCACTGTAAAAACATATGTTTGGTTGCTCAGTGAATGCATCTTGTTTGCTTTTCCTGCTGGTTATAAAATTATAAAATTAACAATCAAAAGGCTAATAGATAAAGAAGTTGTTAAGGTATAGGTTAATTAATCCCCAGAAATGAAATCTTTCACTCATGCAGCTACAAAGTTTGCTAATCATAAAAATACTTTTTTCACATATACTTGTGCTTTCATTATACTGGAGAACTTGCAAAGGGGAGAAATCCCAATGAAGGAGGGAGGTCTCTGGTGTCTAATATGGCAGAAAATCTGATTTAATTTCTTCTGTTCACTTAAGGTGAGGGTCACTCTTTTCTCCCTAGTAACGAGTGATAGGACGAGAGGAAACGGCCTCAAGCTGTGCCAAGGGAGGTTTAGGTTGGATATTAGGAAAAACTTCTTCACCAAAAGGGTAGTCAGGCATTGGAACAGGCTGCCCAGGGAAGTGGTTGAGTCTCCATCCCTAGAGGTATTTAAAGAACGGATAGATACGGTGCTCAAGGACATGGTATAGTGATGGACTTGGCAGTGATAGGTTGACGGTTGGACTCGATGATCTTAAGGGTCTTTTCCAACCTTGACGATTCTATGATTCTATGATTCTAAGCATTGGTAACATCTCTCTGCTGGGTCAGTCCTACAAGGTCTAATATGGGATAAACCCACTGCTGCACTTATTTAAAAAAAATAATCTTCCCACCACAATCCATAAATCCGGAAGCTCCAATGCTCACAAAAGCTGTTCTGGATGTGTTTTAGATGTTTTCAGCTTGTGGACATGCATGGTTCCTCCTGTGGTGATGTGTAAACATTTAAGTCTGATAGCAGGCTAAATAAAGTGATGGCAGCAGTTTGTTTTTTGTTTTTTTTTTTGTAGAGTGAGATGCCTGTGCAGACAGAGTCAAGATCTGCTCTCTGTAGAATATTGTATATATTGATTTTTACTAATCTTTATTGTGGCGGTGTGCTCCCCCTGTACCCTCCTTCCCCCACACATCTGACCTTTTCCCATGACCCTGCTCGGGTGATAGTCACCAGTGGCAGTTGTGATGGATGCATCCAGCTCAAAGTGGATTTGAGGGAAACAGATAACAACACAACATGGCAATGCATCCACTTAACCACAGTGCTGGTCAGTGTCCAGCCTAAGCTAAATTTGGAAAAAAATAACATACAGAGTTGGTGTGTAAATAGGACTATGAGTTAATCATCTTACCCCCATAAATAGCGAGCAGCCCAAGAGCCCTTTGAGATCTCCTGCACGACAGCAGGCTCCACACCAGGATCTTCCCTTAAGTAGGGACACCTCTCAAGGTTACTTCTTGAGGTTGAGAGATTCCTTGCCACAACAGATCCTCAGTAAGTGACTAATAGCATGCTAAACTTTGAAATCTTAGCTAAGTGATATAAAGGATTGATTGCACATATATAATCCTTTAGACATAAACCGTTGACCAAGTTTGGGACTAGGATTGGATCCAGCCACACCTAGACTCCTCTTTGAGAAAGAGTTTAGAAAGCAAGGGGGTCCTCTCTGAACCTCATGACTCAACGGGAGGGTCTCCCTGACAGTCTTGTCTGACCCTGTCCTCTATGCAGTAAATAATCAAGTGTATCTTGCCATCAAATCTCGTTAAACCACTGTCGCATTTATTATCAAACTTTGTTATTAATAAACATATTGCTCTTACAAGTGCACTCTTACTCCATCCGTGACATTTATTCAGATGAGTGAGGTAACATACTGATCAGATATAATCATATAAACGGAACCAGATAGTCTGTCTGTAACAGTGGATAAAGAAATACTGAAAGGCAAAAGGTGTTTTTCTGCCAGTGTTAATAGGTCTGTGATTTGAGATGAAACAACTCCAAACCCCTAATTAAAGCAGCTACTAGATATGAGCTAGTCATTATGGTTGTCTTTATCCCTAAGAGTTTATAATAAATAAGAATGACAAATTAGCGTATAGCTCTAGAAGAAGTGAGTGGTTTGGGGAAATAAAGAGTGTTTGTTCCTGGGTGAGCTGGTGAGGCAGCTGGAGGGTAGGTTGTACCCCTGCAGCCTACGTGTCCCCGGCATGCAAGGGGACAACCCTCAACCCTTATATTCACTAACAAATATAGTACTGGCTTATGTACTGCTGCCGCAGCTGATCCTGAAGCAATGGGAGGACAGCAGGGCTTCTCTGCTCTCATGAGCGTAGAAAATCCAGGGAAATCCATCTAATCCTAACATCTGCATTGCTACATACAAGTCATTGTATATGGTTGTAAGGCAAGAGAGACTAAAGAGCCATAAAACTGTGAGTGTTAAGGAGAAGAAGAAACACATTAGAAAAATGCATTTTCATTAGAAAAGAAGGTGGCTTGAGCAAGACCAGGAACCTCCTGGGGCAGGTTGCAAAGGTGCCAGGCAAGACTGGCTTTTAAGTTTTCTCAGTGGCAGGCAGTAAGGCAGAAGATCAGACCAAGTCTAGTTCTAGTGATGTGCAGAGGCTCTGCAGCATCCTCCTGCCTCCCTTCAGCTGCTGGGAAAAAAGAAGCAGAGTGATCACCCAGGCCATGAACAGCAGCCTGAATTTTGCTGTGGACCAAAGTTTTTCTAGAGTTATGTGGTCTGGCAGAACAAGGAGGGACCCCTCGCCACTTCCATATTACCTTGTAGAGAAAGCAAACAAGATTCCCAGAAAAAGGCAGTAGGAACAGTGAGACTCATCCTGCTTCAACAAGGGAAGGGAGTTGGTGGACAAAGCAGCTTGCAGCACACTATAATATTCTCTTTGAGGGGCTGTGGCTGCACATGTCACCCACCCTAAATCTCAGCAGGAGAGAGGGCATGCACATGTCGAACCACCTGGTTATGGGGGGCTCCACACCCATGGGGTGGGCAGGGGGAAAAAGCCACCATCACTCCCAGAGGTCTCCTCCCGCAGGTGGCAAATCTGTGTCCCACTACTCATGGGACCTTCAGTGGAGGAGAGCTGGTCATAAAATGGGCATGTCAGGTAAACAGAAAAGGCTATTCAGCCAATTTCCCTCACTGTGCTCCAGAGACATGGCTATCCTTTCTCCAAAATACATTGACTTTAACCAGTTTTATCTATGGGATACTTGGACCATCAGAATTGGAGGGGAAAAGGAGACCATCTCCTCTGGTTGCAAGGATAGCACCAGTTCTGCATAAGTAACTGATACTCTATAAAGGAGAAAGAGAAATATCTGATGGTGGTTAATTTTCATTCTCACCATCACTCAAAGAGCCTACTCAATCAGTTTTCCATGTAGTGCAATACTGAAATCCATCACTTGCATAACCTTTCCCAAATGTTGCCATGTGAAGCAAAGTTTCTGAGAGATTTATTACGAAGGATTTATCGAGGAGACACTTCTGAAACAAAAAAAACCATTCTCAGTACACAGTACTTCATGAAACACCTATATGGGAAGTCAAAAATGGCATTCATCTTTTCAAGTGAGGGGGGCACATATTCCGTATTTATCATCCTGCACCACATACTCATGGAAACATCCTAAGAGTACAGCATTAAGGACTGAAGTATTTTATTTTATTGCCTGATGGCATTTGCATTGAGCAGGAAAGATGGCAAATTAATTGCAAAACTATCAGACTCCCTCAGTGCCTCAGCATTTCTCAAGGGAAACAACGTGCTTAGAAACACGGATGTCGCCAAGATTAACTTCCACTGCCTGAAAGGTTTTTGCCTGCCTGACCTGACTGCAGCCCAGTTTTATCAAGTGCTGCTAAGCAAACAGGCAGTGAGATGAAAACACTCCTGTGAAACTTTAGGCATCAGCTCAGATGCCTTGACGGTATTTCATTCACCTCATCTGGGAAAAGTATGAATTTCATTTTCCAAAAACTGACTCGAAGTCCAGCAAGGCAGAAAGACTGGTAAAACTGACGGTGTGACAGTCCTGGCTGTTAGTACATCTGATAAGATCTATTCTTTGCAAAAATAAACAAAAGATGCCCTGTGAAAGGGAAACAGTGGATCTGAGTCCTTTTTTCTTTCCAAAGATGCAAAGAAGCCCAGAGAAAGCTTATTATTTGTTGATTAATTTTATCATTCTCTATCACAAAAGTTAAACCTGGTCTGGCAGCAAACCTTGCATCTGGGAGACCCTTCATATATCAGCATGTCTGGAGGTCACAAAAGGCAGCACCGAATCACAGGAACTGGGATGGACAGGGGTCCCCTTGTCCTTCCCCTGCAGGACCAGCTACCCCAAGAGCAAGGACCTCCATACAACCTGATTTCTGACCCACTGGTGACAGAGAATTCAGTGGCTCCCCAGGAAACCTTTTCCAGTGCCAAGGCCTCATTATCTTTCTGATAAGTCCCTGCCAGGTTGCTGCCAGAGGAAGAGGGGTTGCAGGCAAGGGATGGAGTGGGCAAAGATGTCCCCATCAGCCCCAAGGTACTGGAGGATGCAGGCAGAAAGGGGTGAGCACCTGGAGGGATGCTGTCAGCAAGGAGGGAGGACATTAGTGCCACGGTGTTTTTCTACAGCTTTGGGCAGAAAAGAGCAGGCAAGGTGTTCTGGACCTCTGATTTCACCTCCATGGGTTGTAAAGAAATGCAAAATGAAGCTGGTGATGACAAGCTGAAATAACTGCCCATTGATTTTGCAGGTTTGTGAAATGATATCCAACACATCCAAGAGAGATAAAGACAGTGCCAGTATACTGGGTAAAACTGTGGGCTTAGGTGATAAGAATGATCTGAGAGTGCTGGGGGATGTGTACATCACTCATTCAAAAGCAGAGCAAGAAAAGGATTATTTTGTTAAATGTTTCAGAGTTCTTTTTTGCATCTCTGCCTTTCTACCTACAGATGTCTACTTAGGGCTATCACAGTTGCTATCAAACACCTAGTGAGACAACCTCCTGTAGCATTTCTGTTGATTCAGTGGTAGGATTTGAGGTCTGTGTTATTGTCTCTGAGGTCTACATAGCCATCCATTTTCTACATCCCACCTCCAACAAAATCCTTATGCTCCCAATTCCTGGTTAAGACCTGAACTTGCTAACTCAGTAGTTTTCAAGTGTAGAAAAAAAAATAGTGGGGTCTGAGTTTCTACACATAGGAAGCTTTGGCATTGACATCTTGTAACCAAGGTGTCTTCTCCACCTGAAAAGGTGCCCGTGGCAGCAGTTAAACACACTTAATGGAATATTTTCCCTCTCTGTGATGGACAATAGCTACTTTATGGATTTAAATGGTTTATTCCTCTAGCCAGATCCACTGGGAGGGATTAGAGATGACTGAAGCCTTAGAGCAAGAAAACAACTAAGTGATAAAAATTACCTGACAGCTAGCACTTCACTGCCCAGGAGTAGATTCTGCTTAGCAGTGCTTATCACAGCTCTAGAGCTGGTTGGAAAAAAAAAGGGAAAAAAAGATAGAGATTCATAAGGCTTTTATTCCAAGAGGTGACGCCTGTGGTGGAAGAAGGGAGGTCCGTATCTTCCCTGGCTCCACCTAGCAGGTCCCACAACCCGAAGACATCTTGCTGGGTGCCCTTGGAAGAAAGGAGCAGCTCACAAAAGCAAAAGGAATCACTTTGTCACACGAGCGCAGAGCTAAAATCTGACACTTGGTACCACATAGCGTTGCTGAGGTCAAAAATACAAACTGGCAATACCAGTTTGAGGGAATACCAGCAGAAGGGCCATTTATTACTTTCCCTATTTCTTCTGCTCTTTCCCTAAGTATCCACTCCTGGGCACTGTCAGAGACAGACTGTGGTGAAACATTTCTGTAATTCACTAGGGCTTTTTATTGGGACTTTCTCAGAGGAAAGGCTGCAAACGCCACAAAGGAAAATGACGGATGCTGCAGTCTTTAGGAAATGAACCATTCTTTGATTGCTTGCTTAGCTGAGCAATTTGCAACGTGATAGACAGCAATTATATCATCCAGTGTCAATTTGTCTATTCATTTTTCCTTCTCCACGTTTCCTCTTCTTGATTGAATAACCACTAACAATAATCACAAGCAGCTGAGGGAAGGAAGTACATCCATCAGTTTTAATGTCAGCAAGAATGAGAACTGAATCCTCCAGCATTCACCACAGCTCTGCATCTTCAAAGTCATTTACATTTTCCTTATACCACTGCTAATATCAAGATCGTATTATTTCTATTACCTACTCCTATTTCAGTTTATAATCTAGGAACAATACAATGCCACAGGAAAACACCCAATTTAAAAAAAAATATATGGCTGTTCCATCTGCTATTCCGTATTCCCACAAATATTTTTACATTTGTGTTTTAATTGTACTGATGCTGAGAATATTGAGAGAAGTGTAAGCTTGTAAGACTGCGGCTACATAAGACAGACCAGACCCAAGGAAGATGAGTTTATGACAGTAAGAGACAGAACTGTTAGGAAGGTGTAAGTAGGTAAAACCCATGGATTGCAGAGGCTTTTCAAAGCTTGTCTGCATACGGATTGCTCCTTCCAGTAATAAACTGCCTTACTGTGCCCATATATATTGTAGGCTACAATCCAGAATGTAACATTGAACATCCAGTGATAAATTCTCAATTTATATAATCATATAGCCCTATATATATTTTTACATATCTGTATACATATATGATGCTACATCATCATATAATTCTACAGTGGTATTCTCTAGTTATATGAACCAATTTCTATCAGCTGAGTTTCCAGCTCTTTCTGTTCAGAGACACAGAACAGCAGAAAATGCAAAATGAGTTTGAAGGCACAAAAAGTGGCCCAAAGACTGCCTTTCCCATAAAACTGTTAAAGTGGTTTATTCAATAAAATTAAATCATCTTTCAAGCACAGTGACACAGACCAAAAAAATACCCTGATTACTGTTTTAGTTATGGCTTACATCAATTGATAGGCTTTCTATTACAAACATAATACCGCTACAGAAACAATAAGCAAAAATTACAGGGTGGAAGGTTGAAAAAAGAAAGGTGAGTCAATGGACACGAGGGATTAACATCAGCCTGAAACTACCATGACTCCACTTGGATTTCTCCACCCCCACCATCACTGCCTTACAGAAATAACAAACATGAAACAAGCTTTATTTTTGTAATAGCCCAAGCTCCCCTAGCATGAAGACACACAGTTTTGCTCCAGTATTTCCAAACTAAGCATTTGTTTTCCACCAATTGAAAATGGGGGACATCATACATATTCAACAAGCAGCAGCTGTTCAGTACAATTTAGATGGGCTGAACGCAGAGGTTTGATCAGGGACCTCATGGTTGACAACAAGGAGGACCCAGAAATGAAGCAAAAATCACCATGTCCTGTCCCAGATAGAGCAGGTACAGGCAGTTTTCCTTGTCTCTAAGGGGATAGGCTCTAGTGTCACACATAAGTGTGTATCACTTGGCCAACACAAGGATAACAAACAGGGATTAATTCAATTCTGCTAAAATGGGTAATAACCAGAGTCTTCATAAGCCGTATGGAGCATTGGAGATACTTCAGTGTCTTGGTCCATCAGACAGTTTCAGGTAGAACAGATATTTCAAGAACTAGCCAACATAGTATGTGATTCCCCTGTCTTAATTTGTCACCATTTTACATGCTAACACATTTTACAGTGATTAGTACAGTTAAAAACGTACATCAACTTACTCAAAAATCAAACACTGAGAACATTTATGGCTTCTAAAGGGAAAGTCAGACATGTCGGTAACATTTACAGCTTTCAATCCTTGAAGCACTGAGTCAGATTTGTCTTTCTTTAAGTTTCCCACTATGGCCCAGTCCCACATTTCTGATGTTTCTCAGCTGCTCAGGGCTTTGGGGAGCATTGGAGGTCGTGACAGCCTGGGACTCAAGCTCTCTCATTCTAATGTCTAGCATACATTTGGATTTCCCTTAAGTTTATTTTAAAAAGCACTTAAGTACAATTGCTTGTAGATTTTGAATACCATGCAGACAACACAGGGATGCCCAGCAGCCTCACCCGCATTAGACAGGATGATAATAAGACATAAAATGATAATAGTCTGGGAGGGTTTCTTGGGAGATGCAGGTTGTTGGCTTGACTTACAAGCATTGGACCAGATTTTTTTTCTATTGAAGCCAAATGCGAACATTGTGCTGGCTTCAAAGGGAATGGGCTGAATCCTGTCTTGAACACATTCGTATCACTGACAAATTCCACATTGGTATTTTAAAGCAAGCAGAAAACCACCTCTTTTCTTGAGGCATGTGATTCGCATACATACAGTTAGGTACAGAGGGTTCATTGGTGAGTTGATATGGCGATTTATACTACCACAACGAAATGCTTTGCATAGATGAGTTTGAAAAGATGAAAAGTGCCAAAATCTGGAAGGGAAAGCAACAGTCACAACATTTCTGGTTCCAGATAATTTTGTTCTTTATGCACACCATTAAAAACACAGTATTGCTACTGCACTGTATCTACAATATTTTTAAAAATGTATCTGAAATCAAGTGAGTAAGAAACAAGAGGCTGCTCTTCCTGCCCATGATCAGAGCCCGTTTCTGGAGGCTTGCTCTGAACTACACCAAACTTTCCACAAACTTCACTGGATTTTGGAAAAGGCCCTAAGCATAAATACTGACTCCTTTATTCCTAAAACCTCAGCTCACTCCAGAATTTCCTAGGGAATTTGGCCCTTAGGGATTGCTGAATTTTGCTGTTTCCTTCTTCATATATGTGTAAAAGCTCCAAAGTTCTCTGCACACTCGGCTGCAAGCGAGATTGGGGAAAGGACCATTTCAGAGCTCTCAATTTTCACTACCCAAGCTTGTGCTCTCTACAATCAGAGCTTTGCTGACAAGCCACCAGGCCTCAGCAGATTAAACAGGACAGATTCCCTCTCACTCCATGTCTCAAGTGTTTTATCCTCACATGCAAACCAGAGATTGCTCCTTCCTGCCATGTAAAGCCGAGCACAGGCAGCGCACCCATGTAGCTATGTCACCACCACTGTTTTTGCCTTCAAGGTCTGAGCAACATTTCTACTGATTCACCAAACCCCCATAGAATGGACTATTCTTAGAGTGGATTTCCTTCCATCTACTACATCTAACCATCCCGAGTGAACATCACCTTTAATTTATCGTCAGTCGAGGCTGCATGGAGGCAGCTTTGTCAGGGTCTAGGGGAGCTACTCCTGGCCATTGCAAGCTGTGAAGCTTCATCTGTCATCACTATCAATCATGTTACTCCACAGTGTTAAAGGCTCTGGACCAGAGTGGTGGTTGCAATCTCCCATATTCCCTTTACATCACTTTTCTAGGCAATCATGGACCTACTCGCCACGGTGCCTCTCCTCCCTGAGATCATAGCAGGAGGAGCAACCACAGCATGGCTCTCCCTTTGCAATTCATGAGTTGGCTTTGACAACTCTGTTGCAATCACAGAAAATATGCTAAAATATTATAATGGCCCTATCACCATGTAATCCATTCTGTCCAAGAGCAAAGTTGGATTTCATAAATCAAAAGCAAGCAGCTAAACTATTTCGACTAAATACTTCCTTACCTTTGATGAAAGCACTGGCAGATTCATAAGCCTCCTCTGTTGACCTGACAATGAAGGAGATGCAGTCCTAACTATGTTTTTCCGGCTGAATTTGCATTACCAGTGTATGCAAATCTCAGGAACTTCTTAAGAGATTCTCCTAAATAATATGGGGAGTTGGTGATTAAACCATAATATAATTTTCTCTCTCCCTGTCTCAGATTTCATATCCTCAGCAACAGAGCTGGGATTACAGCCTGAGCTCAGGATGTGGTACCAGGCAGCTGACTGTTTCTTCTAGGACAGATCAGATTTTTGTATTGAGGGATTTCTCTGGGGCCTGCAGCCTTTTCTGTGGGAAAGCACGACATGCTATGCATGCCCTTTACTAGCCATAACTGTGTGCAGCAAACGCAGCCGGCTTCCTGACAGTCACGTCTTACCACTCAGGTATCGTATTGTTCAAAGGTGGTTAAGATTGGACATTTGGAGCTTTGACCGCATGGGAGAAGGGACAACAAAATAGCCTCAAACTCAGAGAAATTCTTGATGTTAAAAGAGTATTTTCTTATGCTCAGTACACAAAAGAATGATGGCAGAAAACAAGGAGGGTCCTTCTTTCTGCAACAGCCCTTCTTTTTGTCCGTTCAAGCAGGACGGGCAGGAGCTCAGGCTGGTCAATGCTGGCTCACCCACCCCACAGTGACATTGCACAGGTGGTGACCTCCGTGTAGCTAAAATCTCCCGGACAGTATTTATTTGCTGCCTACAGAGAACAGAGCAGCAGGTAGGATCCATCATCCGACCCTGCTCTTTCAAGCTGCCACCACGCCATTTCCACTCGGCCCCACAGACGCTGTGCTACGGCAGCAGGAATCTGATTTTCCAGCGCCCAGTGCAAGGTAAGGAGGCAAAAAAATATCTGAAAGCTTCTGCATATGGCATTTCTGACAAATGACAGGGTTTTTTTGATCCTTTTTTGAGCAACACCTGAAAAATGAATCAGAAAGTAAACACATTGCAACATGCATTTCATCTCAAGGACTATTTTATATGTATTTCTTTAAGTATCTTTCTGGCTTGCAAATCACTCCTTATATCTAACTATACACCTATGTACACCTTCACAGACATGTCTGGGCCTGTTTCTGCAGTCCCTACACAAATAAAATACCCATCCACTTGAATGGGAGCTCTTTTCAGATAAATGTGGCAAGATTTGGCCTTTGGTGCATCCGTGCGAGTATCCTGCACACACATTTTAAAATCATTAAAAAAATATAGTAGCTATAGATTTATAACCAATCAAAATCTAACCACAGTAAAACTGCACTTATTACAGTATAGCCTAGGTGAATTTACATTGCTCATTTATATGAAGCAAACAAAGGAAAGGAAATGTCTGTGACCCTGTAAGTACAGGTTAACTGTAATTACAGTTTTGCTTATCCTTTTGTCTGTTCAAAAAGTCCAAAAGGATTTTTGCAGCTAAAAAGAGGGATTTGCACCATTTCTTTCCAACATATGCATGCTTCTCAGGTGCTTTCCCATCTTTTCTGAAGTATCTTTTGCAACATATCAGACTCCTTTCCGTCGCTTTTGTTCACTTCAATCACCATAGTAAAGAAAAATCTTACTAAAGAAGGTAACCTTAGAAAAGCAGCAGCAGCAAAGCAAGACTGAAGTCGCTACTAGTCCCATACTCAGGCAGAATAAGGAGTAAGGGCTCTAGGTACCAGCTTCAGCGTCATTACTGTTATCATAAAGCTTAATACACAGCAAGATGGCCAACCCACAGGGTCACATTGCTCTCTAAATAGCACTTTCATTACAGCACTTCATTATCAAAGCCTTTTACACATAAATTTACAAAACACAGCAAAGACAAAGATCTCTTTTGCATATTAAATCAAGGAAACCATTTCATCTACAAGTTCATTCTTAGTGTGCTGCATATTTCACAGCTAGCTGATACGAGGTGGTGCTAACACATGGTATAACTCTAAGACCAAAAGCACAACAACACAAATAAATATGTAAAGCTTAAGCACAGGTCCTTTACCTACCCCTGGCTGGTATTTCCCAAGTGAGCTCTGACACCTTTATCAAGGATATGGGTTGCTTTTAAAGTAATCAGACCTCTGGAGTCTAGTGTAAAGTTAAGGAAATACACTCTCACATACCATCCACGTCACTGCTGGTTAGTAGGGACTTTAGAAATGGTGACCATCATGCTTCACTTCCTTTTTGATCATTTTATCTGTAGCGTGAGCAATTTTCACAGCTCTCAGCATAGCACAGAGGCTTTTAAAAGAAGCTTTGTGCATTCATGCATTACAAAATCAAAATCCAAGTCCAGATTTGGATTTAAACCTTCTCCCCCCTCCAAAAAAAAAGTATCCCTCATATAGAACTAGCACTTTAAACTCCAAATCCTTGATCAAAGATCTTGTAATCTAAGTAAGACAAGACAACAGCCCAAGTGCTTCAGACTAAGAACTTACATGAGGAAACTCTGTCCATTTAACTATGCCAGCACAGCTGAAACAGCAAACCTCACCCTCCTGTGTACACAGTCATACCAGTATGAAAGGGCATATACCAGCAGCCTACTACACCACGGTTCGGCAGCCAAAATAAACTCCAGCAAGATGTGGCATCTTTTCTGCATCAGGATTTTGCCAATTTAACTGTATCAGGTGAAAAATTAAGCTTGGCATTACACAGAGTTACATCAGTAACATTTTAAAGAATACACCAGCCCTTTTACTATCCTAATAACATTCTCAACATACTAAAATGCCACATTAAGACATCGGACATCTTGAGATGCATAATTTTAAAATAAGCATCATAATCCAAGCCACAAAGTATCTTCACTGTATTTTAACTTCATTTCCCGCCAGGGCTTATCACAGATACCTGACAGTATTTAGCCCAACCTACACAACAGTGAATCAACATTCAGATACTCTTACAAAGTCTTTAATAAAAAACAAAGAGGAAATGCTCTTTTCTATCTTATGCTGTGATATCTGAAGCAAAAAAATCAACTCAGAAAATATAACTACGTAATCCCCTTGCTATTCAGCCCAAGAAAAGCTTGCAGAAGTGTGAAGGAGCATGTTTCTTCAATAAGGACTCCAATCTGAAGCTGTGATGGTCACTGTAGGAGGAAGTACACCATTGCTCATGTGCTAGCTAGAAGGAAAGCATTACAGACAATGAGAAAGAAAACATGATCAGCAGAGGAGACCAGAAATATAAGACACAAGAAGGAAAAAGAAAGAAGCTCTAAAACAATTGCACACCATGATCAACACAGTTAATGGGAGTTTAACATTCTCTTCTATCCTGGCTGAAAATTTTCATAAAGTGATCTTGTTTATTCCTATCACATCTATCTGCTATTTTTCACCAATACTTTGTGACATTACAGACAAAGATCTCAAGTTATATGTTTCCCCTTAAAACTATAATGCTAAAGAGTATTTTCAAAAGCTCAAATGCCAGAGAACAGTGCTTTCAATAAAATCTGGCAATGCCCCAAGGTACTCAATTCAGAAACCTATGTAAAGTCATACAGTCTATGCTAAAATTCTCCACCACTGATTCTCCTCAAAAGTTTACTCCTTTTCTTCATAGTGAAATAACTATATTAATGTGCTCTGTTTATCCCTAAACCTATTGGAAATGTGCTTCTTATCATCTGACTTGCTTTCCAGGGCAGTGTATACCCTGGGACAGAGGAGATTTGCTTCTCCCACACTGTTACGGACCCAGCTCTGCTACAGGAAAGATGCTGGTATCCTAGATCTTATGGGATGCAATGCCTTGAGGAAATTTATATCAAACAATTATTGCATAATCTCAGGGTGTAATAAAACCTCCTACACCATACACAGGCATCGAGTTCCTGTTACACTTTTGCATCGGAAGAAGAAGCGTCCCTGTTAACAGCAGCTACAGGTCCCCGTATGAACCCGCAGGATCCCCTTGCTGTGCATGTGGAGGAAGCTGAAGATTTCTGAGGGCATAGCGTGAAAACCAGGGCGAGGTTTCACATTGTCATAGTAGTGGTGAGTTATAAAAATCCCTGAGGGGTTCATGGGGAAGGCCCAAAAGCCAAAAAGTTGGACCTCTTCGCAGAGCTCCAGGGCAGCAGTCACCAGGATCAGTCCAGTGCTAATCCGCTTGGCCCGCACCCCTTGGCCGAGCCAGTAGCGTGAGACGTTGATGAGATACTGGGGATGAAAGTAATAAACAGCTTGCTGAGATTCAAAATCATCCAGCACATATTTGACCCGGATTGAGACGTCCGTGTTGTGAGTGTTGTAGAAAGCTGGCAGCAGCACGGAAGCGTTCTCGTAGACCTGGAGCACGTCGTAGAAGGGCTTCCTCCATTTTTCCAGCTTATGAAATCTAAAGGGAAAAGGATGCGAGTGATGGTCAGACCAGCGCAGACTCAGTCTGGGCCCAGCAGACAAAAAACCTCCAAAGGGCTTTTACTGATACAGACATAATTGAAAGGGGAATATCTTAGATTTGTAGCTAAAGTGTCAGTATGAAATGTAGGGCAAAAATGTAGGGGATAAAAAAATACATTTTCTCTCCTCTTCTGGCAATACATTCATTAAACAGTGGACACACTTTGTAGACATTTCTGATCACATCTCACTTCTCATTTTATTATGAGTATGTAATTTTTCCAAGGTTTGGTTAGCTGTATAGTGCACTATGCAGTGCAGAACTGTATAAAAATGTGGCAAATACCAAAGTAGAGCAAAAACATTTCTAAAATGACTAACTGTAACATTTAAAAGAAATCCACAATGCAAGCAAATTATTTTATGTTGCTTGAGAAAAGAAACAGATTCCTCCAGCAAGAAAGGAAAGCAGGAATTAGCCCCATGGTCCCAAACCTGTCAGCAAGGTGGCATTAAGGTATTAACAAATTTAAAATTCAAATCACTCAGTCAATCCTGGCTACAAAGTTTGACTGGCATTTTTTAAAAAACATATGACAATGTGTGCTACTTTATTTAAGCATTTAGGGTGGGAACCAGTTGCTTCCACCCTAATGTGTCCAATACATTTGCCTGGGGCTTGCCAGCACGGTACAGGATTTCCAGGGGAAGGATCGCTCTGCTGTTATGATTTTAGCTCATCAGCTTCCCACTTTCTGTTATCAGTGTGCAGCTCTAAGTGTTTAACACATTTTTATAAGTTGTTGCGTATTGCATATACTGAATAATTTCAATTCAGAACTAAATGTATGATTCATAATGTCAGTTTAAAGTAATATTGGGGAAAAAAATTATCTGTAACATAGTTTAGTGAAAAGTAGATTTGGAAAAGCAATAGGAGATGAAAATACAAAAATCAGAAATGACCTCTCAGTAATTATACTGGGATTGACAGTCATGACATCCATCTTTACCCCAACATCCATAAAGTATTTCTCAGATATAGGAGGCAAATTGCATCTATAAAGGAAAGAAATCAGTAAGAAAGTTAAAAAATTCCTTGCACCTTTTCAGGACTAGAAAGTAGAATTGATTTAAGCATTTCTTCCACGCAACAAATCTAGAAACAGATTGAGAATTTAATACTGTATTGAAACATGTTGATGCCCAAACTACGCATTAAGGTAACGAGTTCTTAGGGGCTGTATAAAGACCTCTCTTCTTGCCAGAGTCTGTGAGAGATGACCCCTTGTTGCAGATGTAGCCAAAGCTCACTCATTTTACTTCCTTAATAGCAGTTCAGCTATTTACTTTGGCCATTTAGGACGAAAAATAGGATGAAGCCCCAAGGACAATCAGCCTATAAAATCAAAGATTTCCTCAGCAACAGCTGAGCTGTATTCAATAATTAATAGATAAACTATACCTATAACATTGCCTTTAACATGCTTTGTTTTATACCCAAAAGAATCCAGGTGAAATGTTCCACAAGAGACAAATCAGCCCAGTCCTAATTAATCTACAACTATCTGCTTCCCTTCCTTTTCCCTTTATAAGTATCTCCCAGCACAGTGTAAGAGCAGCAATTCTGACTCTACAGATTCACCAGAGGATGTCAAAGCTATTAGAATCATAGAATCATTAAGGTTGTAAAGGACCTCTGAGATCATCGAGTCCAACCGTTAACCTAACTGCCTGGTCCACCTCTAAACCATGTCCCTAAGCACCACATCCACACGTTTTTTGAACACTTCCAGGGACTGTGATTGTACCACTTCCCTGGGCAGTCTGTTCCAATGCCTAATGTTTTTGTGAAGATTTGCAAACCTTGACTTTGCCCAGGCTCCACTCACCTTGGCCTTGACCTAGATTCATCATCTCACAAAATTTACAGCATCCCTCAAGAGGTGCTGAAGTTACTGAAACACACACACACATACACACAAGCCATCACACAAGATTCACTTCCATAGGAAACCCAGCTAAAGAAAAAGCTTCAGCATGTGTTATCAGAGGCAACATAAGTGGCCCTGCAACTAGTTTTACACTCAGTTTAAGCTAGCATTAGATGCTTGCTGACACTCTGAAAGCTTTTTGAAGTGATCTACAAGCCACAATAAAAGCCATCACTGTTAAGATCCCCACGTCTCAAAAACACTGCCATGCCTAATTCCCAAACATCTCCATATTTTTTAACATCAGGGCTGAATAGGAGAAAACCGTGAAGGTATTTAGAGTAAGTGATGCTCAGTGTTTTCACAATACTACCATCAGCTGCCATCATAATTTCTCAGTCACAGAGAGAGGGTGAGTGGGGGAGCAGAGGAACACACAAAAGTCCTTCAAAGTCCTTCTTGGACTCAGGAGGCTCACATCTACCTCCCAGAGAGTCCCTCTTTATCAGGTCAGAGAATTTTTTTTAGCCACCTCGTCCTTCTCATAGGCAATGTTATTTCCAGCACTTTTCTCTACTAGGTCATGCAATGCCCTTCTGAAGTCCTCTAGCATCCTCAGTTCCACCTAGCACTGGGCACTGTGCTCATTAGATTATATTTGGAAAAGGTTTTCAAATATTCAGCTTCAATATTTACAAAGAGTAAACTCCCACCAGGATTAAGAATGAATGAATTTGTTGAAAGTGATAATTCCTTATAAAAATTATACAATCTGCATAAACTGTAGTTTTGTCATAAGACTCCAAAAATTCATCCCTGCAAAGAGAGTAGTCCCATCTATAAATGCACCCAATGTTTCACCACAGATCTCCACTCTGGCCAGTAGATGGAGATAGACAGTAACAACTAGTAAATGCAATTCATGTGTGTGTATTTTATACATTCTATTGTACTATAATTAATTGCTATCAGAATTTATTTTATAGAAAAATCTTGGTTGCATCCTGATGGCCACAAGCTTCCTGACAATAAAAGATTTTCCCAGGTGTCCTGAAGGTATTGCTGAATGTTAGCAGTGCTCCATAAGCAGTTTTTAAATTATTTTAAAGAATTGTTTTGTTGGTGACCAAGGTGGTGATTGCTGACAGTTTGGTGAACTGGTGTCAGACTGGAAAGTGGATGTGTTCAGACCTGACCTTAAACACAAGATTTACTTTAAAACTGATGTCAGCAGACCTTAAGCTCTTAAACACTAGCATGTCTTCGTGCATAATGCTGGTGCCACATGTTTTGGAGGTGGTGAAACAGAGGGTTTTTTGCACAAGTACTAACGTACTTATTCATATTTGAGTTCTACTTAAGCCTCTATTTAAATAATTACTGGTACCAAAAGCAATTTCTAAGTTCTGTACTGATCTGATCTGCTCTTTTTATGCAGTTGCGGTACAGTTCGAGAAAGAGCAACAGTGGTAAAGAGGGACCTCTGCTGAAAGTTCTTATACATAAATTATGACATTTCCTGCCCATATTTCCACTTCCACTCAACAGTTTGTCACCTCAACGTGTAACATGTACCTTTCAATTCAACCAGACTGATAGCTGTGATCCAGCACAATAGAAGGGAATCTACAATAACTATTTAATGTATATAGGGTACACTAAGCTTTTAAGAAGCAAATTATGTGAAGCCTGGACTGTTTCACAAATTAAAATAAGGCAATAGTTTTCTATAAAATGGGCACAAGAGGCAGACACAAGGGGTCTGAAAATAATGAATAGTGAAGGTAGGACTGGTAAAATTTTATTTCTCATTTGATGCCAAATTAAATTAAGAATGCAATGAGCCAAAATCTGACCTAATTTTTGCTGGTATGCAATAAGAGAAATTCATTGATCTATGCACAGTTATTCTAAAGTGACAGGAACGTACCTAAGATCAGAAAATAGGCCAACAGAACTAAAAAGATTTTTCTTTTCTAGAGAACAGATCATGAATCTCTGAGCTAGCTGTCATATGCCACGGCCTTGGAAAAGAGTTTAACAGGATTTAGAGAGGGATTAGTCATGCATATGAATAATTGTGGTGGGTTGACCCTGGCTGGATGCCAGGTGCCCACCAAAGCTGCTCTGTCACTCCCTCTCCTAAGTTGGACAGGGGAGAGAAAATATAACAAAAGGCTTGTCGGTTGAGATAAGGACAGGGAGATCACTCAGAAATTACCATCATGGGCAAAATGAATTCAACTTGGGGAAAATTAGCTTAATTTATTACCAATCAAATCAGAGTAGTATAATGAGAAATAAAAACTAAATCCCCCCCACCCCTCCCTTCTTCCCAGGCTTAACTTTACTCCTCATTTCTCTACCTCCTCCCTCCCAGCGGCGCAGGGGGGAGGGGAATGGGGGTTGTGGTCAGTTCATCACACGTTGTTTCTGCTGCTCCTTCCTCCTCAGGGGGAGGACTCCTCACACTCTTCCCCTGCTCCAGCGTGGGGTCCCTCCCATGGGAGACAGTCCTCCACGAACTGCTCCAACATCGGGCCTTCCCATGGGCTGCTGTTCTTCACGAACTTGTCCAATGTGAGTCTTTCCCATGGGGTGCAGTCCTTCAGGAACAGACTGCTCCAGCGTGGGTCCTCCACAGGGTAACAAGTCCTGCCAGCAAACCAGCGTGGGCTCCACTCTCCATGGGTCCACAGGTCCTGCCAGCAGCCTGCTCCAGCATGGGCTTCCCACGGGGTCACAGCCTCCTTCAGGCATCCACCTGCTCCAGTGTGGGGTTCTCCATGGGCTGCAGGTGGATATCTGCTCCACTGTTAACCTGCATGGGCTGCAGGGGGACAGCCTGCCTCACCATGGTCTTCCCCACGGGCTGCAGGGGAATCTCTGCTCCGGTGCCTGGAGCACCTCCTCCCCTTCCTTCTTCACTGACCTTGGTGTCTGCAGAGTTGTTCCTCTCACATATTCTCACTCCTCTCTCCAGCTGCAATTGCTGTTGTGTAGCAACTTTTTCCCCTTCTCAAATATGTTATGCCAGAGGTGCTACCACCATCACCGATTGGCTCAGCCTTGGCCAGCAGTGGGTCTGTCTTGGAGCCGGCTGGCATTGGCTCTATTGGACACAGGAGAAGCTTCTAGCAACTTCTCACAGAAGCCACCCCTGTAGCCCCCTGCTACCAAAACCTTGCCACACAAAACCAATGCAATAATAAAAAAAAAATCTTTCCCATATATATTAAGGATGATAAAAGTGCTGCTAAACTCCGTTATCCAGGGATGCAAGTCGTGGGACATCCCAGTCTATGCAAAACCTGGATAACTCCACATATGGTGGAGAGCACAATATGAAGACACTCAGCCTTCAAAGTTATTCAGGTGTCTCTGCACACCCTGGAGTCTATGGTACTGATTACTGTAACTTGTATTATCCAGCACATGAGCTATGCACCACTTCAGAAACACACCTCCAAGGTACGTGAGCTACACAGCATGGAGCTGTTAACATCTGGCCAAGTTGCTTGTCACACAATAGAGGTTGTACCTCTGGTTCAGAACTGCCCCAGAAAATTATGGCCACATTCACAGGACACTGCTCCTGGGCTAATGTCCACGGAAGGATAAATCCACAACCTGAGTAACAGGGGATGTCCTGAATGAAGACATCAAACTTTGTCAGTAAGTCAATGATTAACCACATGGAGTTAGGGAGAAATAATTCCTCAAAGCGTAATTTTAAAATAAATATTATACCGTGAGGTGTTTTTTTTTTTAAACATCGCTTTTTGTGCAACAAGAAGGCTTGATATGGCCAGTTTGGCAAATCCCATGTTTCTATGTGAGAGAGAATAGCTTTGCAATCCTTTATTTGTCATTAAAACAGGCAAAAAGAAAAATAGTGCTGTGGTGATTACCGAAACATGAAGTCTGCACTGTCAATCTCCCGGCCATATCTGCTGTTCTTCAGAATTCCTCCGTTCCCAACCACTGCGCATTTCTTAAACTGGGAGCAGTGGTATGGCATATCCTGCAACATCACAGCAAGGAAACAGTTAAATATCCCGAAACATGGAGGCAACAAGTCTCTTTTTTACTTTTTCCTTTTTTTTGTACAGCTGCATCTTGATGCAGATGCACTAATCATAGGAAGTTGACGCTGGTTCTGGCCCGCAATATTCCCATGGTATATATAAATGGATGGGATTGTTTTCTGTGCAATTAAAGATAGTATGGGCAACTAACTCAGAGAGAAAAAAAGCAATAACCTGGTTTTGTCCAGACTTAATAATGGAAGAAGTAATTCTAGAAACTTGCTTTCCCTTCTGATTTCTACATGAGGGCATGAACCATAAAATTAGCGTACCCCAGGTGTTGCCTTCTGATCTGCCTGCAAACTGCTCGCTCTTCAGGCTCTGATGTCCTGCTTTTGAGAAGTCTGCGCACACCACTCCAGAGCAGCTAGTAAAGCCCAGGAAGTCTAAGTCAGACAGAACATTACAGCTATTTATCAGAACCTAGCCCAAATTTTAATGCTTGCTACCACTAATTGTACTAATAGTGTTAGTGATTATTAATTAGCACTTGTACTACCAGCAGTGCCTAGAGCCTTTGGTCAGGCACCTTCTTGGATGTGTGCAGGACGCATCTTTCTGTAATCTTCGGGCAAAATTCTGTCTTCATACGCAGACATGGAGCTGCTGCTGAAGCCAGAGAGTGAAAATCACATCTCCAGAACAGAACTGGGCCGTTAGGGTAAGAGGGTTGTGACGCAGAACTGAGCCGCGCTACACCTTATGAATATGTAGAGACGTGCTTATATAAGCATGAGAGTGCTCGTTTTGGTACATACATATTTTATTAATAATTTCATACCACAAACTACAGAGATGCGATAGTGGCATGACATTTCTAGGTGATTATTCCCAGGATCTCTCCATGATATTCATAAGCCATGAGGCAAAAGGGCATGCAATTACACCTGTCTGAGACAAGCAGCAGCTGTCTAACACAGAGGCAATATAGAGTTGTCTGTGCTTTATCCAGAGATTTTTTAACACAAAATGCCTCGGCAGTCCTGAAAGGGAGATCAGAAGCCAGGTCTCCACACTCAGAACAAGGCTCTTGCCCTTATAGTCTTGCTTCTGTGCTTTCAGCCCTTCATCTCCTACATTTGCCATGCTGCGGCCCTGCTCCTAGGCAGATGGTGGCTTTGGCCACATAAGTGCTGCCCAGTGAATCCCAAAGGCACTTTGGGATGGGATAGGGCCTGCAAAGCATCCTCAAGACATACCTGGATAAATACAACAGCAGCTATAGGACACTTAGCAAAAGCATAGGCGTCTAGTCTTTCATGCATTCATCTGCGCAATCGGGCAGGGTTTTGAGGATAATACTTCTGGACTTAGATTTATCCACTCTTTGCACATCTCCAGATGCCAAAGTGCTTTCCTGGATCTGAGCCTTTCCCCTGCCCTGCCCCAGTTTCCCATGTGTACATTTAAATAACAGCACTACCCTACCTCTTAGTAGTGCTCCAAAAGCAGATGGATTAAAAGTGGCTAGACCCTGAAGGACAAAGTTAATGACACAAATCTAAGTACTTAACTTGAATATTGTTCTGACTTTCTGAAAGGATAAATGTCAGTTATCCCCTCCAAATATGCCATTTTAAATTCATGAGGTGTGCTCCATGATAAATCAATAGTCACATAAGCCCATTTCTGCACATCAGTCACTATGTGCAATGGGAATTGCCCACTGGTTATAACTTTGAATGACCCTCAGGTCAAGGATTATTTGCTGAAAAGGTTTTGAATAGTCATTATGATGAATATATTTAAAAATTGTGCAGTCTGTTCACAGATAAGCTGCAAACAGAAATAAGTATAAAAATAGTTAGTCATTGTGAATATGAATTATAAAATAATCATGCCCCTAAAGAAGCAGCCCTACCCCAAATGTTGGATTTATTGCATTTGAGTATTGTACTTTTTAAAAGTTCTGATCAATAAGTGCCTCTTTTATTCAGCTTTATTAAGTTATTTCATTAGCCACTTTGCTGCTAGGTCAGTAATATTCTGCAGGAAAATATATATATATTGCATAGTAGACGACCACTAGGAAAATAGGATAACCAACTAAAATATCATATCAAAAATAAACATTTTCAAAGTATAAGCAATGAAGTTTGTAGAAATGTCAAACAGCCAACTGCTAAATGCTTGGCTATAGGATAGCATCTAATGCAGCACGTAGAGTGAAGTTGATTCTGCAAATGGACAGAGGCATGAGGCACCTTTGGAAACATTTTTAAAATTTCTTGGTTGATATGGAAGATTCCACTAGTATCCACTTCATATTTCAGTTTAGTTCCCAAGGGAGTATTTTTCTGGGTGGTGAACAGAAAGGCAGGGGCATTGCAACACCTTGACAAAGTAGACCTGTAAAATGAAAAAGAGAGAAATAAGATAAGACCTGATAGCATGCTTTAGGATTTGCAATTACTATCACTTCTAACAAGGCATTTTTCAGCAAAAAGAAACTTTTTAGCTGTAGGAGGGGCAAAATGGTGGTTTGCTGGATTTTCCTTTAGAAAATTTCAGATTCAGTGAAATTTTCCTTGATTGAGGAACTTATGGTAAAGAAAAATCAGAAGAAATTAAATCCCTGTACCTGTCTCTTCTAGGCTGCAGGAAATAAATACATGTGAAAATTATGCCCTGCTCCAGACCTCAAAGCTGAGCTTCTGCCCCCAATATCCTGGGGAAACCATCCTAATTAATTAGTCCCTCCCTGCTTTAGAGGTCTTCCACTTTTTGTAAATTATTTACTCATCATTGGACAGGAAATGCAGGGGTTAAAGTATTCATGTGGGGATGTGGAAGCTTGGCACGGCAGGGACTTAAACACAGGAATACCTAAAGACCCCACTTACCAGACTACTGTGGAGCATGGCACGCTTTGATTATAAAAAAACTTTTAAAGGTCTTAGTTTTGCCTTTGACATTGCATATGTGCATCAGGGAGATGACGTGGCCCCAACAGATGGGTGCCAGGCAGACTGGCACAACTCCAAAATCTCAGACAAATGGCCAAAATTTTCTTTGTCGCTGGGACAAAATGGCAGGTATTCCAATGTAAACCAGAACTGTTCTGAAATCTCAAAAATGGGATTCTTGGCATGAGAGAAAACACATTCAGCACTGATATGAAATTTAAATAGGAAAAAAGGGGTCTGTTTCTTAGCTCCATCTTTCCTTGAATGCTTTTATCCTTTTACTGGTGGAACTGAAAGCCCTGACTTCAGCTTACTCTTACTCCAGAGCAGGTTTGTTTCTCCGTCAATGCCTCATACCTTTAATGAAAAATATTTTTCATGGCAAACGCACAAGCATGAAGACAAAGCCAAATGGCTCTCAAATAACCTAGATTAAATACCTTGCCTCTCAGGTATGTGGCCTCATTACGAGTTGGAAGAATAAGCCAGTCATCTTTACAGGCTTTATTACAAGCACCAGAAAGCAAATACAGAATTATGCAAACATTTCGGTGATGTCCAATTACTATTACATACCTGACTCATGCAGAATGACACAATATGATGATCAGATCAAGGTCACAATTGAGATTGAATAAGTCGATGAATAATTTCTAATAACAAAATCATTAAATAATTACAAGCAGGTAGTGGGATTGAATTGTGATATTTGAGATATGAAAAAATCCTTCATTAGTTCTGCATTAAGGAATTGAAAGAGATATAGTTCTTTAATCTAATGTCCAACCGGTTTTCCAGAGGCACGTTCCTTAATGTAAATGTCTGATATCTGATGGAGGAAGACTGTCAAGGAAATTGTTTTCCTTAGTCTCCGGATACAAAAGCTAGTGTGATTTTTGTGCTTCCTCCCTCTCTGCTGCTTAAGCAGCTGCCATTTAACTTTTGCTGGATTCTCCCCATCTCACGTGATGATCCAGAACTGGCAAAGGTCAAAAGCCCACAACTCAATGATGTTGTTAGACCACCACCTTTTAGCCTCCTACTAGTCTACCTCCAAACTCAGAGACTTTGGTCTGCTTTTAAGGGACTACAGTTTCCCCACACATTCACACACTGAAGTCTCTGTCCCATAAGGCAAAAATGAAACAGACTTTCAACTTCTTTTTTTTTTCATGACTAGCATGATTGTTGTTCCTGGAACCAGCTAACAAAGGTTAGGTTACATCTAGGTGCCAGTGGGAGTTTCTTAAGCAGTGATACATCAGTCAGGCAGGAATAGCCAGAGACAGGAATCTTTCATCTCTTCTTTCTCTCAGTGCACTGTCTAGGATGGAGGGGGGTTCTTTCTTTGCTTAATGTGCTGGTGTTGGTGGCCTGAGAGAGAGAGAGGGTCCTCCTGATGGTCTTTAGATAGTCCTTTCTCATTGCTCCCACCTCTGGGCTGGCCTCCATACTTCAATGTGCTCCTTGTACTCTGGGCACAATCATTAGTTCTCTTACTCCAAGCAGTCTTTAAGATAGGAGGCTCTAATCCTGAATGGCTCTTGTCTTCAAAATGGGCTCTGATAATTACCCATCAAGTGATTTCCAGAAAAAAATATACTAAAAAAACCCTAAAAAAATTTATGTATGTGTGGAGCTCATGTTGGAAAAACTGCTATGAGCCAGGGACTAACAATTAGTTATTTTTAAAGATGTTAATGACTAACTCAGCACATGCATTCTCACGTTCTCTCATTAACTCATGACAGCTATTTCCTGCAATCATGCAAAAGAATTTGGGAGAAAGTTGTGGGGCCTTATTCTAAGAAACAGCTCTGAATCATGCCAGTGACTTACAGACTTAACCAGTCTACATTCCACTTACTCTGAAATGATGTGGTTTCTCTAGACCTACTCAAATATGGCCCTTGAATATACCAATATACAACATTCAAATATTGTTTTGGCTTCATTCTACTATTGCCTTCACAAGACCGATTTCAAAAGTTGTTTCTTGAAAGGACCATGGACAACCTTCAGCAAAGAGGAAGTCACATGAAGAAAGACGGAGTACTGCAGAAACAAACTGCAGAGGTCTCTGAAGACCAGAAAAAAAATCTAGGTAGTCAGGGAATAATAGCTGAGAAGCCATTAAAACAAAAGGAAGTGATAAACAAGGTCTGACAGTACCTAATACACCACAGAAATAATCCAGTTTGAGTATTTTGTCGGCCAAATTTGCAGTGTCACCAATGATATCACCATTTTACACCACCAGAGAGTTAGGCTGATGTATTAGGTGCAGCCATTAAGTCTTGGCTCCATCCTCACGTCTGCCTGAATCACACCTGGAAAAGTCTTTCCCATACCAAATTCCCTGCTTTTCCTGGGAAGACTGTCCCACATGCCAGAAGAGCTCTCTTTCACTCTTGCTGTTGACTTTTTTAAAGTAGAAAAAAGTCCATATTTATTCAAAAGGATGGTACTCCAACAGTAACAGTGTTATAATGCTTACTCTTGCTATCCATATGAAGGTTTGATCTCTCTACAGGAAGCTAAACTCAAATTAAAGTAAATCTTGCTGAGTCTTATTAATGTGGACCATTCTTGAATAAATTAGCTTCTGTGACATTCATCTCCCATTTGCACATCTGTAGGCTCTTCCATCTGTCAAACAATTCAGTTTGTTTCACCCTAAAAGAAAAAGAAAGAAAATAAAAATTCACTTTATTACAAGGGCTTCTTTTCCTAAAACAGCTGCAGCCAGGGTACCATGCAGTAGGCTTTTCATAGGGCAAACCAGTCAGTCTAACCAATGCAAAATTTATCATTTTTATTTCTTTTTCTGCTCAGGCATAGCAACTTTAAGCCATGTATACACAGGTACTAATGGAGCTTTTCAGATGTTTGGGACCAATTTATGTTCCCTGATAGGCATTCTCCATTTCTTCAGGATAAAAAATGCAATATCAAGCAAGAAGCATCTACTGTACCAAAGTCTGTCCACAGTCTGCTGGGAAGCTAATGAGTGTGTGGCAACTACAGCAGCTTGGGAGGGAAAACTTGCACCTAGCAGAAGGGCCCAGAAGAGGGGGTATTGGAAAAGAAGATACTTCAGATAATTTGGCCAACTACCATTATATTTGGGTGACGTTATCTCAATCCATGAGATCCTACAGAACAGCACTGTTGGTAAATCCATTTAATAAACTGCAATAGCACATGTGCAGTGATAAGCACCTGTGACGGTAAGAGGACATGAAAAGCTCTTTACATAAGGATCTCTCCCTCCCCCTCTGTTAATAAATATACTTTTAGTTATATCAAAAAAATGACATCCCTACTTCCACTAGGCTGATACAGGATGACACATTTTTGGTGATATCATTCCAACCACTTCTACCTTAGAGTTCATACATGTTCTTCTGTATTTGGACAACAGAGATAACGAAGGCCTTGCAAATATCTAGGGAGCAATGTCGTAATCTGGCTGGGAAATTTTGAAGTCTGAGATTTCTTCAAGACTGAAAGGTCTTAATGAGTTCTCTTCAGGCTTGAGGGCTTTGAATGTTTGAATAAACCAAAGACTTTTAAGATCTTTATATATTTAAAGTGAGTAGAACTTAGGATTTCCCAGGCTGTGGAAGTTACAGGAAGAAATTAGGTCATATTGTACTTTCTGTAGCCCACCAGAGCACATTAACTTGGAAATCTTCCGTTACCATAAGGGCTGACTTAGGAAATGTAGCACATTAGAAGCAAGCACATCAGAAGAACCCAGCATAGTAAAAGAGCTTAATGACAAAGGCATCTATCGTAAAAGTAAGGCTAACTCTATCCAGCTGAGCAGGAGTCCACTACCTTCTATGTGCCATTGGATAAGATGAAGAGAAATGAGTAATTCTCTGTACCATCTGATAAGTATGCAGAAAAGCAATTCAAAACTCCCCATCTTCGGTAGAACATTGTCAGAAGTGTCACATTCTCACCCCTTCTTTTTATTTTTAAGCACTGCAAGTCAGCAAGCAGTGCAAAGTTGCTACTCATATATCCTTCACCCAGTACCAAATATAGAAGACAAGGACATAACCTACATTTTTCTGTGCACAAAGTCAGCAAGGGAGACATGCTCAAAATTCATGCAGACCTGAAGCAACAAATTGTATTTGCTGTAGCCTTGATTGCTTAATGCTATGCACTTGTATAGCTGCACTTTGAATTGAGATTCTCAGTGTACTTTACAGACCCTAATAAGCCTTATGGATTGTTGGTAAGATTACTGAACCACTGAGTTTAGATATGGTAAGGGATTAGGCATAATCTAAGCACCTAAATTCAGTGCAATGCTGAAAATGCAAAAGGGCAACACAAAACTACCCTGCTTTTCTGTGTCCAATGAGCTCCTCACTTTTTTGCCTGATTCCATCTCTATGGCTTCATGGATACATCTCATTCAACTCATTAGTTTTCTGATGTACATATAGGACCACAAAAGACAAAACATAGATATTTTATTATTTCTCAGAATCGCATTTTCCCCCTTCTTTGTGAGTGTTACTAACTTGTGAAACTCACTGCTGCAGGAAATTGTGGACGTCAAAAGTACAAATGGGCTCAGAAAAGATCTAAACAAATTAACAGAGAGGTCTATTATCCACTCTGACTACTGTAGTCTAGTCACCACCTACCACTCAGCAAGTCTCCATGACAGTATTTGTTATCAGAAAGGGTTAACCTTTTTCCTTCATTTGTTAGCCTTCACTGCTGGGAACTGTCAATGATAGAGCCTTAGGCTAGATGGACACTTGCTATGAGTCAGTCTGGCTGTTCTTACTCTTCAATGACCCTCAGTAGAGGACTTGGAATATAATATTACAAATATTAAAATATTACAATATTACAAACAATATTACACTGTATTTCATTGCCTGACCAAAATGCCTCAATGTATGTGAAATGCCTCCAGTTTTTTCAAATGGACCTCAGATCAAATTCAAATGTGACTACTTGCACATAGAAGAGAATCTCAGGAATCCCTAATGAGATCCCTATTGATGGGATCTCTTAAGCCTTGCATCTTTGACAATCTTATTGTAAGTTATCATTTTCATCCTGCCTGAGAAGTAACCTTTTAGCAAACAATCATTCATACTTACATAGACAAAACCTTCACCTCAATGATGTCCTGCTGTAATTCCAGGCATTTTGTAGAGTTGTATTCCAAAGGCCCTTCATAAAACTCAAAATACCTGAAGAAGGACAAGAAAAAAGATTATGAATAAGCCTTAGACCGGAACACTTGCCTTACACATCAGTGGAAATTTGCTTAAAGTTGTGATTTATGATTTCTGCCTAACAAGACTACACTGTCTGGCTCATGGGCAGGTTATTACTTCACAGGAAAACACAGATGTCGTTGCTGATTGTAGAACAGCCACCCATGTCCAGTTTGCCCATCTCTACAAGAGTTCATCTATCTTGTAGGCACCAACAAGGACCAGCTACCTTTTCCAGCAGTCAGCACTTGGCAGCTGCCACTGAAAGTCAGGGGAAAAGCACTGATCACTTAAGGAACACTGTTCCCATCCTTTGGGTGTCTGAATGTGCTGAGAGTTTAAAAATCAATTCCTTAAATTTTTCTCTTAGGTGGAAAGCAAAGTGCTGGAGGTTGCGTCTTGTCTGTGTAGACTGTTGCATACCTCTACGCAATTGAGCTTTTCATTGGGATTTACTCTTTTGGTATATTCGGAGAAGGGAAGCTGGGATTTTCTTCTCAAAAAAATTGAGATGATTTTGAAAACAAATGGATTTGAATGCTCAGACACAGCACAAATGACAGTGCTATTCTTAATTAAAATACAGACATAAGTATTTACTTTTTTGGTTAAATTCCTCCACCTTAGCCATCAGTCTGGAGTGAAGGGAAAACAAAACACAATGGTAGCTACTCATGTTTAGGGGCCAGAGAAAGCCCAGGCTGTCCAGTGAATCCAATGAGACAGTATTGAAATGACAAAAAAGCTTTAGGGTTTAAACCAAGCTCTGTATCAGTTTCACCACTTATCATTAGAAGTCTGTATTAAAACCTAATACCTAAGAACTGCACATACCCATACAGCAGTTATGAGCATAATGAAGAAATACGAGGAGATGACAAGGAGGAAGAGGTATTCTGACCAAGGCTAGAGCAAGTTATTTTGATGGATCCTTCAAAACACCTGGGGGTGTTGGCTGACAGCCACCTGAACGTGAGCCAGCAGTGTGCTCAGGTGGCCAAGAGGGCCAATGGCATCCTGGCTTGTATCAGGAACAGTGTGGCCAGCAGGACCAGGGAGGTGATGGTGCCCCTGCACTGGGCACTGGTGAGGCCACACCTCGAGTACTGTGTTCAGTGTTGGGCTTCTCACTACAAGAAGGACATGGAGGTGCTGGAGTGTGTCCAGAGAAGGGCAACGAAGTTGGTGAAGGGTCTAGAGAACAAGTCTTATGAGGAGCAGCTGAGGGAGCTGGGGTTGTTTAGCCTGGAGAAAAGGAGGCTGAGGGGAGACCTTATTGCTCTGTACAACTGAACAACTGCTGGAGCCGGGGGGGAGTCGGTCTCTTCTCCCAAGGAACAAGCGATGGGACGAGAGGGAACAGCCTCAAGCTGCGCCAGGGCAGGTTTAGGTTGGATATTAGGAAAAACTTCTTCACAGAGAGAGTGGTCAGGCACTGGCACAGGCTGCCCATGGAAGTGGTTGAGTCTCCATCCCTGGAGGTATTTAAAAGACGGGTAGACGTTGTGCTTGAGGACATGGTTTAGTGGTGGACTTGGCAGTGATAGGTTAACAGTTGGACTCGATGATCTTAAGGGTCTTTTCCAACCTTGACGATTCTATGATTCTATGAAAATCTCAGTACTCATGAGGCTGTAACTCCAAACTGTCTTTTCAATTTTCAGTATGAAAGAAAAATACAAGATTCCCGGAAAAGTTTTATTTAAACCATCACTGGAAATGTAATATTTTGGTTTTGTGTCATTTTAAAATAACATAAAAATTCATTTTTGACCTGAATGTCTGTTCAGTTCTGAATATATAATCCTTAAGTAGGAAAGCCTTGCTAGTTTCCTTAGTAGTTCATGTTTATAGTTAATATCAAAATTTTGGGGGATCCAAAGTTTGATCTGTTCTGGAGAAGTGCTAAGTGTTCACACCTCCCAGGGGAACTGTAGGAAGGGAGAGTGTCCAGAAAATAACGTCTCCAGGTATCTCTAACAGGGCCTCCAAAGGCCAGAAGCATCTAAAAACAAACAGCTTCTCAATTTTGCCTTGTAAGTACATCCAGAAATCAATCTGATAAAGCGGGGAAGAGACAAACCTATAGAAGGGAGAAAGGGAATATAGTATGCAACTGGAAAAAGCCCAAGAGCTTCCCAAAGCAATCTGCTGCCAACTGGGAATGTTTGTATCCTGTCAAATGCCGCTTTAGGATGTGTCTCCTTCACCTCTCCCTGAGGTTTTCACCACCTCAGCTTTGCCAAATTCCAAACCAATCATTTCTGTGATCCAGTGAGAGGCACAAACCTTGAGACTGAAAGGAAGAAGACCATGCCTAGGAGGTGGCAGAAGAACATCATAAATTCCTAATAAAGAAGTAAAGTGTTTATTGTAGAAAAAAAAACAATAGCTCAGCAATCTTTTAAAAATGTGACTATTTGGAAATGTGTTTGCATAGTCTTCAAAGCAACAAATATATTTTTATGAGTTTTGTAGAGGAAATTATGTATTTAAAGCACTCCATAATCAGTGACAAGTCTGGGAAAAGACTTCCTCAGCCTCCAGAAGGGAGATAAAGTTCATGTAACATGAACCTTCATCCAGCCTCTCACCAAAAGGCTTGGGCTCTCCTTCCAACTCAGTCATTCACCCAGACACTCAGCCTTTACTAAAGAGTAGCTGAAATCCATTGCACTGGCACATGTCCTGCTTGCTTGGCTTGTTGAGCTGGAGCTGAGCAACTTGTGTATTTTGAAAGCTGCTCCAACTCAAATTGGATTAAGAGCTCACCTGGCTGCACCAGGCCAAAGCCCTGTGTGGATGCACTCCAGATAAATTTCCAAAACTAAACTGAAATTTCTCTCTATGAAGCCAACACCATAGGAATTCTTGCTGGTCACAGGATTTTACAGGGTGAAGGAATCCCCTCTGGCTACCAGTCCAGACAACTTTTTTGTCCTCCTGCAATACTCATTTTTCTTACTGTATTTTGTGGTATCCATTCTTTACTTTGGTTCTTTGAGTCAGACAAGGCTGGGACCCTGAATGTGCATGTTCTACACAATAGCTAGAGGCAGATATACATCCCATGCAACACTCAGCGTGTTACACACCACTCCTACCTCTTTGGGCATAAGGGGGATAGCAATGGCTATCAGCCTCATCCTCGCCTTTCACCTAACACTGGATTTCAGAACCTTTCAGTACCTCTGCCTCAGGACAGATAAGAATGGCAAAAATCTAGATTAACATGTATTTTTATCTTTCCTGCACACTTCTGGCTCTGCTGCTAAGTTAGAGAACTGCAGCTCAGATCTCAAACAGCACATGCTATCACGTGGGAAAGCTGGTTTCAGCCCGTGGCACTGGAGACAAAGATGTCATTTTATGAAACAGAGATGAAATTTCCTGAGTCCCAGAGATTCCCTTTGATCATTACTCGTTTACCCAATCCACAAACCAAAAATAGAAATGAAAAAGGATGTGTTACCCAAGAGGCAGAAGGGTAAGGAGGAAAGGATTAGGTAAAAATAAACCACTTCTGGATCTGAAAGGAAATCCACGAGGCAGCATTGCATTTGTAGTTATTCCATCAGCCCACAGCTTCAAAAAGCACAGGACTGTCCTGCAAGTCTCTAACTCTCACAATAGCTCCAGCTTTTCCAGCAGAGTCACTGGGAGTGTCGTAATTCACCATTTGGCACCTTGTGGAAGTGCAGAGGGAGGACTCATGAAACGGGCTGGATGACATGCTGCCAATGGGACATGTGCCTCCTGCGGCAAAGGCAGGGGACACCGGCGGCGGTGTCACTTCTGCACTGAGTGGGGAGAAGATGCTACTGGCCATGGGGTGAGCTCGACTGAAACTAACTCAGTGTGTCTGAGCCACTGAATAATCATCATCTGGGCTGTCATTCATAAGTCCTGAACGACATCTGAAGCAGACAGCCAGACACTAAGCCTCCTTAGCGTTAATGGTTAATGCTATTGATGCTGCAGCACTTAGGTTGCAAGCATTAATGATGCTACAACAGCATTAAGGAATTTGCAAGACAGTATCTCGTCAATAGACTAAAAAAAAAAAAGTTTCCTCTCTTTCTCCCAGGAGTGTTCATGCTATTTATTTGCTTCACAGCAATCCCCCTCCTGCTACAGACACCGAGGCAAAGTAGCAGAGGCAGCTCCCTGGAGCACTGACCAACCTCTTCCCGCAGAAGTGCTTCACATTGTACTTTCCCAGAATATAGCTTCTGCACAACACCGGGCTCTAGCACAAGGAACATGGGTTCCCTCAACCCCCAGATGTCCTTTAAACCCAGCTCCTCTGCTCAGCAGGGTCTGGTCCTGCTGAGAGTGTTTGGAGACCAGCCCCCCACGCTCTCCCAGAGGAAGCATCAGTCTCACCCACTCCCTGGGCTCCGAGTGCTGCTTCTGCCTATTAACTCCCACTCTAAACCATGTAGCTTCCCGTGAACAAAGACACATTTGACTGTCAGAAAGCTTAATTAGCACAAATGGAAACTGTCCTCCCCATCATCTTCCTCAGACTGATATCCAGCTAAGAAGCAAGGGTGTAGTGCAGTTTATTTTGATTTATGCTCTTGATTAGTGACAAGTGATACACCTGACTAAGCTACTCCTTTTGCTACAGAAAAGGGCTATGTTTCAACTTTATCATCCATTCCTACTCTTTCACATAGGGTTGAACAAGGCTACAACAAGGAGAATCCGAAACATCAAAAGGGACTTCATATCCCTCAGAAAGATGTTGAAGGGATCAGGAGCGCAGGTTGTGTTCTCCTCTATCCTCCCAGCAGGAGGCGGGGACCCAGGAAGAAGGAGGCGAATAGATCAGGTGAATGACTGGCTGAGTGGTTGGTGCCATGGTCAGGGCTTTGGGTTCTATGATCTCCGATGTACCTTCGAGAGGCGGGGCATGTTGACAACAGATGGGATGCATCTGACCAGGTGGGGTAAGAATGTTCTGGGAAGTAAGCTGGCTGGACTTATCAGCAGGGCTTTTGTCCTGGTTTCAGCTGGGATAGAGTTAATTTTCTTCTTAGGAGCTGGTAGAGTGCTGTGTTTTGGATTTAGGATGAGAATAATGTTGATAACACACTGATGTTTTGGTTCTTGCTGAGCAGAGTTTACACTAGTCAAGGACTTTTCAGTTTCTCGTGCTCTGCCAGGTGCACAAGAAGCTGGGAGGGAGCATAGCTAGGTCAGCTGACCCAGACTGGCCAAAGGGCTATTCCATCCCATATGATGTCATGCTCAGTATATAAGCTGGGGAAGAAGAAGGAAGGGGGGGACGTTCGGAGTGATGGCGTTTGTCTTCCCAAGTAACCGTTACGCGTGATGGAGCCCTGCTTTCCTGGGGATGGCTGAACACCTGCCTGCCGATGGGAAGTAGTGAATGAATTCCTTGCTTTGCTTTGCTTGTGTGTGCGGCTTTTGCTTTCCCTATTAAACTGTCTTTATCTCAACTCATGAGTTTTCTCACTTTTACTCTTCCGATTCTCTCCCCCTTCCCACTGGGGGGGAGTGAGCGAGCGGCTGTGTGGTGCTTAGTTGCTGGCTGGGGTTAAACCACGACAGCTTTAAACTAGATTCAACAAGGGGAGGGGATGTACTTTGGAGGAACAGGGAAGAATGAGGGAACACCTCAGGAGGCAGCAGGGAAATGCCTGTAAATCATCCCAAAGGAACTAGTGAAGGCTCCTCCCAAAAGGTGACAAGGCCAGCAGCCCAGCTGAAGTGCCTCTACACTAATGCACGCAGCATGGGTAACAAGCAAGAGGAGTTGGAGACCATGGTGCAATCAGATAACTATGACCTGATTGCTATCACAGAAACATGGTGGGATGATTCACACAACTGGAACACAGCAATCGAAGGCTGCAAGCTATTCGGAAGAGACAGACTGGGAAGGAGGGGAGGGGGTGTTGCCCTGTATGTTACGAAATGGATAGACTACGAAGAGCTGCCTCTAAGAACCAACCATGAGCTAGTTGAGAGCTTGTGGGTAAAACTTAAGGATCAGACCAATAAAGGTCACCTTGTGGTTGGGGTCTACTATAGACCGCCTGATCAAGAGGAGCCTGTTGATGAGGCCTTCTTGCTTCAGATGCAGGAAGCATCGCGCTCACCGGCACTCATCCTGATGGGTGATTTCAACCACCCCGATATCTGCTGGGAAAGCAATACAGCAGGCTGCAAACAATCCAGGAGACTCCTGGAGTCTGCTGAAGATAACTTTCTGGTCCAGGTATTAGACAAACCAACCAGAGAAGAAGCATTGCTGGACCTGGTGCTCACCAATGCAGAGGAACTCATTAAAGAGGTGAAGATTGGAGGCAGTTTAGGCTGTAGCGACCACGCCCTGGTTCAGTTCGTGATCTCAAGAAACATGGGCCTGGCAAAGAGCAAAGTCAGGACCCTGAACTTTAGAAAAGTGAACTTTCAGCTGTTCAAAGATTTAGTGGATGAGATTCCCTGGGAAACTGTCCTTAAGGACAAAGGAATGGAACAGAGCTGGCAACTCTTTAAGGACACTTTTCTTAGAGCGCAAGAGCTCTCCATCCCCCTGTGTAAGAAATCAGGCAGGGCAAGAAGGAAACCGGTGTGGATGAACAAAGACCTCCTCCTCAGTCTTAGGCGTAAGAAGGAAATGCACAGCCAGTGGAAGCAGGGACACGTAGCCTGGGGAGAGTACAGGAAAATGGCTAGGACATGTAGGGATGGGATCAGGAAGGCCAAGGCACAGATGGAACAGAAATTGGCAAGGGATGTGAAGAATAATAAGAAGGGGTTCTATAAGTACACTAGTCAGAAAAGAAAGGCCAAGGAGAGTGTCCCCCCTCTGATAAACATGAATGGGGAACTGGTGACAACGGATATGGAGAAGGCTGAGGTGCTCAAGTTCTTCGTCTCAGTCTTCACTGGCAGCCAGGCTTCCTGCACCTACCGAGTACCGGAAACTCTAGAAGAGGGCTGGGGGAGCGAAGGTCCTCCCACTGTAAGCAAAGAGCAAGTTCAAGACCACCTGATAAAACTAAACAAACAGAAGTCTATGGGAATCAATTTAAATATTATAGTAAACCTCATTTAATCAACTTGTAGATGCTAAATTAACCAATGATTAGTTATTGCTAAATTCTTGTGATTCTCTCTTAACTGTGAATAAACCTTAAACTGCTGCTAGACATATATAATCCTTAGACATAAACCATTGATCAAGTCTGAGACTAGGATTGGATCCAGCCACACCTAGGCTCCTCTCTGAGAAGGAGTTTAGAAAGCAAGGGGGTCCATTCTGAACCTCGTGACTCAACGGGAGGGCTCCCCTTTTCCTCCTTGTATTTTCTTCGGGCTCGATTTCCTCTTTCTTTCTCTTTATATATATATATATTCCATTCATTTAATAAGTAATAGAGTGAACCTTGCCATCGAACTCTGTTAAATCACACTTTTATAGATTTCTATTAAAATCACTATTTGCAAATATCTTTGACGGTGATTTTTTAAGCGGCCTAACCACTCATCCGTGACACTATCCAATTAGCAGTGCCTGTACTCATCAGTATGGGCAGATCCATGGCCAACCTCAGGTCTAGATTCACCTTCCCTACTCAGGAACCTTGCAAGTGTGCCAGAGCACACTCCCCAAAGCACACAGGGACTCACATTCATCTGTCAGGGCCAGCATGGGATCTTCAGACCCATGTAGCAAAAATACTGCTGAGGTGGCTATATCATGGCTATAAGAGCTCTGGAAAACTCATCCAGAGCAGAACAAACTAAGTGTTGACTTCATCAGAGAGTCCATTGTGAGTGAGCCACCAAATCCTGCTAGCCTTTGCTTCTATTAATATTTCTATGTGACAACATCAAAAACTACAAGATTTGGTCAAAAGGTTTAAGGGCCTGACAGCAATGCAGTGATCTTTTTCCCTAAAAGAGTGCATTCTACCAGTTCACACGGCATATTCTCCTAAGATTACTTTGACCCTGTTTGGAAGGCACGATCCCTGTTTGGCAGATAAAGAAGCTGATGTAGAGGCTGATTAATGGGTAAGTCCATGGCAGGCAGGAATAGGAACCTTGGGCTCTGCTCTCATAGACACTGCCTAGACTACATGATTGCCACCAAGAACAAGAGCAGCCTCTGAAGTTGATGGAAATCATAATAACCTTTCACAGTACACCTTGCAAAAGAAAACACCTGTGGGCGTACTGATGTTACATGAGATCCCCCTGCTCTGAGAATTGGCAAGTGAAGCAGAAATGTTTGATGCCCTTGGATTAATTTACACTTCACTAGGGCTGTGGCACAAAAAATCACATCATTGCTGCATGCATTGTTTCTGCTGTTTGAGAGCCTGTGTTCACTTGTCCACACCAGGATGGTGCTTGAAAGAGTGAACTGAGAGAGAAGGTGCTGTGGGCATGAAGGAGGAGGCTGGAGAAGCAATAGTCTTCTCCTATACGGGCTGGTGAAACTATTTGACTACATCCTCCTTGGGGACAACAAATATAAAAAAAGATGGTTCACATTCCTCCTGGCTACCACCTGCTGATGTCACTGGCATTAACTGCTTTAAATCTTTTACCACCTTCTTCTCTAATGCTACTAGATGTAGTAGATGTCTAACTGATCATGAACTTTCAGTATGTGGCTGTAGCTGGGAAAAAATGTGTCATTATAAACCGTGTCATGTAAAAACAAGAAAATATAAGCAAGAGAAAATCATCATACATCTTTGTATACATCATGTATACAGCTCTTCTGAATTACTGCATCCAGTTCTGATATTTCAAGTTTGAGGGTTTGAGACACTGGCAAGAGTTACAAAAGGACCTGCAGAAATTATGTGGGTTCCAAAAAGTATGAGAGGCGTACGAATCTTAATCTAAACATATGGTGACTGAGTAGTGCCAGGAAGCAATTGCTAGTATGAGGAAGCTTTTCAATACAGCATAGCAAGGAAGGAAAAATTGTATCTGATGCCTGGAAGCTGAAGATAGAAATGGCATCTTTAGTTCAAGGCTGGTTTTCTTTCTAGAAGAACCAGAGTAAACAAACAAAAGTCAGGAGCTGGAATTCTTGTACAGGGACTCATGCTTCCCAAGAGATTCATGTAACTTAGGTTAAAAGCTATTAACTCATGAAACTCCTGATCTTCCACCTAGGATATTTTGAAATGTTTGGCTAGATTTGTCTCCTTACAGTGTCACAAGTTTTTCTGGGTTTTGGTAATAGATGGCATCAGAAGTGTCCATCCACCAAGACAAGGGCAGTTTCCCAAGATACCCTGCCTATCTTCCAAATTAAAGATTTTTACATTAAAAAAACCAGAAGTGCTTCCACGAACCAGTCCTAAATGCATAAGTTTGATCCTCCACAGAAGAGGAGAGGCTTTTATATGTCCTTTAAAAGCAGTTCATTGATAGCTCTATGTACCTCCCAAGTAATGTTAGAAAAGCACATGCATCCATCTGTCATATGTCAGAGGTGCTCCTTTTCTGGATTCCTTATTTGATCTGGTCCCATGACTTCACAGACAGTTTACACATTGGTAGAGTTAAGATGATAGCTGTGATACCCTCAGGATGTGTTTTTCATCACAACTATGAAAGCTCCTGGCAAACTGGCACTGGCTGCTCACTGCCGTTCTGATTTTGATCGCCTGTCTTCATGTCTCAACACACAGATCATTTGGGATTGCTTGGCTCTGCTGTCCAATGCCACATCAGCAGTGTGAATTGACCAAACATCCATTCCAACCAATGCCACGTTGTTCCTTTCTCATCTGTCCACTTATTTGGGAGCCAAGTCTCTCCAAAATTTCAGACTAATATACTACCCAATACACCTCTACTGCAACAGCTGTGGGTGTAACAGCAGGAGCTAAAGCAGAAACAGCCCTAAATGGCATAGCAAAGTCCAGGCTCCCTCCTGCAGTTTGTTCACCCACCTGGGATAAGCCCATCTTGCAGACCACACTTCTCAATCAGCACCACTACCCCCTGTGCTTCCTGGGTCTTCTCTCACACAGACTGCCATCCATCTTCATTTAGAAGTTTTCCCACTGTACAATGTGTCACCCCTAGAATGATTTATTGGAGAGTATACTGAATTCTAGTTTTAGGGACACTTCGATGTTTCTTTTCTTTCACAGTGACTGTATCAAAATAAGATTGGCTCCTGACAAGCAGCAGTGGGGTATGCTGCAGGGAGTCCTATTTTACCAATGTCATTTCAGAACTCTTCCAATTTTTAATAAACTGCTGTTTGGCTGTTTTAATCAAACCCATTCCCATCACTCTGATTGAAATAAGCTGCTGATGTTGTTATCCATATGACCACCTGGGAGGCATAACAAAACACATGACAACACTTACACATCAATAACATCTCAAAAAACACATTTATTTTATCATTGCAAGCAATGGCTTTTTTTTTTTTTCTTGTGGTTCTCAAGATTTTAGTATCTTTGTATGAGAAGTTCAGCACTATGACTTAAGGAACATCCTCAGCTACTGTCCTGGCCAATGAGGTCTGATGTCTCAAGCCCTTACATTCACTCTTGTAAAATGTGTATTTGATGAATCCAATTGATTAGACTTTTTATTTTGTAGCCACTGGGGACAAAGCTCCAGATTTGTCATACTGGAGAATTCACTGTATAAATTGATAGGCCCAAAAGTATAAAGCTCACGTCTCCTCTCATCCGTCGAAGGTTTCTGCGGTCTCACCACCTAAGCCCTACCTTGAACCTTATCTTCAGCTCAGATGGACTGAAGGTGGCAGAGAACACCATAACCCAACTAATATGGCAGATAGATCATCACATCATTAAGGCAGCTTCTTGGCAACAAAAAATGCTTTAAGCATGAAGATTCACAATCCCACTAAGTTGCAAAACATATTAAAAGGAAAACAGAGGAATCAGGGATCTAGGAAGTAGTTTCATATATTACTTCTCATAACTAGCATCAGATAGAACCCTTTACCTGATTCCCCACAAGGATGTTGTAAGATTTATAATACTTAGCACAAGATAAAAAGCAAAAGGTAGAAATCTGAGCAATGGCTGATATGTAAGAACCAGAAATAAGACAGTATTTGACAATTGGTTGACATTGCATCTGAGTGAGGGTTTCAAAGAGTCTGCAGCCCATCTAGTCCTCCTTTAGTTGAAAGTACACATCCCTATGGCTTTGGGGAGCTGTTGAGTTTCACTTTTACTCCTTGCAATTATTCACAACTTCTTTGCTACCTATAAGACCCGCAGCAATGCAATATGCACTGAAATTAAGCTTTTGGTGCCCAAAAAGCCCCAGCAAATAGAGATCTCTGTTGGACATCTACCTACAGCAATATTAGATGCCACAAACATGATCCACACTCTCAGTTGTACCACATAGTGAGCTGAGCTCATGATATTAGCTTTTATCTCCATGGACTGGTTCTACGCAACCTGAAGAAGTGTCTTATGCACTGGGATGAAAAGCCTTGGTTAGCTTGGTTACTTTGGCACAGTGCAGCTGTCTGCAATCAGAGTAAGGCTCATTTTCCGAAACTGTGTAATGAATTCCCCTCGACAGTAAAAAACGTTCCAATTGCAAGCTACACTTTAACTTCGTACATTAGTTAAGGTCTGAATCAGTTTATACTGAAATCAGATGATATGACATTCTTCGTTTCTGTCCTACTTGATCCTTTTCATGCCATATTTAATCTTCACTGTTCATTGGTTTTGATATGGCCACTACTCTTGTGAAGTCTGGCTGTCTTGCAATTCTAATGCACTTATTCTCTCAGTGCGCCTTTGCTTTGGAAATCCTTCATTTTCATCTAATAAATCACTCCTACAGAATGAGTTGTCAATGTCTCTACACCATGTATTAAGTTAGATCATTAAAAGATTGAGTAATTATAGAATATACATGGGTTGATACCACATATGTATGAACAAACATGTATCTATATACATATAGATATATAAATGATATAAGCTAATGAAAAGCATATTAATATCTATTTCAGTTAATATCTTTAAACACCAAACCTTTCACAAGGAGGTGATAACACACAATAAACTGCAGAGCCATGCAGTGAAATGTATTTACTGTGCGTATGCTGACACATAATTAGTTTTGTGCACTTTAGACATCTCTCTGGAGACATGTAAATATATACAAGTAAAATCAGGTTGGTAAAATGTAGTCTGCAAGTTCTCCATTTGATGGAAAGAATTATTCATTAGAGGAAGGCTTGTTTTCAATTGATATCAACAGCCTGAAGTTGGGTGTCAGATTAAGACTCCCAGGAGATCTAGTGATAACACAGTAAGAAAGGTGATCAAAGGTAAACAGTAAACGATTTATGACATAGCTCTGCAGTTATTCACCCCACAGTCTCACCTCCAGTCTCACCTCCACATTTATACAGTTCTTTTTTATTTTGCTGTATTCTCAGCTTTCAGACAGTAGGCAAATGGATAAATAATATCTATAACACACTTATGTGCAATATATGTTGCAGCTAGACTTATCCCTAACTCAAAATCCTCATCTTTCAGCTCCACAGTCATTAACATAACATGAACTTTGAAATTTGCATCTTTTATTGATATTATAACCTTTGAAATTTATACCTAACTTGTGCAGTTTGAGCCTGTTTGCATAAAAAACACTTGCGTCCTGAACCTCTATGTCTTTGAAGTGGCTAAACAGATTGAGAATAGTACTGTCGTTCAGTGCCTCACAACTAGTATGTATTTTGCAGTCAAGGGTTCTGGTTCCCCATCCTGCAATCAATGATGGTTCAATCGTCTCTGTCAAGGGTGCCCAGAGGGGGAAATCTATATTTATTAATTCTCTCATGTCTTTAAGAAGATATCTGTCTTTGTGCCACATTCAGTTCTTTTATATGCCAAGTGCCTAAACTGAAGACTTTGCATATACAGGCTATAGATGCATACACAAAAAAGGCAACAAAAGTAGAGAGAAAGAGAGACAGACAGACAGACAGACAGCTACACACATACATACATACATACATACATACATACATAGAATGAACCATTTCTCCTTGCTCTGAGCGAAAAACTGCAGCTTAAGCTGGTTCTTTTTATAAAGAACCGTAACTAGTTAAACCAGCCGAGTGACGGGTAGCACTCATACAGGATCACATTACAACGAAGAGCCATAACAGGAATTGCAGCGTTGCTGCAGTTCAGTGAGACTGGATGATTTTTGGCAGGTCAGACTCTGTACTTCCGTTTGCCTTTGAAATGCTATCAACTCCACGGCTGTAGTGGCATACGGTTACCAAAATATACTGTGATGATATTTTAAACAAAATATGTAATTTATCCAAAGAGAGTTTTATTTATACATAGGTATTAAATGTAAGCTTCTTTTAATTATTTTATTTTTTCTTTAACTTACAGTCTTTCTAAGATTACCCTGCTACTTATTGAACTTGATACTACACGACTCAGGATTTTTAACCTCTACAACTGAGGTTCCAGGAAGATACCCCAAATATTCACCCTATGCCTGTACCCGGATTTATGCAGATGACCTGCAATAGCGACGGAGCTCTTCAGGCACAACTGCAGCCAGTTTCCTGACTATGCACATGGCTCTTCATGACCCTTCAGATAAGTGTCAGTCAAAAGGATCCTGCTACAAATAATTAATAAGTACAAAAAGTGCAATGGCACATCAGTGCTTCTCATATTTTCAAAATAGTGTAAATAAAGGAAATACTCCATTCTTATCTTCATAGAACACTTTTCCCCTACTAGGCCCTGGAAAGATTTCAAGTTAAACTATGTTTTCTTAGAATACATATTCTATTATAAAGAAAGCCTTGGGCCAGATTTTCCAGTGTGCACTGCATGCATCAACACTGTCATGTTGGGACATTGCCCGCCCAAGTCCTGCTCTCCCACACTGTCACATATTGACACATAGCATTGGTGGGGGAATGGAAACAGGAGAGGCGAGGACACAGAAGTCATCCTCGTGCGTACTGCATGGATGCTTATGACATATTCCAAAATGGCCCTAAGGTCTTGAAGGGGGAAAACAACACAGCACTTGGGCATCCCTGGCATCTTCTGTGCCATGGGGAGCAGTACTGAGAAGCCAAAGCAAACTGCAAATCTCATTTTTCATACAGCCTGTGCTCACATTTGTGGTTCATACAAAGAGATCTCTGTAGTCATTTCCTCAGGCGTTGGTACCTGGTGCCTGTGTCATTGCCACTCTTCACTGCTCCATCATCCATGAAATTAAAGGTGCCGGTCCAATTTGCCAGTTCCTCTCCATTCTGCCAGCTAAACTGCAGCCCTCTAGCAAGACAATGAGGCAGTTGATATTTTATATCATTCATTAGGTTAAGTCTATCAGCATGAGTTCTCATGTCCTTTTTCTTAACACAGAAATGTGACTACGACACATTCATCAAAAACAAAAAAAAGATACCAAGAACCACAAGACATCATTTTACTAGTGGAAACAATTAATTTTCAGTTCCCATAGACTCTACAAGTCCTTGGCTGAAAACAACACCAGATTCCCCAACCAAATTGAAAGGCCTGTAATCATCTGTGTTCATAAACAACATACATATGTGTGGAGCAAGGTGGAAATTTCATTCCCAGAGACGCAAGTGCAAAAAGCTGAAGACTTAGGTGGAAAACCGCAGGGCCAAAGAAGTAAACCCTCCAAAATTCAATTTTACATCTACAATAGTTGTTAAATATGGTGGGCACTGGGTCCTTCCTCTGATTTGTTGGCCATGCTAGCAAAGGATTTGTCATTTGATGACTTCTCTAAGTCACACTGTATTGCTTCTTTTCCCTGTTTGGGAAGATGACATTTTTTTAAGCCAATGAATATCACAATCATCATAACTCCCTGTTTTCCAAACTTTCACAAATTCATTCCAAGACCCATGATGCCTGCAGTCTTCTGGAAACTACATCTATAGTTGGGTAGAAATCTCACAGGTATTTAAAAAAGCTGGGCCTGAAGAAACTTTTGACAACACAAGTCAAATCCTTCCCTTAGCTCGGAAGTCAATGAAGAAGAATCTCACAGATTGTTATTTTTAATCTTTTCCATTTTAACCCAATTTCATGATTTCAGAAGCCTGGCAGCTGAGTTGTGAACATTTGGTGCTGCCAATACTGAAAGGTAACTTTCCAGCTGGGCTATGTGGGGACAGCCAGGAAGCAATCTGCCAGCCCGCTTTGCCCGAAAGAAAGGGCATCCAGAACCCCTCTAGTTTTCTTGGTCAACAGGCTTATTACAAAGACTGGAGAATCTCCCAGACCACATCCATCCTCCAGTCTAATTGGCAGCAGTTATAAGCATAGGAAATTAAGAAGGAACAACATGGGGCGTTAAAATAAGGCCTCTTTGCTTCCTGCAGCAGGAAAGGGGAGTAGTTCTAAACAGCTCCAAAAACATATAGTAGGAGTTTATTTGTTCTGTATTGTGGAAATGTGTGCATATAACTTCTTGTTGTCATAGTTGTTTTAAGACAACCTTGTCTAACTTCAAGTATCTGCAGTGCAGACATTTCTACATGAGCTAATTGTCTTCATTCTTAAAAATCAGTAGAGATTGGCTCAGTACAGTTAGTTTAGGGAAAGATTCACCCGATCAAAGGCTGGCCTTCATCTCAGGGTGAACTGATCCATCCCCCAAACTCTTCCTCCATCAGCAGTACAGGGAGCCCAGGGTTGCCTGTAGCATGGGCACACATGAAAGAAGAATCTCACCACCCAAGTGAACTGCAGTGCATGTCACCACAAACGTTTTTCTGACCTAAAACCAAGATATTTTGAAAGAATTATTTAAGAAGTTTATTCTTGTAGGTCTTGTCCCTTTTAATCTTTTTGTTTGTTTGTTTGTTTATTGAAAACAGACTTTTTGTGAGGGAGAAGGGATTGTGACGAAGGTAGGGAGCCAGTTCAACACTCTGAACTGAGGAAAGAGCTAGCCTCCTAAACTGCCCCCTCCCAGGCTGCCTCCCACCACAAAAGGTGGGAGAAAAGTACTATGAAAACATTAAAAATCTCCCCCTGAATCTTTCAAATGCATTTTCATTCCTTGCGTGTTCTCCAGTGGTCAACTTTTGCTTTTTCAAAGAAAAACTTTTTAAGTATAAAAATTGGAACATTTCAAATACAGAAGGCAAACTTTTGCTCATAGGAGAGCCATTCTGATTACTTCTTAGTTAAATACATTGATGTAATTCTCCTGTGTTCCAGAAAATCAGAACAAGTAGAAGACTATCCTGATTGCCATAAGCATAATAAGATGATATGGCACACTTACTTACATCTTACATTCAGCTTGGAGAGAGCTACTTTGGTGATCAATTTGGAGAATCACATCAAAGGGTGTATAGGTTATCCTATAATGGCTATAGAGTAATGCAGTGCTATGGCTTGTCAGGGAGTCCCATACCTTCTACATATTGCTCTCACAGTTTTTAATCAGCTGAGGCTGCCCAAGGTATGACTTCCGAGTAGAACATTGGTGTGAAGAAAATATGAGAAAATTCTCACTTTTAGTAAGACACCTTCACTTTTAGGCTTGTTGAAATAAACACGTGTGATTCTCTCCCATGTACCACAGTCTAACACATTTTTTTGCCATACTGTAACTGGTATGGAAACATGTTTCTTTTGAAAGTGTATGTCTTTATAAAAGGCATCTAAATATATGACCTTAAAAATATGTTTTAATTGCTAAGGACAGCACTGAATGATACATGGGGAGAGAAAGAAGTGTGGGGAAACCAAGTTGGAATTATACTTTTTAACTGGATTTAAATTAGATATTTTGGGCTTAGATATTTACTTGCAAACTGAAATAGACAGCGTTATTCTAGATAAATAGCTGGTGTCGGTGTGTCCTTCAGAGGTGAACTCTCCTAAAGCATAGCCAATATTCAGGCAGATGAAATGAAGAATTAAAAATTTGGTAAAGTCCCTTCCCTCGGCACATCTTCACTCCACATGTAACAGCTGGAAGGAAAGCTAAGTAAATGCTCAAAGGCAGAGGGGGGTGAATCTGTCCATAAAGCAAAAGAAATGATAAAACCACTCTTTAATGCCCCCCTCTCATCAAGCCTTTTTTGGGAACAGTGTGTCCTGCAGCTGAGGCACCAAGTTTAAAGGAGGACATGCACATTTTGGGTAAGATCCAAGAGGAGATCAGGAAGACTAACACTGAGGAATGGTAGATATCTCTTATGATGAACAGCTTAAAATACTTAGCTTTGAAATGGCAGAATGGGGGATCTAATTGAGGTACAAAAATATCTAATGAGGGCAAGCAAGGGTCTGGGTATGACACTTCTACATGGTAAGGACAAAGTACAAAGTCCTGAGCTGAGCTTAGGGTCAGGAGCAAACTAAGTGTCTGACCTTGAACCAGACAGGGAAAGGGGACCACACAGTGCTCTTCTCCCAACAGGTACTCCAGAGGTTAACAACACATACACTAATATGTACACAAAACACACCACTGAAGAAACATTACACAGCTCATAGGACTGTGTGTCTCACTGTGAGTCTGCAAGACTGAGACCAAGCTACTGCATTGCATTTTCTGGAGTGATAAACCTCTTCCTCCTAGTAAGAACAAGTCCCACGAATAATGGTTTGTAGTATTAGGACTGAGCAGAAATCAAGGATGAGACATTTGAAAACACTGACCTGAATTAATTCTGTTCCTAACAAGATTACTGAGAGTTTTACCATTGATTTCAATCAGCCTTGAGTTGGGGGATTTAAATTTTAAAAATATAAAATTTTGTAATCCTCTCAGTTGTGAGTCGTAAGTGTTCATAAAAGCTGTCTGGCCAAATTTGCAAACAGCCTGAGAAAACAGAACAGAGACGTGAACTGTTCCCTCAGTATATTTCTTTGGCATATTATGGTAGTTAAATTCTAACACACTCCCTCTCAGCACTAACTAAATTTTAACAGGTAAACAAAGAAGAGGTAAATTAAGCTTCTGTGAATCAGAATTGCAATAGAAAAGTGCATGCAGGATGGAAACACAGAAAAGGAAGTGAAAAAGAAGCAAAACAAAAAAGAGGATAAGGAAAGATTAAAAGAAAGGAAGGAAAGCATAGGAAATTACTTAGACATAGAGGTCTCCTATGTAATTTAGACAGTTCATGTCAAAGAGTTTAAAAAAAAAAGGAAAGGCTAATTTTAAGCCCGGGATTATTACCAATGATTACCAATGGTGGAAATTCGCCATTTGCTCAATTTGCCCTAATGTTATTTCCTTCTAAAATTAGTACGTTTCCCCAACGTGTGATGCTGATGATGACAAGGGAAGACTTTATAAAAGAGGTAATAACCAGAAGCACTCTTAGTGCAGAGATGCTATGTTTTGCCCATTCACTGTAAGCAAATTTCTCATCAAGGTTCATGGACATCATTAATCACAGGACTTACCCCTAACAAATAAGAGTATGAGCAATGCTGTGCCTTGCGTTAGAGAAACTCCATTAAGTTGGATGTCTTAGCAATAAAGACCTTGAGTTTCAGGTAAATCTCAAAGCAATATTTTGATCCTAATTGGTAACTGTAAATGTTGAATTAGCATGTGGTCAAATAAACACTGGCGTAATGTAAGAATAGCGGGAGGGCGTGAAAAAAACAGAAAATTAACAAAGCAGCAGTAATTCGAAGGGCTTGTCAAGAAACAGCAGGAAGCAAAGTAAAAAGCCTGTTGCCACAATCCAAACAAGAAACAACTCCTGCACAAGCAGAGGTTTTAATAGCAGAGGTTGTCAAACAATTATGAGGCTTTTAACTATAAGGAAAGAATGAACAAGTGGATAGATCGCAGCAAGAAGCTTCGTATCCATGCTGCCATCACACTGAGATCCCACCTCAGGGGTGTCTCATTGCCTTTCTAAAGCGCGAAGGCAAGGTGAAAATTCAGCTCAGACAAGAAGGCAAGTCTTTTAAAAGGGAGCTATTCCACAGCTAATAAATGGAGAAGACCCAAAAGACTTTAAGCACAGCTGGTGGTCCTGTCTGGGCTCTAACCAGAGAGCAGGCCATGACCATGTATGCAGCAGAATTTATTCAGGAGAGATCCACATGCTTTCAAGGCATAAGAGCAGTTTGGTGCAAGTACTGAGTAACACAGTGATCAGCACCTATGGGTAACGAGGGCTGAGTGGCAACGGGGGCATCACGCAAGTGGTGCGAGGAGAGGGCATGGAAGAGCACCTGCCACTCCAGTGCCAACCCATTCCCCAAAACCCACCAGCTCATCTCATTTAATGCCAGCCAGCAGGCCATTTCCACTCATCTTTCAAGGTGACAGCTGCCACCACCCCCACCCTGCATCTACCAAAGGCAGACTAAACCCAAAAGCAAGCAAAACCAGACAGAAAACAATATCATTTTATACCGGTGAAGCTAAGCCAAAATCTGACTCAGCTTGCTGGCCTACCACAGATGGTCAAGCAAGGGGAAGCAGAGGAGTCACAGAATCATAGATTGATAGAATTGTTTAGGTTGGAAAAGACCTTTAAGATCATCAGGTCCAACCGTTAACCCAGCACTGAGGAGTCTATAGACTCCTTCTTTGAAGGGGTGAAAGGAAGACACGAATGTCCCCAAGAGCAAGGCAAATTACTTCATTTTCTTTCTGAGCTCCCTCTCTTATTTGTCCTCACTATTCCTGCTCTTTCTTTCTAGCAGTTCTCATACTCCTCCTCTATATGCATTCTCCCTAGCAAAGATGCCATTAGGACGTGACAGCAAGCCCAGCTTTTGTGACTCCAGCTCCTGTTTAAGTAATAAGCTATATACATTAATTCTGCATACATCATTAATAATTTTATAATCATATTTCTATGATGGTCATGGTGCTGCACTACACTGTTACATACTACCCAAACACAGAAGCCATATACAGTCCCTGCCTTGACAAACAGACAGTCCAGGCTATGTATAGGCTTCCTAAAGTCAGTGGAAAATCACTTACTTTCCCTGTACCTCAGTTTCCCCATTTCATAATTCCTGTGTCTTTGAGAGGAGAAACTGAAGACTTCAGTGTTAAATGATCACGCTACTCTCTTTGAAAATGGAAAGTGATGCCCCTAGCCTACTAACAGGAATGTCACTTGCTGAAGATCCAGTTCCTTCTTTCTGCAAAATAAGGCAAATATGACTCACTGTGTCCACAGGGTGTATGGAAAATAAAATGAAAACAGTGGTATTCTTGTCTAGAAACGTCAGACCAGATGACCCTTGAGGTCCCTTCCAAGCTGGTATTCTATGATTCTATGATATGATGATGATGTACGCCTGAATGACCTGCAAATGACAGTGACTGAAAACACTCACTAAAATGGATCAGAGTAAGAGGAGGTTAGGTAAGAAAGGGGCATATCAGGAGTCTCGAATGGGACAGACTGCTGCACAAGTGAAGACAAGCATAGGAACCAACAGAGATAACAATAAGAGGAGTTTTGGAGAAAAAAAAAGGATCCAGGTTTTTTTGCGCAAGCCAGAAACAGCAAGTTTGTTTACACTGCACTTAAAAAGACGTCAGAGGGGCTCGAAAGGAGCAAAGCATCCACTAGGTAACAATGAGACGCTGAGATCAAACCCATCCCAGTAGAGTCAAGCCAGACTAGCCTCTGTGTCCAAAAACTCCCCTTTCCTGACAAAAGGGCCAGACTCAGTCCCTAAAGACAATGAAGTTACATGACAAGAGAGAGGCAAATGCTTGCTTGAATAGTTTAATATCACTTCAAACACTCCAATCCATTTTGAAATAAATATTCAAGGCACAGCAATCTAGAAAGGCACAGCAATCTAGAAAGACACAGTACAGATGAAAGAAAGAAACGTAAATCTGCCTGTAGCAGTCCAGGTCCAATTCACCTGTGCTATAATGCCAGAAAAATACCATGTGTGTGTTGGCCTCTTTCAGTGGAAAATCCATGGGCCTAACCCTACCAGGTACAGCACAAAGAAATAAAACATTTCTGGGGCCAATTCATGTACTCGAGCAGGATGCTCCCCTTCTTACGTAAGTCCATAACAAAACTCACGTTTGCGTTCAGTGGAAGCAAAGTTGAATCTGACTAGTCCAGTTTAGAAAAATACTTATTTCTCCAGTAAAATTAGCAAAATGCAAGTTTTAGTCTGGATACATACACATACATACTTCTCCTCACTGCATTAATAGAGACCAATCTTTATCTCAATGACCTATGGCTTTGCAAGTTGACTGACAAGGGGTAGCTGCTGAGCTGACTGCTTGCTATCTTATTGGGAGAAAACCCTTAGAAAAGGTTTTGAAAATGTATGAAAATATGTGGGAGAGCAGGAATGGTATATTCACGACAAAAGAAAGAAATTAAATAATATGGGTCCCATGAAAAGCCAAATATGGATGGAGGATGTGGGAAATGGGCACGTCTGGTTACACCACACACTTGGCCATACAGTATTATACCAGGGACAAGCTTGACTCTACATGTTAGAGTGAAATGGTAGTAATGAAGTGGTGGAGGAGTATATTTTGACTAGCACGAAGAGCAAAATTGGAAACATAGGTGGGAAGCTTCTGGATTATAACCACTATTATACAGAAAAAAGGTTTTGTTTCATGTAGCACATTTCACATTTGGGTTAAACGTTGTACCAGATATTCACATGCAATGTCTGAAAAACCTGATCTAAAATTACTTCCCAAGAAAGATAAAATAGACTCAACACCAACATTCAACTAGTCTGCTTAAATGGGATGAAGTGTTGACTAGGACATCAAGAACATCGAAGGATACCTTTGAAGACAATACAATCTTTCCTTTTCTCATCTGTGGCTGGAAGATAAACATCCAAGGAGTAATAGATAATCTGTATCAATTCTATTTGTAATAATTATTCATAATTAAAATATTAGTATTTTTAATAATTAGGAGCAACACAAGACCCACAACAGAACGAGTTGACATTGAGGCAGGTTGTGAACTTTTCAGGAAATTGGCCAATCAAGCCCGAAGCACAGAGGCTTACAGGAAATCCCAAATATTTTAAGATACCAGCAAATTCTGACATTTGAGACAGTAGCTCAGTGCAAAGATACCTGACGCAGCATGGGTACCACAAGCAATCTCGCCATAGCATTAAAGATCTGAGTGAGGTAATTGCTTTGCATCTCATGTTTCCAAAACGAATATATTTAGCACCAGGTCAAGTGTCCCTACACTGCACTATATTCTTCTGTGTAAACATACCCACAGAGCCCCAATTGCACTGAGGACTTGTGCTGAAGATGATGAGCAAAATGCCATTTAGAGTCAATGCGTCTGTACTCAGTATCAGCCACAGGAGTAGGCAATATTCCCTCTCTCCATGCACAGAAGTGGAGGGCGCAATCTCCTCCTAACATTTCTGCAAGGCTTCCAAACTGTTGACTGCCCAAGATTTTCAGCTGGGACTGTGAAAAGCCTAGCCATGGCTGTATTTGTTCTTATGGAAAGTGCTATGAAACTACCAGTGACAGGTTTTCATCATGAGAACTAAAGCATAAAACTAACTAAATAAAGAGGATGTGAAAAGACAGTGACTACCTGCGGGGCTGATGAAAAAGAAAAATGGATGCAAGCAACGGAGGCCAAGGATGCCTCAAAGAAATTAGAGGTTAAGTCCACAATTTGCCTGAGGGAGGCATGTACTGCTGAGCAATGAATACACTTGAATTAAAAAATGAGAAATGAAATGAGGGTAAGAATGAGGCACAGTGAAAGTAAGAAAATACAAAGCTCTGCACAGCGATCACATCAACCAAATTCAGCAAGTGTAAGAACGGTCAGGAAACTCCAGTCAGGTCAAAAACAAAAGACCGAATTACCAGGAAGTCTACAGCTCTGTCCATGGAGGTCAGTGGTCACGGATGTGATTGCTCACAGCTGGGGTTGGGGGGACACAGGTGTAGCACAACTCCAAACAAGAAGACTGGGTTCTGAGTTTGGCTTTCTACAAACATAGGTTTGACTAAACTTTGTACCTGCCCATACACATAGAGGGCAAGCAGCTAACTTTTTCAAAACAACATAAAACATGTTGATGGCAGATTATAACAGAGATGTTTATGAAAGAAATGTCACAGGGTTTAAACCACTTTGGATGAAAGGGCTTTGATTCACAGGTGTTGAATGCTGGGCATTGGCAAAACTCAGCCATTACTTTGTCATACAATGGCAACAGGTCTGTGTAAAGTGCAGAAAGCGGAGTTAGCCTAGATATTCAGCCAAATATTCAAAAAGAGCCGTTTGCATGGACAAAAGTAGGCCTAGATCCCCACACAGCAAAGTTAGAGACTGAAGCAAGCCGCTATTGAGTATTATGTGGATTAGAATTAGGACTTAATTGTCTCTGTATTAATCAGTGAGGGCAATGACCACCTTTTGGCTGGTAAATTGGACACCTATAATTCACTAATCTGGGGCAAGAAGCTTCTGCAGAGCTCCTGCAGCCCAACATGATTCAAACCCTAGGCAAACCAACCACTCCTGCGCAGGGTGGGCTTGTGGGAACTGGATTAAGGACTGCTAGGTGGCCACAGCCACAGCGAAAGGGGCAAGCGTCTGTAGGTCACTGTAGTGACTCACATCCCCTGTGGTTTGAGCTCTCCTGAGGACCACAGTGTAACACACCGGGGAATGACACACTCAGGATAATGCAATTTGCACATGTAAAATATTGAAATAACTGACTTTCATTACCTTAATTTACTGTCATCTGGGGAATGGAGAAAGACTGGCAATTCACAGACTAGATCAGCAAGTGTTTTTGCCATCTTAACAGCAGAGGTGCAACACAACAATGCTAGAGATAAAGCAAGTCTGGAGGGAGCAAGGATTCAAACCCTGCCTGTTTTCTGCATTAGAGCCATAGAGAGCACTGCCAGGGAGCTCAAGAGAGGAAATAACATACATACCTTTGTGCTCTGGTACTAAAACTTCAGCCACTTGATGCTTTCCTTTAAAAGCAAATTAAAGTTTTGAGTCAGAAAAAAAATCCAAGTAGCAGAAGGTAAGATTTTGGTTTCGGGACACTTTTCACAATAAAAGTCTCTGTTGCAGCCTGTGATAGAGCTGTGATTGTTTGCAAATTTTTTGCAGAGCTTTAATTCACATGCCACGTACTTGTGAGCTCTCGCCTTTTATTTGATGTGGGGAGATGGGAGCGTTATGTAAAGCAACCAACATCAGCAATGAGAAAGAGAATGGGACGACCAGTGGGGGATGACTTTGCAGGCAGCTGAGTTAATCTATCAGGTCCCTGTTTGTTCTGCCCCCTCCATCCCATTGCTGTCTCTCCCCTGATCTCTCCCCCAGCACAGGCTCCAGTGCTCCTTTGACCTCTCAGGGAGCTGGTTCAGCTCCTTGTCTTTGCAAGGTTAGCTAGGCACGATGGGGATGCCAGCATCCCGGTCCCCAGCTCCTTGAAATGTGCTTGGGAATACCCTATAACAAGAACAGCATGGCTGGAGTCTCAATTTCTTCTGCTGAGCTAGACTAGATCCAGTCGCTTTAAGGTGATGGCCATATCCCATGCATACACATAGTGGTGTAGACTTCAAGACTTTGCTGTCTCCTGAAGTTTCCAATGCTCTTCTCTGAAGAAAACCAACCAAACCCAAGACCTGATCTGCAGCCCCGTCAGGGATTCAGCAAGGTGACTCACGGGTTGCATGCCATTTTGCTGGGATAATATTTCACTCTGGTTAGAAACGGAGGGGGCACAGAGCTGTGTGTTAGAGAGATGACTCACTAGGTGACCTTCAGCTTACGTCTCTTGGGAAAAATAATTCAATGGAAAGAGACTTTTAACACTAGAATAGATGGTCTTAGGTTATGGTTAACGTCTTCACAGGGTGTTATGAACAGGCCAGAGGAGCACATGCCAGGTATGGGGCAGGAGCTCTCAACTGACATGAGTTGGCTGTAGTTCCTCAAGAGCCCAGCTTAGGACAAAATACAACTCAGGCCACACACAGCCTCCATGTCTAAATCACAACTACTGCTGTTGCTGGTGCAAGTAAGATATGATCTTGTCTTATAGCACAGTACAGACTAAATGATCTCTCAAAGTATAGTCCAGGTTTATTTTCTGTGGGTTTATTCCTTATTTGCCCATGCTGTGCAAAAAATTATCATAAGCTATCTTTGTTATGTGGGTAAGGGCAGGGGTAAAGATGTCTGGCTATTGGTTTGCAACTGTTGAAAAAAAGCTGCTTCAGAAATACCAAAATGGTGGCATAACCTCAAATTATGAGAGTCCGATATTAATTATAGGGTACATAGTCACAGAAGTGATGTTTTATTCTCATTGAAAAGATGTAAAGCTTTCAAATAATGCAGGCTGCCTGTATGGAAAGGTTTGCTGTATCTTGCTGTGTGATTCTTTGAGTGCCCCCTCTGACAGACCCCAGGGTAATCTTTGTTTAAAGTCTTCAACAGCTTTGAAAATGTGTTCTCACTAGGCTGAAAAAAAAATAGTTTTAAAGGGGCAGATTCCCTTCTTCAGCTGACTCTCACCCTGTGCAGAAGTCAGGCTGTTAAAAAACCAGTATTTAGTGAATTCTCTGCCAATAGAATATTGGTATACAGCAAAGTATTGCTCTGATATTTTTCCCTTGCCGAAGCAGGCAAGGACTGTCCTATTGATCTCTCCCATGCTATAAGTTGGGAGATGAAGACAGGGACCAGTTCAACATTTTTTTACTGTAGTGGCAGTTTCCTGATGTAATCTAGGGTTATTCCCTGCTGGCTAAACAAGAGCTCACCAAAAAAGGCCAGCCCTCAGCTGAGCATCTGATTCAAAAGAAAATTCAGCTGAAAGCTGAGCATTGGAAAGCTGAGTCAATACAAAAGCAAGTGGCAGCTCTGGATTTAAGCAGAAGTCCACAGCATTTAACCTACTTTAGCAGATCAATGCAGCGGATTTTTAATCATCACATTAATCCTAAAATAAAAATAATTACCCCAGGGATCCGTATTAAAGTCCCTTAATTATATCTCATTTCATCATCCTTTTTACTCAGGATCAGGAGCTACAGAGATCAGAGCTTCCCGATGCCATTCTCCAGCTTGTAGTTTAACTCCCTTGTTAGGACTTTAGCTGCTACTATGGGGACGCAGCGTTGGCCTTGCTGAGAGCACCCACATCCATCCCACCTGCGGGAAAACTGAAAAAGGGAAAAAAAAGGTGGGCAGGATTCTGCTTTCCAATGACACAGTACAAAACAGCAGGGGAAGGAGCAGAGAACATTATATGGTGGGTGAAAAAATGTGTGAATACCTAGAAATTCAATCTCTACATTCTCCCCTTCTTCCAGCAATGCCAGAAGCTCATTAATATCTCATTAAGGGGAAAGAGAGGGCTTTACCAGAGGCTGGGCCCCTTATCAAATTTCACTGAGCAGAGTTAATGTCCTGGAGCATCCTCTCCTGCCTGCAGTACTGCCACTCCCACAGCCAGGCTTTGGGAGCATGGCCATGGGCAAACTCAGGACCACAAGCCTCCACAGCACACTCCATGGCGAGCTTCAGGTGGGTTTTTATGGCAATAAAACCACCCCATTCCCTGCTTGTAAGGGCAAGTGGCATGGCACAGCTTACAGCCATACAGCTAACTTTTCCACCTTTCTCCCAGCAAAGGGTACCTTTGTTCACACTGCTTATTGGGACCAGTGCCTAGTCTACGCTGTCCCCTGCGTTGTGCCCAAGCTGCTTGTTTTAGGTCAGATTCCCCCTGCCTTGCTGGTCTTTACCCATTTCCACCATCTTCTTGCAGAGAAACAAGCTAGCCCTGTGTTATATATAGGCTTAAAAGCATTGTACATTTACTGGAATAGTACTTCAGGACAATTTTCAGGTTTCTCTAAATACACTAGAGAATTTCTTCCCGCTGCCTTGGGAAGAGGCCCAGAGGCCTGTTATTGTTGCAGATGTTGGGATGCAAGCAAAGGCTATCATAAAACAAGCAGAATGTTGAATCCTAGTGAGTAAATGGCTTTAGGTTTAGGCAGTGTCCCCAAGCTCCAGCTTGGCAAGCGGCACCAAAGCTATAAATATCCCACTTCTCCTCTGCAAAGGATGCTCTCTAAAACCACCAGCTCCACCGTGGTCCCTGGAGGTGCAAGCTATAACACGTCCAAGGAACCTCACAGCCGGCATCAGCTTCTAACAGGGGACTTAGCACCGGAGGTTTGTGGAAGAAAAGACTAATTAAAGGTTACAGCTACCCCTGCACGGAGCAGACTGGCAGTCAAACTGCCCAGGAACGGTCACCATAATGTACTGCAAGGCACGAAAGTGAGAGAGGGAAAGAAAAAGTTAAAAAGTACCTTCATGATAATATTATGGTAATGATGTAGGCTGCTATGTAAATCACCTTTCTATCATTAATAACTGACAGCCTGAGACTGCCACATCCTGCGTTTTTATTACCATGAAAGATGGGAACTACCACTTCCCAGCAGAAAGGAGTCAAAGTGCTTTTTCCCTGCATTGAGTGGGGGGGAACCCTCTTTGAGACTCTTTCATGTGATAAAAAAAAGGAAAAGAAACAAATCATTACAAGCTGGAATAAAAAAATAAAGTGTTTTCCAGTCAAAGTGACAAAATGTATGCACATCTCCCCGCTTGAGTCTCTTTGGTGGCAGAGTGCTTAGAACCAGATTTTCCCCTAGCAAGCCTGGGAATCGGACATCACCCTTTTCTGCATTCCCTCCAGCCTGCTGATGACAGGAGAGGCTCCCAGGGCATGAGGCAGGACAGAGACTGGCCACAGAAATCACTCAGTGGAAGAGTTTTAGTTGCATCTTCTCACCATTTTATCTTTACTTTGCTATTTTTCATTTCAATCTATACTTTTGATTTATTTTTCATTGCTGTAATCCTGTTGCAGTCATTTCAACTTAGAAAAGCAAGTATTGGTAGGGCTGCAAGGCCTCTAGGACAAATGGGAAAAACTGAGAAAATAAGGCAAGATGAAACCTGAACTGGCCATTAAGTCATCCTCTCAACACCGAGGCAGCTTGGTATTACCCTTGTTCAGCCTCAAGGAAAGAGTTAATCTGACTCAGAATGGATGGTGAGCATCACCACACGGGTTAGTTAGCAGAGAGGTAGCTTCCCTGTAGCTAAAGACAGTAATGATGAAATTGCGTCACTCAGCATGCATACCACTGCCTACCTTCCTGTTTGTCCTCAGGGGGGATTAAGCTAGAAGCCCAGTATGATCCCTCCTGCCTTGCATAAGGAAAACTCGGAGGGACTGGGTGCGAGAAGCTAGGAGGGTAGCTGGAAGTCAGAAGCACCAGCTAAATGGCATGAACCAGCCAGACTGAAAAATCCCACATCCTATGGAACAGCTCCAGTACAGGACTAGGTTAGGAACAATGACTCAGCTCTGCCCAGATCTCTTAAAAACACATTGAAAATACATTTTAAAACACTTAAAATTGAGGGTTTTTATTACAGACTAGTGAATGTCCAGAAGGAAAACTAACCAGCTTATATAGCAAGTGAGTCTCGCTATTTAAGTCAAACACAATTTTTCATATGGCTTGCAGTCAAAGGAGGATCCAAATGGTGTAGTGGATCCTACCTTCACAAGTGCATAGGACAGCAGTGTAGCTGAGAGCAAAATTTGATTGGAAAAAAGGAGTGAACTGGCCATTTCAATCCCTGCTGTAAGCATTCCTGATTAACCACAGCTGATGCTTTCAGAATAGTAGGTCTGAGGATTAAAGTATTCTGTAGGCTGAAAACACCACGTCACATCTCTAAAATTACTTTGCTTTGTATCATTTAATACTCTGTATACTCTTAGGATCAATTCTTAGGTCCTCATTCACTAATGGCAACCTCCACCTCAAATCTAGTTAATGTTTAGGGTTACTCACTCACTCTCAGAAGCTTTTATAAGAGATTTTGCCTCCAACTCTGCTTTACCATATTTTCTAGTTTGTACTCTTCAAATCCTACCTTAATGGTTTCCCTGGGAACCAATGAACGTCCCACATGTAGATTAAGGAGAACTACAAGCCCTATTTTTTCTTTACGTGGATAATTCTTAACTCAAAATAGTAATGCAATGTCCATTCACTCAAATATCTTAACTGTAAATAATATACCAGACTATCAGACTACCTTCTGACAAAAAAATTGCATAAAAATGTACCCAGCTCCTGAAGTTCATGATCCAAATGTCCTCTTTTTACATGTCCAACTTCCAGAGTTCAGGCACTAGACTGCCTTACCTGCGGGTCTTTGCTCTGTTTACTGCAAATAATAGAAACCAAATTTTCTGGGTGTCACATTATACAGAAAGATAAAAAAAAGCATATTGTATTAGAAGTGGCAAATAAAAAGTCTGATTAATGCTCAATCTTGATAGCATTAATTACATGTACATCTAATTAAGGATATATATATTGTGCTTTTTCTGAACTGAAATTTTAAAAAAATTAAATCCAGCTTCCCTTCTGGAGGAAACGTGCGCTCGCCCTTGCTATGGGCCTGCTCAGAACATGTGTGTGGTGTGTAAAATGCAGAATTAATTTGATTGAATGTTAGCTCTTTCAGTGATAGATCTCTAGAAGAGATTCCTGCTATAGCCAGCAGATGAAAACAGGCATCTCCAGAAATGTTGCATTGCTTTTTAAGGTAGACAGACAGGCAAATCAGCCATTGGGTGTGCTTCCCTCTCCCCACTGACTACAGAAAGTGTTTAAATTACTAGCTTAGACTGGAGATCTAGGTTCTTTACAACTAAAACTAAATTAGATTAATCCCAGCTTGATTCAAAGCTCACCAAAGACAATGCAGAAACTACTACTGACATTCTTGAACTCTGGTTCTTTACATTACTGAGAGGTGAATAAGGCCTCATTCACTTCTTTTTGGCACCTCTGTAGCTACTTTGACTCCTGCTCAATACCAATAAGGCACCAATAAGGCTCAATACCAATAAGGCACATGAATTTACACAATGATGCAGAAGAGCAGATATACATATATACATATGGCCGTATATTGCAGCCTCCTACAGCCTCCTCCATTGCTATGTGCCAGGGTTCACCTCAGCCTTCCTCTGTCTTTGTAGCCTGGTGGCTGGGCTGAGCTCAGTCCTCTGGTAAGGGAACTCCCATGCCCCTGACCTCCAAGCTGGCTTAATGCCCACAGCACAGATTTATCTGTAGAAAGCTTCATCCCCAAGCCACGGGCAGGTTAAGGCATGCAGAGATAGCATGACTTGCTCAAGCCCTCATCATGTGGAAGTGGCAGAGCCAAAGACTACAACACCTAACATGGATTAAACCCAATGTACAGATGACATTGTCACCCATCCAAACCAACTTCCTTCCTTCTTATATCTCTGATTTAATTTCTTTCCTCTTTAAAAAGTGTTCTCGTTGTTATTTGTAGGGAGAGAAACCAAGAAAACAGGATGCTTTCATCTAAAGGTCATCATTTAATTTAAATGTCATCATTTAAAATTTCATCATCACTTAAAAACTCCTTGAAGAAAGGAGAGCTATCAAGTTGGAGAAGCTTTATGGAATGAATGGTGAACACAGAAGAACAGACTGGGAGCATCAATACTGGCCAAATACTCTCTGAATATATAATGGGAACTAAGATCAGGGTGACACATCTACTCAGCTTAAACTATGAGATTCCTTGGCTCCTGGGATTTAAATTATCATTCATAGAGCCAAAAACTCATACAATCACAGATTAATTTATGATGGAAGGAACTTCTGGAGGTCCTCTAGTCCAACCTGCCACTCAGAGCAAGGCCTACTCTGAAACTGTGACAGGTTGCTCGGGGCCTTCTCCAGTGAAGTTTTGAGTATCTCCAAAGATGAAGATTTCATAGTCTTTCCTAGCAGCCTCTTGTAATATTTGAATGAATGCTCCCAGGAGTCTACTTAATAAATTTGCTTTGAAATTCTGCAAAACTCTAGCTATTTGTCTCAGGACAGATTTTCTTTCCTCTCTATGTATGTAGTGTTGCCAAAAATTAATCAAGAGTGAAAAAAAACATATGAGAAATAATTTGCTAAGTGACCAAGAAAATCTAATGAGTTTTGAGGTCTAGGACCACAAGCAATTTGCTTTCCGCTCTAAGTGAAACCATTTTTTTTTCACATAATAAAAAGCACTGCAGGTGGATTTCATTTACCTAACTAATAATACCTCTCCTTCTGTTCTAAGCCTTAAGAGATGTCAAAAGCTTAGATGAAAAGCAGTAGGAGCCATGCCACCTTTGCTGAGCTCAAAATGTTTTGCAAGAAACAACATTCCTGGTTTTCATGGGATTTTAATTCCAGAGCATAGGACACTAAAAGCTGTGGATTACTCCAACATATAACATAGCAATATTTTTGGGTTTCATCATAAAGAATACAAACTTCTTGCAAAATAGATCTATTGAGGTGTGAAGGGGATAGATATCTACAATACTTTGAATCTGCTCTTTGAAACTGAAATTTTTATTATTAGCTGTCTAACTGGAAAGTGTATCAATTTCAACTGCAGGTCTAGGGAGCTGCCCATACTAAGAAAATTCCATCGGCTGTAGTCTTATTTCCAAAAATTAGATATCCATTGAACTGGAGGTTCTTAATACATATAGGGTTGTCTTTACATCAAAAAGTACAAACATAGACATGCACTAAAACGGAATGATACTTGCTTTTCTTTTCAGAAGAGAATGTTGCACTCTAGAAATGTCATAAACTTCATGACTCAAGCAAGGAAAGAATATTGATAGATACAAGCCCCTTACTAGGATACTGAAAAATATATAGGAGTTGAAATATTAAAAGTAATAGAATTTTAAAATTAACTGTAAAATAAATAGGATTTTAAAATAAGAAATTGCTTTAAAAGAGGAGATAACAGTTAATAGTTCAGAACTACAAAACACCGAATGCTTGCCAGGATCACATGGAACATATAGTCCCTCCAACAAAGATGATCACGCACAATTTTTACACGTAAAATCACTTATGGGATATTGACAGAAGCAGCAGCAAAACAGAACTGATAACTGAGCACATAGTTCTCACGTTGCCAGTAAAAACAGGCCAACAGCTATTTCTTTCTCAGATCTCAAGTCAAGATATATATAACTGAGTCCACAAATTGGGACTGCTGATTTGCCCAGTGTTATAGGTCCAAAAAGAGGCATTTTGCTAAAAGCACACAAGTAGCTAAGAATGCAGAAATACTGTCAGTGTTTAAACTTGTCACACAGAAAGATGCTCTTCTAACTTAGCATTAAAGGGCAAAGATGGTAGAGTGAGATTTCACTTCAGAGATTGTACTTCTCTCTCTGTTCTTGAAAAAGAGAGCTAAAAGCTCCTCAGTGGGTCTACATCCCTGCTGGTAAGACCCAGAGAGACCCGGTGAGATTTTTAGTAAGCTATTTTTCTTGTACTAATTAAAGCTAATTTTCCTAACAGAGACTGTATTGACAGTTATAAGCAATAAATTTAAATATTTTACAACAATCCTTTTCACATCTTAATACCTAAATAGTAAGAATCACACTCTTGAGAGTTTTGTTAGGCAAATGCATTCTAATTCTTTGGGGAATCATTGGAAAGTTGATAAATGAATGCTAAGGGTTATAACTGATGATGACGAGCAAATGCAATAAAAAGTAATTTTCTTGGTCTGTGACTCTGAGCCCCATTAGAACAATTCACCTGACCTGCAACACCGCCTCTGGCACCCTCTTTCCCAGTGATGAACTATTGATTACATCTATATTTTGTCACTTTCAGTGACCTAATAAGCCTCCCACATCCCAGTTTGAAAAATACCTTTTAAGGAAAAGCTGGCCTGAAAAGGAGCTAGAGGTAAAATTAGCAAGTTGACATTCCTGGAATTCAAAAATAAGGTGTTATTCTAATTAAATCCTATACCTATACTGTCTATGGTACCAAAGCTGTACTGATCCAATTGTCAAAGTTCAAGACAGTTAGACTTGAGCTCTAAAAGCTATCTGGCAACTTTGCAACAACTTAAGGTTGTCCCTTCCTTCATGCATGGCTCCCCAGGTATCATCCAGAGTACATCATGTCTATGGGTCAGAGAATGAACAGCTGAACTATTTAATGAGATAGACTGTTTTCTATTTTTCCAAGTTTCCTTTCCTATGTAAAACCTGGAGGTCAGAGTTTCCTGGCTGCATCTGCATCTCCTTCGTCACATTCAGTGCAGTCAGTGATAGATCTGTAAATATCACACAACATTTTACTGAAAATTCCCTGGATCTTGGGCAACTTAGTATTTTCAAAGTGCTTCCATATCTTTGAGAGAAGATGCTATATAAATGCAAATACTGACTACTCCTGTTTTCTCACTTTCCCTGACAGGAAAACACTGCTGTTTTTACTTTAGAAATACATACTTGTGTCTGAAATATGAAGTGGACTTCTAAAAATAAGTTAATATTACCTAAACAGAACAACAGCCAAGAATAAAATCACTCTGCAAAAGCAGATATTTTCTTTGCACAACCTATAGGAATTTAGGTCTGTAGGAAACCAACACTGGTGGTCAAAAATACTTGCAGTCTTTAAATACCTTAGTCAAAAATAGTTGCAGTCTTTCAAAACCATGATGCATTCAGATATTCACATGCTTTAGAAATCTTAGAATTATTCTAGAAACAGGTTTAGGTGCTTCTGTACATTGATCCTAAACCAAGCTGATTTTGGCCCTGTCCATTACAGAATTTGGGTCATTGTTGAGCTAAAATCAAGTTGTTTGGTTACTGTTAATTTAAAATACTGCACCTAATTACTCCATCAAATACCTCATTCTGATATATCTGTGAAAAAGTCTTTTGAGAAGGTAGTTATGTGCATAAGCATCCTGGCCTTCTGCCCAGAGACAGGGTGAAAAGCAGTGCTGAGCACAGGGCTGAATGGGTGGCTGGAGAGTCCTTTAGTTCTTCAAAGCAAAGCCCTCGTAGGACATGGGTGATGCATCATGCCTCTGTAGAGCAATTAATTGCAACTACTACAGCCTGTGTTCGTGATTTGTGCATTCTTTCAGGAATACCTAAGCATTCTTTTTCGCCCATGAAACAAATGCAAAATGAAACAAGCCACATTTTCTCTATTGGAGCTTATCTGGGAAGTCCTGGTTTGTCATTTTTTGAAATCTTGGCTTTTATCTTTTTCCCTTTTCTGTGATGTTTCAGCACTCTTAAAAACCTTGCACGTAATTAGAGCGTGTAATGTCAGAGAGGTGCAGTGCTGCTAGCAGCCTCCCCTGGATGTGATGGGAAGATTCATTATTGCAGTCTCTCAACATATTGGTGCATAGTGGATACTAGAGCCTAGATAAGAGATTTACTTGGAAACAGGAAATAAGATCTTAAATCTCTTTCTTCAAGGGCAGAGACAATGTCACATTTGTAGGGTCAGATGCTAAGATACAGGTTCCTTTCTTCTCCCATTCCCATCCACACTTCATTTGCACTGCTATTTAGTTTAACAGGGTCCCATATGACCTGCAGCCTCAGCAAATGCCCTGATCACTCATCCCTAAAACTCCTGCCCGTGCTCAAATGACTATTTGTTCGATTAACTTGGCAGCATCTGCATAATGCTCAAATACTATTTAGGTAGCACAGAAAAAAACACCCTGCAACCCCGGAGAAGTCGAGTTGAGGCAAATCCTGTCTGAGTCAGATTTAATAGGACTGTCCCGATCCAATGTCGGGGGAGGTTTCGATACGATCCCAAGGACGAGATTAAGACGCAAACGAGGTCAAATGCCGTACAACCTTTTGACTTTATTTTGGCGAACGAAGGGGTGAGGACCGGGTAGGAAGACGGGGGGGGGGGGGGGGGGGGGGGAGAAAGAGAGAAAAGGAGAGAAAAAAGAGAGAAAGAAAGAGCGTGCTCAGGCGGGTGAGAAGCGAGCCACGTAGGGGAACTAGCTACCGCCACTCCGAGTCCGGCGTTGTCCCGTCAATCAAAGGTCCAGTCTCTGTGTCCGCAGGAGCAGCTTCCAAGGAGGTGCGCGGGGTATGACGAGAAGAAAAAGAGAGCCCCAAAAGGTGCACGCGGTCCTTTTATAGGGCCATGCACATGCGCAGAATGGGTCTGCGTACATGCAGTTTGCGCTTCTGCTTTTCGCGCCCTGGTGTCTGCGCAGGCGTGCGTGCAGTCCATGGCCCCGCCTTTCGCGTCCTGGCCTCTGCGCAGGCGTGCGTGCAGTCCATGGTCCCGCCTTTCGTGTCCTGGTCTCTGCATGGGCATCCTGTGGTGGTTTCGTCGGGGGCTGGATGTCGAAACCAGAAGATGACGGTAGAACGGCAAAGTCGAGACAATTCTGGTTCCATAACAGTCCTCGACAAGGACTTAATTTGACTTCTGATTTGGTTACACTTCATTACACAGTCAGTTTCCACTATGATCCCTCTTTATTTCCTACTTCTATAATTCCACACCATTCTTTTAACATATGAAACTATTATTAGAGTTAGTTAAATACTCCAAGATTTTTTGGCAACTATGTTCAGTGCAGGTGTTAACAGCTTGCTAACACATCTAAAGGAAGCAATCTAAAGCACACATGAAGTTCAGCAGCTAATTGCAAGTGATCATTAGCTTGCAATCCCCCCTCCCATAACATGCATGCATCTTACAGATATGCCATGCCCTGTCTCTGAACTCTCGTTTTCTTCCATACAAATGTATTTTACTTTAAAAAAAAAAATCACTGTTTGAAAACTAATTCTTTTGTGTTTGGAGTTGATTCGCAATTTTTAACAAAGCTTTTAGATTAATGCAGATCACTATGGAGCTAGATTTCCTGTAAAGGTTTGCACAAATGTATCAGAAATGTGCTGTAGTGAGAACAGCACATACCGTCTGCAAGAAATCCAGCCAGACCAGGAGAGCAGCAGCAACCAGACTTTTCCAATCAAATTGTCCCTTATTTTACTGTGATTACTTATTTACCTTCTACACGTGCTGTGGCTGCCCTCCTATTATGCCAGATTGCCCCTTTCTCTGTTTCTCCTCCACTGCCACTCACGGACTCCTGCTTCTTTCGCTCTTTGAATCGCGGGCTGTCCCCCTCTTTCACCTCCCCTAAGCGTCAAGCCGGATCCAGCCTTCACCTCTGCATCACAGGCAGCTTCCACCAACGCTGGGTTTCAATTTCCTCCTGATGTCAAATTTCAGCCCAGCCCACGAAACACACCCCCTGCCTTGGCTCTTTCATCATGAGCTGGAAAGCCCTCCTATGCTCAAGACTTTGTAAGGGATGTTTGCAGGGAAGCAGCAGTTTTATTCACTCTGTACTTTATGTCCTATTTCTTTTGCAGCTTTCTTCTCTTATGTGACAAGAAACAGCTGTTTGTGTTGGGGGAAGTCTCTTTCTTGAGCTAAATCCGTGCCTTTGCTGGAAACAGCTCTTTCAGTTGCTCTAGTGGCACTGAAATCCCCTGGAGTCAATAAAACTTCTCTAAGGAGCATTTCTACTATCAAGCTTTATTTTTGTGTCTAAAAGAAGCATTTAGACTGTCTTTGAAGAATTTTACTTCTCTTAAAATATGAACAAGATTCTAAATCTAAAAATCTAAATCAATGCAACTTTTTATATGTATGACTGCTGAAAAGCAAAAAAAGGGGCAGAAGACTTCTTTCCTACATAATTTCGAGTTAAACACTGAATCTACAGGTTAATCCTGCAAACTGTCTCATGAGTAACTTGACTCAACCATTGGCCTGTTTGGGGCCACTCACGTGAGTATAGTGGTAACACAAAATAGGTTAAAATTTGCAGGGTCTGGGCTATTGGATTCATCGCTAATTGAGGCCAAGACTGCCTGCTACTATTTGTTTAACATACAGCACAAAGCAGCTTTCTGCTCCTGCTAAGAGCCTCCAGATAGATCTCCAGTAAGATTGAACAATAACAACAGATTGCTGATGACATCTGGAGCAACGTCCCTGCCTTATCAACTCTCCATCACATTCTACACCTCAAATCAGGTTTGAAGTTTTAAAGCTGGATAAATGTGTGAGCTTGGTTAGATACACTCACATAGATAAGATAATGGGATAATGGAGAAGAAGTTACATGGCAGGACTTCTCCATTTCTGGTACAATTTGCGATCTCTGTAATTCTGTCATAACTTATCAGTTTACTTGACATTCCCACTTAGAAAGTGCTTTCCCCAAGCTCTGGGCAACTCATTTTGTTGAAAACACACCACCACTAAATCTGGACTCTAACACAGTGAAATTAATGACCGTACCATACTCCAACTTTCACATTGGTAGACTAGAACTCCCAAAGCGGACACATTTGCAGGATTGCCTGGGAAAAAAAGGGAATAGGAGGGATAAAATGTTTCTCTGCCACCCAAGTGTGCGCTTGATGGAGAAGAGCCCGTGGTCATAAGGAGCTCCCAGCACCCTAGGCCCCACAATAAACTCACCTCAGAGCCCTACAGTTAATGGGAATGTTTCTCAAAACTTCTCATGAAAGAGTTGGTTTTTTATCAGAATTGTGAAGGTTTGCTGTATATGTTTCTCCCTGTGCTTTTACTCCTTACTGTGTTTACACTTATAGAAATATGACTTCATCCTTTATTTACCACCATCACCACCACCAGATAACAGTGGGCCAGCAGGAGATAAACAGAAGAGATTGTAAACTCCTCAAGGTGACATTTCTGAAATTTTCAGAATTTTGTTTCCTCCCACACAAAAGGCAGTAAAACGGAAAGGGAGAACAATGTTTTCATCAGATGCCAAGGATCAAGGAGAAATGGCAAGCCCAGACCGAGTTCTCAAAAGTGATTATTCACAGAGAGATGTCCCTCAAAGAAGCAAAGCAGATTAAGAGACATCAATGTTAAAAATGCTGTAAAGGTGCATGCACAGGATACAGAAAAGATCTGGTGCTTACGAGCAGGGACAAGATGAGGTCCCACTGCTTCCAAGGGATATTGTTATCAACACAGCAGTGTCCACCATAACCATTAGAAAACCTTGCTACCTTCTTTTGCCCTGGTTGTGGAGCAGTACCCTGACCACAGAGAAAAACACTAAAATATAAAATGCAATAGAATTAAAAACTCAGCAGATGGAGAGTGCTAATAGAGCATGCACTTGCTGGGGAAGCAAGATGATGCCGCCAGTTTGCTCTTCATGTCACAAATGACATTCCCATAAACGTTGCCAACTCTGCTCTGCTCAACATTTGTGAAGTAAGAGAAAGTATTTTGTCTAGAACACAGCAATGATGATGTTGCCCAGTTCATTCAACCAGTATATACAGGTGTCGAAAACGGCACTGCAGCAGGGCAGATAAACAATCTGATGAATGCTCTGCCTGTTACTGCCAAGTCACATCAGGTGATGCTCACAAGTTACTGCCTGGAAGCACAGCTCAGACTCCACTTTATAAAGAATCTGCAATATTTATTTTGCGTCTACTCTGCGTGAGTTTGAGTTAGTTTGCATTACTTTCCATTTTCAGCTTCTGGGGGCAACAGGCAAGAAGAAGATAAGATGGCAAAGCAGGACAAGGCAAGGCAGGACAAGGCAAGGCAAGACAAGGCAGGACAAGGCAAAGCAGAAGAGAGACAGAGGCACAGCTAGTTTTAGGAACATAGTGAACAGCTCAGCATTTCAGCCCTGTTACTTACAGCTGTACTACAACCACACCACAAAGCAGGCAGATTACAGGCCTTGCCCAAGTGTCCATCCACAACTTCCTTTCAGCCACGCTGGCAAACACAGCTTGAGGTTGCTAACTGTTTGGACACCACGATGCAGAAAGCCTGCGGGGTAGAAATACCCTCAGTGATATATGTACAGGGAACTTCATAAGGGATTAATTTTGCTCTAAGGGATTTTGTGCAGATAGAAATCATAGAGGTCAAAAGCCTAATAGGATTTTTAAAAAGGATTGGACAACGCAAATACCCACAGTTACATTAGAGATAATAGCTCTAGAGATAATAATGATATGTTTTAGAACACATAAAACCCCCTCCAGCTTCAGAATAGAAGCCAGCCATTAAACTGCTTATGATGACAGACAAACATCCCTCCATGGGCTTCTTATTGCAAAACTGCCAAGTGCCAGAGATTTATGCCTTTTCTCCTCAAAAGCCCCAAGCAACAGCCTCACTCAAAAGCTGCATTGTACGCTGACCTGATACTGAAAGATGATACTGAAACAAATATAACCACTTCTACTTTTTGCTACAATCTCTGATTACACATGTATCATCTGAAGCAATTCACTGGATTCCACACACATGAAGGCCCTGGAGATGTGAAGCAATCTGTGTAGTCCTAGACATGCCTGGCCAAGCACAGGAGAGCAGGATGATAGGATCTCAGGTTTTCCTAACACTTCTGCAGCATCGTGCCCTGAAGAGTGCACTGAGAAAGTTAAACAATAAATAATAAATTCTGAAACGCAGTACTTCCCATGCAGTCACCTCCAAGGCTAGGAAGGAAGCCCTGAGACCAAGCCAACTGCAGCTCAGCATTACTGCAGGGGCACAAAAATTGGCTGAGGACCAGCACTGTTTTTCTTTGGAGCAGCTACCGCTTCAAGATGGGGAGAGATTCCTTCTCCTGGAATTCCAGCATCCTGAAGTCTCCATTAAGGCCATTGAAATCCAAGCCTCTGTAACCTCTTCTACATTATAAAGGTGGTTCAGACAATTAGTGAGGAAATTTTTCATACCACTTCTCTGTTTCTTCTGGGGTTCTCTCTGAAGTGGGACCTGATCTAATAGGTAGTTTCGATGATGGAAGGAGCACTCTATTCCTAGGCACAAACAGAATAGCTGAATATAAATTAGAATGATCATATTTGCCAGAGAAGACAAGAGAAGGAAAATTCACAGTCAGAGCTGGAATATTATTGCACCATATGCTTTCCAACAGCCAAGCACAACAGGGTCCCTCCACAATCCTTGCTTTACTGCACCCTCTTGTATTTCCACCTGGAAAGACATATGGCAGTGCCTAAGAGAGAAATTCTTCTTTTTCTTTTTTCTGATGTTAATGTAATTTCCCAGCTTTAAAGGAACATTTGATTATGAAAAAAGCTCAGGCCAAGAATTAAAAAAAGCTCTTCTAACAACCCTATCATCACTCAGATAAGCAGAAATATTTAACAGTGGTGTTATTATAGAGGTAATGCTTTTCACCTCCCCACAGTAGCTCTGAGAGAGTTATTGTCCTGGTTTCAGCTGGGATAGAGTTAATTTTCTTCTTAGTAGCTGGTATAGTGCTGTGTTTTGGATTTAGGATGAGAATAATGTTGATAACACACTGATGTTTTAGTTGTTGCTGAGCAGAGTTTACACTAGTCAAGGACTTTTCAGCTTCCCATGCTCTGCCAGGTGCACGAGAAGCTGGGAGGGGGCACAGCCAGGACAGCTGACCCAGACTGGCCACAGGGCTATTCCATACCATATGACGTCATGCTCAGTATATAAACTGGGGCGAGTTGGCCGGGGGAGGAAGGGATTGCTGCTCGGGAACGGGCTGGGCATCAGTCAGGGGGTGGTGAGCAATTGTGTCATATATCACTTGCTTTGTACATTATTATTGTATTATATTATTATTATTATTACTACTACTACTACTATCATTCTATTTCATTTTACTTTAGTTATTAAACTGTTCTTATCTCAACCCAGGAGTTTTCTGACTTTCACCCTTCCAATTCTCTCCCCCACCCCACTGGGGGGGAGTGAGTGAACGGCTGTGTGGTGCTTAGTTGCTGGCTGGGGTTAAACCACAACAGTTATCTTGGATCACTTCTGCTTGGAGAGGGCTATATTGAGTCACCTTTTCCAAAAAAAAAGTGCATAAAGTTGATTATTACAAGCCTCACCATAGTTGTGGTATGAGAGGAAGGTGGTGAAACTCTGGATTTGCTTCATCAGCCTGGATTAATATGATTACTGTGGAGGGTTGTTCCACAGCCACCCCCCTTTAGTGAGGGTGCCCTTCCTCCGGTCGTCTCACACTGCGCCTTAGCCCTGTGATATCCATTGCCTCAAAAGGGCACATCTGCCTTGGCAGGCTGTAGTCAGAGATAAAGTTTGAATGCCCCAGGCAGCTGATCCAACTGGGCTTTGAAGTGTCAGCTCCTCCATCCCAGACTTGGAAGTGGTCACGGTGGTTTTACCAATGAAGGAACCTGGCTACTGGGTCTGGCTCAAGCTGGGAGCTTTCAGTCTTGATCTGTTCGCTTCCTGAGTAATAAAGATCCAGAGATTCCTTAGAGACTTCAAACCCTGTACACATGGGTTCACCAAGACTGCTCATTCCTGATAGAGCTTTTTGAAATGGTGTTTACTTCCACATTGGCTTTGCTCAGGGCAGCCTTATTGCATTGCCACTTGGCTTATGCCATTCTTTTCAATCAATTACAAAACACATCCTGCTCCCAGATAAACAGATGTGACCTTTTCAGTGCAATTTGGCAGATGTTCTCAATGTAGCAAAGTAACCAGAAAGCTGAGTGGTAGCCCTTATTTAATTCACTGGAGAAAATCTGCCTGCATTCTTCCTGGAGCAGAAAAACACTTCATTCCTTGTACTTTCCCTTCCTTTTCATTCTGTTTTACAACCAGAATTGAATGAACACTACAACTAAACTTTCTTGAATCTTTGATAAAACATAACTACTTCTACATCCATATCACCATATTTAATATTATAATATAATTTTAAATAATCATACTTAATTATAAGAAGTGTTCTAATAATCATAGAATCATAGAATTGTAAAGGTTGGAAAAGACTCTTAAGATCATCGAGTCCAACCGTTAACCCAGCACTGCCAAGCCCACCACTAAACCATGTCCTCAAGCACCACATCTCCCTGGCTTTTAAATCCCTCCGGGGATGGGGACTCAGCCCCTGCCCTGGGCAGCCTGTGCCAGGGCCTGACAGCCCTCTCGGTGAAGAAGTGTTTCCTAATATCCAACCTAAACCTCCCCTGGCGCAGCTTGAGGCCGTTCGCTCTCGTCCTATAATAAATTATGATAAGGTAAGGAAGCATTATTGATTTCATTCACAAGCAGGGATCTCCTGGCAAAGAGATTATGTCATTTTTCAGCAATGTCTTTCATTCATTTCCCAAACCAAGTCAGGTGCCTTATTTATGAAACCAACCCTCAACTCTAAATGAGCTTGGTTCTCTTATGTTCTTGTGTGTCTGGTATATGCAGACAAGCAAGTGTGTTTCAGAAGCACAAATGATCACACAATCCGTTTCACATTTATGCATATCGGTCTTCGCAAAATGATAATTTTTACAGCTTGGGTTTTCAAAAAAAGTCGTTTTGGGCCAAACTATTTCAAACCAATGACAATAGCAACCTCACTGATTTAAGGAGAAAAGAATAAAGGCAAAATAGAATCATAGAATCGTCAAGGTAGGAAAGGACCCTTAAGATCATCGAGTCCAGTCCATCTATACCATGTCCTCGAGCACCACATCTATCCGTTCTTTAAATACCTCCAGGGATGGAGACTCAACCACTTCCCTGGGCAGCCTGTTCCAATGCTTGACCACCCTTTCGGTGAAGAAGTTCTTCCTAATAACCAACCTAAACCTCCCCTGGCACAACTTGAGGCTGTTTCCTCTCGTCCTATCGCTTGTTACTAGGGAGAAGAGACCAACCCCCACCTCGCTACAACCTCCTTTCAGGTAGTTGTAGAGAGCAATAAGGTCTCCCCTCAGCCTCCTCTTCTCCAGACTAAACAACCCCAGCTCCCTCAGCTGCTCCTCATAAGACCTGTTCTCTAGACCCTTCACCAGCTTCATTGCCCTTCTTTGGACACGCTCCAGCACCTCAATGTCCTTCTTGTAGTGAGGGGCCCAAAACTGAACACAGTACTCGAGGTGCGGCCTCACCAGGGCCGAGTACAGGGGCACTATCACCTCCCTGGTCCTGCTGGCCACACTATTCCTGATACAAGCCAGGATGCCATTGGCCCTCTTGGCCACCTGAGCACACTGCTGGCTCATGTTCAGGCGGCTGTCAACCAACACCCCCAGGTCCTTTTCCGCCAGGCAGCTCTCCAGCCACTCCTCCCCCAGCCTGTAGTGTTGCATGGGGTTGTTGTGACCCAAGGGCAGGACCTGGCACTTAGCCTTGTTGAACCTCATACAGTTGGCCTTGGCCCAAAGATCCAGCCTGTCCAGGTCCCTCTGCAGGGCCTTTCTATCCTCCAGCAGATCAACACTTCCACCCAACTTGGTGTCATCTGCAAACTTCCTGAGGGTGCACTCGATCCCCTCATCCAGATCATCGATAAAGATATTAAACAGGACCGGCCCCAACACTGAGCCCTGGAGAACACCACTCGTGACCGGCCGCCAACTGGATTTGACTCCATTCACCACCACTCTCTGGGCTTGGCCGTCCAGCCAGTTTTTAACCCAGCGGAGAGTGCACCCATCCAAGCCGTGAGCAGCCAGCTTCTCCAGGAGAATGCTGTGGGAGACAGTGTCAAAGGCCTTACTAAAGTCCAAGTAGACAACATCCACAGCCTTCCCCTCATCCACTAAGTGGGTCACCCTGTCATAGAAGGAGACCAGGTTAGTAAAACAGGATCTCCCTTTCATAAACCCATGCTGGCTGGGCCCGATCCCTCGGTTGTCCAGCACTTGCTGCATAATGGCACTCAAGATGATCTGCTCCATGACCTTCCCCAGCACCGAGGTCAGGCTGACAGGCCTGTAGTTCCCCGGATCCTCCTTCTGACCCTTCTTGTAGAGGGGCGTCACGTTTGCTAGCTTCCAGTCATCCGGGACCTCCCCGGTTGACCAGGACTGCTGATAAATAATGGAGAGACAGCCTCCGACCACCACATCGCCCACCAGACCCTCTCTGTTCGTAAACAGCAGGTCCACCGGGGCACCTCCCCTGGTTGGCTCGCTTACCAGCTGCATCAGGAAGTTATCCTCCACACACTCCAGGAACCTCCGAGACTGCTTCCTCTCTGCTGTGTTGTATTTCCAGCAGAGATCTGGTAAATTGAAGTCTCCCACGAGAACAAGGGCTAGGGATTGTGAGACTTCAGCCAGATGCTTGTAGAATACTTCATCTGTTTCTTCGACCTGGTTGGGTGGTCTGTAACAGACTCCCACCAGGATGTCTGCCTTATTAGCCTTCCCCCTGATCTTTACCCATAAGCACTCAACCTTATCATTACCTTCGTTGAGTTCTAGACAGTCAAAACACTCCCTAACATACAGGGCTACCCCTCCACCTCTCCTTCCTTGCCTGTCCCTTCTAAAGAGCTTGTAGCCATCCATTGCAACACTCCAGTTATGTGAGTCATCCCACCATGTTTCCGTGATGGCAACCACATCATAGTTTTCCTGCCGCACAGTGGCTTCCAGCTCCTCCTGTTTATTGCCCATGCCGCATGCATTGGTGTAAATGCACTTCAGTTGGGCTATAGATCTCTTCTCCAACACAGGCATGCCACCCCTAGGCTTGTCCCAAGCAAGCCTGGTTTTATCCCTTTCCCCCTTCGCATCTAGTTTAAAGCTCTCTCAGTGAGGCCAGCTAACTCCTGGGCCAGGATCCTTTTCCCCCTTTGCGACAGGTGAACCCCATCTGACTCCAGCAGGCCTGGTGCCATGTAAACTGCCCCATGGTTGAAAAACCCAAAATTCCGCCGCTGGCACCAGCCTCCAAGCCACGTATTGATGAGGTGGGTCTTCCTGTTCCTTTCCATATGCCTCCCGGCTACTGATGGGATGGAGGAAAACACCACCTGTGCTCCTGATTCTTCAAGCAATCGCCCTAGCTCTCTAAAGTCCCTTTTGATTGTCTTGATGCCACTATCAGCTACCTCATCACTGCCGACTTGAACAACCACTAGTGGATAATAATCAGAAGCTTTCACCAGCCTGGGGATCTTCCTGGTAACGTTTCTTATCCTTGCCCCAGGGAGGCAGCAGACTTCCCTATGGGATGGGTCCGGTAGAGACAGTACTTTTGTGCTGCTTTTATGTGTTAGTATCAATACCAGATATTCTTGCAAACCATCCAGTGAAGGAGCAGAAATAATATCATGTGGCGTGTTCTACTAGTCATTCAGTCACAACAAATCACAGGCAAACAAAAAATCGAAATGTCTTCCTGAAGTACCTGTCTCTCTTGATTGCTAAGTAAGGCCTCCAATGTAGATCTCTCTGTTAAATGCCTAATATTTTGAGAGATGGACCCAGGCATATCTGAAGTGCAGGCAAAATCTGAAGAGATCGCTTGACTATAGCCAATGCATAATATAAAAAAAAAAAAAGCAAAAGAACTCATCAGCTTTCTGATTAATAGTTTTAAAGAAATTGCATGCTGTTAGGAAAAAGCCTATGAGGAAAAGAAAAGTTAAAGGTATACTTAATATATAACTATATACCCTTGATTATGTGAATTTCAAGATGAAATTAAAAGTTTAGTGGGACAGTCAAGGGTTCGAACCCACAGGTTGCTTGAGATGAGAGGTTACAAAGTTAAAAAACCTATGGCAACAGACAAAGGAAACTTTCAGCTTTAAAAGCAGTGCTACCTTGGAAAATCCCAAAAGCTGGCAGTGAAATTATTCACTGCCTTTCAAAGATTATTATACCATACAGCTTCAGCTTACAACTAGTAGGATTTTCTTCCCACAGGCCTGAAAATCAATACAAATTTTAGACTTTTTCTACTCTTTACAAGGTTTACTGGCATCAGTTTCACAGATTTTCTAACACTGCATTGGTCAGGTACCCTTTTGCTGCCATAAGCGCATCCATCACAGGCTTTTATTCATATTGAAATATTGTAAAGCAGAAGATTCACAGTGGTATTTTGAGGTAAATGGTCCACTGCTTGCTTGAAAAATTTGCAGGACTGGCCCCTGTGTTAGTGGTCAAAAAATTATGCGAATCATCAGTTGTAAAGAAACAGTTGCCTCATCAGGCATCTTACAACAGCAAAAGCTTTTCTTGTAGAATGGCTTAGTAATAAAGTTGCATTTTTTTCTTCTCATGCATCATTACTAGAAATCAGATCCAAACAGTTAATCTACTGAAACATGCATAAACCTGCTGTCTTCAGAGGATCCCCTCAGGTAGGTTTAGAGAAGCGCGATTGGTAAATAAAACAAATAGGCTACAGATTGATCTCAGTTAACTGCAGTGTCTTAACAGTACTAATACTGCAAATGAGAAAACATTTTAGTCAATACATTTGAACAAGACACAAACGAGATTTTAGATTTACAGAACAAGCTAAGTTGTTGGCTAAGGTGGTGCCATTCTTATCAGGCAGGGTTCAAATTTGAACTGTTCTGGGAAAAAAACCTATATACAAGCAGGCGAAGACAGACTTGAGCTCTTCAGATGCGCTTGAAACTCTCAAGATCTGAGGCAACAGCAGCATGGAAGCTATGCAGTAATGATAATGGAATGCCACCCCTGAGTTAACAGACATTATTAGCTCAAAACCAGACCAAACAGGCTATCTGGCTTTCAGGTCAGAGCTGCCTTCTGTTTGGCTAACCTGGATGATAGCCAGAGAAGGTCCCGCCTGTCTACACAAGTCCATGTAAAAATAACCTTTGATAACACCCATCCTCCAAACCACTGAATGTTATCAAAATTAATTTGTATAGATGATGGGACCATACCGCCTTGGAAAACCAAGCACTCCATGCACTACAAAGCAAGCCAAATCTATTTGAACCAAATAGAAAGCAGAATCTAGACCAAAGTGCATCAGGCACTACTGTTGTAGAAGTCACTTTTTAGCTCAAATAAGGATCCAAAGACCTGCGGAAGCCTTAGACTGCAGGCTGTGAACTTTCACCTAGATACGCTGACCGTATGCTGAACTCTTACTTAGCTACATGAAGGAAGGCCCTGAAACCAGTGCAAACCAGAAAGATAAGGTAGCCACAACCATCAGCAGAAGCTGCAACTATTCAAGATAAGAAAAGGAATGTCCTGCCTGGAGACAGTGAAAGGATCCAATAAGGAACAAGAAGACCCCAGACCCAAATATTACTATTGGACCAAACCGTCGCATGAGGGGAGGGGAACATAGACTGTAAGGGTATAATTGCCCAGGGATTTCTTTGTTTGGGGTCCCTCTCCGGAGGCACCCAGCTCGAGCTGCTCTTCACCGCTGTACCACTCAATAAATTCGCCTGGTGTACCTCATGTCGGAGACTCTGCTTCAGGGAAACCTAGGGTCGAGCCTGAGGGGAGAGAAAGTGCCCGAGGGTGAGTGTGTGTGTGAGCAAGGAGTCGAAAAGGGACACTCGTCAGCTCAATGGAGCTGCCCGCTGTGAAGGGACTCCGGTCCTAGCAGTTAAAGTCTCGGGTGGTGTATGTGTGACTCCCTGAATGGTGTGTGAACGCTCAGGCAGTTGCTGCTCCCTTAACACTATATAGGAAAAACCTGTGCATGTGTATGAAAAAGAGAAGATCCAGAGCAAAACAGGGCAAGTGAAAATGGATTAAAAACTCTGAGAAACACTGGAAGCAGGAAATGGCTCCTCCTGTTCCATCATGGCTTCTCCTGCCGCACAGGTATTAACTAGCAAAGCAATCTTTTCCCGCTCCAACAAGGCTTACTGAATAAGGACTGGCTCTTTGTACTCTCAATACAACAGTGAAGCAATACTGGCTACAGTTTGGACCAACTTCTTTTCATGAAACCCCAGCTACACTTTTACAAACCTCTCTTTTCAAAGTTTTTCAAACCTCCAAAACTTTCTACTGTCTACTCTTACTTACGGTGCTGTAAACACAGAACAATTAATCACTTACATGAAATAATTTTAGATTCTCCTAGGCCATATCACAACATATGAAAAAAAATCAAGTCAGTGCAGAAGGCAGGTACAAAAAGAATATCACTTCAGTTTCACTTGTGCCCTTAAAATGTGTGCTGAATGGCACATAGCCCTTGGGCTGAGCTATTAGGAAGCATTTCTTTATGGAGAGGGTGGTCAAACACCAGAACAGGCTTCCTAGAGAGGTGGTCTGTAGTAAAGATAAGGGCTGGCGACCGGAAGATCACGTGCTGTACGGAAAGAGTTAAGGGTCGACCCTCCCTTGTCTCCGCCCCTTATAACATGACACACCTACTGCTGGGGGTATAAAGCCCGGGTCGGCTGGAGATCTAGGGGGATAACCTTGATGTGTAGTGTTTGCTACACAGTGGTGACCCCGACGTGATCAGGCAACAGCGATGGAGCTCGCGGAACTCATAAAGGTACTAAAGTCGGTAACGACAAGGGTGCTCAAGCGGGGGTTTGCGGCAAGGCGGCGCCGACCTGCTGCACGTGGTGTGCTGATGGGGCAGGAATCTCCTGGGAACGAAAAGCCAACAAGTTTAGTTTCGGAGGGGACCCAGGCTGGCTGGGAAGGAGTGGCCTGTGGGACACAGACGGAACCGTTGTTACTGGGGGCTGAGCCAACGGAGGAAGGGGAGGTGCAGGGAGACTATGGTGCAGCGGGAACAAAGGAGTCGGGAAAGGTGTTCCCGATACAAGTGGGGAGTTTAGAGCGGCCGCCCACGGAACCTTCGGCACCTCCTGCACCAGCGGATCTGCCACTTCCTCAATACCCCTGGGGCGAGTTGCAACAATGTGTGGAAAGGGAGCTGACTGATAGGTTGCTGGATTGGGTCCCGGGGGCTGATGTGGGATCCCAGCAGTATCGTGAACTACGTGAAGGAAGATGGCGGGAAGGAGAAAAAGAAGGCAAAACACCTGAGGACGCCCCATTGTATCCCAGTGATCGACGAGTGCTGGACACACAGAGAGCGGAGCGCAGGACATCGAGGGGGTGGTAGGGCCCCCCCGGCACTGTCAGTGATACCTGAGCCACCAGAGGGAACCCCTATCCCTAGGGCAATGGGAAATCAAAGTGGTATTCCCTCACAGTGGAGGGAGCCTGTACACGATTACCCCATGAGCTCTGATAGCAGTGAGGGCGAAGGGGGTGACGAGGGATCCTCGATTGTTGCTCATCCGCCCCCGCTTCCGAGACGGACTAACGAGGTTTCAAGGGAACTCGAGGCATTGATCAGCCGATTGAGAGGGGTGGTGGCAAATGCGGAAAGTCTTATGCCAGGGGGAATGCCGAAAGAGAGGGCAAACGGGACAGATTGGCAGATGATTGCAAAAAATTGTGTCTTGGAAGGAGTGCGATTCCAGGCCCCTCCGATTCAAGCATTTCCTATCCGAGCAGCCCCAGGTGGAGGATATGAGTGGCAACCGTTAGATGCAAAGTTGGTGAAAGAATTGGTCACAACGGTGAAAAGTCATGGATTAAATTCCCCAGAGACCCAAGTCCTATTAGACTGTGTTTTTGCAACGCCGCTTGCACCTTTTGATATCATTCAGTTGATGCGGGCCGTATTGACCCCCTCGATGATGGTATTGTTTAGGGAGGAGTGGAGGAATCGGTGCACCCAAGTTGTTATTGAGGCGCAACAGGCCAACCATCCCATGGCAGGAGTGACTTTAGAGCAGCTGATGGGTGAAGGGCAGTTCGCAACTCCTCAGGCACAGGCTCAGCGAATGCGGGGGCGCGATTTTGCTGCATCTTCGAAAGCTGCCCAGGAAGCAATACGCATCATCGCAGCTCTTGATAAAAGGGAGCCTCCATGGGTCCAAATACGGCAATCGTTAAGTGAGCCCTTCACAAAGTTTTTAGACGGGCTGCAAGCGGCGCTCCAGGTTGCTCGACTTCCTGAGCAGGCTAAGGAGGCAATATTGCTTGACTGTGCACGTACGCAAGCAAACCCACAAACTGCAGTGTTGCTAAGACAGTTACCCATAGGGACCACGCTTTCACAGATGATTCGTTATGTGCTGGAACAGGAGCAGGCGCAAAGTATGCAACCGGTAGTGGCCGCAGTCCATGCGGCCTACCGCGGCGCACGACTTATGTGCCGTAAGTGTGGGGGGCAAGGACACATGGCGCGACAATGCCCTTCAAAAATAAACACCCCCGGAACAGGGGAAGGAGAGAGAGACCTACGATGCTGGCGCTGTGGGCGACTAGGCCACAGAGCTCGACAGTGCAAAGCGGGGAGTCAGCAAAGGAGACCAGGCTGGGGAAACGAGAAGAGGGGATGGCTGAGGGCCGTGCCATCCCCACCTGCCCCAGTGATCAGCTCAACAGGCCCGACGACAGCAGTGCAATGTATGGCACAGGGAGTCTCTCCTTCCCCGGGACCAGCACAGTCGCCTGCGGTCCCAATGATGCAATATCCAACTCAGCTGCCTTGGGGAGATGGGAGCGCGCAATAGAGGAGGCTGGGGATAGAGCCTCGCCGTATGTGGCACTCACCCTAAACATGACCACACGACCAGAAGTAGATATTATAGTTACCCCATGGCTCCCAGAGTTGGGGGGAACACCACGCCTCGTGTTAAGAGCCCTTTTGGATACAGGAGCGGACGTTACAGTAATCCCATCACATCTATGGCCAGATGATTGGCCACTCGAACCGAGAGGTTCGCTGCAAGGCGTGGGAGGCATGCAGACCTCGCATCAAAGCAGGAACCCAATGCAAATTATGTTGAAGGATCCGGAATCCGGACAAGCTAGGGTAGCATGGTGTAACCCTGTCATTGCTGAGTTACCCATTGTCATCTTGGGACGATGTTGCTTGCAGAAGATGAATATAGTGCTGCGTACAAATTTATCATAATGGCCACTGCCTGTGTCCGCCCATTAAAACTCACCTGGTTGACAGATAAACCAGTGTGGGTAGAGCAGTGGCCATTGACAGAGGAAAAAGAGGGCGGCTGTTCGACAATTGGTACAACGAGAACTTGACGCAGGACACATCGAACCCTCTACAAGTCCCTGGAACACCCCCATTTTCGTGATAAAGAAAAAATCGGGAGCGTGGCGACTGCTACATGATCTACGCGCAGTTAATGCATGTATACAAGACATGGGTCCGCTACAAGCGGGCCTCCCTTCTCCGGCCATGATTCCACCTGACTATCAAATAGTGGTTATAGATATTAGAGATTGCTTTTTAGTGTTCCCTTGCATGAAGAAGATAGAGTACGCTTTGCCTTTACTGTTCCTGAGCCTAACAATCAACACCCGTGCGCCAGATATCAATGGAAGGTGTTACCCCAGGGCATGAAAAACTCACCAGTCTTGTGTCAAATTGCTGTAGCTGCTGCGATACGCCCTATTCGAGAAAATTTCCCTACGGTCATCATTTTCCATTACATGTGTGACGTGTTATTGAGCGTCCAACCAAGAGGAGTTACTGGAAAAGGCACGCGTGCAGCTGATAGTCAGTTTGGAGCGACATGGGTTACACATTGAGCCTCGGAAAACACAGGTAGGGCGTGCAGTAAAGTATTTAGGTACTCAACTGAGGCCACGAAGCGTGACAGCACAATCATTTGAAATTCGGACTACAGTGACAACACTCCATGAGGCACAAAAATTAATTGGACAACTATTGTGGCTTAGAAACTTTATTCCAATATCTGAGGCAGAAATGACTACCTTATATCAACTCCTGAAAGGAGGAGATTCCCCCTAGCTCCAAGGACTCTTTCAAGAAACCATCAGGAGATTCTTAGGACAATTATGGAGCGAGCCCAGCATTGGGGTCTCGCTCGATTTACACCTGAACAACCGGTCACTGCCCTGATTTACATGACCGATACCGCTGGCCATGGTTTACTAATTCAAAATAATGGTGAAAAAGGCTGGCCTTTTGCTTGGTTGTATCAAGGCAAACCAAAGACGGCTTTAATTTCTTGGCCAACATTATTATCCCAGCTTATTCTCCGCTGTCGGAGGCAAACTCAACACTTAACAGGGAAGGACCCGGAGGTCATCGCATTGCCCTGTTCTTTGGCACAGTGGGAGTTGGTACTTCCACAAGTGGGGCTCCTGCAAGCGGCGATAGCTGAATTTACGGGTCGTATTGAAGGTCTAAGACCACACCCCTGTGGGGAGATAATCCAGGTACTCCATTTTTTGCCAGCTAGTGCCATAGTTGAACAACCCACCGGAGGCCGCACAGTTTTTACCGACGCGTCATCGATTACTGGGAAAGCTGTCGTTACATGGCAGGAGGATGGTCAGTGGACCCACATTAGTTATCAAGATCAAGGGCAATCCGTGCAGTATCTTGAGGCCAAGGCGGTATGGATGGCTCTCACTCAATGGCCCGAAGAGGCCTTGGATCTAATCACAGACTCTTGCTATGTATATAAGTTACTGAAGAAGTGCCGATGGGCACTTGGGGCAACGTCAGAGATTGCCGGAATGTTGCTCACCGCACTGCAAATGAGAACCGCTCCTGTCTGTCCTATCCATGTTAATAGTCATAGTTCCATACCGAGTTTTCTTTCTGCTGGGAATGAAATAGCGGACAGCTTAGCAAAGAGCGTACTGGCGGTTGAAGAAACTTCTAACCTAAGGCGAGCTTTCCGCCTGCATGAGCTCCTCCACTGTGGAGCTCGCGGTTTAGCTAGGCTCGCTGGCATTACGTTGCAAGATGCTCGCTCTGTGATTGCTGCTTGTCCTGTGTGTTCCAAAGGTCCCCTCTGGGAGGCAGGGGTAAACCCTCGAGGGTTGCAGCCCAACCAAATATGGCAGTCTGATGTTACGATTTATGAACCCTTTAATCCACGTAAGTATCTGCATGTCACAGTTGATACCTGCAGTGGAGTTATTTTAGCGACTATGCATGCTAAACAAAATGCTCTCTCAGTTATTTTACATTGGCAGGACTGTATGGCGCAACTTGGCATCCCACAAAAAATTAAAACAGATAATGGAGCGGCATATGTCAGCAAGAAGACAAAGGACTTTTGCGCGCGCTGGGATATTCAGTTGAGTCATGGCATTCCCTATAACAGTACGGGCCAAAGCATTGTAGAACGCGCGCACCGCACATTAAAAGAGTTACTCGACCGACTTAGGGAGGGGGAAAAGATAAGCCCAGGAACAGGGGTTCCCCCTCCCCTTGACCCTCCCTTATTTCGGGCACAGCGTCTGTTGACGACGGCACTAATTACCTTAAATCATACCATTCGAGGGAACACCTATAAAACCCAGACTGCAACCCAGGCACATTTCCGGCTCGATGAGAACGAAGGGCCTTACCCTTTGGTTCAAGTACGGAACCTGCAAACCCGTGAATGGGGGGGCCCTTATTCCCTCCGTTGCTTGGGACGTGGGTATGCGTGTGTGCAAACCGAGAAAGGGACGCTAGAATGGGTACCCAGTCGAAATATTCGACCGTATAGACATTAATCAATCTATTGAGTCTTATCTTGACAGGTTACCATTTCCCTATGCATCCTGATGGTGTGGGGGAGTAATGAGGGAGCCGCGACGAACTACTGGCTGGACTGGGCAAAATCTATGAACGTAACGGATGCGTGTCTGTATAAGTCTTACCATATATCGATTATTTTACACGCAGCTTCCCCAGCAAGATCCAGAACTACTGGAGCTAAGGGAGGGGGAAATGTAGTAAAGATAAGGGCTGGCGACCGGAAGATCACGTGCTGTACGGAAAGAGTTAAGGGTCGACCCTCCCTTGTCTCCGCCCCTTATAACATGACACACCTACTGCTGGGGGTATAAAGCCCGGGTCGGCTGGAGATCTAGGGGGATAACCTTGATGTGTAGTGTTTGCTACAGTGGTCAATGCCCCAAGCCTGTCAGTGTTTAAGGCACTGGACAGTGCCCTTAACAACATGCTTTAACTTGGTCAGCCCTGAATTGGTCAGGCAGTTGGACTAGATGATTGTTGTAGGTCCCTTCCACCTGAAATAGTCTATTCTATTCTATTCTATTCTATTCTATTCTATTCTATTCTATTCTATTCTATTCTATTCTATTCTATTCTATTCCATTCCATTCCATTCCATTCCATTCCATTCCATTCCATTCTATTTCTATAGGCACAACTTCCATTCTTCAGGCACAATTTAGGTGACTATTGATTGGTTTTAGTCAAGTTATAACCAGAACGGATACCGGTACTACCGTACTAAAGTACAGCACTCTTCATATCCATGGCTGAAGGTAATGCTGTGGAGGAGAGAATAAGGACAGTAATTGCTCCAGAAATACAAAAGGTAGCTGTGCTCTTAGTAAAAAAAACATGGGAAAAGGAATGGTTAGCATCTGTAAGAAGATTTTTGCAGGTAGTGTATAGATTGAAAGATACTTTGTGTAAAAGTTGTTATTTTTAAATGGAAATGAGATCGTGTAAAGAATAAAATGCTCATAAAGATGGCAAGCCAGTAAACACTGAGGGTTTTTTTCAGGGAGCCTGTTAATTTGGAAACTATTCAACAGTTTTATAAGGTTTGTTTTCCTGCACAGATTGGCATAATTAGAATGCAATAAAAGACAGAGGAAAATAAAGTTAATTTCAATGATATTTATAGTATCATGGATAAGCACCAGCTGTGCAAAATAGTCCTAAAATTGTGTGTGTGCATGCACGCAGGCACAAGGAAAAGGTTTTGTAATCAGCCATCAGGTCTTCAGAAAGAACCCTCCATGTTGACAGAGAACTGTGCACAGAGCCGAAGTTCAGTCTGAGTAAGGAAGTCCATACAAGTGCTGCCCAGCTCTTCAGAACAAAACAACAGTGCTTTTCTTCTGTTGTGACACAACCAGGTCAATTAAAGGAAGCTGTTTTATGTCTGCTTCACAACCCCTGGAAGATATGCTAAAAGAAAAATGAGCCTTTGGGTAGAAAAAGCTTGCCAGTGAAGTATCTGGTGAATATTTCCTCTTGTTCAGGGAAAACATGAATAAAACAGCACGTGTAAAGTCACAAGGGCTGAATGGCAAGAAGCTCTCAGGCTTGTTCTTTCTTAGCCAAGTAAAGGACTTTGGTTAAAGAGATTATTTTGTTTAAACTACAGGTACTGACAAGGCAGCAAAAGCATTGGGCTTACAGTCTATTCAGTGTGACACTGCTAAGCATCTGGCTGAAGGAGGTCTGGAGCGCTCGTATCTAGCTTTTCCTCTATTATAGTATTGCTTTGAGGAGTATGGTGCAACTAAGACCTGCTCTTTGATAAAATGAGTAATGCCTTTGAGGCAACATGTAATTCTGAACTCCTGATGGCCATTTATGACCATTGAAATTGCTGTTCAATAAAAAGTGCAGGCCAGAATTTCCTAATCACATTCCCATTTTTTGTCCTTCCTGAGTGCTTGCTGTTGCTATTTTGATATCTTAAATGTATTTGATTGTATTAAACTTTATCTAATTGAGTAAAATCCTGCAAGTTCTCCTTGGGCAGAAGCTCTGTTGAAAGTAACGCGACAGTATTTTTCCACGCCTGAGGCTGGAAGTGGTTTCTGACCAGGACCGTTCGTTCTGTATGGCTGTTACAGCCATTTATTCCATCCATAGTGCTTTATATATAATAATACACTTGCATAAGTTTGATTTGATATTCTTCTTTTCTGATCTTCAATTCTTAGGAAGTACTACCGTATAAATTTTCCTTTAGTTTGATCCCAGAAGTTGGTGCTTTCAGTGAAAGACATTCACGTGCTCACTCTGTGCTTGACAATTTAATTACCTAATATTTCTCAAAGACATTTTCGGGTGAAAGTCTGTATTAAAAAAAAGTGAAGTGCTGTTATTACCTTAGTGTCTTTCATGACAGCATGTTATTTTTAAAGGGACACAATGTCACCCTCGCGTTTCAACAGGGAACCGATCAGTCATTTAACCTATTTTTAAAAGTAACTAATAAGGGGTTATGGCACTGAGCCTGACTACCTGTTCAAAGCAAGCAATCAAACCTGCCGCTCTGCCACTAAACATCCTGAGAAGGAAAACCAGCTGGGGCGGCCCTCGCAGCAGCAGAGCAGTAAAACACCACGGCTGCCGTGGCATCCCCCACGCAGGTCTCGCTGAGGAGAAGGGACGGGGCTCCACCTAACGTTTCCCTGACAGAGCCTGAAACGAGTGATGGAGAATTAGCGTGATGGCCGGCGTCGGGACTCTCTTCTATCTCCACACAGCACGCAGTAACCTGGAGTTCACAGCCACGGGGCTATCACGGGAGAATTAACAAACCCAGAAACACCACAAGCCCCTGTGGTGGCGGGGGGTGCCCGCGCCCAGCCTGCCACCGCCTCCCCGCGCCCTCCAGGGGCTCCCGTCCCCTCCCGGTACCCCGGGAGCCGCCGCCGCCGCCCCTCTGAGGGACGCGGGAGACCCTTGGGGGCCGGGCGATGACTGGGTGTCATAACGGCGTTAGGGGTCCGGGCCACCGTTGGGAAAGAGCTCCGGGGAGGAGTGGCCGGGAGGCTCGCAGCGGGAGCGGCCAGCTCACCTCCGGGGAAGGGTCACATCGGGAGCAGGCGGTGGACAAGCGGGGCAGGGACCCCCTCGGCCCCGCCGCCGTGAGGGGAGACCGTCCGCCCCTCAGCCACACCACGGGCGTCGGCCAAGCTGAGGAGCGCTCGGTGGGGGGAGCCGGGGGGGGATGCTCAAGCCCGGCAACAGCTGATCTCGGCTCGTTCCCGCCTCCCGCAGCCCGGCTGAGGCGGGTGGGATCCGGAGCCATCCGCCACAATGGTGAGTGCTCCCGCGGGGAGAAGGCCAGGCCAGGCGCGGTGCCGCCCAGGGAGCGGCCAAGCTACCGACCTCCAGCGGTGCTCTGAGCCAGCCAGGCTCTGGCCGCACCTTAACAAGAGGGCAGCTGCCAGGGATGGGGGGCACGGCGGCCATCTTTCTCACCGTGCCTGTCATAGCGCTGCCTGTCAGGCGCAGCGGGCTGGGAAATGGGTGGCGGATCGGAGCAGCTCAGCTGGCCCTCGCCAGAGCATAATACTTTTCAGGAGTTTCTCCTTATTCTCTCTCAGGCCTGGGGGCCAGCGGAGGGAGGGAGTTCTTGGCCTCCCGGTGCTGACAGGAGTCCAGGGAGGCGGAGGTGCCTGGTAGCGCTGAGATGGCCCTGACCGCATCCCTTTTTGCCTGGCTGTAGGACTTAAGCATCGCTGAGCTTATTTATTTGTTTTTATCCCCCCCAAACTCTTTCATTAGAAGGTGCACGGGTAGGGAGGGTGCCGCTGCCTTTCTCTTTCTCCTCCTTTTGCAGGTGTGGGGAGTGCACCGTGTCAGTGCAGGTCACAGATTGGAACGTTTCTCCACGTTTTGCCCACCAACACGTGTTGTGGATTCAAGTGCAAGCTTTGGGGTTAAATCCTGATCATCAGTGTTTATAAGGATAGGAGATAAAAGCATTGCTTCTAATGAGGCTTGGAAAAGGCTATGCATGTGTGTGAATATATGTATTATACAGGGCTGCACTGCACTGATCCTGAGGAGGGATGATCTGACCTGAACCAGATCAGCAGCATTTTCTCAGGGGAAATCAATCTGTTAGAAACACTGCAGAGTGGGTTGTGTTGTTTTGGTTTTAATTTATTTTTCCCCTTAGCAAGCCTGCCCCATTATTTTAAATCACTGCAGTTCTGGTAATGCATTTCACCTGTTTTGAGTCTCTGTTTATTCTAGTGAATCAGAATTTACTAGCCTACTTTCTGTGTTAAACAGATGCTTGTACATCTTTGCATTTCTTGATGATTAATGCTATTGGAACCCTTTCCTTTTTGTTTTTAATTCTTGTAATCTTTCATTGTATAAGTATTATTGTTTACTGAAATGGACATTCTAGTTACCTGTGCAGCTTCAGTAAGTGTTTCCATTTTTCTTTGGTTTTAGTATTATTTAGAAATATGTATTTCTGAATTGAAGCTACGTAATGGTTCATTACAATAAGAATTTGAACATCTTTAAGAGAAAGAGATGCCCTGCAGAAGAGGAAGGCAGTCTGCTCTGGAGGCGTTACTGATAGCCAGGGATAAGCAACGCTGCAGTGTGGGCTACCCAAATGATGTAATGCAGTAGTTAAAAAGAGCAAGGTCGTTGTCTGGCTGTAGTGGCCGTGAAACTTGAAGGTTTTGGCAAAAGTCATGTTCTGCTTGTAATAAAGCATTCTACAAATACTGCTTTCATCTCCTTTGCTTTTTGCTTGCTGTTGCACACAGAAGACCTTAACCCCTCTGCAGCAAGCATTTCAGAGCAAGATAACTTTGATCCGGTTGCTGCCTATCATAGCAGAACAGAAACTCTGTAACAGCTCTTTAATGAAAAACATTTAAAATTAAAATTGGTATTAATTTTTAATCTGGCTTTGTGTTTTCAGTTGTATTTATGACCAAAAAAATTCTGATGCCAGTGCCTCTCTCTTATAGAACAGCACATGTGGTAAACTCTGTTTTGGCATTTGTGTAAATGAAGTGGTAAATAAAACGTTTGGAAGTGGATAGCATTTATTAATACATAATCCTGAAGTTCCTGCCAGATGGCCTGGTAAGACATTAATATTAATGCTTGAATTGAGCTCTTTATCTTTTCTAATATACTATATTTTATTAACAAGCTAATTAGCAGAAACTTACGAATGGTTTACCGAGCTACATTAACAATAGCAGCTACTATGATATAACAAAGTGAATTAAAAGTGAGCTAGCAGTGTTACGCTCTTATAAATACTCATTTAGGCCAAGGGATGAACCAAACAATAACAAAGGAGTGGCACTTACCTAAACTTGGCTCTCAGAACTTCCTACAAGCTGGAAGCTTCACACCCAGGTGTACTATATTGTTGTAGTCCTGGCAAAAAGTACTAATGCAGTAGTATCTAAGACACCAGACCTTCAGCTTCTGGGAAGGGATGCAGTCTTGTACTTGAGCAAAGGATGGAAAGTTTGAAATAATAATATGTTGATGCCGTGGGCATTGGCTTGTCATGAGCCTTGTCAGCAGGAGCTTTGAGGTCACTTATGGAGGCCTGCCTCTTCACCTCCTTGACTGTGCTGACTTCTTTTGAGGTCTAATATTGTAGAGGTTTGGGTCTGTCTCATCCCTTAAACTTGGTTGTAGATTCCCCCTGTCTTTGCCTTATCCCCCACCTCCCACCCCAGTACTGTCTGACCCTGCCTTTCTCTCACTGTGCTTCTCGGCTCTCCTTCACCATGACTTAGCGTTTCTTTTCCATCTCAAACCCAAGTTGCTCCAGCTCCACCACAAAGTGATAATAGTATATTAATGACTTCTTGAAACACCAAGCAACTAAGTCCATAAAACTAACATTTTACATCCCTGTCTTGTATAATGGTCACTCCATGTATCTGTTTTCACTCTACTTTTCTAACAGTGGGACATGATTATCCCAGCTGGAGAGTAAGGCTCCGTTGTTTTTAGGTACAAATCAAGGTTTTTACAGCTCCAATACCATCCTTTCTCAGATTTTATGAATAGCTTCAACAGTCCATAGGAGAACATACAGTCCTGTCGGAGGAATATGTGCATGAAGTTTACATTTAGAATTAACATAAATGGATATGTGTAGGAGATCTGTATGCTTAAAATATGAGGAAGAAATAAACTGTTATGGTTATCTCTGCTCCTTGCCCCAAAAGAAAACTACAATGTAGCCTGTGTATATAAATGTATTGGAAACTTGGAGACAATGGAAAAAATACAGGTTTCAGTTCAAAATGTGATATCTGTGCTAGCTAAACATTTATCAGAAGTAAATTTCACTTGTTCCATTAAAAAAGTGTATAATTAGCAAATACAAAGAGCACGTAGGTATACTTCTCAACACTTAAGTATTTATTTACATTATGAAATAAGTGTACATAGCAAAGCTCTAGCACTATACTTAATTCTCGCTAAGAGTACTGATTTTCTTTTTTTTAGCATGGCACAATTTAAAAACAGGGAAAATGATAAAAGTAGAAAAGAAAAGTAGTGGTGCTGTTTTCTCTAAATGGAAAAGAAAGAGAAGAAAGAAATATTTCAAGGTCTCAGAAGAAGTATGTAAAATTTTGCTGTGAGGGAGACTTTGGATGCCAGGACACCCTAGAACATTCTAGAAAAGAAATATAATTGGTTTTTATTAAGCTGAAGAATAACCTAACAGAAGAAATTGAGAAATGAAGTGCCCTCATTTGAGGTGGATCACTGACAAAACCATAAGCATGCTCTAAAGATTTTCTTGTCTGTACTAAATTTTCTTTAGCAGAAAAAAAAAGGAGTGGGTTGGTTGTTTTCTCCATTGCAGACTTTGAGGTAGGAAAGAAACTACAGTTGTAGAGGAGAGTGGGGAAGTAATACATTTTGGGAGGAAGAGTCCAGGCTGCTGGTTAGTTTGGATATTTCTCACCTCTAAAAAGAACTTAGCTATTTTAATTAAAAGTATTTCTGTTTTTAATAAGAACCATTTTCTTGAGAAAATGTATAATGAAAAAGTTGAAATGAAGCTCTGAAGTTAGTATGAGAATATCCAGTAATAAGATATATATCAGAAGTGTATCTGTTCATGTAAAAAAACCCACTGTTTTGTCTCCTACATATAATTATATTTTGAGCTGGGCTGTGGGGCTTTTTTAATTAATATCTTATCCTTGCAAGAAGACAGGTTCCCTGTGTTCTGATGCACTCATTAAGACCCAGACTGTTAGAAACCTTTGTTGGTGTAGCGATGGCAATGCATGTTTCATTATTTCTATGTCATTTGCAACCCAAACGCAGATGAGAAACCTATTTAAGTGTTTTTTATGGTATATTTTTCTTCACTTGAGCAACTAGTATAAACTACTGATGTGGTGTGTGTTTTTTGTGTTTGCTTGTTTAATATTCCCCATCTTTTTTTCCTCCCAATTCTGTCTTTTCCCATGTTCCTATGAAGCACTTCATGCATTAAAGGGATTTGCAAGAATAACCATGTTAACTGCACTCCTGTGACCTACAGGTGACTCTCCTTACAGCAAGAGACAGGCCGAGATTAGTGAGATCTCATCTTCCTTTGCAAAGTTGTCATGTGTTTAATAGATAATTACCAGGGCTTCTGAGGGTCAAGGGTTTTTTTCTGCAAATTGAAGGAGGGGAATTGTTCTTAGCAAGAGATAGAAGAATTATGGAAATAAGAAAAATTTCTTTCTGGGATATCATTTGTGAGAGAGGCTCTAAAAATTTTGCACTTGGCTAATTAAAGTCTTTTAAGAGGTTTTTGACTGAGCTGGACCACCAGTTTCTAGAGCTGGTATATTGGCTACAAAAGGAGAAGACCCAGCTCTTCTCAAAACCAGGAAGAGTGGCTCTCCTGAAAAGCCCTGGGAGATAGAGAGCAGGTGTGGGAGGAAGACTTGGCAAAGTGAGGGGCAGTGGTGGGAGGAGAGGAGAAGGATGTGTGCGGAAGCTCTGATGGGAGCCGCAGCTTGCAGTTGTGTGTACTAACCCTCCTGTAACATTTGGCAGGGATGAGCTGTTCTGTCTCTGCAGGTGGATTCTTCGTTTTTGTGGTAGTTGACATTTTGCAATATGAAATCTGAGCTGTATTTTAAGTTATGCCTCCACTCTTCGTACTTACGAAAACATACCAAAAATGTGAACAACTGTTTGGAATAGTAAGCTTAAAAGTATGAACAGCCTCATTTCTTCTTTAGATTGTGAATTTAATAAGAAACAGCAAAAGTTTAAAATTTCACATAGACATTTGTATACTTTAAAAGGAAGCAATAGCTGGGGGTTTTTTGTTTTTTGTTTTTTCCTCTCCCCCATTCAGGTGAATATCATAGTAGACCAAATCCGAGCAATCGTGGGCAAGAAGTCCAATATTAGGAATATGTCTGTGATTGCTCATGTTGATCATGGCAAATCAACCTTGACAGACTCCTTGGAGTGTAAAGCGGGCATCATTGCTTCAGCCAGAGCAGAAGAAACGCAATTCACAGACATACGGAAAGATGAGCAAAAAAGATGTATCGCACTCAAATCTACATAAGAATTTGTTTGTATCCATCTCTTTTTTTTCTTTCGTTTTAGTTTGAAGACAGAAAAATGTTCTGCTCAAAGCCTTGCATCTTGTCGGATGTTTTTTAAGTTGATATAGAATCATAGAATCATCAAGGTTGGAAAAGACCCTTAAGATCATCGAGTCCAACTGTCAACCTATCATCACTGCCAAGTCCATCTATACCATGTCCCTAAGCACCACGTCTACCTGTCTTTTAAATTCCTCCAGGGATGGAGACTCAACCACTTCCCTGGGCAGCCTGTTCCAATGCTTGACCACCCTTTCAGTGAAGAAGTTTTTCCTAATATCCAGCCTAAACCTCCCCTGGCGCAGCTTGAGGCCGTTTCCTCTCGTTCTATCACTCGTTACTAGGGAGAAGAGACTGACCCCCACCTCGCTACAACCTCCTTTCAGGTAGTTGTAGAGAGCAATAAGGCCTCCCCTCAGCCCTCCTCTTCTCCAGGCTAAACAACCCCAGCTCCCTCAGCCGCTCCTCATAAGACTTGTGCTCTAGACCCTGACATGTGAATCAAGCTGTGCATTACAGAACAGAAGTTCAGTCTTCAGAGTGCGATCTGGGCAATATTGGAGTAGAGCTTATAAGTGATATCTAGTGACCTTTCTTACCTGCTTCTCGCTATGAAGAAAGATGCTTTCAGAAAGGTTCTTAGTAGCAACCTTCATTTTTATGGGATTGCTTACAGACTAATACCCTGTTCCTCCAAGCCACTGTGGTGGGCTGTGTCTCGTTATTATTACCTCTGTCTTTGATGTCTGCAACTGTAAAGTTAACAACTTGTAAAGTGATTTGGAGCATGACTCTACAAGTGTCTGACAGTGATATTATGCTGTGACTGCTGTCTTGAGGTGTTGATTTTGAATAAGAATAAAAATTAATTACACACAAAGCAGAATTTTAGATCCTAAGAACTTTAGAAATTGAAATATTGAAGTCTTCCTGTATTTTTTCCTTTAAGTACATCCAGAAATATTGTCACTGTAATAGAGCAGGTATAGTTGCCTGACCAATGCAGATTTTAAAATGAGCAAATTACGAAACGTTATTAAATCATTAAAATGAATTTTTTTCTCTTACAGGGCAATTTCTATGTATTATGAACTCTCAGACAACGACTTGGCCTTCATCAAACAGTGTAGGGATGGTTCAGGTTTTTCTTATTAACTTAATTGACTCCCCTGGACATGTTGATTTCTCCTCTGAAGTTACAGTAGCTCTCCGTGTCACTGATGGTGCCCTTGTTGTGGTTGACTGTGTTTCAGGTAAGCATGCTCTCCTAATTAGAAAGATCTCAGTGTATTTTATTTTCTTCCTCTTAAGAAAAATAAATCATGACTGATGGAAGAAGCTTCTTTCTCTGAAAGTTTAACTTCCAACGGTATGAATTCTGATTTGCAGTCTTAGCCCATGGCCTTTCCTGTATCTTAGAGGATTATATCCACTTTGTATCCAACTTGTGGGTTGAATGTAGAGTAACTGAGGAAATAAAGTCAACTTTCAGTAAAATCCTAGGGAGTGGAGCTGCCTGTCATTCTCCTTCAGTTAGAAAATGGAGCGATACATGCAACTGAGTAATGATGGTTTCAAGGAGCACTGAGACTATCACCAAATTCCCAGTTTGACTTTCCCAGTTACCACTGTACACAGTAGATTAGAGATCTTGCTCATATATACAATGCATGTTTTAATTGTGCTTATGTTTTTTAAGGGGTTTGTGTACAGACAGAGACTTTTCTGCATCAGGCCATTGCGGAACGTATCAAACCAGTACTGATGATTAACACAATGGATTGTGCTTTGCAGCTGGAGCCTGAGGAACTTTACCAGACATTTCAGTGTATTGTGGAAAATGTCAATGTCATCACTTCCACCTACAGAGAGGGTGAAACTGGACCAATGGGTAATATTATGGTAAAGAAAACTTTACAACTTTGCTGTGGTTGAAATCCTATTTTGGAGAATACCAGCCTTGATATGAAACAATTGCATACATTTATGGCAGTTCAGATCTCTGGCCAACCTGAAGGAGCTGTTCTTCAGTCCCCTTCCACCTCCACTGTTTCATACTTTTTCTTTTGGGGATATTATTTCAGACCAACCAACTGGGGAGTGAAAGCAACTAGGAGAGAGTAGAGAATTCACAAAGCAGATCATCCTCTAGTGATACTTTCTCACTAACAAAATGTGTAACCTCAAGCTAGTTGCTCAGTGTCATTCAAACATCAAATGTCAGACATTTGCCTGGGGCAAATGAAGGGAAGCTATGCTTTGAAATTTAAGGCAAAGGACCAGAAGCCAGAAGATCAGTTTTCTGTGCCTGACTTTGCCGCTTATGTCACTTACATGACAAGAAACATGGCCTCTCTGCTATTCCTGACTGATATGACATTTAATTTGCTCTTTTTTGATCTGAAGATGTAGGTCTCTGTTATTCTACCAGTAATTATATCATAATATGCTGGATATTTCTGGAAGGATGGTTTGAAACTAGAAAGACAAATAGTATTTCCTATATTGCAACCGAGAATTTTAAAATAAAAAAACAAAGTCAACTGCAAGCCTTCTCTGGTGGTCTAGCTGTTAGAGTAAGGAATTCTCAGAATCAGGCTGTGTCAGACATTATTTTTTCCACCAAATAGCTACAAGACAGACCTTCTCACCAGAGTTTTCAGACCTGGTTCCTTTTGTTTAAATGCGATTGTCCTGTACTAGTTTGTTTTATGGCTAAAATTGACTGCAGCTTAATCTAGTTATTGCAACAAAGGACTCTCAGCTAGGATTGTATTCTGATTCTTATATTCCATGAATCTCAGCCATTCTTAAGTCAGATGAGTTTTATCTGTGTGGTAGGAATGAGCCACCTATATTTTAATTTCCAGAGAAAGTTCATTAACAATTCAGTTAATACTCTTTACAAAGTCATAATTCTCAAAATCCTACTTAGCACTTTACAAATATATTTCTGAAGTTTTTATTTTAGCTTTTTATAAATATTTCCACTGTGTGGGACAAAGTAAGGTTCTTGCTTCAAAGTAATATTCAATAGACCCATTTTAGGGGAAATATTTCCTTGTTCTATGTTTCAAAACATATTTGGCATCTTTACTGATCCTACCGGTCGTTGAAATCAATTAATACATTTCAAATCAGTGTTTTGTGAAATGCATTCGCTTTTTTCCTCCTTTTAAAGATTGATCCAGTTATCGGTACTGTTGGGTTTGGCTCTGGTCTGCATGGCTGGGTGTTTACTCTGAAGCAGTTTGCGAAGATGTACGTAACCAAATTTGCTGCCAAAGGTGAAAACGCACAACTCCCTGCAGTTGAGCGTTCAAAGAAAGTGGAAGATATGATGAAAAAACTCTGGAGTGATAAGTAAGTAACACAGTATACATGGAATGAATGTAGATACATGCTTAGATACTACAGTGACACTCTAAGGATGATGCATACCAGTGCATGTTGAGTTTGTGCTTCTGTAAAACTGAGCTTTCATAGGCAGCTTAGAAAGCTAGAGACATGAATTAGTAACTCTTTCTTACAACAAAAATATTTATGTATCTGAGAAAGGCAATTGCTTGTAATGCAGATATGCTGTATGTGCCTTGTATGGTGAGTTCTGATAACCTGCTCCATAAGAGCAGAGAGAGAAGATTCACTCTCAGAACTTCAGAACATAAATGCTTTTATTGAACTGCATAGGTAAAATTAATACACAACACAAGATTATGGACCAAATCCAGTCTTATATACCAATCCAGTCTTAAATACCAATGAGTATTTCTGTGAATTTAATGAACCTTAAATTGTATCTCATAAACAATGGAGTTAATTTCCTTTTAGATGAGTACACAACTTGCTGTTAACCAAATGCTTTATATATGTGTGAAAGCTCAATACATTTGCTTGTCTTATGATGCCTTATAATAAATTAACTTACCTTGACTCATTTAGCTCATAGGGTACTCCAAGATTTATCTTGTATAGTACTTAAATGGTTTTAGCAAGGCTTCAAAAGGCAGTTGTAGATAACAGGGTGGAGTAAGAATTCTTGGCAACGGGTTTGCTTACAGTGCCTCATTCCCTGTAAAAGCCTAAAAATGAACGTTGAAGTCAGTGTTTTTAAGTGTAGTAAAAAACCTCCAAAACCTGAACAAACAAAAAGCCATCCTTTGCCTCCCCAAACATCTAACAGTTACTGCTGCATTCAAATAAGGATTGGCCACTTTTCTGCTATTTTAATCTCTGCTTAAATGTGAAACTTTCCAAAGTTTTCTTTTAAAAATAACTAAGTGGAAATTTGCAGGAAAAGTGGGTACTCCTCAAGTTCAAACTGGATGAGTAAAAATAAACATCTTCTTTAGTTATTTTGATCCAGCAATTGGAAAATTCAGCAAATCAGCCACTAGCTCAGATGGAAAGAAGTTGCCAAGGACATTTTGCCAGCTAGTTCTGGATCCTATCTTTAAGGTAAAGCAATATTTTGTCTTTATTTGATTGCAAGGGCATAAGGGGAGACTTTTTTTAGTTTAGCAGGTTAGCTCTTAGAAAAGCCATCCCTCTTATAAAGTAGGTCTGTACTTCCTGCAGAGATGAGAAAAATTCTGCAGTATAAGAGCAATGTGCAAAAGGTGGGACAGAAGTAGAAGGCAGCAAATCTGAATGGTCTGTTCACTGAAATAACATGTTCTGCATATCACTAGATTAATCACTACATTAAAGATTTGTGTGTCTTGTGTGTGAACCTCTTCTGATAGGAATTTGGAATTTCCTTTGGAATTAGAAACATTTGATATAATTTGTGAATCTTGAACTATATGATTGTCCTGGTTTCAGCTGGGATAGAGTTAATTTTCTTCTTGGTAGCTGGTATGGGGCTGTGTTTTGGGTTTAGGATGAGAACAATGTCGATGATAGGCTGATGTTTTGGTTCTTGCTAAGCAGTTGCTAAGCTGTTGCTAAATAGGTGCTAAGTGGTGCTCACACTGGCCAAGGACTTTACAGCTTCCCGTGCTCTGCGGGTGCACGGGGTGGGGGTGGGACTGGGAGGGAGCACAGCCAGGGGGGCTGACCCAGACTGGCCAAAGGGTTATTCCATACCACATGACGTCATGCTCAGGATGTAAGCTGGGGGAAGAAGAAGGAAGGGGGGGGGGGAGACATTGGGTGTGATGGCGTTTGCCTTCCCAAGTAACCGTTATGCGTGATGGAGCCCTGCTTTCCTGGGGATGGCTGAACACCTGCCTGCCGATGGGGAGAAGTGAATGAATTCCTTGTTTTGCTTTGTTTGCATACATGTTTTTTGCTTTGCCTATTTAACTGTTCTATTTTATTTTACTTCAATTATTAAACTGTTCTTATCTCAACCCAGGAGTTTTCTGACTTTCACCCTTCCAATTCTCTCCCCCATCCCGCCAAGGGGGGAGTGAGCGAGTGGCTGCGTGGTGCTTAATTGCTGGCTGGGGTTAAACCATGACAAAATGGCTGGCCATCTCCGACAATACAAAGGAAGTCTCTCTTCCTCCCTACAGGCCCACGTCTCAGCTGTGGAGAAACTGTCCCAGAAGGTCCAGCAACTCGAAGAGGACATGTCCTACTCCTCACCTGTACGGACCAGTATCTCAGCCATTAGGAGTAAGCGTCCCTCTGCTCAGGAGAGAAGATGTAGTGGATATACACCACGGGGCACCCTGTGGCTTTATCTGCGTGACCACGGAGAGGACATGAGGAAGTGGGATGGAAAATCTAGCTCGACCCTAGAGGCACGGGTACGTGAGTTGCAAGGAAAAACAACTACAAGAGGGGGTTCTCCCAGGAGAGTTGCGGCTCCAGTTTCCAGTGAGCAGTTCCCCAGACAGGGTAGAAGGGCTGATTCTGTTTCCAATCCTAATAAAGGGATTTTTCACTCGCATTTACAAGAAGTGAGTAATGAATGCTATGACCAAGACTAGAGGGGCCCTGCCTCCAGCCAGGTGGAGGAAAGGGACAACCGGGTGTACTGGACTGTGTGGATTTGATGGCCTGGCACATAAGACCCACAGGAGTACAAGGCTTTAGTGGACACCGGTGCACAGTGTACCCTCATGCCATCAAGCTATGAAGGGGCAGAACCCATCTGTATTTCTGGAGTGACAGGGGGATCCCAAGAGCTGACTGTATTGGAGGCTGAAGTGACCTTAACCGGGAAGGAGTGGCAGAAGCACCCCATTGTGACTGGCCCAGAGGCTCCGTGCATCCTTGCCATAGACTACCTCAGGAGAAGGTATTTCAAGGACCCAAAAGGGTACTGGTGGGCTTTTGGCATAGCTGCCTTGGAGACAGAGGAAATTAAACAGCTGTCTGTCTGCCCTGCCCGGTCTCTCAAAGGACCCTTCTGTTGTGGGGTTGCTGAGGGTCAAAGAACAACAGGTGCCAATCGCTACCACAACAGTGCACCGGCAGCAATATCGCACCAACAGAGACTCCCTGATTCCCATCCAGAAGGTGATTCGTCAACTGGAGAGCCAAGGAGTGATCAGCAAGACTCACTCACCCTTTAACAGTCCCATATGGCCAGTGCGAAAGTCTAATGGAGGGTGGAGACTAACAGTAGACTATCGGGGCCTGAACGAAGTCACGCCGCCATTGGGCGCTGCCGTGCCGGACATGCTAGAACTTCAATATGAACTGGAGTCAAAGGCAGCCAAGTGGTATGCCACCATTGACATCGCTAATGCGTTTTTCTCAATTCCTTTGGCAGCAGAGTGCAGGCCACAGTTTGCTTTCACTTGGAGGGGGGTCCAGTACACCTGCAATCGACTGCCCCAGGGGTGGAAACACAGCCCCACCATTTGCCATGGACTGGTCCAGACTGCATTGGAACAGGGTGGGGCTCCAGAACACCTGCAATACATTGATGACATCATTGTGTGGGGCAACACAGCAGCAGAAGTATTTGAGAAAGGGAAGAAAATAGTCCAAATCCTTCTGGAGGCCGGCTTTGCCATAAAACAAAGTAAGGTCAAGGGACCTGCACAGGAGATCCAGTTTTTAGGAATAAAATGGCAAGATGGACATCATCAGATCCCAATGGATGTGATCAACAAAATCACAGCCAGGTCTCCACCAACCAGCAAAAAGGAAACACAAGCTTTCTTGGGCGTTGTGGGTTTTTGGAGAATGTATATTCCAAATTACAGTCTCATCGTAAGCCCTATCTATCAAGCGACCCAGAAGAAGAATGATTTCAAATGGGGCCCTGAGCAACGACAAGCCTTTGAACAAATTAAACGGGAGACAGTTCATGCAGTCGCCCTTGGGCCAGTCCGGGCAGGACAAGATGTAAAAAATGTGCTCTACACTGCAGCCGGGGAGAATGGTCCTACCTGGAGCCTCTGGCAGAAAGCACCAGGGGAGATTCGAGGTTGACCCCTGGGGTTTTGGAGTCGGGGATACAGAGGATCCGAGGCTGGCTATACTCCAACTGAAAAAGAGATATTGGCAGCCTATGAAGGGGTTCGAGCCGCTTCAGAAGTGGTTGGTACTGAAGCACAGCTCCTCCTGGCACCCCGACTGCCAGGGCTGGGCTTGGATGTTCAAAGGGAGGATCCCCTGTACACATCATGCAACTGATGCTACATGGAGTAAGTAGGTCGCACTGATCACACAACGGGCTCGAATAGGAAACCCCAGTCGCCCAGGAATCTTGGAAGTGATCGTGGACTGGCCAGAAGGTAAAGATTTCGGAATATCGCCAGAGGAGGAGGTGACGCGTGCTGAGGAGGCCCTACCATATCATAAACTGCCAGAAAATAAGAAGCAATATGCCCTGTTCACTGATGGGTCCTGTCGTCTTGTGGGGAAGCATCGGAGGTGGAGAGCTGCTGTATGGAGTCCTGCACAACAAGTTGCAGAAACTGCTGAAGGAGAAGGTGAATTGAGTGAGTTTGCAGAGGTGAAAGCCATCCAGCTGGCTTTAGATATTGCTGAACGAGAAAAGTGGCCAATGCTCTATCTCTATACTGACTCGTGGATGGTGGCAAATGCCCTGTGGGGGTGGTTACAGCAATGGAAGCAGAGCAACTGGCAGCACAGAGGCAAACCCATCTGGGCTGCCGCATTGTGGCAAGATATTGCTGCCCGGGTAGAGAACCTGGTTGTAAAAGTATGTCACGTAGATGCTCATGTACCCAAGAGTCGGGCCACTGAAAAACATCAAAACAATCAGCAGGTGGATCAGGCTCCTAAGATTGAAGTGGCTCTGGTGGATCTGGACTGGCAACATAAGGGTGAATTATTCCTAGCTTGATGGGCCCATGACACCTCAGGCCATCAAGGAAGAGATGCAACATATAGATGGGCTTGTGATCGAGGGGTGGACTTAACCTGTGCAACAGTGTCCATGGTTATCCATGAATGCGAAACATGCGCTGCAATCAAGCAAGCCAAGTGGTTCAAGCCTCTCTGGTATGGAGGACGATGGCTGAAATATAAATATGGGGAGGCCTGGCAGATTGATTAGATCACACTCCCACAAACCCGCCAAGGCAAGCGCCATGTGCTCACCATGGTGGAAGCAACCACCGGATGGCTGGAAACATATCCCGTGCCCCATGCCACCACCCGGAACACTATCCTGGGTCTTGAAAAACAAGTCCTGTGGCGACATGGCACCCCAGAAAGAACTGAGTCAGACAACGGGACTCATTTCCGAAACAGCCTCGTAGACACCTGGGCCAAAGAGCATGGCATTGAGTGGGTGTATCACATCCCCTATCATGCACCAGCCTCCAGGAAAATCGAACGATACAATGGACTGTTAAAGACTACACTGAGAGCAATGGGTGCTGGGACATTCAAACATTGGGATACGCATTTAGCAAAGGCCACCTGGTTAGTCAACACCAGGGGATCTGCCGATCGAGCTGGCCTTGCCCAATCAAAACTTTTATGTACTGTAGAGGGGGATAAAGTCCCTGTAGCGCACCTAAAAATTATGCTGGGGAAGACAGTCTGGGTTACTCCCGCCTCAGGCAAAGGTACACCCATTCGTGGGATTGCTTTTGCTCAAGGACCTGGGTGCACTTGGTGGGTGATGTGGGAGGATTGGGAAGTCCGATGTGTACCTCAAGGGGATTTGATTTTGGGTGAAAATAGCCAATGAACTGAATTGTATAATGTTTGTTGCTATATAATACTGGATGTCATCACTTCTATGGTTACTATGTGCCATATCAACGGTATACAGTAAGAATCACCCAAATTAATGAAGAACAAACTTTGAGGAAACTGAGCAAAGTGCAGAGGTGATAGAACCAGAACTGGCTTCAGCATGCTACAATCCAACACCGCACACTACCTCTCCTGCCCAGACAGACCGTTATGACAGATGAATCCCAAAGTCATAAACTAAATGAACTCAACAAACTTTCTAGAGGGATAGCCTATAGACTAAGGGAATGATACTTGTGTATTGTATCAAAGGAAAGGAAGGGGGTAGTGGTTAATGAGGATGTGTTGGATAATGTGGGACCTGGGCATGACGTAAATGTTATGGAATAAGGGGTGGATACTGTCCTGGTTTCAGCTAGGATAGAGTTAATTTTCTTCTTGGTAGCCGGTATGGGGCTGTGTTTTGGGTTTAGGATGAGAACAATGTCGATGATAGGTTGATGTTTTGTAGTTGCTAAGTGGCGCTCACACTGGCCAAGGACTTTTCAGCTTCCCATGCTTTGCCAGGTGCACGAGAAGCTGGGAGGGGGCACAGCCAGGACAGCTGACCCAGACTGGCCAAGGGGCTATTCCATACCAGATGACGTCATGCTCAGTATATGGGCGGGGGGAGTTGGCCGGGGGAGGGGCAATGATCGCTGCTTGGGGGACATGCTGGGCATCGATCGGCGGGTGGTGAGCCATTGTAGAGTGTATCGCTGGCTTTGTATTACTATTGTACTATTATTGTTTCTTATTATTATTGTTATTATTACTACTGTTCTGTTCTTATTTTACTTCATTTATTAAACTGTTCTTATCTCAACTCATGAGTTTTCCCCTTTTGCCCTTCCGATTCTCTCCCCTGTCCCACGGGTGGGGGAGTAAGCGAGCGGCTGCGTGATGCTTAGTTGCCAGCTGGGGTTAAACCACGACAATGGTTAAATGGTTAAACCAGAGGATTTTCAGACATACAACATGTTTAAGATAAATGGTAAGCAAAACTTGTTTCTGTTATATTACTTACTCTGGTCGCTATAAACTTGTTTCAGATCTTTGATGCTATTATGAATTTTAAGAAGGAAGAGGCAGCCAAACTGATAGAGAAACTTGATATCAAGCTAGACATTGAAGATAAAGAGGGAAAACCCCTTCTTAAGGTAACTTGACCTTTCTACTTCATTAGAATTGCCAGTGTGGTAGCATTTCTTGCCCTTGAGCTGTGTAATGAGAACAGTCTTTTAGGTCTTTCTAAAATCCATAGAAATTTACCTTAATTGTCTTTTTATAATCTGGTGTCCTGGTTTCAGTTGGGATAGAGTTAATTTTCTTCTTGGTAGCCGGTATGGGGCTGTGTTTTGGATTTAGGATGAGAATAATGTTGATAACACACTGATGTTTTGGTTCTTGCTGAGTAGTGCTCACACTGGTCAAGGACTTTTCAGCTTCCCGTGCTCTGCCAGGTGCACAAGAAGCTGGGAGGGAGCAGAGCCAGGACAGCTGACCCAGACTGGCCACAGGGCTGTTCCATACCATGTGACGTCATGCTCAGTATATGAGCTGGGGGAAGAAGAAGGAAGGGATGGACATTGGGCGTGATGGCGTTTTTCTTCCCAAGTAACCGTTACGTGTGACGGAGCCCTGCTTTCCTGGGGATGGCTGAACACCTGCCTGCCGATGCGGAGTAGTGAATGAATTCCTTGCTTTGCTTTGCTTGTGTGCACGGCTTTTGCTTTACCCATTAACCTGTCTTTATCTCAACCCATGAGTTTTCTCCCTTTTACCCTTCTGCTTCTCTCCCCCATCCCTCCAAGGGGGGAGTGAGCGAGCGGCTGTGTAGGGCTGGCTTAGTTGCTGGCTGGGGTTAAGCCACGACATCTGGTCAGTTGTTAATTTGCACGTCAGGAATGTCATGATTTGAAATAAGGTGCTTGGTAATATATTGCACTGAATTTGCTAGATATAACAGGACTTAAGTGTGTTGCAGCATACAAAAGACATACCTGTTTTGATTTGAGAAAAGGGAGAAAATTTTTTCATACATGAAAAAACCACCAGTACTGCCTCCCTCCCTCTTCCCAAGGTGTAAATGCCATGCTAATACACAGTGTCTGTTGCGCACGTGTATGCTGTGGCTGTGTAATCAGAAACATGGTTTCTGGTTGGCTCTCACAAATTCCAGTATATTCAACTGCTGAATTCCAGTCAGCCTTTTGAAGAGTAATGTCTGAAAGCACGTGATCACTTCTTATGCAGCACTGAATATTAAGAGCAGAGAATTTAAGGAAATGTCCAGTTCCTGTGCTAACTCGTGTTCTTCTCAGGTATGTTAAAACCCACATGAAAAGGGGGCCCAGGGGATACATGTGGGAACTTGTTGAAATAATTACTGGAGAAGGGAAATCCAACCACATCACTGTGGCAAATGGCCAGAGATTTAATAAAACATTTGGTTTTACTTTTATCTTCCATATATGGAAGACACAGCCATAAAATATGACTATTTATGGACCTTTTTCTTTCTACTATTGTAATCTGTTGTCAGCAGAGAAGAACATTCATGTTTTATTTCAGGAGCTTAATATAATCCAAGAATCCTAACCTTTCTGTTGAAATGTAAGTCACTAGCCCAAGGAAAAAAAGAATGTAAGGAGTGCTGGTTTTCAGTAATTCAAACATACAGTTATGTTCAAATTGCTTGTTCTAGATAAGTGTTTTACTCGTAGCCCTTAACAAGATTTAAGTAGTCACAGGGAAATTTTAAATGGCTGTCATGACTTTTTACATTGCATCCCTAGGTGTAGCCTTCTACATGCTATCCAAAAGATTTATTTGGGTGTTGGTTATTATGTTTGTTGAAACAAGTTTTAATTACAATGTGAATTTCGGGTCCCTAGGCCGTGATGCACCGCTGGCTGCCTGCTGGAGATGCCTTGCTTCAGATGATCACCATTCACCTACCTTCCCCTGTAACAGTACAAAAATACCGCCATGAACTTCTTTATGAGGGGCCACCTGATGATGAAGCTGCTACGGGTAAAAAAAATATCTCCCAGCTTACCGGGGGCTGTCAAAAATACAGCTCTCCTAGTGCACAGAGAAGTAAAACTGCCTAAAATGGATTTGGGTTAAGTTTCTGTGTTACAATGATAATTACTAATTTGGGACTGTTGAGCAGAGTCTGTACTACAAAAAGTAAGAAAGCAAAGGAAAAACCTTGGGGTACTAACACATAAAACTTGCTTTATGTCCTTATATGCTGGATGCTGATGTGTGTGAAACCACATTGTATTTATTTTAGATTCAGAGAACATGTGGTTGAGGAATATGTTATGTACCAGCCTTTGGATATTCTATAAGAGATGGATGGAGCAGCAAGTTCATTACCCTCGTTCTCTCTGCAGCTTTGATTATTGTCTTCTAGTGAATCCTATGATTTCTCCTCAGTCAGAGTCGAATCGTAACCATAACAAGATACTTTACTTTCAAACGCTTCTAACGTGTCCCCTGGTAGCTGATGCGTTGTTACTGTTCTCTGATTCACTCTCAACCTTGAAGGTGGAGGACAAAAAGCTGGTAAAAAATGGAACCATCTCCCAGTTGTCTGAAGGTGTGGCCGAGATCATGACTAGATAAAGAGCAAATAGCTGAATCTGATATAGGGCTGTTGGTCTGACAATGATAGGAAGGAGTTAAGTTTTGAAGAATTCATCTGGAATATGATCATCAACTTGAGTATTTTGAAGAGGATCTGCATTTTTTGAATTTGCATAGATTCGTCACTTCCCTCAGAAATCCACAAATGTTGAAATAAAGAAATCATATTTGAAATAATTTTCAAGTCCAGTATTAGCAGAAGAGAAGTTTATTTGTGATGGTACACATATTTAATCCTCTAATAAACTGTTAACTCTTTCTCGCAAAACCAGAACAGGACTTCTGGTTAGAGGTCCGTATCATCCGTATGATCACTGAGGATGCAAACTTTTAGTGCTGTATTTTGTCTTCTGGATTCTAATGGATTACAGGGGATCTTTAAATCCCCCTATTCAAAACTTTTTCTGGGACTAGGTCATATTAGTAGAGATTTAGTGATATCATGGAACCTGCTACCAGAAGGGGGAAGCTTGGGCAAGCAGGGAATAAGTACTAACAGAGGTCTCAGTATTGAAGGAAACAACAGTCGTGATGATTCGTTACCTTAACAAAGAGTCTTTGATAGCTACCATAGCTATAATTCATCTGTCCACACACATTTGTCCTTTACTAACTGAAAAGTAGAGGAGCTGTTAATAAGGTTCACTGAATTTTGGGAATCATATGTATATAGTTCTGTACATATATGTATATAGTATATGTGTATATAGTTTTGAAGTCTCACAGAAAATGTGTCTGATGCAGATACATATTTTATTGCAGGTGTCAAAAACTGTGATCCCAAAGGCCCTCTGATGATGTATATTTCCAAAATGATCCCCACATCTGATAAGGGGTGTTTCTATGCTTTTGGGCGAGTCTTCTCTGTTATTGTTTCTACTGGACTGAAAGTTCAAATCATGGGACCAAACTACATACCTGGCAAAAAGGAAGATCTTTACCGAAAACTCATTCAAAGGTAGATGGAAATAGTATATTTCTTTTGAATAGCAATCCATGCAAAAACAAATGCTTTCTTTTAGTTTTTGGAATCCTAATGAAATGAGGGTTATATTTCTTTATAAGAGTCGTCTTTTCCTGTTTAATAAAATCAGTAATCCAGAGGGATTATAGGCAAATAATAAGCAATATTTTCCTTTGTGTGAAAAGGCTTAGCTTTTTGGAAATACTTGGGGATAAAAGAAGTATTCGACGATTGTTGCTGATCCTCTGTCTTTGTAGAACCATTTTGATGATGGGTCATTATGTTGAGCCCATTGAGGATGTACCTTGTGGCAACATTGTCGGTCTAGTTGGTGTTGACCAGTTTTTGGTGAAGGTGGATACTATTACCACCTTTGAATATGCCCACAACACGAGAGTGATGAAATTTAGTGTTAGTCCAGTTGTACGTGTTGCTGTTGAAGCAAAAACCTATGTTGATCTACCAAAACTAGTTGAAGGTCTAAAGCGTCTGGCTAAGTCTGAACCTATGGTTCAGGTGAGTGTTAGCTGTAAGTTTTAGCTTTAGAGCTACTGGTTTGCAGTGCAATACCCAAAACATTTGACTTTATTCACAGAGAGCTCTTTATGTGATCTAATGGCATGGCTGCAGGCTCAAAACGGTTTTCAGTTGTGATTGTAAGAGCTAACACAAGATAAATAGGGATATGTTCAGTCAGCATTTGAATAGGAAGATCCTGAGGAAAAACATAACATCTGCAGCAATTCATGTTGGGTTTTTGAGCAGTACTTTTCCTTACACTTTTTAAATGCTCAAATACCTCAGTAGGACAGGAACTATGTTTAATGCGAGAGTACCCAGTTTTGCTGGTGAGGAGATTCATTCTGGAGCACTCGTGGAAACAGTATAGAGATGATAATTTGTTAAATTTTTGAATACTTGGAGTTGAGCAGTTTTGGGATCTGACATGTTTCTGATTTAATCTGTGTGTATTTCTGGTAATACTAATACGTTCTTAAAATGTTTACTCCCTACTATTTCCTCTTCTAGTGTATTATTGAAGAGTCTGGTGAACACATCATTGCTGGAGCAGGGGAGCTGCATCTAGAAATTTGCCTTAAAGATTCGGAAGAAGATCATGCTTGTATTCAAATTAAGGTATTCAAGAATTTTTGTGGACTGCAGTGTATGGAGTATGACTAAATATTAACCTTTGAAAATATCATTTTAATCTACTGTGTTGGTTTCCTTAGAGCAACTTCTTTAAAGCAATTTGAAGCTTTTTAGGAGACCAACCAATTAAGTAATAAAAGGAATTCTTTAGGTCATTGAAAGAGCTTAGAATTAAGACAGAGATGGGAAAAACATCCAGTGAACAGGAAAACTAACTTGAACAACGATGGTAACCATAGATGTGCTACTGAAAATGTTGTTTCTCTTGATGAAGCTAGCAGAGCATGCCTGGATGACTGAATGAACCTGGCATTAACACACTGTTTTAGGAGGAGAAGACGGAGTTTATTGAATGGCATTTGTTTGGTATGTAGAAATGATCAGCTTTGTACTTGGGAATTTTTTGTCTTTGATCTACTTGACAGAAATTGGATCCAGTTGTATCTTACCGTGAGACAGTTGGTGAAGAGTCAAGACAGATGTGCTTTCTGAATCTCCCAACAAACACAACAGGCTGTATATGAAGGCTCGGCCCTTTCCTGATGGCCTGGCAGAGGACATAGACAAAGGGGAAGTCAGTTCCCACCATGAACTGAAACAGTGTGTGCATTACCTAGCAGAGAAATATGAGTGGGATGTGTCTGAGGCTCATAAGATTTGGTGCTTTGGACCTGATGGTACCGGTCCAAATACCTTAGTTGACATCACGAAAGGTGTCCAGTATCTAAATGAAATCAAAGACAGTGTTGTTGCTGGTTTCCAGTGGGCTATGAAAGAGGTAAGTGTAGTTCTGTATGTTGTATTTGTATCTTGTGTTACTGAAACCTATCTGCTCTCTATTCATGTGAAATCTTTAGGAACTGTCAATAGCTGGTAACAGCAGGGTAGTGGGCTAGTTGGAATTTGTCCCCACTGAAGAACGTATGCCACTCAACCTATGTAATGAACACATTGTCTGTGGGTATTTTAATGTTTGTTCCAAGTGTGAGTTCTCAAATGCTAGAGGAGCATTTGAGTCCTTCCTAGCAGGACTTTGCTGTGTGTATAGTGTACGCTGCCTTGGTCTGAATATAACTGGTCAGCATCAGCATGAGTGACTTAGGTCAGAATCCTGCTAAGTGAAGGTTCATATCTTAGAAACTCCTGAGTAGTATCACACCTTTGTTTTTCCTCTTTTAATACTGCAGGGTGTCTTGTGTGAGGATAACATGAGAGGTGTTCGTTTGGATGTCCACGATGTCACTCTGCACGCTGATGCTATTAACTGTGGTGGTGGGCAAATCATTCCTACTGTAAGGAGGGTTCTGTATGCCTCTACTCTTACAGCACAACTGAGGCTTATGGAGCCCATCTATCTGGTAGAAATACAGGTATGCAACAGGGTATTATATCTGAGATCATAGAATCATTTAGGTTGGAAAAGACCCTTAAGACCATCGAGTCCAACCGTAAACCTAACACTGCCAACAACAGAGATGCAACGGATCTATAATCTTGTTTCCACATTCTCTTCTGAGAAACCATGATAGCTCTGTTCTATGTCCTTTAGATCAGTGATGCAAACTTTGTTTGAGGACAGGTTTTTCATTCCAAAGTTAGAAAAAAGGTTAAATGGAAACAGCAAAATGTAGGTGGGAAGGTGAATTATGCTGTTCTTTATGAATTGCCAGTACTTTTGGGGAAATTATGATTTGGGTTTTTTCTTTTTCCCCTCCTTTCTTTCTGTCGCTGTAAACATTCAGGAGAACAAACAAGGGGTATCCTAAATAACCAGAAAGAGCAGCAAGGTTTGTTTTTTCTTTATGAGCATTTTTTTGAGCTGTTTAAACATTAACTTCTGTCCTTTGAATAACTGGATTTTCTTGGTAAATTAAATTCTTGCATGAAAGAGCCTGGAAAATCTATTCCATGCTAGAAGTATTTATTTATCACCAAGTACAGCTATTCACATACCAATTTGTCTTAACTGTCTTAAAAGTAATTGGAAGATTTAAAAGCTACTTTAAAAATTAATTCCAGACTATGGTGCTGGGTGGTGGACAGGAAATCTACCAGCTCAGTTGCTTAAAAAATGTCTTAGCCATGAGGGTTGAAGAAGGTGAGTGCAAGTAAAGACAAAACAGCAAAATGAAGAATTTTTTTCACCCAGTGACTTGTGAGACTTGTCGTGACAAAGCAGGGGAGTTTTGCAGCCTTAGTGGTATGTTTCTAAGCAAATGTGTTTTTTTAAGTACAGTTCTTATCAAAGTGCTTGTCAGTCATGTTGTAAGTTCTAAAATAAGGTATGGTGAGATCCTGGTTGTATAAAATTTGCATCCTGTGGTAAATGCATTTATTACAAAGCACTAGAGGACTCTGCTTTCTTCTGCCCAAAGATTGCTGAAGGTAATTCACTGAGTATATGCACTTTTTGCCTCGCTTTGTGTATGTAAACTACAATCTGGTACAGTCAGTGTAGATAGTAACTGGAAACTTCACAGTCACGTGAGGCAGAGGAGGCAGGCAGAGCTTCTGAAAGATGTCTGGGAGGTGAGAGTGAAGCCACTTGTTACACACGAGAGAAATTTCTCTGGGTGAGGAGCCGTCATGAGAAAAACATCAAGAGAGCTGTCTAGAGGGGTTGTCTAATTGTCTAATGCTGCCCACCTGTGTTTTCATAACTGGTGATCTCCCCCTTTTACCTAACTTGATAAAATTTTTTTTTAATAGTGCCCAGAACAAGTGGTTGGTGGGATCTATGGTGCTCTGAACAGGAAAAGGGGACACGTTTTTGAAGAATCCCAAATGGCAGGAACTCTAGTGCTTGTGGTCAAGGCGTACCTACCTGTAAATGAGTCATTTGGTAAGATAACGCTTTTTTGTTACCCACATGCAATTAAAGACAGACCTCTGCAGGATGAAAGGGACTTAAGAATTCCCATTTTATTAGCTCCAAGCTTCTTCCTGTTGTCCCTTTGCATCTTCAGTTTGGAACGAATAGTTTACTCCTTTTTCTGGCAGCCTACTCCATTGGGCTTTCGTGCTAGCAGAGGGTGCCAAAAAGATGTGTCAGCTTCTGCACGTTAGGACTTTTCAGTGTACACCAGATTCAGTTTTCATCGTTTTAAATCAAGGTCTTCCTCTGAAGCAAGCCTGGAAGAAAGAATTGGTCCTCAGCAGCAGCAGGCTAGAAAATCTGGTACTGATTTGAATCTTTAAAAGAAGGACAGAGTGCCAGCCTGAGCAGCTTAAATGGCATTACACCCTCTTGCCAATCTTAAGACTACCTTTAAAATAATAATCTGATCTTTCTTATGCTGCCCCTGACACTTCAACTTTTCAGCATGGTACAGAGCCCTTCCGCTGGTGTTGTGGTTTGTTTGTGCGTCCCATTTCCCTCCTCCCTGTTTAAAAACGCACTTCAAGATTATCCTCTGACATCATGACAGAAAGTTTACCAGTTTCATGGGGTGCATTTGGAACTCCTTACGCAGTAAAACTGTAAGAAATGTCATGTTTTGTTTGGGAGGGGGCTTCTTTGCCAAAGTACCTAACTGCTAAAATAATCAGTGATGAAATAAGAGATGCTTAACTTTTAAAGTCTAAACTGGCAATTTAACTTCTTAAAAGAACAATTTACACGTGTTTGTGTGGCTGGGTTTTGAGTACTTTGGGGTTTTTTCCCTTCTCCAAGTTTCCATAGACTTAAAACAATTTCATAAAGGGACCCATTTTCCAAACATGGAAAAACAAAAGGAAGTGTAAGCTTAGACGTGGTAGGATGTGTGTTACGCTGGGCTCTCAGTCTCAACTTACATAGCACGTTAACATCCATATTCGGCAAAACTGCCTCTCTGCTTCCTTGCCAGAGCTGCTGTTGACTCTTACAATCATAGATCATTAAGGTTGGAAAGGACCTCTGAGATCATCAAGTCCCACCATTAACCTAACTGCCTGGTCCACCTCTACACCATGTCCCTAAGCACCACATCCATATGTTTCTGAATACTTCCAGGGGCTGTGATTGCACCACTTCCCTGGGCAGCCTGTGCCAGTGCCTGACTGCCCTTTCAGTGAAGAAGTTTTTCCTAATATCCAACCCAAACCTCCCCTGGTGCAGCTTGAGGCCATTCCCTCTCATCCTATCACTTGTTCCTGGGGAGAAGAGACCGACCCCCCCCCGGCTCCAGCCTCCTTTCAGGCAGTTGCAGAGAGCGATGAGGGCTCCCCTCAGCCTCCTCTTCTCCAGGCTGAGCCCCCCCAGCTCCCCCAGCCGCTCCTCCCCAGCCTTGTGCTCCAGCCCCTGCCCCAGCCTCGCTGCCCTGCTCTGGCCACGCTCCAGCCCCTCCATGGCCGCCTTGGGGTGAGGGGCCCAGCGCTGAGCACAGCATTCGAGGGGCGGCCTCACCAGTGCCCAGTGCAGGGGCACCATCACCTCCCTGCTCCTGCTGGCCACACTATTGCTGATACAAGCCAGGATGCCATTGGCCCTCTTGGCCACCTGGGCACACTGCTGGCTCACGTTCAGGTGGCTGTCGACCAACACCCCCAGGCCCTTTCCCGCCGGGCAGCTCCCAGCCGCTCCTCCCCACGCCTGCAGCGGTGCCTGGGGTTGTTGTGCCCCAAGGGCAGGACACGGCCCTGAGCCGGGTTCAACAGAACTCTTGCTAAAACAGCAACCTAAAGATGTGGGGAAGTACCAGTATTCCTATAAACTAGTGGTTAAAGTGGTTCTACAGTAGCAAAGTCTCCGTTCACCGGCAGCAGCTCTTCACGGGACTGAACACTTGGGAGAAGGGGATGGCACTGCTATGAAGATGAGGAAATGGCAAAGGAAACACCTATATATCTTTAGTTAAATGTAAAGTTCCTATACTGTCAGATTAAATGTCGAGTTAGCCCAGCATTTTGTTCATGACAGTGACTGAAAGTGAGCGCTTAGGGAAGAGAAAGAATGAGGTAAGCTGGTGTAAAACTTCCCCAGTTGTTGCTTTTTTCTAACCACTTTCGGAGGCCTTCTGGGGCAGAAGTGGTTTCTAGATCAATTTAGTAACCCTTGATGGATTTCTTTATGAAGTTACTCAGTCTCCACCTCAGTGTAAAACGTCAGCATCCACAGCGCGGGCAAGGACTTCCACCAATACAGACATGGGAAGCACTGCCTCCTTTTTTGTCTCTTGAACCTGGCTCCTGCTAGCTTCAGCCGATGCTTCCTTTGTATCAAAACAAGCATGAGCTCATTTTGATCTTTATCCGGTGTCCACATCACGTAATTTTTAGCCGTCTATGTCCTTCCAGCTACATTGCGGCTCTTTCCATGCCGAAGAGTCCTAACTTGCTAAGTGTGTTTCTTTGTGTGGAAGCCAGGTCAGGGCTTTGGTCATCTGTATTCCCCTTCTCTGAACCTTTTCTGCAGTAACTGCTTTTATACTAAAGGAACCACAACTGCACAACTTTATTATAAAGGTGCAGGCTTTCACTGGACGTCGTGTTTTGTTTTCTGTTCCTTTCCTAATAGGCATTAGCACTTGATTTCTCATTTTGACCGCTTCTGAATACTGAACTAACACTTCTGTACTATTTACCATAACCCTAAGATCTCAAACTCAGTGGTAGTATAGTGATTCAGGTCCTGAGACATATGAAACATCATTTTCCCCATATACTTTTCTATCTAAATTTAATTTTGTTTGCCTTTTGATTGCCAATTTACTTGGTCACACAACATCTTTCTGCAGTTGTTTGGAGTTGGCCTCATTTTTCCCGCTTGAAAAAACGACCTGCAAAGTAGCAGTTTCCCAACAGTACTGTACCTACCCAGGTTCCAGAGAGTGTTTTTAGAGTTTTGTCTACGCAGAAATTCACAATGAACCCGTTTTATTTTTTCCTGTAGCTGGCTCATCCCTTTTTCATTTTTATTTTTTCCTTCCCACTAGGTTTTACCACCGGCTTGAGATCCAACACTGGTGGCCAGGCTTTTCCACAGTTTGTCTTTGATCACTGGCAGATTTTGCCTGGAGATCCTTACAATGCAAATTCTCGTCCTTGGCAAGTTGTGGCTGAAACATGTAAATGTAAAGGCCTGAAGGAGAGTATTCCACCTCTGGATAACTTCCTAGATAAGTTACAATCACTTCTGTTTCATGTTGTGTGATGCCCTGCCCCATTTTGTCCTGGTACCATTGCCCCACAAAACCAGGAAGGAAATGGAAAGTTTTGAGTGTCACGCTGCATACACACACAGTGTTAACATGTTGTGATGATGGCATGATCACCTACTTAGAAATAAAAATGGTATGCTAATTTGACTTATGAGATTGTTGTTGCCTGTATCTTGTCTGTGGTCACTGATGCCTGTGTCAAAAATACACATTAAAAAAAAAAAAATCAGTTGCCTAGGATTAATGGTGTTCTTTACAGTTTGCCTAATCTGCAGTTGCTTTTTAACCTAGGAAGCAGCTCCCCTCATTGTTGCTCTTGCAGAAATTCTTGTTGAACTGTCAGGTTTTGTCCCCTCAGCCAGAAGAGGCATTCTTTCACTTCCAAACTTGAATCTTCTGTGCTCTTGAAGACTGATAGTGAAAGGCTTGCAGTTACAGGTAAGCTTTCTAGCATCCAGCACCTAGATTTAAAGGCAGATACAAAAAATCCCCACTGATGTCAGAAACACCTGAATTCTTGGGGGCAGCCAGGGGCAGAACCTCCTGGGGCTGGTGCTGTATCATTGGGCAGCAAAGTCCTGCCTCTGTGGCTCGTGATCATTTCAGACAGCTTTATCTGACCTGGAAGTATGAAAATTAGAAGCCAGCTCAGGCTAATAGTTTTTGGGTGTATAGGTGTAGCCTTTTTGTAACTAGTATTTTGGCAGCTAGCTCGCTTCCAGAAAATGCAGAAAAAGATGTAGCAAATGGAGGGGTGGTAGAAAAAGGGGGCTAGCTCTAGCAGCGTGGCTTTCATTGCATGCTGGTTATCTGTGCAGTAGAGGGACTTTGTATTGGTCTCACGAGCTTTACTTTCCTTCTGCAGTTGGTTTGAAGGTATCTTTGACATAGTCCACTCAAAGCAGTAACCAGATACTTCCATAGTGGAAAGTAAGAAGTCATCTAACTTTTTCTTCAAGATTTTTCTTGTGTTAGAAGTTCTTGGATAGACTTTCTGATGCATTTTAGAACTTGTTGAAGGAAAAATAAACCAAAAATTCATCCAGCTACAATGGACAGGTAGAGTGGTATGGGCCTCGATTAAGCTGCAACCCCCAGTCCCCTCTCCATCCCCCACCGCTCAGGTAAATTCTTCGTTATTTTGTGGAAGAAGGTGTATCAAATGGGTGATGCGACCACACTGCAGTACTCCAACCCCTCGATACACATCATCCACAAAAACTCAAGTGAATGAAAGGATTTAAGCATTACACAAGCCTAGTAATTACCTACTGTGTGTACATCAGCATTGCAGGAAAATGACATTGTTCACCTGAACACTTACCTCACACCACAGCCTCTGACAATCTAGCTCTCTCCTAAATGGGTAAGGCTCAAATGCCTTAAGTCTACATTTGACATTGCTGTCATGGGTCTAGGTTTAAAGCTAAATGCAGCTGCAAAACTCCTGCCCAAAACAGTGGGAGAACACAATCCTACCTCAGCCCTAATAATAATAACAACAATAATAATAACTACTAACAATAATTAACTTAACAAAATTCCAGCCATATTTTATAATACCATAAATGGTTTAGAGCACACGTCCTAAAAATGGCACTCACCCTTCCTTAAACTTTTCTGATGAACACACGGAATGTTTACATCCCTTCAGCCAGTTCAGCAATTGCCCGAGTCACACTTCAGTTTGGCATTAAAAGTACAAACAGCATCTCCAGTGACAGATACCAGTTTTAAACACTTTATTCAGATGGACTCTGGAACCTCTCTCCGCACTCTATTTATAGTTCAAGTCACTGTGCGATTGTGATGCAGAAAGCACTGATCTGCTGCAGGCCATTAGGAAAAAAACTTCATGAGTAGCATGGCTTTATTGGAAATAAATCATGCTAAAAACTGATCCTTAACAGGTACAAAAAATTTCAACAAATAAGGAAAGGAAAGGAAAAGAAAGATTGGATGCAATATTAAGACCAACATGTGAATTGAAGACTGCTGTGAAAGATAATACAAAAAAGGCAATGAGAAATAGTAATAAAGCATTAAAGGTGGGAGTACAGGGCAGACGAGTTACAATACATCCTGCTTCAATATTTCTTATCCATGTACTTCATTCAAATACTGTAATAGTAATGGAAGGCAAAAAGCACCAGACTAAAGAAATAACAAAAAAGGAACACAAAATCAGAAAAAAGTGAAAGCTGGTAATTAGGGAAGGAATAATCTCAAATACAGTTACTCAATAGAAGCACAACACTTAGGAAAACCTGCTATGTCAATATATATAGACAATACCATTATTCTGGCTCTACGGAAATGACTTGATTTTCCTGGTCTGTAACCTCTTCCACATACAGTACTGCTGAGGTTAGCCTTAGAGGTGTGTGGGGAGACACTGCATACACACAACAAAGAGCAGATTCATCAGAGGAGTAAGACAGGAGGAAGTTATTCCCATTGAATTAGAAAAGCCACGATTAGGAGGCCATGTAATGCAGGACAAAGCATTGTTAAGCTCTAAACACGTAATTCCAGAACACTGTGCAGCTACAGCTTTTATCTTCCAAAAAGCCAAGCCTCCCCCGTGGCAAGTCAGAGTACGGTATTCCCAAGCAGAACGCAGCAGTTACTGAAGCAATAGAAGCCATGAGCAAGAGATCTTAGAAAATAATCCTGCACCAGAAAAAGTAATTCCTATTTTGTCTCCTTACAGCTGCCACAGAAAGCATGAATTTCACTTGATCTGAGGTGAGGGGTGGCCATTTCAAAGAGGGCCACCAAGGACTTGAGATTATAAAGTTGAGTGTAAAGGCTTTTTTTTTTTTTTTTCCTATCACTTCTTAAAGTTATCGAACCAGAAAGTCAACTATAGCTCGACTGTGCATAGTTTGGAGGTTTTGGTGGTGGGGAGGTGTCCCAATTCTGACATGACAGCACAGAGATTGTGTGATGCAGGGTTTGCATAGATAGTTTGTCCCCTCCCCAGCCCAAAGAACATTAAGAGGAGAAATCACAACTTAGGATTTTGTTGCGTTTGTGAAAAACATGAAATCAGGAGGGAAAAAAAACCAAACACAAAACAAAACTCAGTCCCATTTACAGAAGCTTCCCCTACATCCCCAGGTAAGGGGGAAGTGGGGAACAAGAGACATACAATACAAGTCATGGCTATTTCACAAAGCTTCATTGTCTTAAATGAAGTTTATTACAGGCCCCAGTGAAAATATTAAAAATTCACCAGTGCATACATATCTGCACCTTTTTTCAGGTTGTTGTTGTTCTAGAGTGGTTAAGTGCCTTTTTTATTAAAAAAGGTTTTGTTTGTTTTTACATTATTGCTGTGTTTTACAAAAAAAAAAAACCAAAAACAAAACAAAAACACCACCAAAACATTTGTAGAATCCACCCAGCAAAAAAAAAAAAAAGTCAAGTTTCCCCAGAACAAGCCAAAAGCATACCAGCATGTTCTGAAGGGGCCTTTTCTATGCCAGCTACTTACTGAGCAAGGGGGAGGGGAAAAAAAAAAAAAACCACACACAACCTATCACTTCTGTTCCTAGTGAAGATGAATTTACTCCGTTTTGCAGAAGGCAAATCCTTTCAATAAATACCAGAATAACTTCTGAGATGCTGAAGTTCCAGAGATACAAGCAGCAGCTCTGTGCAGTTTCATCCTGGAGTCCCATGCTGCCCCTTGTTTCAGTCCAGCGAGATGACGTCGGGAGCGCTGCCTCCTCCGCTGCTGGTTATCACTCCTGTCTCGCTCCTGCTGGAGGAGCTAACGTGCGTGCTGCTCTCGTGGTGACTGGTTGATGTGATGATGCTGCCAGGCGTGCTGCTTGTTAAGGTTGAGGTGAGACTATCCAAAAACATAGGAGGACAGTACTGCTTGAAACAAACAATGAAGAATGAAGAGACTAACTGCACGAGGGAAATGTATGCTCTGAAGATACATCTTCCCTACAACAGGCACAAAACACATTACTAGCAGAACCTCGTTAACACATGCATAGCAAGAACCGGAGTTCTGCGAACCAGCAAGTAGGCAAGCAGAGATGGTAGCCACGAGCCCTTCTCCCTCATCCTCCCCATTTTTATTTTTTTTTTCTTAGTAACTGGTTAGCTTGAGCATTTACTAGCACATTAAGAAACACAATCATGACCACATGATGATCACTAGAAATCCCTCAGCATTTGGAGAATGTTCATGCCCATAGCTACCAGCACAACTGCCTATTTCAGGCTCCTATCATCACGAAAGGTAGCAGAATGCTTTTTGCTACTTCAGAGGTTAGAGTAATTTCATCCCCTCAAATGGCAGCAGCTGTACTCAGCAACGTTTTCATAGTATATACCTGCAATGATACACTGCAGGTCTCTAAACATTTTAGCAGTGCTGAATGAGCCCTGATCGAGTCTGATTAAGAAAAATTACTAAGTTGGTTTCAATTTCCTGAAGTGGAAGACAAGCCTTCCCAAAGCAGCACTAAACATTTTAAGCACTTAGAAACAGAACAAGGCTGACAGGTGTCGAGGAAGAGGATAATGTATGACACCGCCACACACGCACGCATTGTTCAACACACCTTACTTTCTCTTACCCTGCGGATTCCAATCTCTGGCATATGTTTGGAACTGAGCCTGAACTGTTTGAACTGTCCAAAGCGGACACTTCATAGCAGCATACCTGCTTCCAGTCTCCCACATGAACAAACTTCTGTTATTCCCACTTTTGGCAGTTCAGATCTCAAGGTCAGGCACAGAGTATTGCAAGATGCAGTAAGTGGAAAGAAAAGGAGGAAGTTCATCCTTTGTTTTTAAGGCACCAGAAAGTCAATTCTACGTTAGAGTCCTATTGCTGTTGTCTTCTAGTGACAGAGAGATGAAACAGAGGGTCTGCTTCCTTAGTTAGGGAGCCAATATTCCCCCACGTTTCAAGGCTGTAGTCGGTCTGTGGAAGAATCTAGTCACAGTACGAATCATTCTCCCTAACTGTGTAAAGATTAAGTTCCCAGGGAAGGAAAAGCACCACCTAGTTGCTTTTGACCTACAAAATTTCCATATAATCCAAAGCCAATGGGGCTGAGGTGTTACATGGAGGGATTTATTATAAAAGTGTTCAGTCACGCACCCATCAAATTAATGAAGATATTTTCTTTAAAACTTAATCTCCTACTAATATCAAAACCAACAGAAACAGCAGTGAAGTATATTTACAGAGCTTAATCTGGCCTACAAGACAGACAGTATGAACTAAGAGCATGAAGTACATGATGGGTGTATTCAAGTTAGTGCTGTGCAAGTATCCACTTTGGAAAGGCAAACTATCAGTGAAGAGCGAGTTTCCATGCCTGGTGAGGCTAAACTGAATCCTCCCTTAATGCATCTTCATCACCACCTCTTGTTGGGAAAATGGATTTTCCTGGTCTGTGGTTAAGTCTAAGCAAGTGGACTGCAAACATGGTATGGACGATGACAGCATCCTGATAGTTACTTGAGTGGTATGTCACAAAAACCAGACTTGGAAATTAACCCCACAACAGTTCAGAAACATACCTGTGAATCAACTGGGATTAGTGAAAGAAAATCCAGACCTAGAAAGAAGAGAAGGATAATGAATTGATGAGTCTTTCTTTTATTCATACACAACAAATATAAGGAACTTTTTTGTGGTCATAGAACAGATTTTGCAATTGTTACACAGTTTCTAAATGGGATATACCACTGTGACACCACTCTCAACGACTACTTCAGGCAGCAACAAAACGAGTTATCCAGTACAAGTGGCTCTTTTTAAGAATGAGAATGACATAATGATGTATTATTCACTGGATATTGCAGGGTGGTTCAATGTGGTTGCTTAGATGGAGGTTGCCGTTTGGAGCTGTTGGTTCATAATGCAAGTTTCACTGCATATTGTACCTGACTTGGCCAAACTGGGACATGAAGAGTGTCATCACATTAAAGATGCTGGAATGAAGTAAAGTCACAACATGCACAAGTCCAAAAACAAGCAGCAGGTCTCTTCCTCCACCCATGGGCAGCCAATAAGGAAACATTTCTAATATCATCCCCGTTTTGTGTCTAGACAAATAAAAGGAATGAAGAAGAGGAAACTACAAGTAGTTCAACGTATATCCTCTAAGAGCAGTGACAACTAGTGTCCATCTTATACACCATTAGCGTGTAAGCATTTAGGGCAAGATATTTAAGATTATGAAACCAATGAGGAATTACAGCCATTTTTGTTTTGTTTCTAAATATTGGCCTTGTGTTTGCTATGTCAACAGAAAGAAATGGTAAACTTACTCCCTCCCTCTTCCCTCACATCCAAATCTGTTCTGGCCAGTGGCATCTCTCCTCCTCTTATCCATTAGAGAAAAATTTTGAAGGAGATTTAAGCTCGGCTGCTTTTACAGAATTGGCAACTTCTTTTGTGCTTGCACATTCTAGAACTTCGGTTGATAGGTAAGGACAACAGTTCTAGACTTCCATTCTCTCAGCTTACTGTCCTATCCAATTTGGGAAGGCAACAGTTTCCTTAACAAGGGAGAAGTGGAGGGAGGGAGCAGTAAGGGAACTAAAATGGACAGAGAAACAAGGGGAATTATATCCGTCCCATTGCCAAACTGGTGCTGAAAGAAGAGGAAAAAAACCCAGAGATGTTGCACAGGAGAAATGGAGACAGGCAATGGAGGGGGGAGAGGGACGTACAGGAGGCCAACGTGACACCTGTCACCACAAGTCACCATTTCCTGGGCTCTGGGTTCGCTACAGCCGGCAAAGAGAACCCCCAGAGTCCCTATATACAGTGTTCTTTTCAAGGAGCCAGGATAGAAAACAATCAGTATCCCCACCTTTTGTCTGATATTTAGCAGCAGTGTTGAAGAATACATCATAGGCATTTAGGGTATGTCTAGGTAAAGAAAGTCAATAGAGGTCAGCTTACATATTGTAGCTCACCTTAACCTTTTTCATACAGTCTAGACAGAGCACCACTAGAATCAGCTAGCAGAATCTCTCTACATCTAGGGCTGGGATGAGTCAGTGCCATCACACATCTATAACTTAAATAAGCAGATACCCTCCCTCGCATCTACAACACATTAACAACCGGATGTTTACACAAAGTCTAACTGAATATAGCAAAAAGTGTTTCTGGCTGCCATTCCAAAGTGCCAACTTCTACCCCAGAAGCAGTTTTTCACATCACTGTTGCAAAGTGCAATCTGAAACTGGAAAGACAGCCTTGTACTGGACTTGTCTAGACATCACATCAGAGCAATACTGCATATAGTCTTGTTCCATAAAAAAAACCCAAACGTGTTGATCACTTCTCCAATTTTTACCCACCCCGCAAATTAATAAGGCTGTCAGAATACAAATTAAAAATAACCACCACCTACCTGGCAAGTCTGATGAAATACTGGAAATTGGTGGATGATGGAATGGTACTGGGTAGTCTGTTAATGAAGGAGGAATAGCAGCAGCATCAACCGTTGTCACGCTGGGCACTCTGACAGTGGATGGCTGATACATGAGAACCCTGTTTTAAACAGCATGGGAAATTACAAACAGCCTGGCTGTTAGTTACAGAAGAGAAATTATGCACCGCTGTGCACTCTCATTCACAAGGTCACTATGTTAGAACGCAACTACAGCGTGGCTACTCACTACACAGTATTCCACTCTAATTTCCTCTTTCATAACAGTCTTCAGAACAACATGACCGTATCTTGGCTCTCAACATCAGCTGTGACATAAGAGCAAGTTGGCATTAAAACAAAGTACAGTGCTGGAGTCATTTATAACAGTCTACCATTCAGAGACAGAAATGGACATCTGTATCTGTGGAGCGCCCTGGGAGGTATGCGCAGGTAGCCAGAGCCAGGAGGAGAGCACTCGTTTCAATTTCTCCACGTAACTGTTCTTCAGTGCTCGCCAAGGGCACAACTGACCATTATTCAGCCCCTGGAGCACAGATTACACACGTGGGAGTTAAATATCAAGCCCATCTTTGCTCACAGCCTAAGCCCAATTGAAGTCCAGTTCTCCAGGAGCATGCAAGCAGTTAAAACCCTTCTGCATCCCCACCTTCTGCCCGATTACTTTGCAGCACCGTTAAAGACAACACCACAGGCATTCAGGCACCAGCCACATGCATAAAATATTTCATAAACTCCAAGTCAGGTGGAAACACCCAGAGTCCCACTCCCAGCTGCTCTGCATTGCTCCCTCCAGCCCACCAGCCGTGAGTGTTACCCACTTGCATCTTCCTCCCCAGACTGCTGCATTGGTGCATTTATGCTACTTTTGATTTCAGAAGCTCGGCTATCAGACCCTCCCTTCTCAAGCACCTCTTATACTTCAAGCCTATGTTGCTTCTGCCTATAGGAAGACACCCCACAGTTTTGCCAAAACTAGCATTTAGGCAACATTGTTTACAGGAGAGAAGCTATTCCCCAAAAGCCTGGCTTTGACTTGGATTTGAAGAATGAAAACATGCTATTTCCATACCCAAACAGTAGGGAAAACACATTGGTCACAGACAGACAAGAAAACTCAGTCCTTCTACAATTACAGTTGCAGGTAGCCATCTCAGACAAACAGAGGAGCATGGAAGAAGTCTTGGTGCCTTCTGAAACTTCATTAAGAGATATATTTGTAGCTATTTTTTCTTAGAAAAATAAGAAACAGAGTCTCTTGCAGAAAGACTCTTCCACAATCCTCACAAAAAGCAAAAGCATTTCAGTATCACTGCTGAAAGTTGTTGAAGATGACCAACTATTTGCTCACCAAAGACCACACATTCCTGTGGACTAGAGACACAGTATACCTACTCGTTACTTCAAGAGCTGGCAAAACAGAAGGGGTTTGTTTTTATTACTATTATTTAAGTACAAGACATAAGCCACTACACTGAGAGACACAGACACACACCTCACGCATGCAGCAACACTAACGAGCCATTACTAAAAGCTGATGCTTGGATTCGCCTCATGGAGCAGTGACTGCTGGCGAGCCTAACCAGTGCCCCTCTCTCCCTGCACGTCTCCTGCGCCCTACGGGCCACGAGCAAGAACTTTATGGAAGCCACAAACAGTAACTGCAGCTGAGTTGCACAGATTGGGGCAGACAGAAGGCGGCACACAGTAAAGAAGCTGGTTAAGCCTGCCACTGAGGTCAGGCATGACTACAAAGATAGAGCAGCTGACAGAGGACTTGGGAAGTTGTCAGTTGTGCTAACCGTGGTGCACGACTGACTGATAACCATGGCCAACAACAGTGTCCAAGACATTCCAGTGTTCCACAGAGAGATGGAGGAAAAGCTTGTCTTGAATCAAAACAGCAAAGCACCTCCCTTCCAAGACTGACAGGATGGATGAAACACGCAATGCAGCCTAGTTTCCTGGGCACCAGGGCAGATTAGATAAAGGGTATAAGACAGGGAGAGAGAAGCCTTTAAGATGACACTAACTTAGCAAGAATGCATAAAAAAAGCACCTCCACTTGGCATAATCTGCTTTCTCAGGAGTATCCTGTCCATTAGCTTACTCAGCTTCCTTTTCTATGGAGAAATATCCCTGCAAACACAGCAACAGTCAGCGCAAGTCTTTTGTGAGATGTAAAGCTATTTAATAGTGGTTTGCCTGTACAAAGGTACCGTATCAATACAACCTTCTGCAAGGAGAGGCCTAGAAATTCTCCTCTGGAAGTGTGGAGCCGGATCCCGAAGAGAGATTGCAAGTCCATTTGTCTACGCATCAGTTTATCTGAGACATTACAGAATAACAACTAACTTAAAAATTGACAAACCCTTTTGTTGGGCTTCCTTGTGTTTCAGACATAAATATGCACTTCCGTTTGGCAGGAGGCTCCTCTTCTTCATCAGAAGAGCTTTCTATTGTCAAGTCAATAATGTCAACTTTCTTCTTGTTTACCTCATTGGCCACCGTCACAGAACACTGTTTGCTAACAACACTGGAACCTAAACAAGAAAATAAAATATCACTGTTTTTTTTAAAAGGCTGTTGACATCAGCAGTTTCAATTTGCAACAGAACCAGGAACTCAAATTCTGTTTTAGCTCATCTTCCTGGTCACTACAGAGAATGTTATGGCCCAGGAACTGTTTTATTAGTATTCTATATCGTACACTGAGAATATTAAAGCACAAGCTTTAATCTTCACTTATCAGTTTAAGGACCTAAAACAAAAGCCACCTTTCATTTTCTTAACTGCTATTATAAAACGCAAAGACAAAGCCCAAAAATACACACTTCTAGAGATACAACCCTTTCTTTTTAGTTTAAATGACAAGAAAGTTAGAAGTATTAAGCCCTCCACGAAACAAACATCAACATCCATACACGTTATCTAAGCTACAACTAAGCCTCCAAGACTTTTTGTTGGTTTGCCACCAGTACCCAGCTGTACGTACTTTCTATTTTGGTGCACTGTGGACTTGAGACTTTCACAGCTTCTTTCTTTGGCCTCATGGGGCACCAGGAGCCATCTTCCTGGAATTTGATCTCATCCACATCTGAACATTCATTCAGGATTTCCATAAAGAGCCTGAAAAATAAAGTTGAGTGGTTTCATTTTTGATTCCAAGTGAAATTTTTTATTCTAAGTGAAAAGGAGACACCGTTGAAAAAGGAATGATGATCACCTTTGACCCATTGCATGTACTCCCTCCCTAGTTCATCTTACCTGAGAGCCTGTAATTACAGCCTTCGCAGACATCGAAACCTAGAAGAGTATCCCAACCTACCCATATTCCACTCCAACATTACTGCAATTCAGAGATTTCCATACCGAAGCAGAAATCATCATCCTTTGAATCATGTTTGACACTTGTTTATGAGTTAAAGTTAAATTTTAAAGTTAATAGCTTCAGAGATGGGGTCACGTAAAAGGGAGACTTATCCTTAGATGTCACATTTGGATTTCCCCAGAGGAAATATACTGAGGCTCAAGAGTTTAATGATGTAGTTAGGAGATAAACTTATGTAGTTCATTACATGGGAACAGAAAGTAGCAGTCTAATGGTTCCTCCCAGTCTAAAGTCTTTTGATAAAGAAAATAGTATGAAATGGCTAAACCTCAAGTCACAAAAGTAGCTATCAAGTACATCATGAAAAATTTTAAGTAATTGTGTAATCTGCAAACTCAGTCTCTTACCCATCTAATATTAGGCTCTCATAAGCTGCCTTTTTGTCACAGACAGGGCAGATCCAGGTAGGCTTCTTTTCATTCATTTGAAGATAAAGAGCAGCATCAAAACATTGCAGGTGTGTGCAAGTAACAGCCCGGCATGGGATTGTCAGTCTCATTTTTCCCAGCTGCAGGAGATGCATTTAAAGAGTGTCAGAACAGAAGACAGTGAAGTAGGCCTGGATGGCTAACAATGAAACCAGAGGCAGTCAGTGAAGTAACTATCTCTTCTCACTACGGAGGTGCCCAGTGCCAAGGTCGCTGCAGGCAAATCCACCCTATCAAAGCACGTACGGTGCACTTAAAGGAACAATAAAGCCATCCTCAAAGTCTTCACCGAGTTGAAAACAGTCAGAAACATTTCTAACAGACCTGCAATGTTATTTCTACGATTTTATTTTTATTAAAAGACCTACTGAAGCACCTGCTTTATCATTTTCTTTTAGCCAAAGATTTCAAGCATTTTTATGAGCTCCAGTTATGTTAGACTCTGGATGGCATTATACCCATTTTAACATTTGACTTAACAGACCAGTCACTAACACAAGGCCAGTTTCTACCTGGTAAGAGAAACCCCAAGGCAGTGTTGCCTTGTCACACAGTGATCAATTTTTTTGTTTGTTATAGTAGCTGGCATTATAAGCAATACCACCAAAATGAAGAGATCCGAAGTTTTATTTATCACTGTGCCCTTTAATTATTCCGTCACCCTGCCCAGTTAGTCTCAATGCCTCAATATACAAGATTACTCCTTCTAAAGACCTCGCTATACACACGCGATTAGCAGCTTGGCTCTGGCTGCATTACAACTGAGGCATTCACAGTTCTAAACCATAGTTGGTTGAATGCTGCTACAGTCAGGTGCTTGTAGATGCACCCTTCTCCCCGCTGTTTTATATTAATGAATCAGTATAAACCAAAAGCCAGTTAAGTTCCGAAGGTGGGGCCTTTTAAAAGCAGCCCAGCTCTGCACTAAAAATCAATACCCAAATCTGTATATGGTAATTTCCAGCCATACTTACAGGACACATCAGAGATACCCGCAGACTGGTTGTGGCAATCTCACTATCAGGATCTGCAGTTAGTTTTTCTTTAACTATTAAAATAAATTAAGAAGTTATACACAGACATCATTATTTAAAATGCTAATCTTGATTCGCCATTACATGTACTTTATTTCCAGCTATCTAAAAAAATTAAGCACCTAGGAAACTAGTTCACAGCAATATCAAACAACAATAGTTTCACTATTTATAAGCAACTGGCAAACACTGTGCATCACAATATTGTTTGATGTGCAGCAGATGCACTAACAGCCACAATGGTTACCAGAGCAAACCCAACCCAACACACAAAGAGATAAATAAAATAATCATCAGTGAGTGAGGTACAAAGACAAGAGAATCAGCATCACATGTGTCCTGGTTTCAGCTGGGATAGAGTTAATTTTCTTCTTAGTAGCTGGTAGAGTGCTGTGTTTTGGATTTAGGATGAGAATAATGTTGATAACACACTGATGTTTTGGTTCTTGCTGAGCAGAGTTTACACTAGTCAAGGACTTTTCAGCTTCCCATGCTCTGCCAGGTGCACAAGAAGCTGGGAGGGGGCACAGCCAGGACAGCTGACCCAGACTGGCCAAAAGGCTATTCCATACCATATGACATCATGCTCAGCATATAAACTGGGGGAAGAAGAAGGAAGGGGGGGACGTTCTGAGTGATGGTGTTTGTCTTCCCAAGTAACCGTTACACACGATGGAGCCCTGCTTTCCTGGGGATGGCCGAACACCTGCCTGCCCACGGGAAGTAGCGAATTAATTCCTTGCTTTGCTTTGCTTGCGTGCACAGCTTTTGCTTTCCCTATTAACCTGTCTTTATCTCAACCCATGAGTTTTCTCACTTTTACTCTTCTGCTTCTCTCCCCCATCCCTCCAAGGGGGGAGTGAGCGAGCAGCTGTGTAGGGCTTAGTTGCTGGCTGGGGTTAAACCACAACAACATGCAAGTGAAGAGAACCCATACTTAGGACATCTACCTGCACCTCAGCCCACCACGGTAAGTGGTGTTCATGGCATTCCTACAAGAACATTTCAGATGAGATCTCTAGGTGTGCCTCCCTGCCAGCTCAGGGACCCTGACCAAAAAAGCACATGATGCCTCAGCAACAGCAAAGGGAACCTTGGATACTCTGGGCATGGACTTTCTTTTCAAAATGCTGCAGATCCCCTAAGTATTACCAGTTCTAGTTTTAAAGAGCCACCAACCACCCTCAAAAAGTACAGACAGGCAAATTAGACTTACTTAGTGCTCTGGAATGATCAGGGTTTCTGATACCTTTCATTTTTAACCTCTGCAAAAGCATAGCTGAAGTGAGCTGACGAACAAGATACACAGACATGGAGTAATTCTACAAAAAGAGTGATTAAAGATTAAATATTGATTTCATACAGTACTTTCACTATGACAACAGATTACTGTTTACACTAGTTGTAGCATACAGTAAAAACAAAAACAAGCCGATTTTTTGCTTAATACTTATGAAAAGCACTGACAGATGACTTCATTACTGTGGAAACGTCCAATGCTCTGCCAGACTTCTCCTGCCAATCAAGTCCAATTGTCCTACTCCAGTTGTGACTTAACGAAGAATAACAACTCCACAACCAAGAGACAACCTGGGCTCTTTTCTTGGAAAGATGATTTAGACTGGTGACACACCTTCTCATACATGCCGTCTTTAAGAACTTCTCACATTTGTCTCCCAAATCCTTCCCTTTTTTCAGTGTCAGTCTGTTAGCAGGGAGCTCAAAGACAATCATGTGACAAAAGAAAAGATGAACGCTCTTTCAGGTGCAAACACAACACCTTCAAATGGCACGCAGCTGCACCGTTTTCTTTGTACCTTTTCTTTAGCTTGCTCAGCACTTTTAAGCCAAGCTTCATTGCACTATATCCACTCCTCTGAGGCTGGCCACATTCCCTAGCATTTACTACTCTTCCCTAATTCACACCACTTGCCAGCTTCTTTTGTTCAGCATTCACTCTCTTTTCAAGGTCACTAATGAAGAGAAAATTCTGCAAGTCCCACTACCGCAGAATAATAATGGTTTAATCTGTATAACACACACAACCTGCGATCTCTTATTTCCACTCCCTGCCAGCCACCTTCTTATGGCTCCTATACTGTCTGGGTACTGCACAAGAATTTTAAACAAGAACACCTACCGCCCTGCTTCTCCTTTACCACCTATAGGAAAACCAGCTCTTACCTAGATGAGCAGATAAAGTTATTGAAACGCATGGGAAACCACTAAGAAAAAAGGATTTTTTTTTCCCCTTAAAGAATGACCATACATTACACTGTTTATTGCCTACAGAAAGAATTCCATAGGCTCAAGTCTGACCACCTCTGTGGGATTAATACCTCCTTTGCTCAGAAGCTCTCCACTATCAGTCAAGTCCATGCCAATAAGCCCTTACCATGTGAGCCCGCTGACACTCCACACGGTCCCCAAGGGTCTCATTTAGAGGATGAACAGCAACGGCTGCTACGCTTAGGGCAGAGCACCAGCATTAAACCAGAGAGCTCACTTCACCTCTCAGGGCAAGGGGGAATGCTGGGACAACCTCCAATTCATCTGCTTCCATGAGAATATGTTTTGGCAGGTACAGGGGAGGAAGAAAGCAGGGATCAGTGGGAGAAGCCAAGACCACACACAACACTGCAGTCATTTCAAGATTCTTGTGCTTTATGATTGCGAAGGAACAGATTAGATCTCTCCTTCCACCTCTGCTTTAGAAAACACTCTGCTGTCAGCACTGCCCTTCATTTATTTTCTGAACATTAGCTTTCTCTCCAATTTCTTTTTTAGATTTTAATTAGTGTATAAAAGCTTTAATAGAGTCTCACTTTAAAAACGTGGTATCTCTGGTCCACAGATTTTGAAGAAAAAAAAGAGGTAAGCTACTTTGATAACTGAATCCAGAAGGATTTACACAACTAGTCAGAGAGAGAGGAATAAGTAGTTCTTGACTTACCAACAGCTGAAAGGGCTGCTGCAACAGCTATTTAAACCTAGGAAGAATTCAGAAATTCCTCACACTCTCCCTTTTCTTCCCTTAGTGAATCCATAGGGAGATTTCTAAACAGCCACACAGACATTTTAAAGGCTAATTCCTTCTCAACTATGATTAATGACTGCAGGCACTAGCAAGCAACAGGTATCACATTTCAGTCACCACCCCCTTTATCTCCTGCCACCTGAAGCCTAGCATGCTTTTCCCCCACTGTAGCTTTCCATGAAGTTTAGAATTGCATTATGAAGAGGCTTCAATTTTCATTTTTTTCCCAGCTCTCCATCCTTCCCCACATTGACTCACTTCTCCCAAGTCACCCAAACTTCCAGAATACTCTTCATTTGTAAGAAAACGCACACTGCTCAGATACCCTGCGTTACAAACACACGAACACCACGCAAGTATGGTCTAACCAAGCATGGTTGAGATCCATCAAGCCCAGAAACAGCTGACACCAGCAGCCTGACACCTCCCCAGTAAACCCTTCCCAGCAACCTGCCATCTAAGAGCCTTCTGAGCTGGAAATTCCACCCCGTTTCGGTTTATTTGCAAGTACAATTTTAAATCAACTCATAGAGAGGCCATTTTCATGTAAAAAAGGAATCTCAAAAGAATAGAGATGGAAATATCCATTAACCAGTTCTTCCTATGAAACAAAAATTGCTTGTGTAAAACTACTTAGTATTATTTGGTTAGAAAATACAAAAACCTCAAAAGCAAATGCATATCTCCACCCCCACAGCCTTGGCACATCTAGTCAGTTTAAAAAGCCTTCTCCAATGGACAGTTACAAGATACTGGGAAACCTGCCTTAGAATATATAGCTACATAATTTCATTTCTCACACCATCAGGCTACAAGGAAGAAAGTAGGTTCTCCTTTTGTTATTTTGTCATGTCTGAACTGTTTTGTACTATTTACACCACAAAAAGATTTTGGTATTTTTGACACACATTTCAGGCAACCCCTAATGGCAGGCTCTCTAATGTGAATTCTGTAAGGAAGTCTTTGCCATCTGTATGCAAATCTTATATATGTTACTGTAAACTACCATACTTCTAAAGCAAACTTTGTTTCCTGGCACCGATACTAAGTTTGGCCACCTAATACTAAACACTTGCTGGTGTATGCCTTGCCAGCAACATCAGGCAGTAGGGGAGAAAGAATGCTAGATGAGGTTATTTAGACAGCTTTCCCCATCCTACAGAACATACAGTTTACCTTTCCAATTTCAGAAGCCCAGGAAATGGAAATCTGGTTTGGCACTGCTGACGACAACCTGACTAGAGATGTGATATTCAAGGGGCGCCCAGGTCGCTTCTGTTCAATTCCATTTTTTGGTGGTGGAGCATATCCCTATGGGAAGAAAGGACAAGGAAAACGTTACCAAGTCTCCCTGCTGTACTCTGAAACCTGCTGAAACAGACTTGTTAATTGTAAACAGACCTATGAAAAGCAGGTAAACCTAGAGGCTCTCTAGGCTGGAGACTAAGTTCTACACTTACTCTGAGAAATATCAGTCTTTGACAGTCTGATACCATAAGTCAACCACAATTTTAAAGTCTTTTTAGGTTTTAAAGTGGTTTTACAGAAGTGCTGAAAAGGTGGAAGAAAACACAGTTTTGGTCCAAATAAGGTCACTGGAAGAGTAAAAAGCAATGTTGATGCTTTGTCCTTTTTCCCCCCCACCCCACTGAAAGAGGGCAGAAGATTGTGAGGACACAGTCTTAGTGACAAACACAGCAAGTCATGAAGAGTTAATTCAGTGTTTCACACCTGGAAAACACTTCATTGATTCTATTTAAGAAATAATAGTGTCTTGTTCCAAGAGCTCCACATCTCCTTGGTGTCTGCTTTGCCTCACATCAAGTACACCTAGTCCCATTAGCAGCAGGTGGTTGTCTGTACTCTGCCAAGGCCCCTGAAGAAGAGCTGTACATGGAATATCAGCTGTATTTAAGAGCTAATAGGCTTTGCTGTTGTCTGCAGAAGCAGAATAAACTAGGTATTGTTTGCTCAGCTTTGATGAAGAATTTCACAGAATCATAGAATTGCTCAGGTTGGAAAGACCTTTAAGATCATCGAGTCCAACTGTTAACCCAGCGCTGCCAAGCCCACCACTAAACCATGTCCCTAAGCACCACGTCTACCCATCTTTTAAATCCCTCCAGGGATGGGGACTCAACCCCTGCCCTGGGCAGCGTGTGCCAGGGCCTGAGGTTTCATAACCTGGACAGCTTTTCTCTGTAGTTTTATTTCCTATATGATGTTTGCAAATCGAATCAGGAGCCATCCAGTTCCCTTTTGCTTCTAGGCAAGCACGTACTCTCCACCATATCATGAGCAGAAAGTACTTGTGCTATATGAAGGAGCGCATGGTCTAACTGCAGCTTATTCATCTCACCCCGCGTCTGTCACTATGAAAGCCAGCCAGTCTGTAACAGGAACTCCGAGAATCTGTTCTGAGCTCACGCAGGCAGCCTGCAGTCCACTCATCTCAAAAACTCATCCTGCACCAGAAGGATGCCAATAAAAGATTGCAGCCCTATGTCTTGCACAAAACTGACTGTCAGATTTCATTTAGTTCAAGACAGTATTGTTCTATACAAGAAACTCTCCCAGAAAGGATATGCTGGAAAAACACACACACATATATTTTTTTACCCAGAGAAACACACACATTCACACCCTAGTGCTTGGAAAAGGAGCCACGTTGAAAAAATGCTGAGTCAGAAAATAAAAAACAGAAATAAACAGCCTCTTCCACTCACTAGCCAAGTATACCAGAGGATAATCACTGCCTTTAATCCAAGGAGGACTCGATAGTCGTCACATCATTTCCTAGGTTTCCAAAGCAGCTCTATTATTAGTCCGTATGTTTCACCTGACAAGCAAGCCCTGGCTGTGCCTCACCACTCCCCTTTCTTAATTTCAGACAGGACTCTTGCTTGCAGCAACAGGGTAAGGACTCAGAGCTTCTACAGGCAGGTCTGCCAGGCCAGAGCAGCAGACAGCAACTGCTGAAGAACTCTCTCTATAACAGTTCTCACCCCAAATGATGGCTGACCCAGTAGCTATCAGGAACCTTACCATGTGTGCTTTATCGCAGAACACAGAAGGCACAATTTCACATTTAAAAAAAAAATGAATGATTTGCCAGTTCTTTAATCAGACATAACAGCTGCAGCCATTTATAGAGTATATATCCCAGTCACTCTGCCATGGTAGGCCTTTCTCTGTTGTGGTGACTTTATAATGAGCTTATGTGGACCAACGCACCATCCCTGCAATATTTAGGAGACTATTTCCACACATACCGTACCAGCCACAACAATCCTGCTGGTATCCAACCTAAAATGAAGCTGCCTTGCTTTCAAGAGAGCAAGGATGCAAGTTCTATTTCCCAGCTTTTTTTTCTTTTTTAGAGACAGACTCTGCAGCGCACATGCTTCATTTCAGTCAAGCTTTTGATGTTCTCTTCCACAGAGCAATGACCTCAAGATCAGATTCAGTCTTTACTCCCAGAACACTTTAAAACCTTCCCTTCCTAGCCTTCCAGGACTTGGGTAAAGAGCACTCTGCTTGCCTATCACAACCGGCATGGTCTAGCACTGTTTAGTTAGGCTGCCAATTCTAGTGGCTAGCAAGTGCCAACATTATTTGGGTCTTTAAGTCTTCGTTGCTTCTTGCAAGAACAATATTAGTCAAAGCAGATGGAATCTGCTATAGCCAGAAAATCTATCAACAGAAAGCGTGATTATTCTTCTATCTGGCTATTTCCAACCTGCCATACCATATTTGATTTTGTCCTTTGAAGAAGACCTGCAGTGGTCTATGGAGGTCCCCTGAGAAGAAAAGCAAATTACCTTTTTGGACTTCCGTGTTTTGTCTTGCCTACAAGAGAAGTCAACAGGAGAACGACCTGCTCTAATGCATTATGTATAAAATCCTTGTTACTTGCCAAGACACCAGCATGCAAGGCTCTGCACTGACTCCTTTTAAGTCAGAACCAACACTTAAGAGGAGGACACAGATAGTTGTAAGAATACAAGAATACACCATGTTAACATGAGTTGGCACAACCTGAAGCAGTACTGGCACACTAGCACACTAGCAGCATTTCTCTGAATTTTCTGGTAAGGACTGCAGCCAAGGAGATGACCAAGAATAATTTACAGACACCTGCTCAGGCATGAACTGCTATACCAGGGAAAGACAGAACAGTACTCACTTAAGAATTGTACAAGTTGACAATAGAGGCTGGCATCAGTGATTACCTAACACCAACACTACTGAGTTGGACAACAGTGGTCCTTTGAGGCAAAAAAGTTATCTTACTTTTCCTGCAACAGAAAGGAACCACCAGAGGGATGCAGACAGTGACCAAATCAACAAAAAAATGTTTGCAGGCACACTCCGAACTGAGACTATATTTGTCATTCAGCTCATACTGAAGGAGGAGAGGAAAGGAAGTTGCCAAGACAACAGTCATTTATTCACTTTCTCACCTATAGTTTCTGCTGAACAGATTAAAGAATCATCTTGCGACATGCAGGAAGAACCACAGGATTTAGATCTAAAGCAAAGCAATAATCCAAGATTACAAACAATTTTTGCTATGACTGTGACATATGTTATATATAAAATGGATAGCATAACACAGCATAGCAGGGTGTAAACTATATTAGCAAGACTGAGAACCAGCAGACATTAATGTCCACAGATAACATCAGATCCAATCTTTTTGGTGCATTGCTTAAAGAAAGGAAGACAATCTGCAGAAGACAGGATAAAATCCTCAAGTTTATCACAGAGAACATAACTGGCATTTGCAGAAAATAGTGACCAGAAAACACATTAAATAAATTCTCTTACACGCTGGATAGATGGATCTTACAAGATGGATAGAAGAACAGTGATGCAATGGTTAAAGAAGCAGGGGGAAGAGAAGCTAGAGAGTCTCATTTAAACTGAATAGAGGCAAAAAAAGCAGTCATGGTTGCATATGGCAGGAGGGAGGGTACAGGACAGCACATCTGACACACCAAGAAGGTGACAAACATTCTGAAAAAGAGGTTTCACACCTCTTTTCTCCACACAGCATTTTTCCAAACCCACTGCTAAAAAAAAAAAAGAACCCTGTACTATTACTTTTTCCATCTCCTATAGCTTCCATAACTATTTCAGAATCGGTTGCAAAGAGTTTCTCTCTGTTCTAGTGTACAGAGATACCCGTTTCAGAGATTTTTCAAGAATGAGTGCTTTTCCCTGTTTGTATACATTCAAATCATGAGGTGACCCTGCCTACGTACTAACTTTTGCAACATCAGACACCAGTAAAGCATATGACTGCCAACACTGTTCTCTTCCAGTATCAGCAAATGCTAGGAACCCTGAAATGCATCTGTTCTTCATCCCCGCAATGAATTCTGCTCTAACCAGACAGATGCAGAGCGGCGTACAGACTTGTACACAACAAGGTGATACCCTTCCCTCGTAACAAGAAGGAACTCAAGACAACAACAAATACAGATAGCCCAAACAGCAAGGGCTACTACAATCAAGTAAAATAAACTCAGTTTGAAGATCTATGAGGAGGATTCCCCATGCAGACACTGGTTTGGTTTTGACATATTTTGTTGTGTTAACTGCAACAGATGAGATTTGCTATAGGTGGCTTAAACACAATTAATCCATGAAGTGGCTGTAACATGATTAATAGTAGTAATGGCTATCTCGCACAGCAAATGTACAAACCATATGCCTAACATTAGTAACTAGAGAAATTTGAGTGATAACAATAAACAGCTTGATTGTTTTAGCAAGCTAACATTACAGAAAACACACACACACCGCAAGTCACAAAGAAGCCACAAATACATACAAACCAGCTTACCGGCAACGGAAACAGCTTCCCATTTACTTTAATACACAAACTATTAGGATAATTATCTTCTTGAGGGCAGCTTGTCTCTGCTAGGCATAACCTATATCCCCAAAAAGAGAAAGCATCATTTTCAAGTGTCACCATATTCATATGTCCCCACAAACATCTAAACTTACATTACATTAGCCAACTAAGAAGTTGTAAGAAAACACGATGAAAAAGGTACCTTAGCTGGACTTGGACTGTGTAATCTCTCCTGCCTCCTGGCAAGAAGTCCCTGTGGCAAAGAGAAAGAAAAAGAAGTACCCATTTAGACAGCAGATCTCATATTCCAGTCATATGCAGAAAGAACTGGCACGCCTGCCCCAACATCACTGAACTTTGCTCTTCTTTTTCTTTTATAGAGCTATGAGCAAGTCTTACAAGCAACACCTCTGTTTAGCTACTGCAAGTTAAGCAGGACTTTAGGATCAGCATCCTCTGTCAAGAGTTTATAGTAACAATAAGTATGATGTTGCCAGAAAGGAGAAAACCCTATGAATTCTCTTGGCTTACACCACAGGTCTTGCAACAAGATGAACCCTGGGACAAAAGATAAAAGCAGCCCTCCATTCCTGCAGCCAGGAAACATGCAGAGAAGAAAAGCTTATCACCTCTCTAAATAGTCACAATTATTTGGAACCAAGTAATTGTTAACTCTTTAGTGGCGCAGGATTTACCCCAACTGCACATAAATTCTGTGCACAGTAGTTCCTGAAGAAAACGGAACACAAACTCAGCATAACTTTGGTAAGGATTATCACTCTGCATCTGCAAGCTTATGCAATACATAAAATGAACTGAGAACCCCACACTTTCTCCTGAAATCTTGCAAAAGTTTACCTATACTATGCCACACTCTTACTGCTTACCTGGAAATACAGATCTCTCTGACCTGCTGAGGTGTTAATGCAAAGATAAAAAACTTCTCTTGGAACCTCTGAATACTGCTCTGTACTAGAAAAAAAGAGACACAAAAGAGGTTTAACCATGGTGATTAAAGTCATTGATTGAAACAGGACCTGCAATTGAGTTTTTCCTGGAACAAGGCATAAGTCACTTAATATAATCAATTGTGGTTGAACTGCATGTAACTGTCAACAGGAAAGCAATGGAACAAATCATTCAACTATATTCAGATAGCTTAATATCACATTACACTTCAGTACTAAAGAAGCTTGGCAAGCCACGTTATAATCCTTTCTCCCTTGAAAGAAAGGTTTAAACAAACACAGAACAAAATACAACACTGGATACCTGATGAAAAGAGTACCACAGACAAGATGTTTACAGCTACTTTAATGTACTACAAGAAGAGAATGTGCACAAGAAGTTATTAATGGACAGCGGGAAAATTACTCAATTCAGAAACAGCTAAAGGTAACTAAGCCTTTGGGGAGGAAAGGAGGGAGCACAACCCCTAATGCCACAGAAGCGAGCGAGACTTCATGTCTGGGAAATACCCCTCAGTAGCATTTGGCAAGAAAATTAGTACAACTTTCATGTCAGAATCCTACTTGCCTGTCAGCGATGGGAAGCAGTAATATTTTAGTATTAAGGGTTCATAGTATGTACGTGTTATTTTTCTACTTTCTTTCAACTTGAGAAGTTAGAAATCTTGACCTGAAATAAAGGTAGATTGGACTTGTCCAACAGTTTAAAGTAACAAGCAAGAAGAACAAATGCAAAAATAACACAACTAAACCAGGCAAATTTGGAAGAGCTAGACTGTCTTGTACACTGTGACATTCAGAGATGACCTCTTTGCCAGAACACACACACAAAAAGGACACAAACACGAAACAGAACCCAGGTGGAGCAAACACACACACACACACCAAGTTCCTCAAACAATTCAGAACAGCTACATTGTGCGCGTACGTACACACACACCATAGACAGCATTTTATATTTTAAAATTATACTTGAGCACATGTAAAAGAGATCGTGGAACTATTTTGTTATTGAATTGAGTGTGGGTTAAAACTAAACCTCACACCTACACATGCTCTTATGTTCTCACATTAGTTCAAAAGAATACCTACACTCATCCCTTTTAGAGAGTTGCCGTGAAGTGGACTATACCCCTAGCTCTCTGACCTATTTGGTTTCTGAATCCTTAATTCTCAAACACAGAAAACTTGTTTGTTCAATGTCCCAATCACTTGAGTCTACTAACTGGGACTATAAGCTATCCATATCAGTCTAAAAATATTAGAGTAAAGTCTCATTTCCAAATTTGGTCATGAATCCACATTAGTGATTTTCAGCCAACATTCATATCCTTCTAACATCAGAAGGGCCCATTATTTGCATATTAAGATGTTCCTCACATCTTATTTCCCCACTCCTCCTCACACAGATCCGAGTTGTAGCTCTGGCCGCTGCCACCTTCAGGTACTGTGCTCTGGAAAGAGTTTGAAGGCAAACAAGCACTCAGTTAAATTAATCTTGTCCCACTCGCCCATGTCCTAAGAGGACCCAAATGTTTCAGGACTAGATAATCCTCACTCCTATGAGAACTGGGCAATATGCAACAAAGAGCCGACAGTCTTCAAAGGAAAGAGGAATTTACATGCAGCTCTAACTATAATATCACGACACCCCTAAGGATGCATTCTCCTTTCAGAAGAAAAGGATCGTTTCCAAAGTTGAGGAAAACAGCTGTTAAGGAAATTTCTAGCACATCACCGCCACCTCTAGATATCATTGACCAGAAAATAAAAGGTAACTGCATAGCAGAAATATAATGCGGAGCACAACCTGCATTATATGGGACAGGGTAACAATGTGGCTGACAAGCAACCTGATTAACTATGAGCCAACAGTTGTCCCATAATACAGAATAATTCAGGAAGCTAGTTAAGATATGCAGCTACTGCACACGGTGAACATAAGCAGGAGTTAGCCAGGACATCGTGGCACTGACAGATGATCTCTATAATGGTAATGGCAGCATGAGCCATAGAGCTGTCCACCACCACAGCAGCTATTGTACCAATACATGGGATCGATATTAAACTCTTCTCTAACAGAGTGTGACGACACACAAACATAAGTGACAACAGGCATTGTACATAATGCTTGTCAGTAATGCCTGCTGCTTTAGGTACTGGAGAATGACCAATCATCTGTATATGCCTCATTGAGGTACAAGTCACGGCCTCAAAGGCTCTATTATCAGTTAAGAAACTGAAGTGTTTAAGAAGATGCAAACAGCTTGCAAAATGCTAAAGTATTTCTAAACAATATTATTAAATAGTTAGGGAACATTTTCTACCATGTACGGTAAGACAGGTTGACTTTCAAGACAGAAAACAATCTATTTCCAAACAAATATATTTAAGAGTGAGGTGTCTGAGGAAGGCAAAATGAGATTTCAGGTTACTCAGAAGACAAAAGTTCCACTCTATGTTTTAAAGCAGAGTACGGCAACGACCAGCAGGCTGAGAAAACCATCACTAAACTGAGTGCAACTCTGAATATTTGTTGCACAAAGTATCTCTTTCAGTGCCAGATGCAACCTGCAGAATTGTTGCAGTGAGATAAATGCAAGCTAACAAACCAGTGAACTTGTTCTCCTTATGTTGTTGCAACTTACTAATTACTGACCCTGAAATTTTTTCCTGTTGGCCCTGACAGATGCGTTCCTCACTTGTACCAGGCAGAGACTTCAGGTCCGAGTCTTTCAGCCAAAACTGGAGGTTCAGACTAAATATTAGGAAACATTTCTTTACCAAGGGGGTGGTCAAACACCAGAACAGGCTTCCTAGAGACGTGGTCAATACCCCAAGCCTGTCAGTGTTTAAGAGGCATTTGGACAGTGCCCTTAACTATTACTCTTTAACTTTTGGTCAGCCCTGAAGTGGTGAGGCAGTTAGGTGATCATTGTAGGTACCTTCCAACTGAGCTAATCTATTATTTAATATTCAAAAGACAAAGACCTTTAATCTTATAGCCATTACAAAAGAGAACACTATTTTCTGAAGTGTGGCTTGGCACTTTTGGGGACAAGCAGCAGAGAGGGCAAGGGTAAAAATGAGAGGGGAATGGAGTTTCCATTTTTGCCCAGCTGCAAAGAGACTGGACTTAGTACTGTCATAAGCAACACCTATTTCATGAATTAAGCAACCTGCAGAGCTATTAAACACTTACCTAGACTTGTAGGTTTTATGAGCACATCAAGCACATCGTAAAAAGGTAGGCTTTTCAGTTGAACATCAGGATGAACGGGTGGAATCGGAGGGGATGGCTGCTGCATCTCAAAGTGGGGCTTAGTGTCTTGGAGAAGCACAGAACTGACAGGTGAGGAAGGAGGCTGAGGCGTGACCGAAGTGGAAGGGAGGGGGTGAATGCCAGCAACAGCCAGGTCAGGCTCAACAGGAGAGGAACTACTGTCCAAATTGAAAACCGCAGGTTTTCTAGCTGATAAGTCCGGAAGTCCTTCAATTGTCCTTGGGTACCGACGCCTATAGAGTTCTCGGATTTTTATCTGAACTGCTGGGCTGCAGCCACTCTTCAGTAAGTGCAGTGCCCTCATCAGGAGGTCATGTTTCCGCCCGCTTTTATTACGTCCAGCAAACCCCAACAACACTTGTAGTTCAGAAACACGAAAACTTGATACCATATTCTAGAAAGAAAAGAGAGAGATAAGCACAGGTGAACCAATAGTACCCCAAGTAGGCCTTTCTGAGGAGCATGGTGAAGCATTTGAACTTCCATCATTCTGGCTTCACACTTGTCATCTTAGGTACTACCCATACCCTTACCCGACACAAGAGTACAGTTAGTTTAAAGCAAAGAAACAAAGCGTCCAGGATTAAGGTGGAGTTTGGTTGTGCTACTGATTTCAAAGACTTCCAATTGTTTCCACACTCAAACAATAGCAACAACAACTTAATGCAACCCATGCAGTGCTATCTTAAATGCACAGGCAGAAGCATAAGCTCCAACATAAAATATCTGTCTCACTTCATGAAACAAACAAGAAAAAAAATCAGATGAATCAGTATTATCACCTGTCTTCCAACACATTTTAAGAAATAAAATAAGCAACTGTTTAAGTTCTGCATAGCTTATTCTGAAACATCCTTTATTTTGGGCAGCATGTTAAATGCATGCATGAACAGACACAGGCACATCAGGTTTCACTCTTGAAAGGATGGCACAGCAAGGTGGACACTTCAAAAAGCTACGTTATTTCACACTAACAAACTGTTTAACCAATATAATTGATACTTCCAGAACATCATAGAAAACTTCCTGTCCTTTTTGTATCACATTCTAGTATTGTGGGACACAAAGAATCTCTTTGAAGGAAGTAATACTATTTACTTGGTTATCAGACTTAGTTGTGGAAGACTTTGAGGATTGAACTATTAAGTTCATAAACAAAGATTCTCATTTTTCAGAAAAGCAAGAAATAAAAAAATCCCATTATGCAAGAGGAAGGAATCTTCTCCCTCCGTTACTACAAACTAGTAACTTGGCATAGGTGCATCACCTCACATTTTTGTGACCAAGCTCTCTTTTCAGAGAGGTATAAAATTGTCCAGAACTCTAAGCAATTTCCTTCCTATTTTTGTGGGACTCTTCCACCGTAACAAGGAGGTTAAGTTTTAAAGATGAAAGAATATCTGACTTCAATCTGTACTGCTGTACCATACCAACTCCAGACTTGAGGACTGGCAGATAAAGGCCCTAACAGAAGGTATGAAGTAGTAGACATCTGGGATCATAAAAGAGATTTTCAAAAACAGTTCAAAAGTACATTGTTGACTTTTAAATAGTAGTCCAATATACAACATTTAAAGCTTTGGGCATTGATTTCAGAAGGGATACTACTCAAAAAGCAATGTTTTGGGTTTACCTTCCCTAATCTTTACTATACAGTTACAGAGTTTACACCCATGTATTCTAACATAATCTGATCTCAGCTGAATTTTTAACGCAACTGTGCTACAACCACACAGTCAGCCAACAAAAAAAGTCTGAACTCCCCCTGTGCCCCTAGCTGCTTGCTCCCTATTCTCTCCTTAATGTTGAGAAAATTGTTTTTACAGTAAGACAGATCAAGGAATTGAGCCAGATGAAAACTGAACTTGTGCCATTACAAGACAGCAGCAGCAAGCGGCCAGGACCTGCCTTTTCAAGGGCCATATTATTCATGCATATCAAAACAACCATCTAAAATACTATGGCAGTACTCTCATCAGGCACACCCTTTCCTCATCGTTGAGGGGATGAGGTTATCCTATTTCAGATACTGAATTTCAACATTTCCAGACAGCCAGTTTGGGTACGGTGATGCTTCTATCAAGTAGCTATCAGGGAGCTAGCCCAGCAGTTTTCAAACTGGTATTCCCCCAAAACCCCATCTATAAATGCACCACAAATGCCATGTGAAAGCAGTGTCACATAAGGCATTGAGTGGCTCATCCTAACTTCTGAAGAAGAAGCCAACAGCAGATGTCACCTTAATTTCATCCCAGCAACTTCTCTCAACAGCAAAACGATACAAGAAAAGAGGAGATGGAGACAGAACTCCATCCAGTTTGCAAGCTGCTGGAGAAGGTTAGCTTCCACCTGGCATTCCCCTGCTACTTTTCCTTAGTCTCTCAATCAAACAGGGTGAAGAAAATAAAGTGTCTCAGTATTCATAAAAAATAGCTTGAAGTACTATAACAGCTTTATAGTCATGCCACATAAAAGAGAAATTCTGTTAAAAGATAATACTGATATTCAAGCATTTACCGAGAACTTCATGTTGCGTGCTTCCACAGATAGTTGCATAAGCTTGACAGCAACATCAGCTCATTTATTTCAGATGCAGGCAGTAAGCATGATTCTGGATCCCATAATCAGAATGCAAATGAATAATCCTTTACATTAAGATTAAGAAAACAGCATGTATTGCAAAATACTGTCTATTACCCTGCCTGCTGCCTTCTGTGCATTCCTGCAAGTTAATCAAGGTGAAATATGCAGTCAATCACACCTTGAAACAGCTAACGTTTTATGCAGAAATCCCAAAAACTAGCATTTTGTTACAAGATGAATTTCGTTTTATTAGAAGACACAGGCTGCCTTCAATAGTCAGCAAGATTTTAAACTGACACCTCCATTAAAAAATGCTTGGGAGTATTAAAAAAAAATACATAGTTCTGTCCATCAAGGCAAAAAAATCTTACATACGTTTTTGAAAGAAATCTTGCAAAAGTGAATTTTACTGGAAGTAATTAAACAACGGCTCTTGCAACATTTTCCCCCTAAAGCTGATTCTACATTCCCTTTAAGGCAACAACCACCACATGCATGAAAACGCAGCTAGTCTGATCTACACGTTTTAGCTTATTACTCCATTTACAGATATGTCAAAGTGGACACTCGTTATAATCAACAAGGTTTTATGGAGGCATAGCATATGCTTAGGAGCATTTATAATGGTGGTGCAGACAGATATTACTTCCAACAAACCCTACCAAGTTATTTTCTTTTGGGGTTCCAGCAATATTGCAGAAGACTGCAGCCTAGCTATTAACATGCTTTTCACATCACCAAATTAAGATTAGACATTCAAGCTGTGTCATGAAAATGCCATCAATTTTCTCTTAAGAGAAGTTCTTTACTGCTGCACAGCCCAATAAAAAGTTTTTTTTAACACAGAAGACCAAAGCCATTTTATTTTTAATGTTTCTCCATGAACACAAAGAGTAGTTTGACAGAACTTTAAGGGAGGAAATCAGACTGGATAATTCAAGTACTTTTATATTCTAGAAACATTTTTTCCCCTGAAATTCACACTTGAAGGTCATAAGAAGTTTCACAGGGTTTTTCATTTTTATTGTTAAACTATAGCAACCATGATTCATATGCAGAAATATTGTTCTAAAGCATTAAGCCGTAGGTGTATCTGGAATGGCATTCATTTCACAGGGATGATCACGTTAAGGAGTCCAGGAAGTGCCCACACGCCACTGAAATGAAGGGTAGCCATGTTTCAGAGCAAAGCAAGGGATCAAACATCTCTCTCAAACAAGAGGTACGTGATGCTCCACACTCCCCCGCCAAAGCTACCTGCAATTTTAACAGTCATTGTACTTACATATATGAATGAAAGGTAACCAAGAATGCCTGTTAAATTCTTGACATATGTCTACAATAAGCACCAACGACTATAGCTTCTAGGGCAACCACAACTGCTCAGGTAGGGAACCCTACACTTGAACCTGCAAAAGCCATCCAAGTCAACCCAAAAGTTCTAGTCAGTCTCCACCTAAGAGCTCTGCTTCAGCCCCACTGGCTTCCAGACGTTTTCTGAAGTGTCTGAAGGCTACATAAGGAAGGGACACACCAAGAAACAACCCCACAAATCCTCACTCCTGACTTTAAGCCCTTTTCTGGACACTCGTGGCAGAGAAGCATATTTGTGACATCTTTTGCAATAAATTTGCATACATGCTGATTTACAGCGGGCTAGAAATGTATAATACTGGTAAGAAAGAGCAACTCGTGTCTTGGGATGGCTGAAGACCTCTATGCTGATGCTAAATACAAATACAAATGTATTCTGGAAACTGATGTAACTATAGATAAAAAAATGCGAGTCCTGGGAAAGAATGAAGATGTCACCAGTTAAATCTGTGTAAGTAGTACAGCAGTGTAAGAGCAGCTCTGAAGAACATAACAGTTGGTACAAACAGCATGACCATCAGGTCCTCAGTATTATGGGGATTTTTCTTTGGACTAACTCTAGCCTGGCTCTTAAATTGGGCATTAGTCTTCAAAGTCACATGCGCTTAATGGAACAGTGAAAAACCTAAATCAAATACTTGCATTCATTTCACATAAGACGCTCAAAACAAAGCTTGACCCATTTCATTGCAGCCTTGTTTTTTAAGTACCATAAACTACATTATCTCCTTCCTCTCCCCATCACTGTTATCTCAGCACAATCATTAATTGTTAATTATTCTAGATACAACAAACTTTTAAGGTACCACAATAAGCCTCATTGGTCTGAAAAAGTGACTATGCATCTAGGAAGAACAGGGGAATTACATACAGATACAAGATAACAGTATATTATCATGGGTTATTAACAGTATTTTATCAGAAGTTATCTTATTTAATACACTCAATGTTAATTGCAACCTAAAGATCACTATATCACCAACAGAAACTTCTCGATATCTATTCTGTCCATCATTTTAAGTTTACCCCAGATCAACATACAGAATTTGATTTCTACATCAAACCCCCAAACTGGTCAGCATATACAATACAATGTTATGAACACAGCTAAAATAAAACAGAGTACAACAGAGTGTTTGGCAATGAGCTTGAAGAGGACACAGGAAAATAGCTCTCGGTGTTTTCTTCTTGGCTAACAATTCAGCACTAAGCACTGCTTCACCTGGTAAACAGGCAAACACTGTCCATTCAGACTGGAAATTTAAAGCAAGAGGAGTGGAAAGACACCAAGTCTGGTACAAACAAGAGATCCAATACATACAAGAATGAGACTTCAATTTCTGTATTTTAATACGGTATCCAAACCATATTGCTCTTCACATTTGAATCGCATGACTTCAGTACTGGGTGTGCAACAGCAAAAATTAGAAGTGGGACTTACTTTCAGCATTTATAAACCCTGATTTTCCAGTAAATTTTGTGTAATCTCCCCTTCCACATAGGACGTATGAGCACACTTCCATCTCTTCTCACTAAAATGAGTTTTTTTCCACAATGGCCATGAAACTGATCACTAGTGTCACACAAATTAGTTTTGGCACAGGCATATTCATTTGCCTATAAAGAGGTTTTTTTCTTTTTTTCCCCATAAAGATGAAACTAACACGTCACTTCAAAACACGATTAAATACAAACTAAGAGACTGAAGCTGTTATCTTCTAAACTAGGGATCTGCAATGTTTCAAGGATAGCGTGCACTCTATTATTTGTTTCCAAATTAGAGTCAGGATGCCAGCAGAACATAGGGGACCCAAAAGATGTTCTCTCTCTCTTTCTCTCTAAGTAATAATATATAACCCATCCTCTTATCTGCAGTATTTTGCTGGGATGCAAACCGTAGCTTCAAACCAAATCTTGGTGAGTTCAGAATTTGTTGGGAGCTGGAATCGTTTTCTCACAGATGGCTCTCAGAAGGAGCTGTAGTTCCCCACTCCTGGGCCAATTCTGTTCAAAAACGTGTTCATGTGCCATCTCTGGCCTCCACATCAGACTGCTGACTTCCGTTCCACATCCGTCCATGCATGTGTAATCGCATGTGTAATCCCTTTGACATTCATCAGGCTGCTCGTGAGTGAGGATTATGGACAAAGGTATGAGCTATGTTTAAAAACACATCTGTGAACAGCAGGTCTGGAAATTGTATCTCAAAATACAAGAAAGATACAGCTGTGCTCACCACATCTTCTCAGCAACTCCCTAATATTCCAGAAGCTGGTAACCTACAGAATTCAATAAACACTACTAATTAATTAAGGGTTAATCTGAAGGTCTGGAAGGGTAAGCCTTATACTGTACATTTTCACCAATATCTTGAAAAGTAGCGACTGTGGTTACAGCTACTTCCGAATCCTTTAACAAAACTGAAGATTTCCAAAAGGCATGATATAACAGCAGGCTCCTTTGAGTCTCTTTGTTTTCTTTCACTACAGCCTCTCAATTATAACCCTTTGGTCATAGCTCCCCAGAACTTTTACTCTGAAGATCCAGAGGATGGCAGGGATGGTACTAACAAATATTAAATGATCCTTTGCCCTGAGAATAGAAAAATGCTGCCCCTGCATGTTTCCCTCAAAAACAGTATTTAAGAGAGAGCTCTGACCTCCTGCCTTTAGTCAGTCCTTAACGATTTACTAAAATGAATTCAACTCTCCAAATTGCCCTAGTAGCCTTTTATAAGGCAGGTAGAGATCACATACTACAGGAAACTGCAATCAACAAGAGAGCAGCATACAATACTGCCATAAAAACGTCCCACACATTAATCTATAAAGCAGCAGTTTAAGATCACTCCTAAAGGTCAATTCACAAAAATCCATTGGGGGGTGGGAGAATGCCTCTCTTCTTTGGCCAAAAGCAGGAAGAATTGGTGGTCTGAAAAAAAACTTAAACCTGCAAACCAAGTGCCTGGTATTCAAGCAGACACATTCAAATGTATCCTCTAAAAAAAAAAAAAAGGCAGCAAAGGCCTTGAAGACATGAGGCAGCCTACTATATCCTCTTCCAAAAAATATCTAGAGCTTTCCCAAAATGGACCATGAATTATTATCAGACGGATGTTGAACATTTAGAGAAGCTCCAAGCTAACAGATTCATTTCACAGACACTCCAGTTTACAAATAAGATGAACGGGAACATCAAAAGACAATTCTTCAGACTAGTATTTCTTTTAACTACTGATACCTATTCTTTTGAGTGACAAAAGGGCAGTCCTGGAGTTGGCCTGAAACCCAGTTCCCTTTTCCCTCCATACTTCCTGTGTTACTTTTGGCAAGCAACTCAGGTGCGTATATAATTTCAAAGGTATTTAGGTACCCAATTCCCAGACAGAGTCTATCAATACTTATGTATACCTAGATAAGTGATTATAGCACTTTGGAAAATGCGGATCACAGCTCCAGCTCAAGCCTGGAGAAGAGGAGCTACACTAAGAAGAGGAGCTACACTAAGAAGAGTTATCTCTGCTTCAAAGTTTACACTGGGAGTTTAGCCACCTATGTAGCTATAACCTTTGAGAGACCTCGGAAAGAGGGATGAAAATGAGTGAGGACACTAAAGGAGAAAACATGTAAACACAAACAAATTAAAAAAACATTTAACTTAGGAAAAAATAAGCCAACCCTTCTTAAACCTAAGATTGAGATAGAGCACTGTTGTCCTCAAATAAAGAAACTCAGTTCTTCCCATGAGATTTTTATAACCGAGCTCCTCAGCTACACTACAGCCACTTCAACCCAAGCAGTGTTAGTGCTGGAAGAAGCCTTAGTGTAGGAAATTCTCTAGTGATCGCAGCATATTTCCCACTGTTGGTCAGACTACAGTCAGTTCACCCATCAGACCTTTCTCTGCACTAAAGCCTAACTCACAGTGGTTCCTATTTAACTGGCTTTTATTCCTTCTGTAGGGAAGTCTAGGTTCGGGGGGTGTTCAGTGTGTATGTAGTATTCCCTCGGCGGCACTTCTGCAGGTGTGGATGCTGCAGAAGGACAACATTCCCCTTCCGAACAAAGATACTCACAGATTGTTCAAGAAACAGTAAGGAAAACCAGAAACGATGTAGTCAGCTCTTTGTGTACACACCTTAAAATATGAAAGGCCACTCCCTCACCGAAAAATCTGTTACAGAAAGTCCACAAGTGCAATATAAAAGGCATTCAATTGAAGACAAAACAGGTCTGAAAAGAAATACTGGATTTCACGCTTCACAGGTGCAGTTTTCCCGGTTAGAAAGAGGTTAATGAATTTTCAGAAAATTCAATAATTATTAGTATTTTCAAAAATTCAGTAGTTATTCGACATTCTCCTTTCAGTTTGCAGTAAGGGCATCACGGCGCTGAGCCCTCCCGAGGGTGTGGAGCCCTGCCAGGCGCCATGTGAGCCTCCGGCACCGGGCCGGGGCACGGCTTCTCGCCCAGTCGGGCCGCACGGAACAGCCGAAACGGCTTTTAAAGTCTCGGGGAAGGGGGGGGAAACACACGACACGGAACATCCCCCCAACATCACAAGCCACACGGCGAGGATGGAAAGCAGGCTCCCCAAGCCCTCCCTCCCGGGGAAGTGACAGGGAGGGTTCTCCTCGGGCAGAGCCAGCCGCGCCACCAGCTCCCGCCGCCCCCCGACCGTGTTTCAGGGCGGCCCCGCTTCCTCCCCGGGGAAGGCGCAGGCAGCCGCAGGGCCCCAGTGGCTTCCGGCCGTCCGTTACGGGTTGCCGCCTCAGCGAGAGGCGCCGACGGCTCGCCGATCCCCCTCCCCCGGCAAGCACCGAGGGGTGCGGCGGGAGCTCCCCAGGAGGAAAGGCCGGGGGAGCGGGGGGTGAGCGAGGGGCCCCCCGCCGCAGAACGGCCGGGCGACATCTTGGCCCACGTCTCCCCCGCCGCCTCTCTCCCTCCTCACCCGCAGCTCCTCGAAATCCGCCATTTTCTACCCGCTGCTGCTGCCGCCGCTGGGCCCCGCCGCCGCCGCCACCATCCTGCACCCTGTGCGCGCCCCCGGCACGTGACGGGGGAGGGCGGCTCCGGCGGCGGGAACGGGGCGGGGGGGACGGGGTCCGCCTCTCCGCCCGGCGGCGCGGCCGTGGGGGAAATCGGGAGGTAAAAACAGCCTTTTTTTGTACACACATTCGCCAGTACTGGTCCGCAGCGCCCCTTACCGAGCCCGGCCCCTCCGCGACCCTCGGGGGCTCAGGCACGAAAGCCCAGCGCTCCGGGGATATCAGCAGGAGAAGGAAGCACCCGGCGGGATCGCACCCCCCGGGGCTACCGCTTTCCCTCTCTCCAGAACTAACACCGCGGAGGACATACCCAGCGGTTAAACAGAATTATTATATTCACAAAAAAAAGGAAGAACAGCAAACAATACCGTCTTGCAATTGAAGTATATTAAATGGAAAGGTTGGACTTGCACTGTGATTTGATAGCTTTCTTAGTTTTATTCATCTCATCAAAAACGTTCTCATAATGTGTTATAATGATGATGTGACACATTTTATTAATAAAAAAAATGAAGCAAAAATGTCACTGGCAGTAAGCTTCAAAACTAGATAATGGGTTTCCTGCTGTAAGGGAAATGTTGAGGCATTTACAGAAAGCTAAACATCGAGGTGCAGCCGAGAATATTATTTTCAAAAGCAGCCAGAGACCATTATCTAGTTACAATAATTACCTAGTCACAATATTCAGTTTCATTGGCAACTGGGCCATTAAACCAAACAACTGATTTATTGCAATAAAAAAAAGGCAAAGACTGAGCCAACAAACAGGCAAGCAGCCAAACTGACTCAAATGAGAAGTTGAAGAGACATTGAAAAAGAAAAAAAGTCGTTTGAAATGCAAAATATATTTGCCCATATTAACCAAAAGGCAGCAGTTTTTGCATGATTGAGGAATTTGGAGTGGTAACTACAACTGTAAGATATCTCAGAACAAATATGAGTGCAGTACACCAGGAGCTTTTTAATGGGCCAAGAGACAGGCCACGTCAGCAGCAAGCTCTGCTAGGAGGGATTCTGGCAGGCAATTTTGGGAACAAATAGCTCAGCTTTTAGAGAGGGTACTGATGCCCGCTGTACACACTGGCTACAGTCACTCAATATCGCTACAAGATCTGGACACATAGGAACTCAATAATTCATATTATTAGTGGTAATTTTGCAATAGCCTTTTGAGGCAAGCTTTCCTTTTTCTTTACTATCAGCTAGTCCAAGATAAACCCTTATTTCTGCTAAAGTTTTTAACCATAACCACAGCTAGATAGTCCTTCTCTGCATAAACTGGTTCTGTGCTTAGTCCTACAACAGTTATTTCCTTGAAGATTTAAACATAAGGACTTTATTAATTTCAAACCTCTTTTGTTAGTCAAAACCAGGAATTCGCAGCCGAACAAAGCGTGCTGGCTGCCACACCGCTGCGCAAGTTCGACTCCCAAGTCCATCAAAAATTTATTTTTCCCTGCAGTTCAACACCAGACTAAAGGGGCAAGCTGCAGGTTTGGATCTCTTCAATCATTAAAGCACACACCAGCACAGGCCAGACCAAAGCCGCCTTTCTTCTTCTTTCAGCACACCCTCACGTTTCTTCCTTCAAATACACCAGGAAAGACATCAATGTTCAAGCTCACATCAGAGCCAGGCATTTCTCGTCTCATGTACGCTCACCTCTCACTTCATAACCACATCTTTCAACCTTCCCATTCATCTCATCCCCGATATCCGCTGGGATAAGAGCAAACATTATAATTTGTGTTTTAACACCTCACATGCATAAGATAATAAGAGTTTACATATTAGCTTAGCCTAATTTTTTGCTTGAAGAAAAGAGTTCCTTAGAGGAGTTCTTCATATTTTGTTTTCCCCCAGCTTTCCCTCACAACTTTTCTCCTACTCATCACTGGGGCCATACCCTTGAACAAACACATACTCCATACCTTCTGGTCCTCCGCAAGCTTTTTCCTAGGTCCCTACTCCACAAAAGCATAGGGCACAGGCCTATCCTCTCCCACTCCATTATCTTATCTCCACACCAAAGTTTCTCTCAAATCTCACTCTTCTGATTTTTCCAGTAACTAGAATCAGTCTCCCCTTTTGCTCTAGTTCTTCAAAATCCCACTGGTTTTTCAAAACTCCTCACACACACATTAACTCCAGACTCACACTCCCCAAATACCAGGCCATCTTAGCAGCTTACCAAAGTTTCAACCTTTCCAACGTTTCTCTTTCCACCAAGCTTTTAAGAAACCTACCTCAAGCGTCAGACATTCATCCCGCTTCTCATGCTTCTGATGCTGCTTCTTCTTGCACCTCCACTTCCAATACTTCTTCCTTCCCCTCCCCTTTCTCCTCTCACAACCCCCTGCTGCAGCTCCTAAAGCATTTCCCATACTCTGCCCTTGAGCCCTTTCTGATTTTGCAATACAAGCTTTAAAACTCGGCCCAGCACTAGCCATTAGAGAAGCAGACAACCTGCCCTTCTTCAAGGCAGCCACTTTGTACTCCCATCCGATAGGATATCACTGCAGCAATTGGTTTGTTTTCCTAATAGGCTCTAATTAGGGTAAGAAGGGAGCCTATAGGTGCTAAGCATCCTGCCCCCTAAATTGAGTTAGGCTCGTTAGGGAAAAAAAAAAAATACATCTGGGCTTCAGCTTTCTCTAGTAATCTTTCTAGGACTATGCACAGTATGTCCTGACTCTTCCCACAGCTGTGTTACCTACTGAAATAGGGACATCTGATCATCTAAATAAACTCTCCCTGCTTCCCACAAACACACTGCAGACAATTAAACACAAAACAACAAAGAAAACCCCACCCTACAGCTGTTCCCAGCATTGCAGCAATTACACTTATCAGCATTATACCTCAACAAACTCCTGTGCTGCTTAACCAGCTGCTAATAAACTGAATATGAATTACAAGCAGTGATAGGATTGGGGGGGTCTGAGATGACTAGGTCAAAGGTAGATTCTTTTGGTGCGTGCTGTGTTTAAAGCAAAGAACTTTATGAGGCTTCTCCATTGTCTTTCCTATCCCATAGCCATTTCTTTTTTAATGTAACACTAGAGAAAGTGGATGGCAAAAATGAAATGGGGTGGTGCTCGGTGCCCACACCCCTCTTGTGTTAGGTCTAGAACTGTCAAAGCACAGAGGCTCACTGGCCCCCTTAATTGCTCTGCTGCCCATGAAAATACAAGCTCTGCTTACAAAACAAGATGTTCTGAGTTGGATACTTACTCTATTGGAAAGAAATCATATGTGTGGGTGCTTTGTATCTGCACTTTCTGTGCAGCTAATTGACAAAACAGAGCTTAGATGGGAAATAATCTTCTATCTGTTATATCAAGACATACAGTGAAGTTATATTAACTAAAGCAATGTCAGACTCAGAGATAGATATATAGACAAAATGTAAATTAGAAATCTGGTTTGTTCTTTATTTTTATATTCTAATCAGTTTTGATTATGAAATACATGTTAATTAGTTTTGCTTGCCTATCCTAACATACCAGGGTGATACACCTCTATTTTGGTTATAAGCACAGCAGGGAAAATATTTAAATGTTTGCTATAAAGTTGTTTACCTGACCATTACTATTTTTATTAAATGCTGTCTATTGAATGTAAGGCCTAGATAATGAGGGCCCTAGCAAGGTTTCTTTGTAGGTTCTTGAATTGCTTGGGGACACCTTGATCCTGCCAGCACTGTTCAGCTGTAGAAGTCTGGCCTTGCAGATTTAACCACCTGAGGTTCCGTGGGGATTTCACAGTCCTAAACACAGCCTCCTCGACTGTAAGTGTGTGCTTGTGTCCAAGGGCAGTTTGAAAGATTCATCCACAAACATACAGTAAAACTTACCCTCAAGCTTGTGTTCTAAGGATTAAAGACTCTCTCTCTTTATCCATCAAAACAGTAGCAAACCACATATTAAGGTACCACTGCCCCTTTAAGAGACACGGTAGAAAACTCTCTCTGGTCAAGCAAAGCCAAGAACCCAGGCTATTCTTTCAGCAATAACGATATGATCTTGGAAACCTAATTGGGATAGCTTGAATCCCAACTTCAATTGTAAGAACTTCTCTTTCAGAGTTATAAAATGGAAGCACCCAATAACGGAAAACGAATGCATTACCTACTCTACTACCACATTAAAGCCACAAAATTAAACACAAAGTCTAGTAGGAGAGGACCTAAGATTGGATGCAGTATTCCATCCCAGTAAGCTAGAAAGGAACCGATTTGCAGATTCTTTGAGATTGAGTTAAGGTGAAACAACACGCAAGGTCCAAGTAGTAAACACACACAATTTATTTCATGCACGACCCAACAGTAAATTACAGTCTCTTTAAGTCAAGACTTGCATCAATTGTTACAAAATCTAAATGTTTTAAAAATGTTTAAACAAAATATACATTGGCCCTTTTAATAATTATATTTAATAAGGCACTCTCACAAACTATACGGTTTTATATAAACACCGACTTTAAACTGGGGTAAGGCAACAACCAAGAAAAGGGGAGAGAAGGAAGGGGAGAGAGGGAATAGATCACGAGTCCTAGTTCCAGCACTGAGCCTACCAAAGGCGGCACTCCATAAGGAGAAAAAAAAGAGAAAATGAGCCAGCGAGCCCCTATTTATAGGGTCCAGCCCCTGGAACCTTCTCTCGGCCCAGTTCCGGGAGTGGACATCTGTCAGTCAAGAGGAGAAACACCAGGACCCTCCCCGTAACTTGACTCTGTTTCCTGGACCTTTCTCTCAAGGCATGGCCTGGGCTCACATTACAGGGGCTCGTCCCTTACAATGCAGGAACGTTAATCTGATCCACTTTGAAAACTTCATGTTTTACCAGACAAATTTAATAAAAAAGATATGTATTCAATTATATGCTTAACAGGATGAAAGTACATTACATTTGCAGCGCAACTAACTGAGCAGTTAAGATACACTGAAGTCCTGTTTTTGCTTAGGACATCCTTGAGATTAAGATATATTGAAAGGAGAGAGAGAAGGGTTGTAAGAAGGATGTGCAGTTGGAGATACTTAGCAAAGGGAGCTTGAGGGAACAGAAAGCTTGTGTTGGCATATACTAGATTGGGAAGGTTTAAGAAAAGGGCTGGAAAAACATTCCTGAGTAGGAACAGAGTTGCACCAAAAGGATAAGGCCTTGATGGTTATATTGAGGAGATTGTTAAAGAATTTTCACCAGAAAGTGGGTATCTCTAGGTTTGCTTTATTAACAACTCAGAGTTGGGCCATCACCTCAGTGAGTGGCAACTGTTACAATTGTCACCTTATATATGTTTCTATAACAATTACATGATTATCAAAGTCCACCTAAGGTTTCCACTGTGTTCTCAATTCTTCATTCTTCTGGTCAGCAGACAGTTCTTGATTTCCCATCAGTAAACTGGTTCTTTGCGTTCCGTTTCAGTTCTTGTTTATTGACCACGTAGACCACTTCAACCACTGGTCCGATGCAAGATCATACAAGTCATGCAGATCATGCAGATGACACCAAGTTGGGTGGAAGTGTCGATCTGCTGGAGGGTAGGAAGGCCCTGCAGAGGGACCTGGACAGGCTGGATCAATGGGCCGGGGCCAACTGCATGAGATTCAACAAGGCTAAGTGCCGGGTCCTGCACTTGGGTCACAACAACCCCATGCAACACTACAGGCTAGGGGAGGAGTGGCTGGAGAGCTGCCTGGCGGAAAAGGACCTGGGGGTGCTGGCTGACAGCTGCCTGAACATGAGCCAGCAGTGTGCTCAGGTGGCCAAGAGGGCCAATGGCATCCTGGCCTGTATCAAGAATAGTGAGGCCAGCAGGACCAGGGAGGTGATAGCGCCCCTGTACTGGGCACTGGTGAGGCCGCACCTTGAGTACTGTGTTCAGTTTTGGGCCCCTCACTACAAGAAGGACATTGAGGTGCTGGAGCATGTCCAAAGAAGGGCAACGAAGCTGGTGAAGGGTCTAGAGCACAAGTCTTATGAGGAGCAGCTGAGGGAACTGGGGTTGTTTAGCCTGGAGAAGAGGAGGCTGAGGGGAGACCTTATTGCTCTCTACAACTACCTGAAAGGAGGTTGTAGCGAGGTGGGGGTTGGTCTCTTCTCCCAAGTAGCAAGTGATAGGACAAGAGGAAATGGCCTCAAGCTGCGCCAGGGGAGGTATAGGTTAGACATTAGGACAAACTTCTTCACTGAAAGGGTAGTCAGGCATTGGAACAGGCTGCCCAGGGAAGTGGTTGAGTCTCCATCCCTGGAGGTATTTAAAGAATGGATAGATGTGGTGCTCGAGTGTAGCAAACACTACACATGAAGGTTATCCCACTAGATCTCCAGCCAACACGGGCTTTATACCCCCAGCAGTAGGTGTGTCATGTTATAAGGGGCGGAGACAAGGGAGGGTCGACCCTTAACTCTTTCCGTACAGCACGTGATCTTCCGGTCGCCAGCCCTTATCTTTACTACATTTCCCCCTCCCTTAGCTCCAGTAGTTCTGGATCTTGCTGGGGAAGCTGCGTGTAAAATAATCGATATATGGTAAGACTTATACAGACACGCATCCGTTACGTTCATAGATTTTGCCCAGTCCAGCCAGTAGTTCGTCGCGGCTCCCTCATTACTCCCCCACACCATCAGGATGCATAGGGAAATGGTAACCTGTCAAGATAAGACTCAATAGATTGATTAATGTCTATACGGTCGAATATTTCAACTGGGTACCCATTCTAGCGTCCCTTTCTCGGTTTGCACACACGCATACCCACGTCCCAAGCAACGGAGGGAATAAGGGCCCCCCCATTCACGGGTTTGCAGGTCCCGTACTTGAACCAAAGGGTAAGGCCCTTCGTTCTCATCGAGCCGGAAATGTGCCTGGGTTGCAGTCTGGGTTTTATAGGTGTTCCCTCGAATGGTATGATTTAAGGTAATTAGTGCCGTCGTCAACAGACGCTGTGCCCGAAATAAGGGAGGGTCAAGGGGAGGGGGAACCCCTGTTCCTGGGCTTATCTTTTCCCCCTCCCTAAGTCGGTCGAGTAACTCTTTTAATGTGCGGTGCGCGCATTCTACAATGCTTTGGCCCGTACTGTTATAGGGAATGCCATGACTCAACTGAATATCCCAGCGCGCGCAAAAGTCCTTTGTCTTCTTGCTGACATATGCCGCTCCATTATCTGTTTTAATTTTTTGTGGGATGCCAAGTTGCGCCATACAGTCCTGCCAATGTAAAATAACTGAGAGAGCATTTTGTTTAGCATGCATAGTCGCTAAAATAACTCCACTGCAGGTATCAACTGTGACATGCAGATACTTACGTGGATTAAAGGGTTCATAAATCGTAACATCAGACTGCCATATTTGGTTGGGCTGCAACCCTCGAGGGTTTACCCCTGCCTCCCAGAGGGGACCTTTGGAACACACAGGACAAGCAGCAATCACAGAGCGAGCATCTTGCAACGTAATGCCAGCGAGCCTAGCTAAACCGCGAGCTCCACAGTGGAGGAGCTCATGCAGGCGGAAAGCTCGCCTTAGGTTAGAAGTTTCTTCAACCGCCAGTACGCTCTTTGCTAAGCTGTCCGCTATTTCATTCCCAGCAGAAAGAAAACTCGGTATGGAACTATGACTATTAACATGGATAGGACAGACAGGAGCGGTTCTCATTTGCAGTGCGGTGAGCAACATTCCGGCAATCTCTGACGTTGCCCCAAGTGCCCATCGGCACTTCTTCAGTAACTTATATACATAGCAAGAGTCTGTGATTAGATCCAAGGCCTCTTCGGGCCATTGAGTGAGAGCCATCCATACCGCTTTGGCCTCAAGATACTGCACGGATTGCCCTTGATCTTGATAACTAATGTGGGTCCACTGACCATCCTCCTGCCATGTAACGACAGCTTTCCCAGTAATCGATGACGTGTCGGTAAAAACTGTGCGGCCTCCGGTGGGTTGTTCAACTATGGCACTAGCTGGCAAAAAATGGAGTACCTGGATTATCTCCCCACAGGGGTGTGGTCTTAGACCTTCAATACGACCCGTAAATTCAGCTATCGCCGCTTGCAGGAGCCCCACTTGTGGAAGTACCAACTCCCACTGTGCCAAAGAACAGGGCAATGCGATGACCTCCGGGTCCTTCCCTGTTAAGTGTTGAGTTTGCCTCCGACAGCGGAGAATAAGCTGGGATAATAATGTTGGCCAAGAAATTAAAGCCGTCTTTGGTTTGCCTTGATACAACCAAGCAAAAGGCCAGCCTTTTTCACCATTATTTTGAATTAGTAAACCATGGCCAGCGGTATCGGTCATGTAAATCAGGGCAGTGACCGGTTGTTCAGGTGTAAATCGAGCGAGACCCCAATGCTGGGCTCGCTCCATAATTGTCCTAAGAATCTCCTGATGGTTTCTTGAAAGAGTCCTTGGAGCTAGGGGGAATCTCCTCCTTTCAGGAGTTGATATAAGGTAGTCATTTCTGCCTCAGATATTGGAATAAAGTTTCTAAGCCACAATAGTTGTCCAATTAATTTTTGTGCCTCATGGAGTGTTGTCAGTGTAGTCCGAATTTCAAATGATTGTGCTGTCACGCTTCGTGGCCTCAGTTGAGTACCTAAATACTTTACTGCACGCCCTACCTGTGTTTTCCGAGGCTCAATGTGTAACCCATGTCGCTCCAAACTGACTATCAGCTGCACGCGTGCCTTTTCCAGTAACTCCTCTTGGTTGGACGCCAATAACACGTCATCCATGTAATGGAAAATGATGACCGTAGGGAAATTTTCTCGAATAGGGCGTATCGCAGCAGCTACAGCAATTTGACACAAGACTGGTGAGTTTTTCATGCCCTGGGGTAACACCTTCCATTGATATCTGGCGCACGGGTGTTGATTGTTAGGCTCAGAAACTAAAAGAGGGCAGATTCAGACTAGATATAAGGAATGTTTTGTGAAGAGGATAGTGAAACACTGGCACAGGTTGCCCAGAGAGGTGGTGGATGCCCCATCTCTGGAAAACATTCAAGGCCAGGTTGGACGGGGCTCTGAGCAACCTGATCTGGTTGAAGATGTCCCTGCCCATGGCAGGGGGGCTGGATGAGATGACCTTTGAAGGTCCCCTCCAACCCAAACTGTTCTATGATTCTATGTTTCTGTGTTTCTATGATTCTATGATTGCACGGCGGGGAGCCAGGAGCCCAGCTGTCAGACAGCTTCTTCCTGGGAGTGACAGGAATCCGGGCAGGTGCTCTGCCTTTAAGTGCAAGGGGAGTGTTTGCACCAGAGTTTTCCTTTTTTTAACAAAGCAGCTACAACTGTCTCTGCCTGATGCTGATACATGCCACACTGACGATCTCTGGTGAGCTCTGATAACTCCAGCGGGGCATTTCTGTGCATGCCCTGAGGCAGATCTGTCAGCCCTGAGGGACTAGGAAATCAAGCTCGAGGGCTCCGATGAGGTTCGTTGCCTGCTGGGTGGGATGGGTGGGAGTAGAAGAAGGAGAGAGCTGGACAACAGTTAAGACACGGACTTCTGCATTGCAGTCATGGGCTCTTTCTGATACCTTTTTTTCCCCCAGTGTTTGCTCAGAACAACTCTCCTCTTTCACCTTCACACACACAGGGACTCACGCACCTCCCTGTCCCATCAAGCCAGACTTTTCCTTAACCACCTCCAGCACCGAGTGACCAGCCACAGCAGGGCAGTCTTCCCAGTGCTCAGTGCAAGCTTCAGGCTAACCTCAGCTCTGAAGCACTCCCTCCAAACCCACCACTTCTTGCAGGGCTTTTCACTTGCAAACCTTTCTAATTACGTATGCAACATTTTCAGTCTCAGCACAGCTCCACCCTCCCTGGCCCTTCCAAGTGAGATAAGAGCAGCTGCTCAGGCAGCAAAGCAATCGAAGCAGTGGAGCTGTAGCTTGCAAACCTTGGCGGGGAGCAGGGAACGGCCCCATGGAGAGAGGCGATAGCAACACTGCTACCACTGAGACGTGGTACAGAGCCAGAGGCAGATGTGGTAGGATCAAGCAGCCAAGGCAAGGAGAAAGAAGTTAGGAAAGCAGCTGGGAAAGGCTATGGGAGCCCCTCTTCAGGCATCAGTTACGGTACGTAACCCTATTCCCATCTTCATTTATCTCTTGGCATTTACTGGCACAATAGGCAACCTCATTGTGCTCTTTGCCTTTATGAGTAATGCCATCCGGCACAAAGTCCTTCAACCCTTAGATGGGATCATTGTAACCATGGCCCTGGTGAACCTCTTACTCTGTTGTTACAAAGAGGTCCCAGCAGCCCTCTCCTTTTCTGGCACCAGTGTTTTTGGTGAGAGGGGATGCCGCATCCTCCTCTATGCATATCACATGCTGAGGTTGATCAGCACCTGGTTGTGTAGCAAACACTACACATGAAGGTTATCCCACTAGATCTCCAGCCGACCCGGGCTTTATACCCCCAGCAGTAGGTGTGTCATGTTATAAGGGGCGGAGACAAGGGAGGGTCGACCCTTAACTCTTTCCGTACAGCACGTGATCTTCCGGTCGCCAGCCCTTATCTTTACTACACTCGAGGACATGGTATAGATGGACTTGGCAGTGATAGGTTAACAGTTGGACTCGATGATCTTAAGGGTCTTTTCCAACCTTGACGATTCTATGATTCTATGAAGTCATTTATTTCCCTTCTACGTCTAGTTTCACAATGTTCTATTTAAAACTGTCTTTAAATTCTAAGAATCTGACCTCTTAACTTATATTATGAATGCTCACCTTACCCTTATTCTCATCTAATGTCTACATCAGTTAAAATGTATTAATCAACTGTTCAATTATTCATCTTTTCTTACTACATCTATCTTTATCTACTGATTAACTCGGCTGGTGATTAATCCAGTCATGGGATAGGGCTATACAGGGACAAAATGAGCAGTGTAGCATGGACTTAGATTAACATAAAACACCTGTAGTTATACAATTCATGTAATTTATCTTTTCTAAATTACCCTATACAATAACTATTCTTAAGTGCACAATAATATTCAAAGCCTCGATTAATTATTTGCTAACAAGATAGTGTTTAGAGGAAGGTCTGGGTGTCTGGAGAACATGGGTTTGAAGATGCTGAGCAAGTGTAGCATGGCATGGATGTGAAGAATCTGGTAGTTACCCTGTCCAAGAACAGCTGGTGGAACCAAGTAGCTGTTGGTCTCCAACGGGCAGGACACAGGGAGAGCGCGCACCTGCAGCTGCCTGGCTGGGAAGTGCTCACATACCAGAGGACAGGGTGTTTCCAGAAGACCGCTCTTCCTCATTTTGACCATTGTTGTCCCGCTTCGTGCCCTGTTGTGGCTGTCACCAAGCAACCCTTTTGCATGCTCTAACTTCCCTTTCATGTATTTTCAGGAATTTTTTCTTTTTCTAATGTTCTCCTCCAGCTGGACTGAAGCCAAACAGTATCCGACAGGCACAACCCACCCCACCAGTAATTCACATCCTGAACCCAGGAGGCTGCAGCAATCAGGCAGCCAAGTTTAATAAACAGCTTTCAGGTGCTCTGAAGAGGGTCCTTCTCACAGCCCTGCATTCCCTCAGCACCAGCACGCTGGCATCCTTGATGCAAGGGGTAGACTACACTCTGCCTCTTCTCGGGCGCATCTCGCCTGTCTAGGTGAGCTGGACATGTTTAACAGTGGGTTGGGTTGGGTTGGGTTGGGTTGGGCTGGGCTGGGCTGGGGTGGGGTGGGGTGTGGTGTGGTGTGGTGTGGTGTGGTGTGGTGTGGTTTGGTTTGGTTTGGTTTGGTTTGGTTTGGTCCGGTCTAGACCGCCTCCGGCCCCCAACATCTCCATCACTCCCCTCACAGCCCGACAAACAGGTGAGCCTAGAAGTGATTGGCCGGCATGACTGTCAGCCCCGCCTCTCCTCCCCACCGTGATTGGCCCATCTTTTAAACAGCCACCCCCTACTCCACTCGTGATTGGACAGTTCTTCGGGCAATCTTTCACCCTTCGGCGTCTCGATTGGCTGCGTGAGGGAGGTAGGGCGGGTCTCTCCCTCACGACGCCCGCTGGCCTCCGCGGGGTGTGGGTCAGGTGCTGTCGGGAGCTCGCTGTGACTTTCCCCGCGGGTTGTACCCGCCTGTGGCCCGCCCCGCCCCGCCCCGCTCCGCTCCGCCCCGCCCCGCTCCGATGGAGTTCTCCTGCCAAACGCTGAGAACCACCTACCAGGCGAGGGAGACGGTAAGAACCGGCAGGACGGGCGGCTGCGCGTCCCCGTTGCTATGGAAATCGCGGAGGGGGCATTTCTGCGCAGGCGCGAGGGAGCAGCGCGCAGGTGCTTGGGGGAGATGGTGGGGTCATAGTGGCTGAGACGGAGCCGGTCGTACGTGGGGAGGGCTGAGCCTGGAGGTCCTTGGGGCCACCGGTGTGATGGCAGTCCTGCCTCTCTTTAAGGGTGGGGGCTTCCCACAGCCCCCCCCTTCTCGTTTCCTTTCCCTTGACAGGAGGAAAGTGCTTCTTGTTCTGCTGGCTCCTCAGGGCAGGGCAGGCCCCCTTGCTCTCCATAGCCCTTGTCCGTTGCATGGTCGTGGTAGGAGCAGATACAGCGAAAGGGGACAAGTCCATATTCCTTCCTCCCTCAGCTTCATTTTCCCTAAGTCAGAGCTCTACAGTCCCACCGTGTCTCCATCCCACGGATGGGTCGAGCTCCAGGAAGCCCAGAAGGAGCAGAATTTTGCTAAATTTCTTAACCTGTACTTTTGCTTCCATCTACTGGTCAAATTCAGCTGGAGTAAGATAGACTGTAGGGCTGCCCTGCAGGGCTGCTAAAAACCTTTCCCACAAAGGTGTTGAGTGCTCTGTATGCATACACAAATCCCTATTTCCACTGTGCGTGAATAGGGCAGGCTTGCTCATAAAAAGGTAGTTTTGGGAGGAGTTCTGAGACTGAGTTTTAGGTTATGTCAACCTCTTAGATTACTAGATCATATATTTACCTAGGAATGGGAGCCTCCAGCACAGTTTCTTTCTGAGCCCTAAAGTGGATTCAGATACCAACCACTGAGAATGGTGCCCTAAGGTGTGGTATTGAAACGCTGTTAATGTGCAGAAGGAAGACGAGAAAAACAAATCTGCTGGGGTTGCTCAGCCTGGAGAAGAGGAGGCTGAGGGGAGCCCTCATCACTCTCTGCAACAGCCTGAAAGGAGGCTGGAGCCGGGTGGGGGTCGGTCTCTTCTCCCCAGTAACAAGGGATAGGACAAGAGGGAACGGCCTCAAGCTGCGCCAGGGCAGGGTTAGGTTGGATATTAGGAAAAATTTCTTCACGGGGAGAGTGGTCAGGCATTGGCACAGGCTGCCCAGGGACGTGGTGCAATCACAGTCCCTGGAAGTATTCAAAAAATGTGTGGATGTGGTCCTTAGGGACATGGTGTAGAGGTGGACCAGGCAGTTAGGTTAACGGTGGGACTTGATGATCTCAGAGGTCCTTTCCAACCTTAATGATTCTGTGATTCAATGGGGATTTGCGTGGCCCTGGTCTCAAGGATGGTTTTGACTGCTAAATGCAGAAACATTTGTGGGAGTAGGACATGGAGCTGAAGAACTCTTCCCGCTGAGCTGTACCACTAGGTTTGGGTTGGTTTGCTTTGTGAACTGACTTCTCCATAGCTTTTTGGCAGGATGGATGTGAAAATCAGAGTTTATATTTTGGGTACAGAGTAGAGGGAGGTGTTCATATTCTACAGAGGGACAGAAGTTTGGAGCCTACTTTGTTTAAGCCAGTTAGTGATTACGGAACAGCCTGAAGCTGCCAAGAGGATTTTTTGATTCTTGCTCTTGAGTTCTGTGGAGGAAGCCTAGACTTAATTTCAGGTTTCTCAATTCTAGTATTCCAATGCAGTATATAAAAGTTAGGCTGCTACATCTTTAATTTGTAGTGCTAAATAATTACTGGAATTCCTGGTTCCCCAGCTCTGTTCTTATCTGTATTGCATTTTTCCATTAATCTGTTCCATAGAACAGAGATTGTTACTTTCTACCAGTTTGGGGAAAGTGTTTCAAAAAATAAATTCCTATATGCATTACAATTCTATGACTGCTCACAGCTACACAGTGTAGACTTACAATCAAAGAAATTTGTTTTGTGAGGCATTTTGCTGTTTTTCATTGTTAAATCTTTCCCATGTTTGTTCTGTAAATCACTCTTGAAAAGCAATATTATTGTAATCTGCAGTAGAACTTTGCAAATTCATACAAATGAAAATTCAGCATCCTTAATTTGTATTGTTTAATAATTCACCATGCTTTGTGTCCATTCATTTTTATGTATTCATAACACATATCGCTTCAAATTAGTGAAGTCTTGACAGTGTAAAACCTGGCTTCAGCAATGTTCTTGTTAAAAGAGGGAGGTAATAGTGGTCTGTGAGCGGCTCTTAGCATCGGAGCACAAATTAATGAAAGACAGTATGTAACTATTGCAATGGGGGGAGAAATCGGAAGGTTTCTGTTTTCAGTGCACCAAACTCAAGCTGTAAAATGTCTTTAGATTTTAAATGTAACAAGTGCATCCTAGTGTTACTACTAGGACAGCCATAACTTCTGTGGTGAACTTGCTGTATGTTTTTAATTATGAAAGCTATTTGTAATCCTTCTTGAGAAACTTTGCCAGCTCTATTGTTTGCAGCAGGCTTGTATACTTTGGAAGAGAGAAGAGAGTAAAGAAGCGCCTTTTCTTTGTGCTGGGAAATTCTATTCAATAGAAGCCAAGTTATACATTGTTTAAAACTCACCATTTTCCTTCTCTGCTTGTGTTTCTCAAAAAACACTGTCAGCAAGCCAAACAATAATTGAACATCAACCTTCTAAAAAGCCTGGCAAGGCTGCAAGTATAACATGCAAAGGGTTAGGGGAGAGGGAAAGCTGAGGTGGTGGAGAGAGGAAGAAAACTGGGCAAGTCCATCATGCCTCAGCTACTCTCCTTATCCTGGTACATGGTGCCAGCTTGATCTTGAGGAACCCCATACTTGGCAGCTGTCCTGGGATTCCAAAGGAAAAAGAGGGAAGGGACACTGCATGTGTATTACGATAAGATCTTTCCCTGTGTGATTACAGAGCTAACCCCTTGCCTCTTGTCTGAATTCCTGATCGCAGATCCCTCTGAACTCATCTTATTGACTGCCTCAGTTGGATGTACAAGGGCACAATGTTACAGCAGTATAGTTATTATTCCCAGGCTTCTCAGACCCTGACTTACTCTGTAACTTTTCTTCATGGTCTCGAATATATTCATGCAGAAATATAGGGTCAAATGATAATGAAACATTATGGGGTTAAATTAATCTTTTAGTAGGTCCATTAATTTGATGGAATTACACAAGAGACTAGGTTGATTTATAATGTAAATGCATTTTAGTAAAAGGTATGGAAATGACTAAACAAACAATTGCATTTAAAGATGCATGACTCTAACAGAGTTTAAACGGCTGCAAAGAAAGGAATATGCACCACTTTTGTTAAGCTAGAAATAAACTATAAGTGTTGGAGCTAATTAGTTAAGTGCTCAACTATTTAGTTTTTAAAACAAGATCATGCTTAAGTGCCTTAAGCTTTTATTAATTGCATGGACCCTAAAATCCCCTATAGTAATTGAAAATTTAATTACATACATTTTTTGTTCTTTTAAGAATGGAAGCTTATTAAACTTTAAACACTTAAACATCTATTGAAATACCAGTGGCTATAAACAATATGCAATTTTAAATACTAATTAAACAGGAAGGCTAAATCACTGTAAAGCTAAACTGAATTTTAAGTAACTTTTGCACTCGTAAGTACTCCTATTTTTTTCATGCCGTATAAGATTTACCATTTCTTCTCTAAACACAGCAGGAGTCCTGGGCAGTGTTAGTATCTGTGTGCACTGTGGCAGACATGTTATTTTGTGGACGTATTTGCAGTGGGGGTCGGTCCCTAGAGAATAAACTGGAGTTCAGGAAAGGAGACCAGTGTGGGCAGAGAGCTGGTTTAAGTGGACAGCTAAAGCTGCTGGTGGCACCGACACGCGCAGAGGTTCATATACCTCTTGGATAGGGTACATGGTAGGGTAAGACTGGTGAAAGGCAGGGAGACGTGGCTTTGTGGGACCTCTGCACTACTGACTCGCAAGATTTATGATTTGGTAACAGTTACATATTGAAAGGTCCTTAATTTTTCTTTCTTTTATAGAAACTTCACAGAACTGGGACCGGAGATATTGATATCTCTGTTCTGTTTTTCAGATCCAATCTAATGCAAGTCTTTGTCAGTTGATCAACTGATTAACGGCTTAGTTAATTTTCTTTGGACAGATGTCTGACTTTTCAAAAGTAGCCATTGCTGTTTGCATTCTTATTAACACAAGACAGAATGAACCTCTCAGTCCAAACTATCTTCTGATTTTACATGGGGCTCTTTTTTAATGTAAAAGTTAATTTTTGCTTCTGCTTGGTCAACACAAGAAGAAGAACATAGAATCATAGAATACCAGGTTGGAAGGGACCTCAAGGATCATCTGGTCCAACCTTTCTAGCACAGTCTAGACGAGATGGCCCAGCACCCTGTCCAGCTGAGTCTTAAACGTGTCCAGTGTGGCAGAATCAACCACTTCCCTGGGGAGATTATTCCAATGATTGACTGTTCTCATTGTGAAAAATTTCCCTCTCGTGTCCAATCGGAATCTCCCTGGCAGTAACTTGTACCCATTACCCCTTGTCCTCACCATGTGACTCCTTGTGAAAAGGGAGTCTCCATCTTCTTTGTAGCTCCCCTTTAAGTACTGGTACATGGTGATGAGATCACCTCTAAGCCTCCTTTTCTCAAGGCTGAACAAGCCCAGCTCTCTCAGCCTATCCTCATATGGCAGGCTTCCCAGACCCTTGATCATCTTGGTGGCCCTTCTCTGGACCCCCTCCAGCCTGTCCACATCTTTTTTGTATAACGGGGACCAGAACTGTACACAGTATTCCAGGTGTGGCCTGACAAGCGCTGAGTAGAGAGGGGTAATGACTTCTTTATCTCTGCTGGTGATGCCCTTTTTGATGCAACCCAGCATCCTATTGGCCTTCTTGGCTGCAGCAGCACACTATGTTACTATGTTAAGGTTGAAGTGGGTTGCTCATACATAGACACGATGTTATCCTATACTGCCCAAAGCAAGTCTCTACCTAGAAGAGTATTTGAGATGCTGCCCATCACCATATCGCTGTTTATACTAGAACTTAAAATGTCTCTAGGGATAGCAGAAGTAACCTAGTGGGATTAACAGCAGCAGAAGACACACCAGAATACAAATCATTTTCAAGGAAGGTTCCAAGCATGGATTGTAAGCCCTGTCAGTTTATCAGGCAGATGCAATTCCTCTCTCATCAGAGTATTACTGTAAATACTCAACCATGAAACACTTGATGTGTTTGTCTTCTGTGGCAACCACTGTGTTTTCATACTGTGTTTAAATATTCAGAGGTAGCTTTCATACTGTGTTTAAATATTCAGAGGTAGCTGTGATCTTGCCTTTTGATATATGGGGAAATGCAGTTAATTTTTCTCTGTTAAAAAACAGTTAATTTTTCTCAGCATAAAACAGCAGGAGCATTTAGAAGAATGTACAGGTGGGACTCTTAGCAAGTGATGACTCCAGCTTCCTTCTTGCTCTTCCAACCCTGTCTCGGAAGATTCAGATCATCCAGGAGAAATGGTAAGAGGTCCACAATTCAAAATCTGTTTTCCAAACACCAGCACCTCAAAACAATAAGAAGGAAAAGATCCTTTCATCCCAGGGTGTCAGTGTTTTCTCTTTGCTCATAACAGTTCTCGGAATTGGTTCATTTCTTGTTGCAGCACCTCTCAGGGACTGATCTCCTTCGTTCAAGAGTTACGGATCTACCAAGTGTTTACACAGCACTCTTCCTCCCTAAAATGGTTTAGAAAAATCATCTTTGTACCACCACTGAAAGGCAAACGGTATTGTAGCTTCCTTATGGACTCAGAAAGAGCGGCTGCATAACAAGACAATAAAAAGTAGTAAAGACTAGAAGTGGGGTATGGGTTCTTCCTTTTTCCCCAGCCAGTTTGCTTCTTTTCTCTAGAAAACCAGAATGAAGATTCTACCAATCTTTTTATTAATATGTGAAATACAAATGTACTTTCACCCCGCAGGAAACGTTGTTAAAAGCAAACCCCATACCTTTCCTAGTTGTGTCACTAGATGGCTCCGCGTCTGAAGCAAACATCCCAGAAAATACCTGTTAGACTGGGAGACCTTTTACCTGGTCTATCCAGTACTTTTTACAGGTTGGCAAACACACGGAGGGTTATTAGCACAATCAGCTTTTGTTTTATTTTAAAACTATCTATCATCTCAAGTGTTTAAATTAGCAGCAGAACGCTGTATGATATCCGCTGCTGTGTACAGAGCAGAAGGAGCAGATAGGTCTGATCTGACAAAGGAAAGGCACGCTCAAGAGGTAAATTGGTTTTGCAGTACCTTGCACCACCCAAACACACCTTTGCTTGTAGGAATAAATGATTCTCCAGTATCTGCACTTTACTATAATGATGCTTCCTTCCAAGAGACTGGGAAGGATAGGGTAATTTTCTTTCCGTATGGATATTCCTTTTACACATCTTGTGGGATTTAAAAACTTAAGCCTTGGTCAGTAGTAATTCTTTGGCTTGTTTGTGTGTCAGGCACTGGCAGAGAGCAGCAGAAGTCACTGCTACAGATGCTGGGCCTCTGTTTCCAGTGTGAAGGGGCCAAAGATTTGTGGGTTTGTCTCCTGCAGGTCCCTAACACTTGGGCCAGGCTTTTTCTCAGGGATGGATGCAGGCACTGTTCGATTGGCAAAGAAGGGAGGGAAACTGGGGGTGGAAGTGGGAGTCCGTATATGCATTACTGTGCAATGGCATCAGGAATATATATGTACTACACAAGCAACATAAACTACTGCTCTTTCCTCATCCACTGAATAAGTGCCAGTCTTTCATGCTCGCGCTGGGTCCTCATAAATAATGCTGAATGCCAGCATCCTAAAAGAGAGGAAATAATTCATTTGCCTAAATGTGGATTTGGCCATACCTGCTTTTCCTGTGGTCCCAGCTTCAAATCCCAGTGAGGCAGACCAAAGTCGATACGCTCATTTCTAGAGCTTTCCTTGTAGCAACTTCTGTTATTACCCTAAAATCTCAGGGTTTCTCTGCAGGCACTCAGTATATATGGCATGTTTCATCAGAGTAAGACTTTGTTCCAGTATCTTATGAGATTTCTGTTTCCAGTGTCCCTTTTGCTATATTTGATATTGCACTTTATGCTCCCCCAGATGTAGCTTCACTGAATTATGGCAAAGATGTTTTGCGCTGCCTTGTTTTTCTCGCTGAACCATTTGTGAATGACTTTGGGTTCTCCAGTCTGTGTGAAGAAATCCATGGGACTGACTCCATGTTGAAATTTCTGTATGTTGGGACCTGACTTTGGTCACTCCTGTGTTAAAATTGGGTGAGTTTGGTGTTATCCCAAACTACTAATTCTTCAAGTACTCTGTATGTCACTTGTGTTTATATATCAAGGTCCATGAATTGGGAGGTGCCAACAGTGTACAGCTGGTCTTTGTAGTGTAGTTATGCAGATCCCAGATCTTTTCTCCATCCCCCCCCTTCTCCAGGCACTAAGAAAATGGGTTTCTAGTTTCTAGAGGCAGGGACGCAGCCACACTGGAGCACAAGATTTCCTTGCACAGCCCTTCGAGACACTGTGCATGAGGTCTGCAAGAGTCCTACCCTGAAATTTGCAGCAGCCTGAACATGTTGGAGATCTGTAACCATAGTAAGGGAAGTAAGTTATTTTTTTCAGCCTCAAAGTAATTTTCTCTTCTCTAGGAAAAGGTTTCTACCCATCCAGTAGCCCTGATAATGTGTAAGAAAAATTACATTGAAAACCACTTTCCTTCTGTTTATTAACAGTGAGTTGTTTTACAGTTCTTACATGCTGTTGTCTTAATTTGTTTGTTTCCACAGGCTACATTTAGATGCTGTTTACAGCAATAAAGAGAATATTACATTTGATCTAGAGTTCTGTCTTAATTCACAGGATGAGATGTGTACAGAAGCTCATAATGCAAAATTAGAACGAGGAGATTTTTTTATTTATTTAATGGGTATGTTTTTTGAATAATAGTGCTCTACATTTGTGGGTTTGTGTGTGTTTGACCTCCCGTAATGTGTCCTTCTGTCCTATGTTGGGTGGATGGACAGCATGGCCCTTTGGTTTGATGTGAGAAAGAGGTAAACTACTATTATATATCTTGGCAGTTTACTTTGCTAAATTGTTTCAGTTTCTGGAACAAAAATGTCCTATATAATTTAAAAATACTTTAGAGCAATCAGCAAAGGGTTTTTAAATAGAGTTTATGCTTTTATAATAAATAGAGTTGTGGATGGGTTAAAAAATACCGTATACTTACTAATGCTATTGTTTGCTTTTTCTCTCAAAAATCAGAATGAGATAATGACTCTCAGTTTTTTGATCTTTGCTTTCTTGAAATTACCAGGTATGTCGATGCCGCAAATGCTTTGGAACAAGAGACGAAATTAAGTTTGCGTGGCTTTGAAGTTTGTGACAACATTGATCTTGAGACAATTTTGATGGAATATGAAAGCTATTACTTTGTAAAATTTCAAAAGTATCCTAAAATTACCAAAAAGGTCCTGGACACTGGTATGTGGCTGTGTTTTTGTTTCCAAAGCCTAAAATGTGTGTTTGCCTGATATGCTCACTGCCCTTCTCATGTATGTCAGCGTTTAATGTTTGAACTCTCTTACAGTTACAGAGCTATAGTTCTAGCACATAGGACATAAGAATTGAGAGATGGGGCTTTGAGCCCTTCTGCTCTTCCTTCTCTCTTTATGTGGAGGAACAAGAAGGTGATATTTTTGTGTCTTTTAAAAACTGCTTTTATATTGGAAAATGCCATGTAAGTGCAAAGTATTATGCATAGATATATTCACTTTCTTCTCATGGGGAGAGAATAGTAAGTCTGTTCTATTTTGGATTTAATTTTGAAATTAAAATAAACCACTTAAATGAAACAGTATAACTTAGCTCATGCAAGCTAGTGCTTAAAGGTTTATCACCACTAGTCTCATTAACCATTTCTTTTGCACATTTTCAAATAGTAAAGGTAATGTGCCAAACAAGTAATAGGTTTATTTGCTCCAAAGGACTTAAAGTCTGAGGTATAAATGAATGATACAGAATAAGGCAAATCAGAATATGAGCATTCTGTTATGACCCTGAGAGCCTGAATGGTTTTGTACTTGAGCACAAAATGTAACTTATAGAGGCCATAAAAACAACTGTATAAGAATCTGTTATGGAGTGCTTGGAGGGTACAGAAAACACCAACATCTCTACCTGTTTGTCTTGTAAGAAAAATATAATCATCAAAGAGGGGGATGATTGGCCAGGGAACATCTCTGAGCAGTTGTCATTGTTTCATATGGCTGCCAGCAACTTTGAAATCACAGGTAAATGAAACATATAAGTATAATAAAATTACCTGTATAGGTGACATGATTTTGAAAGGTACCAAAGCTACTAGTCATCATTACATTCATGGTGATGTAGAATATCAGTACCAGCTGGAAGCAAGCATTATCTGCATGAAAGAGAGATTTAGGGGTAGAACCTATTGATTGGTGTTAATACAAAGAGGAACAGCCTTGCAGGACAAAAGCAAAGGGATTTGTTATGAATCAAGAAGGAAAATGTAGTACAAAGCATTTATCACATCATACTTAGTCAAACTGAGTGGTAGCCAAGGCTGGATCCATGAATTTAGATCCATGTGAACAATTCCCCAAAAGCCAGTAAATCTCTTAGACACACACAGGCTCTCAGTATCCATTTTTTGGTCGGTGAAGCTACTCAGACATGGGGTATTCTACCATTACCCAAGCCCAAAGTTGCAACTATGCTGGCAGGGATGTATCATCCTTTTTCCCTGAAGCCTAAACAGCTTCCCTCCTGCATGTGTCTCTTTCGAGAAGCTGCTGCCTGGTAGTTTGTGACGTGCCTTAAATTGTGTCCGTGGTAAGATCATGGTATACACAGACCAAACAAAATGATTAGTGTGGTGTTCCTTCCTACTAAATTCTTTGTAATACTCTCAGCAAGTCCTACAGAACCAACTCATTTCCATGCTGGATTGCAGTTTGCAGTGTTGTAGATGGACCCGCAGGATTACAAGTTTCGCACATGGGCTCTGCTGCCTCTAAGTACACTGTGTTTCCCAGCTTTTTCAGTGAAACAGCTGTTTGGGAAGAATTATTTTATGTAAGCGTATGAGAATCTGGGTGCAAGAGCATTGCACAGAGAACACTGATAGGAGATGTACTTTGGAACACCTAGGTGCATGCTAGTATGATACAAACCCTCAGCTTTATGAGTTCACATCTGGGCTTTGTGAGTTTGACATTTTGTGAAAAAAGCTTTTCTTTGACAGAAATTGTTTCAAATTATACAAGTGCAAAAAAAATAACAGTTTGATAACTACCATTGCAATGTGACATTTATGCTGTCTTGATATGTTGAACATGATAAAATTACTATTGAGAAGAGTGAGGTAAATGCTTATTTTCCAATTCAGCAATGAAAAAATTATTAGCATTAAATAAGAATTCTGTGTGATATATTAAATTAGTTTATTGTGCTCGATCTAATTTCTGGTAGTGTCCATTTTACTGTGAAAATGATATTGGTTTTAAAATGTAAGCAAAGAAGCCAAAGACTGAATGAGCCTAAAATTTAACAAGCCTGAAGCCAAACTGCTCTCTCCAATATCAGTTTGTTTTCAAAACATTTTTGCAAGATTGCATTGCTTATAATCAAAGAATCATAGAATGTCCTGAGTTGGAAGGGACCCACAAGGATCATCGAGTCCAACTCCTGTCCCTGCATAGGACAACACCAAAATTCACACCATATGTCTGAGGGCACTGTCCAAATGCTTCTTGAATGGTGTCAGGCTTGGTGCTGTGACTACCCCCCGGGGGAGCCTGTTCCAGTGCTCCACCACCCTTTGGGTGAAGAACCTTTTCCCAATGTCCAACCTAAACCTCCCCTGACATATCTTCCTGCCGTTCCCTTGGGTCCTATCATTGGTCGCCAGGGAGAAGAGATCAGTGCCTGCCCCTCCTCCTTCCCTTGTGAGGAAGCTGTAGACTGCGATGAGGTCTCCCCTCAGTCTCCTCTTCTCCAGGCTGAACAGACCAAGTGACTTCAGCCGCTCCTCGTACGGCTTCCCCTCTAAACCCTTCACCATCTTCGTGGCTCTCCTCTGGACACTCTCTAGTAGCTTTGTATCCTTTTTGTACTGTGGCACCCAAAACTGCACACAGTACTCAAGAGGAGGCCGCACCAGCGCAGAGTGGAGCGGGACAATCACCTCCCTCGACCGGCTAGCAATACAGTGCTTGATGCACCCCAGGACACGGTTGGCCCTCCTGGCTGCCAGGGCACACTGTTGGCTCACATTCAACTTGCCCTCGACCAGAACCCCCAGATCCCCCTCCGCGGGGCTGCTCTCCAGCCTCTCGTTCCCCAGTCTGTATTTAAATCTGGGACTTGCCCTGGTTAAACTTCATATGGTTGGTGATTGTCCAGCTCTCTAATTTGTCCAGATCTCTCTGCAGGGCCTCTCTCCCCTCCAGAGTGTCAATGGCTCCTCCCAGTTTTGTGTCATCAGCAGACTTTGATAAGAAACCATCCAGTCCTGCATCCAAGACATTTATGAAGATATTGAAGAGCACTGGCCCCAAGATGGATCCCTGCGGAACCCCGCTAGTGACTGGTCGCCAGCCCGATGTAACCCCATGTACTATAACCCTTTGAGCCCGACCCGTCAGCCAATTGCTCACCCATTGCAATATGTGTTTATCCAGCTGTATGCTGGACATTTTGTCCAGGAGGATACTGTGAGAGACAGTCTCGAAGGCTTTACTGAAGTCCAAAAAGATTACATCGACTGGCTTCCCTTGGTCAACTAGGTGGGTAACCTTGTCATAGAAGGAAATCAAGTTTGTCAAGCAGGACTTTCCCCTTATGAACCTGTGCTGGCTAGGGCCAATGACTGCGTTGTCTTTCAGGTGTTTTTCAATAACTCCCAGAATAATCTTCTCCATGATTTTGCCAGGCACAGAGGTGAGACTGACAGGCCTGTAGTTACCAGGGTCATCCCTGTTGCCCTTCTTGAAGATTGGGACAACGTTTGCCAGCTTCCAGTCAACTGGGACCTCCCCAGATTCCCAAGAGCATTGAAAAATCATTGAGAGAGGTCTCGCTATGACATCAGCCAGCTCTTTCAGTACCCTCGGATGAATCCCATTGGGCCCCATTGACTTATAGGGATCCAGCTGGAGCAGCAAATCCCGTACAAGTTTGGGGCTGGTTGGGAGTTTGTCATTCTCACAGTCATGGTTCTCTAGCCCAGGGCTCTGGGGGTCCCAGAGTCCATCATCGGTGTTGAAGACTGAGGCGAAGAAAGCATTAAACATCTCTGCTTTGTCTATGTCCCTGTTTGTGAGGTGACCATGCTTGTCAAGTAATGGGCCAATGTTATTTCTGGCCTGCCTTTTGCTATTAACATATTTTAAAAAGCCCTTTTTGTTGTCCTTCACAGTACTGGCCAGCTTCAGCTCTAGTTGAGCTTTGGCCGCTTAATCGTGCTGTTCCTGTTTATGCATTGTTACTTCCAAGGTCATGAATGTGTGCTCAAAAATATGTTTGAAGGGGGAAAAAAAATCAAGTTGCCCTTTTTTATAGCTTTAATTATTTTCCATCTTAATGTTAATTTTACCACAGCAGAAAATAAACAACAGCTGAGAACTGGAGGAAGAACACGAAGGTAAGAGAAATGCATGGATTTTTTTCTGGGCAGAAAATTTTCCTATAGAAGCAATATGCAGCGTGGTTAAAATAAAGTTGTGATACTTTAGGAATACTAACGCCTAGAGGCATGCTGCTGACTGCGTGGTGCATTTTTCTGTATCTTTTAAAGGACAATAGAGAATTATTTCCTAAATGGAGATGCAGACAATTTACTAAGTTTCTGCAGTGTGGATAAGGTAGGGTGGCGTGTTTGAAAGCAGTAAGCTTTGAACTTTGTGATTGAAATTGATGCCTTAACTTCAGTGGGAGCAAAGTTAGCCCAAAACTGCTTTATTTGAAAACTCTGCCTTTTAATCTTTTGGTATTTTGAAGGAAAAAAGAAGTTGTGAAAGCCTTTCAAGATATTATTTTTTTCATTCTAGGGCAGCAAGCTCTTCTCAGAGTCTCCCAAGGCTCAAACATCAGGCAGTGCAACGACCGTTGTCAAAAACTTCACCTGGGAGCACAACAGAATTTAAATCATCCACCACAGAGAGCCCCAAACAGGTTTATATGTGTTTTATCTTGGCAGCATTACAGTTGAAATTAATGTGATTTTATTTTGAAAGGCTATAGGCAGCAAGATGATGTGAGTTACACAATTAATAATTGTGTAATTAATGGGTTTTACCAATTATGTAGTTTAAGGATTATAGATGCAAGACTTCAGGAGAATATGCTTTCTGGCTGTGAGTTGGGGAGCAAGTCACAGGCAAAAACTAGAGGAAAAGGAGTCATATAATCCAACCTATACTGAAAGCAACCAGAGTTTTCCCATTAGCACCAGTAGATTCATCCTTTAGTGCCAGAAAGCCAGACAAACAAACCAAGTAGAAAGTCCGGTGTCAGTTGTAAGCCTCTTCACAGTGCATAAGGTGTTTGAGATTGGGGGAGTAATTTGGCTCTGTAATTTTCAGTTTTGTGAGTCTCATTAAGATTGCTGTGAAAACTACTTTATTACCATCCCTTACAGAGGATGGAGCAGGAACAGCAGGTTGGTGGGCAAGCACTGTGTCTGGTATAGCTTTTGAGGAACTGGGTGAAGGAGAATCTTTTTTTTTGTTTTTTAAAGTCCTTGCCTATATTCCTGCATAGGGAGGAGCTCATCTCTGACCAGTTCTCACACTTTAAAAAAAACATTAACTTTTGGATTTTACAGCAAGTGAATATCAAAGTAATTTATAATCCTAAAATGGCTCCTCATTTCTGAGTTGACATGCTGTACCTTATACTTGCCTGTCACTTCCACTGTTCATAAGTGTTCCTTCTCATAGCTATGTAAAATGCAGATTTCTACAACTTAAAATGGAAGCTCTGTGCATGAAATAACTTGAATGCTGAGCTCTAGAGCCATGGCTTTCACCACTGTTGTCACCAGTCAGATGAAGTCTAACTAAATGTACAATGGTGTTTGTCTGACAAATACAGGATTACTGTTGCAATTTCCACGTAATGATACAGCTCATCTGGGCATGTATGAAGAGGTGGGGTGATACCTATAATGGAGTGATATCTGCAACTCATCTACTTGGCAACACATCTGTTTTAAAATTGATTTTTCTTTAGAATAATGCCAGTGCAGTTACTCTGGAGCAATCTGACTTTGGCTTAAGCATCTCAGCAATCAGCAAAACTGGAGGAGACAGCACTCACCCAAGAAGGGTTGGTGGAAACCTAGTATGTGATCTATGATAGAAATGTGTATGTAAAAAAACACATGGAAGTTTTTCACAAATACCAAATGAGAGCTTTTTGTGTCTATTCTATCAAATATTCCCGTATAATTAGCTGAAGGGTCAATTTTATGATTTGGGGAGTAATTCTTTGCATAGGAGGCTGTGCTTGCATTAAATAGTATTTCAAACATTATCAAGAAGGAAAAATATTTCTGTTTTTAAAACCCAGTGGTAATAGCTGAAATTGAAGATAAATTTCAGATTCCTGAATGAGATGATAAGAGGCTCTGCAGTTAAATTGTTGCACTGACTGAGGAGATGTGCGTTCTTTTCCCATTGCTACCACAGATTCTGTGGTCAGTCTTTGCCATATTTAGGACTGCATGTGCAGGAAGGAAACTCATTGCTGTAATGGCAAGCAAAATTTGGCCCAATGCAATTTTAACAGTAGAGCTACCATCACAGTAAAGCCTATCACAACGTTATTTTCTCCTTTAGAGCCAAGTAATTGACTTCCATGGGACAATTCAGGATGCTGGCAAAGTATCATCAAATGGAATAGCCTTGAACAGCCTTAATTGTGATCCAGATCCATCAGTAAGTGTTTCTGTTCATATTTCCATCCAATGAATATGAACATCAGTTTTATATAACCAGGAACAAAATAAAATACTGCAATGATGTTGTCTTTGTTCCTAAGTGCTAAAAAAGGGCTTAGATTTCTGAGTGGTCTATTTCCTTCTTGAATGGATAGTCATACTTGATACTGGTCTAATTTGTTGACAGTTGTTTACTCTTTGAACATGAAAGTAGGCAACAAATACAAATGATACCTTCTAATTCACAAAAAAAATTGCAGAAACCCACAGAACTTCTGAGGGTAAAATTCTGGTTCCTTTTAATTCAGTATGTTATTTAGCATTCACCTCAGTTGAGACAAGAACAGAGTTTAGATGGTTGAGATAGAAAGTTTTCAGTAAAGTAATCACTCCTTGACACAAACCATAGCTTCTCAGATAGTGCATCTAACTTATGTGGTGCCAGTCTGCCTGGCAACTGCTACACTTGAAGAGACTCAAAACAGAGTATGGGGCAATGTGGTGAATGATATTTCATTGATCTGGAGGTACTAGAGCGTGGCCAGAGCAGGGCAGCGAGGCTGGGGCAGGGTCTGGAGCACAAGGCTGGGGAGGAGCGGCTGGGGGAGCTGGGGGTGCTCAGCCTGGAGAAGAGGAGGCTGAGGGGAGCCCTCATCGCTCTCTGCAACGGCCTGAAAGGAGGCTGGAGCCGGGGGGGGTCGGTCTCTTCTCCCCAGTAACAAGTGATAGGACGAGAGGGAACGGCCTCCAGCTGCGCCAGGGCAGGTTTGGGTTGGATATTAGGAAAAACTTCTTCACCAAAAGGGCAGTCAGGCCCTGGCACAGGCTGCCCAGGGCAGGGGCTGAGTCCCCATCCCTGGAGGGATTTAAAGGATGTGTAGATGTGGTGCTTAGGGACATGGTTTAGTGGTGGGCTTGGCAGCGCTGGGTTAAGGGTCGGACTCGATGATCTTAAGGGTCTTTTCCAGCCTTAATGATTCTATGATTCTATGATTTGCATTTTTCACTCTTAATCTATGTAGGGCATGTTTAGGACTACATGTGCAATAAGAGAGCTGCTCATTTTAATGTTACTTCAGGATTAGATTCTGTCCGATGAAAAGATGAGTTACTGCAAATATGGCTTACTTCAAAATCTTTATTATTATCCATATTTTTACAGCTTTAAAAGTTGATATTATGATGTATCAGCTTTTTTGAAACTATTTCATAGTTTGTCTGTTTAAAAATAATTGAAGTCTGACAAGAACTTATGTTTGTCTTTTTTAGGAATGATTACTGAAACCCCTTAGTGCTTTCATTGGCATGACTGGTGAGATGAGAGAACTTGCAACGGTTGTAAGCAAAGTAAGATTGGATCTCCACTTTGGTTATATAGAGATCTTGGTTATCTTTGTCATCTGATAAAGCTGTTTGTTTCTTTTTACTGTCAGATAGTGCTTATTCTTGAATGTGCAAGCTATTTTTCTTATCATGCGACTCCCAACAAGTCATTTCTTTACATGTAATGATGTTTCTTTCTGATACACAATGGGAGGAAGTAATTAAGGCCGTTCCTTTCTAATGGGGAAGCACGTAATCTAATCATGCTGTACCCATGAGACTGTTGTAGCTTTTCCCTTTGTTCTTATTGCTGCAGAAAATGTACAATGCTTCACTGAAAAGAGAGATTTAAATGTATTAGCTAATACCAACTATTATCTAATGTCTTACCTAACTGTGATCAAATGGTGGGAAAAACCTTGATTCAGCTCTGTGGGTGCAGTTTCCATTCGAGGCATTGAGCTGTATTCAGCGTGGATGGTGTGCCAATATTGCAGCAATATCCTGATTCTGAGTTTATCAACTAGGTACCATGTACAAAAATAATTAGACCCTGATAATCCCACATTCTTTCTGATACTAGTCCTGTGCCTTGCTTCGCGCTGCCTGCATGAGCTGGACTCCTTGTCTTTTCTCGCTTGGCACAGTTGAGAGATGCTATTACTGTAGGCTCTGCAAGCAGTGCCCTTCCCTCATCCCAGCACAGGAGCTGCATGGGCAGCATCAGTAATACACTGTATCCCATGGCAGACGGGGGATTCTTCCAGGATGGGCAGTTTGGCACCTGGAGGGAATCCCAACATGGTCAACATGATTTCATCTCACTCGTGGGTCAAGGTGCAGTCTAGCAAAAGGGCCCTGGACTACTGGGAATCAGGGGCTACGAAGCAGATAAATGCTTTGCACGCATCACCTCCCAAACCCCGCTAGGCACTTGTCCAAAAGGCTTCATAGATCCCAGTATTTGATAGTGTTGTGACTCTTTCTGGATATAAGCATCAGAAATGGTACCAACTGTTGCTCTCACATACTTAAAACCAGCTGTTTTAAAAAGCTTGGAAGACTTTTGCTGAGTGATTTTTATAGCTGTATATGGCCCAAATTCTCGATCTGCAAGTTTTGCATTTGCAGTTTAATAGAACTGAAGTCTAAGAAATTTCCAAATTTAAAGTAAGAAAATTCTCATTCATTTCAATTCCTGTCTGGTTTTTAATTTATGGTAAACCTTTAAAATAGTGTTGTTCTTGCTGCTACTTTAGCAAAAAGCAATAGGGTTGCTTTAGCCTTCGTTATGGTATGTTTTTTAAATTGTGCTGGTATGTTCCTAGTTGCTATGGTAATCAACACTGTGTAAATCAATAAAAATAAATAGCATGTGGTATCTATTTCACAACACAATCTAATTTAATTTGGAAACAGTTATGGAAGTCTCTACTTAGTATCATAAATCCGATTCATCTTAATTTGCTGTTAGTAGAAAGGGAAAGTGTAATCTACTCTATATAAATAATTTTTCTAATTGTATTAAATCAAATTTTCCCCTTGGATACAAGCACATAATTTTTCTTCAGTCTCTGGGGACTGCCTGTTTTTATTGGAGAGCAGAATTTATCCCAAGTATTTGTACTGAGGATATGATATTTTCTGCAGAACAATTAGTCTCTGGAACGCAAAGCCACAAAATATTACTAAGTGTCCTGGTTTCAGCCGGGATAGAGTTAATTTTCTTCTTAGGAGCTGGTAGAGTGCTGTGTTTTGGATTTAGGATGAGAATAATGTTGATAACACACTGATGTTTTGGTTCTTGCTAAGTAGTGCTTACACTAGGCAAGGACTTTTCAGCTTCCCCTGCTCTGCCAGGTGCACAAGAAGCTGGGAGGGGGCACAGCCAGGACAGCTGACCCAGACTGGCCAAAGGGCTATTCCATACCACATGACGTCATGCTCAGTATATAAGCTGGGGGAAGAAGAAGGAAGGGGGGGATGTTCGGAGTGATGGCGTTTGTCTTCCCAAGTAACCGTTACACATGATGGAGCCCTGCTTTCCTGAGGATGGCTGAACACCTGCCTGCCACTGGGAAGTAGTGAATGAATTCCTTGCTTTGCTTTGCTTGTGCGCGCGGCTTTTGCTTTGCCTATTAAACTGTTCTTATCTCAACCCACGAGTTTTCTCACTTTTACTCTTCTGCTTCTCTCCCCCATCCCTCCATGGGGGGAGTGAGCGAGCGGCTGTGTGGTGCATAGTTGCTGGCTGGGGTTAAACCACGACACTAAGGCAAATGGAAAGATTCATAGAAGATTTGTAAAGTTTGATGAATTAAATGAAATTAATTCAGTGAGTGCTTCAAGACATACACTAATTACCGACTGTCTTTTGATAGATGCTTAGGGGTGTGGCAATTAATCACGGACTCCGCGTATGAGTTTAGGCGAAGACAAGTGAAGAAGACGACGACAATGACAATGGCAATGGCGATGATAATAACACTTTATTTTTACAATCTATCCCTTTTATAATATGATCTAGTGTTCACGAGCAAGCAAAACCCATTTCATTGGCTACTGTCTTGTGTCCAGGCGTCTCTTCAGCGTTACTTATTGGTTCTTCAAGCTGGTGCACCCGAATTCCTCTTTCAGGGATGTATCCAATCTCATCCTTATTTTTCTGCCTCTAAATTTCACAAACTTGTTTGTAACAAGCCTCAAGGCCACAGCTGCATTCCTGTGAACCTGTTTGTAACAAGCCTCAAGGGCACAGCTGCATCTCGTCAAAGTAAAACACTATCTCATTTATTCCCATATAGTGGGAAATTTTCCTCCTGTTACAGAGCTTCTCACACCTTTTCTTGCAGCATATAAAATCTTGCATAGTGTGGAGTAAATAGCAATTTTTCACTGTGTTGTGGTTTAACCCCAGCCAGCAACTAAGCACCACACAGCCGCTCGCTCACTCCCCCCTTGGAGGGATGGGAGAGAGAAGCAGAAGAGTAAAAGTGAGAAAACTCATGGGTTGAGATAAAGACAGTTTAATGGGTAAAGCAAAAGCTGTGCACGCAAGCAAAGCAAAGCAAGGAATTCATTCACTACTTCCCATGGGCAGGCAGGTGTTCAGCCATCCCCAGGAAAGCAGGGCTCCATCACGCGTAACAGTTACTTGGGAAGACAAATGCCATCACTCCGAATGTCCCCCCCTTCCTTCTTCTTCCCCCAGTTTATATGCTGAGCATGATGTCATACGGTATGGAACGGCCCTTTGGCCAGTCTGGGTCAGCTGTCCTGGCTGTGCCCCCTCCCAGCTTCTTGTGCACCTGGCAGAGCAGGGGAAGCTGAAAAGTCCTTGCCTAGTGTAAGCACTACTTAGCAAGAACCAAAACATCAGTGTGTTATCAACATTATTCTCATCCTAAATCCAAAACACAGCACTCTACCAGCTCCTAAGAAGAAAATTAACTCTATCCTGGCTGAAACCAGGACACACTGTTACTTATAACATAAGTAATAGGTGCAGCCATAAAGCTACTGAGCATCAAGTTTAAAACAAACAAAAGTGTTTTCACATTGCATATGATTAAACTGTGGAACTCATTACTACAGAATAAGCATGTTCAAAAAAGAGATAAGAGAAATTCACTGAAGAATGGATGTCAAAGGGTGTTTGAACTCAAAGACTAAGATGTAATTTTAATTATCAAAGTCCTTTGGTTGCAGATTTTGATGGATGTAAATATGAACAAACATGTCACTCCTATTACTTATGCTTTTTTTTTTAAACATCCAATACTTGCCAGCATCAGAGACAAAATATTAGGCTTGGTGAACCTTCATATCATGATAGCTCTTCACACATTAGTTGGTTAGTAAAACCAACTAACAGAAAACAGATCTGAGAAATAGATCTGCTCAGCATATACATTTGGCAGTGTATATGCTCTTACGGAAACTAGGGGCTTGAGGGGAAGCAAGGCACAGTGTAGTAGTTCTGTAGAAATGATTGCTGTGTAAGCTTTACTCTTGGGAGGTCCCTAGTATGTAGCATTAAATAATACAGTTTGTAGCACTCTTACTTTATAACTGAGTCGATTCTTTTACTTTGCCAGAGGTCGTTATCCTAGTGCAGAAATAGTTTTACTAACAGGATGTGATGTATGTTGCAGGACATTTATCTCCATAATCCAAACGTGAAGTGGGATGGTATTATTGGACTGGATGCAGCTAAAAGGCTAGTCAAGGAAGCAGTTGTTTATCCCATAAGGGTAAGGCGCTAAATAGTTTTGAGAAAACCAGTGTTGGGCTCGTTAGCATTTTCCTTGTCATTACAGTGGTGTTTTAGAGTTCTCACTATTTCTGTGCTTTTGTAGGCAGTTCATGTTAGAACTATTCCTATTCCTGTTTCATCTGACAATGGCATACGTATTCTTCTGTAGGAAAATGGCCTTTCAATATTAAAATTATAAGTGTTGGGTCCTATTCTTTGGCACCTTTTGCAATGTAAGAGGTGCTGGATTTGGCCTATATTAATTCAATGGAAAATGACTTATAGAAGAGAATATCAAACCAATTGCATTTGAAGAATTCACTTAAAACAGATTTCAAATGATAAATACAGTATTTTTCTCAGTACTCAGATCATATATATTATATTGTTTTGGAGGGGTTTTATCCCCCTCTCTTCAGATTTCTTAGGTTTCCTGAATGCGTTAGGAGTAGTGGGGATAGGGGTTAGAATCACTTGCATTTTGTTATAGATGATGATACATTTTTAATCCCTGAATTACTTTTCCATTTCCATAGTACCCCCAACTGTTTACAGGCGTTCTGTCTCCTTGGAAAGGATTATTGCTGTATGGACCACCAGGTATGAAGAGCTTTATACCATCTCCATTTGTTTATCACTACTTCTGTTTTTGTCCCACAGGTGAATCATTGCTGCTAATTAGATCAAATGTGTTAATAAAGAACATGTTCTGTAATGAGAAATAAAAGGGGACAATAGTGGATGATTACGTCTGTCTCTCACACTCAAACCTGTCCATTTGCTTTTCTCACAACCCTTGACTATTTCTACACCTGAATCTTCAAAAAAACAGTACTTATACTAACCATTCAGAGGAGTGGTTATATCTCTGGTTTTACTCAGTTTGGGCCATATAAATCAAGTTTGGATTGACCTGATCTTAACAAAATGTGAATAAATCTGGCATGGACTCACCTTCTTAAGGAAAATTTCCTTTCTTCTGCATTTGGGCATTCTGTTTTGGAAATGGGGTGGAAGCACTGCCTTCTGCTGTGCTAGCTGGGTGTTTTCCATGTCAGCACAGCCTCACTGCTCCCTCTGCTCCACCTTGACACACGCACTACCATCATGAGTGTGGCTGGGAGGGGACAGAGGGCACAAGTACCACCTGAGTCAGGCTGCAAAGGCTGTCGCTGCAGTGAACTCCGTTTGTTTCTGTGAATGTTCAGATGTACTTTCCACAGAAGGCATCTTGACCTGTAGTCGCCTGTAGCATGTAGTACTTCAGAATTTGGGGAATGCATTTGCAGTGCTATATTACCTGAGTTTCTCCAGACAGTCTTGGAAGGGCCACAAAATGATCAGAGGGCTGGAACACCTCTGCTATGAGGACAGGCTGAGAGTTGGGGTTGTTCAGCCTGGAGAAGAGAAGGCTCCAAGGAGACCTTATTGCGGCCTTTCAGTACTTAAAGGGGGCTTAGAAGAAAGATGGGGACAGACTTTTTAGCAAGGCCTGCAGCAATAGGACAAGGGGTGATGGTTTTAAACTGAAAGAGGGTGGATTCAGGCTAGATGTGAGTAAGACACTCTTTACAATGAGGGTGGTGAAGCAGTGGCACAGGTTGCCCAGAGAGGTGGGAGATGCCCCATCCCTGGAAACATTCAAGGTCAGGTTGGACGGGGCTCTGAGCAACCTGATCTGGTTGAAGATGTCCCTGCCCATGGCAGGGGGGTTGGACTAGATTGGCCTTTGAAGGTCCCTTCCCACCCAAACCATTCTATGATTCTATGACTTTTTCTATTTTAGTGTTTTTATCTGAGTGATAGTAGGATGAGGGGAATTATTCAAACATTCGCATTGTATTTCTTCAGAGAGTGAATTTCTTCAACACTGTTGTTTGTAAGTACTGGAAAAACTTTGCTTGCTAAGGCTGTTGCCACAGAATGCAATATAACCTTTTTCAACATATCAGCATCCACCATTGTCAGCAAATGGAGGGGTGATTCAGAAAAACTTGTCCGGGTAAGAATTATTATCTTATTTGTTATACTTTAACAAACATCAGGTTCCCACTTAAAGAACTGGAGTTTAACACAGAACTGGAAAGTGAATATTCCTCTGATACTCATAATCTTTCCTGTCTTGGACAAAACATGTGACTCTGTTTGTATCTAGTTCTTAAAATGGGAATAACGTCACTTCTGCAGAAGCCTCTCAATGGATTCTTGCTGTGGAATTTTAGTTCTGTAATGTAAGATGAAGCAGATGTCCTGAAGGTAGCAAAGATTTTTGACTTGCTGAATAAGAGACAGGCAAACAGAGTTCCTAACTAAAATACTGTTTGCTTAGTGACCCCTTCAAAGCGCTTCACATCCTTTCTGCAAGGCTCGGCTCCTAGACTCCCTACAAAATGTTATTTAGATTCCCAAATTCCCTACTATTCGTAGTCTCCAGTGCACAGAATTGGCAAAGAATTCCCTTGTCACAGAGCTCTTACAGTCAAACACAGATGTAACGTTGTTTTAAGGAAGGTAGTTTGATGGTGAATGGGTAAATGTATTTTTGCATATAGACTAGGAAGTAGCATGCACGGCTCAACTGTCTTACAAAAAAATTCAGGCATTCAGGTGTAGCATACTTGCCCTAAGATGCCCATCCTCATCTCTCCGTAATGCCTGCCATTTCAGTGTAAGAGATCCACGAGCTCTTAGCCTTCTTTTACACTCATCTCTTAGGCTACACTTCGGATAGATACAGAGCTCTTGAAAATGAGTAATTGTGTCAGACTGCGCTCAGCAAATGTCATTACAAGCATTGTTAATCTCTATTGAAATTTAGGCGATGTCTGCAAAATAATTATTCTTCATGTCTCCTTTGTCCTTTAAAATGGCACATATTTCTTCTGACATTCGCCTCCTATGTTATTGATCCTCTTGACATCTGCTGAGTAGCTTCCTAGAAGTTTCCCTTCTGGCAGGAGTAGGGATGGGACAGTCTGTTTTTTGACACCACTATCCAGAAGCGTTTTTGTGAACATGCTGCAGCATTTGCAATGGTGTTCAATTTGTGGCATTTCACCCTTAGCTGAGTTTTTGGCAGAATCCAGAAATGAAATAAGATTGTGGATTGGGACAGCTCTAAGAAATGTATTGTGTGAATTTATATCCTAAAATCACATGAGGCTGGTTTTCTGAAGTTGTGTGAAGTATATGTGGGTTTTGTGCTCATTTGGAGGAATGTCCATTCATCCATTTCTCAGCTGTGTTGGTGTGATTTTATATTTTAGATTTGTAGTAAAATTGTAGACTGCAAACTGTCAGCACCTTTTGCATGACAGCAGTGATAGTGGATGTATAAACAGAATTGATATCATAGCATCCAGTTTTTGTTTCAACCATCTTGGAAAAGCCACTTATATGGCAAGACTATTATATAATCCAGTATTCTACTTAATTGCAAACTTTTGCTTCCTTAAACAGTGCTAATTACAATGCTAGTCATGGATGACTTGTGACTCTGGGCAAGTAATTTAAACCCTGTGCTTCATATCCAAAGAAAATAATATGTATCTTTCTAAATTTGTTTTTTAAAGTGTTCAGATTACAAAGGGCTCAATTAATATATATTGTTAGTGATATTTATTTAAAAACTAAAAGAACACTTCACTGAAGAAGAACTGACAATATGTTTTTACTGCTAATATAAGCCTCTTCATGTTTACATACAAACTAGATGAAACTTCTTTCTCAAAAGGGCAGACCCAGATTTTGTGTGTCAGCTTAATATTCCACTTTTAATCTTGATTGTTCAAGCAGTTTATGTTTGTTTTCACCAGGAAAAACAAAATAACTGCTTGATTCTTTTAAAGAGAATCAGTCCATTTCCTTTCATTATGGTTCAGCTGATCTTTAATTTTTCTTTCTCAAATCCTTATTAAAAAAACTACAAATGGAGCAATGACAAAAGATGGATGTTTTATCTCTGATAACAATTTAGGAGTTCCCAAAATCCTCTGATGGATCATTTTCTTCTATCCCATTATTCGCAGGGTACTCTGATAGGATTTAGCCAGAAAGATTTACATATAAAGACAGGATTACAGGCCTGTGTTCTTTATATCTCCTTTACAAACCTTTCAGAATTTGAGAGGATTCAGGGACCCTCAGCCTACCCAGAGCTTTTTCCCAGCAGATATCCCTTTTTGTCCTAGAAATTTGGAATCTGGCTACTGTTATTTATCTTCTGTGCCAGTGGCCCTTAATGCCTTTTTGTGTTAGTTTATCTTTTCTTTCACATTTATTCTTCTCTCTAAACAGGTGTTATTTGAGCTTGCCCGGTACCACGCATCTTCCATAATTTTCTTGGATGAACTGGAGTCAGTTATGAGTCAAAGAGGCACTGCTTCTGGGTAACTGATGAGAGCACTTCCTATGGCTTTAGGAGAATATTTGTCCCCCTTTTACTGCATCTTTTCAATAGTGTGTGTGTGTTCAGGTGCTGACCAATGTTTAATCATAGAGTGTACCTGTTAGAAACAAATCTTAGCTAAACTAAGGCCTGAGGCTACTCTATAAACTTCAACAGGAGCATGATTGGGCCCCTGGAAGCCCTGTCTTTTAGATTTTGTTGACATTATAATTACTTCTAGTGATAATGGTAATTTTCTTGACTTTTTATGAAGCAGTTTTTCTTTTGTTCTGTTGTCAACTTTAGGAGCTTAGCAGTGTGCTATTGTCAGAATACCTATCAGCTATGAAAGTACTGCTTCATGGAAGCGTTGCATACGCTGTGGGGATTTAAAAAGTGAGATGTAGTGCTTGTTTTATTCACAGTAGATGAGATCAGTAGAGAAGCAAGCGTGAAAGACAGGTTGTGTGAAGATTAGCAAGGGACTATGGGTCCAGCAAGACTGTGAGAAGGAGGGAGGTGCAAGAGTGTATAACTAGTGGTGCTGTGCTTTAAAATAAGGGATTTGAAGTGGAAATAAAGGCAGTAGGGGGAAACAACAAATGACTTGTTATAGGCGAGTAAGAAGCAGCTGATTTTGTGACACTTTAGACAGGCTTAGGCATAAGGGTAAGACGGAGCGTACACAGTGGAAGGGTGTTTTCATTAATGGGACAAATTTTGGTGGCATTGTCAGGACTTCCAGATGCAGGAATGGGAGGATGTTATTATTGTTATCCATGGTGTAGACAGCTTATAGTTGAAAACAGATTGAAAAGGTTAGGGATGGGGAAGAAGCAGGAGAAATATAAAAATATTATTATAACCATTAGGAGCCTATTACAGTGGATTTTATGTACTGTAAATTATATGCTCACAAAGATTTATAAATAGAATATGCCATATTGTGAAGATACAACTTGTAATAATTGTCAGTTAATAGCTATAAATTATGGGCCAAATTTTGCCTTTGTTTATGCTTTTAAAAGCTCTCAAAACATCGCAGGATTATATATTTTAATAAGAATTTTTGTCTAAGATTATGTAGTTATTTTACATATCCTTATTAAATATTGACTTGGCACCGATGCGTGGATGCCTTTGCAGAAATAAGCCATTAAACCTGAATTGTAGCTCTTACCGTTTAAAGCCCTGATGTTTTCTTTGGGTTTGATCCAGGAGTTTCCAAGAACTCCACATCTGGGACCAAGAGTTCAAATTGGTTTCCTGCAAAATTGGTTACCTGGATCAGGGCCAGAATTCTTAGCACTTTGCTTAAGTTCTCCTTCTCTTTTTGAGGAAAGATCCTTTCTGTGTGGTCTCTGCCCCATTTTTAAATTCATTTCATTAGGGCATATTTTTCTGTTTGCTTTTGATAGAACATTTTGCAAAATATTGAATTCAGTAGTAGGTGTATCTTCTTGTGGCCACTTAACATTCATTCACAGAAAAATGCCAGCAGTTGCCCTGAATAGGTAGGTGTGTTAGTTATTTAATGGCAACTATCATATTATAAAAATTCTCTTATATAGATCAATCAATCAAAGCCTTAGCTGTTTTCCAGTAAACGTCAACGTTGCGTGGAGATTAATATGAAGAAAAAAATAAATATTTTCTTTGGATTCAGTAATAGCGAATTCTCCTGACTTTAATGCACTGAGAAGAGTCCATTTAAGTAATCATTAGAAAGCTTGATTTTAATGCTTAGACGTTAGCTAATGGAGCTTAATCATGCTTTGAACTGGGGCAAAACTGTGACAAGGGCTCAGTTGCTGTGAATGACACTGTATAAATAAAGATGATTACTTTAATGCACTGAGCAAATAATATTTCTCTGAATCTTGGTAGTGGTGAACATGAAGGAAGTCGGCGGATGAAAACAGAATTACTGGTGCAGATGGATGGCTTGGCCCGATCTGATGATCTTGTATTTGTTTTAGCAGCTTCCAATCTGCCATGGTAAGAGATCCAGAGAGTACATTTTGAATACATTTGCATGAGCTTCTAAGTACAGATGAAGATTTTATTTAGACTTTTGCAGAAAAAGCCTCGATATTGGGTTAAAGCATTTAAAGATTAATTTTGAGCTTTTACTTTTAAACTCTACAATTCTTGCTATTTGTGCCACATGACAATAATCCATAATAAAGTCAACATATGCTGGTGCTACCAGCTGCTAATATTTAAAATGAAGTATTTGACTTTATAGGAAAGTTATTTACTATGTTTAAGCTAAGAAGCGTTTCAGCCTGGAACTATAAGGTGCTTAGAAGGATACTCCGTAAATAGGAATGTTGGATTTTATTGGTATCAAATGTGAATTTTAAAAGTTGAGGGACAAAATTCTTCAGTTTCTTTAACATAATTTAGAATAGAAGAATAAATGGTTTAAGATTGAAACTAGGGCGTTTCATCATGTTGGTTCTCAAAATGGGCAGGACATGTATTGAGAACAAGACAGACAGGAGAGGATGAGGTAGGGAGGTAACATCTGTAGTGTAACAGCTCGGGGGAGTCCAACAGGCAGCAGAAAACGGCCAGCTCATGTGCTCTCCTTGAATAGCGTCTCCCATGGCCGCTGTCAGAGCCAGCATGGTGATCTGGCTGGATCGTTCATATGAACCACGGTAGGATATCTTTTTCTTTCATACAAAACATTATCAAATGGTTGCAAATGGTACATGGGGAAAACAATGGCTGTTGGTTAAGCACAGCTATTTTTAACAGTCTGATTTGTGGCTCACTAATCATTTCCCAGAGTAGGAGCCAACACCTGTACAGGGAATTGAAGCACATTGATGATGGGCTTGTTTTTGAAGTTAGTCTTCATAGGTCTGGAACTAGTCTGTGGATTTCTGCCTTCCCTAAGATTCCCCCTGTCCCTGGGCTACCGATCCATGAAATCTTCAGTGGAAGAACATCTTTTCTGACAGAGAAATCTGGGCATTGGAAGCAGAGAGGGGAACCTCAGCAAAGTAAACTGTGGAAACTATCTGTTTGGTGAGGGACAGTCTTGGAGGCAGATGTCTGAAAAAAAGATGAGTTAGGCGTAAGAAGGGGTTTTTTCCATGCTTCCTCTTCTGCCTGAAGTGTACATGAAGCAGAGAAATACAAGGCATCTGCTTGGGGCAGACTGAATGGCTAATGTTTTACAGTTTGCTGATCATCATAGCGCTGAGGTCTTTGTAGAGAACTGCTAGTGCAAAACAACGAGATGTCTCAAACAGCCTGGGTGCTAAAACCACAATGCAGAGCGACGGTCGCTAGGACCCAGGACCGGACAGTACCTGGAGTGAGGGTGAGGGAGGGAGCCCTGTGGAGATAGGGCGGCCTTGCCTCGGCCCCATCCCCCGCGGTCTGTGAAGCATCTTATTCTCCCCCACACCTACTGCCTGGGGGACAGTCCTGGTATCACTCCTCCTGGTCTGACTGGTCGCTGATGTAATTTTCCAATTAGCAAAACTACTAACCACTTGTGCCTTGGGAAAGGAATTTGGGAGGGAGCTAAAAGATAACAAACTGTGGAAAACTAACGGCTCTAACCTTGAAGAAGAGCTAACAAGCCGACAAAAGTGAACATCTTGGCACCAAAGACTGGACGGTGGCCGGAGAAGATAAAACTGCAGAAAGGAGGTGAAAGGTAAATGCGGCGAGGGGAGATCACGACCACCGACTCAAGTCAGGACCGAAAAGACTTGCCCCCCCCACACCTGAAAGGAGCATGCGTGCTAATTTACATAGCAAGCGAGGCTAATTTAAATACAGTAAACCAATAGTGTATGCAATGTTAATCGCTAACCAATAAGTGTAAATTTAGGCAGGTTTATACTAATCATGTAGCCTGATAAACGTGCTGTAGTTTGTGTGCTTGTGTGTGTGCCGGTACTCATGTTCGTGTTCGTGCTCATGTTCGTGCGTGTGTGATTTGTGGAATTATTATCACCGAGCACCCTGCGCAGAATCAACATCTCTATAAGAACCTTCACTTCTCCTCACTCTTCTCCTTCTTTCCTCACCGAATACCCTTGTTGGCAGGACCAACGCTGGATCCAGGACTGGTGATTCTCTTTTCCTTCTCTCTCTCTCTTTCACTTTTCCTAAGGTGATTAAGTTGTTAAAGTTGTGAAATTGTAGTCAAGTACTGCATGGCCGACCTTGACTTTCCATAAAGCCGCATAGCTGGGGTGGATATAACTGTGAGAGGGTTGGCGGGTATCGAATATTTGCACTCAATATTTGTCTCTATAGAAGCTTTCTATTAAAGCTGGTGTTTGTGTACGGACCTTGAGTGTTGGCCCACCTTAATCCACACCGAGAGGATTTGCGAATCTTTGTCACTCCTCCCCCCCTCCTCCCCAGGTGGGACTTGACAGTCTTTCTTGATATCTGTGTCCCTAAAGGCATGCAGACCTAAGTGGGCCTATTCACCTCTCGCATGTAGAGGTGGTCAAGATAGGAGTCTGAAAAGGAGAAGACAGCAGTCCTGTTTCCAGGAAACTTCAAGCCATGGTCTGGGAAATGTTTGGTGGAGCCCAGTGGCAGGTGTTCCCAGCAATGGCCTTGCGTGAGCAGCAGCTCAGCAGCATTTCAAGTGGTGATACTTGAAATTTGACTGAAAGGCATGTTTTTCATTGATGTGACACTCACCCAGCTCTGCAGTGTGACAGCTGCAGAGCAGGGCATCCAACACTGGCCAGGAACAATTGAGGGCTCTGCACCCACAAAACCAGAGGCTTCGTTCCTGGATTGTTTTTCATGATTAGTGATTTTTGGCTGATTCTCATGAGGTTGCCATAGGGAGACGTATTGGAAAAGCCTCTCTGTGTGACTGGAGGGCTTTGGGCTGTGATCAGCAGGCTGTTGCTGGCCCTACGGAGTGTCTGAGTCTGAATGACACTGTGTGTGTATCCACAGCTGCTTGCTTTTGAGTACTTATAAAAAAGCATCAGCTCCCAGTACATATTTTATTTTGTATAATGTACAAATGCACTTCTCGGTCATGACACACCACCTAATGTTCTCTCACAAAGTTCGTGGTAATGCTTTATTCCTTTCCTCAGCTGATCCCCTTTTTGGCAGGCCTGGCTGAAAGGCCAAGGGAACAGGCAAAGAGAATTAAAAACAGAAGTTATGTTGGTGCCTCAGAATTGAGACTCAAAGGCAATATTTTCAATCAATCAGTCCCATGTGGCCTGTAAGCCTAGCCCATTTCAAAACATGTTGGTGCTGAGAAGCTTGAGTCCTTCAGAGACGCAGAAGGATGTGGGTCCCCAAGTCTCCATGGCTCTGTGAACGGCTCTGCCATACAGTATTTCCTGCATGATGAACAAAGGGGTGTTTTACCCCAGTCCGTCATCTTTCATGAACTTGTGGGTAGTGTTCACATCACATAATTTTGGCACCTAAGGTAGAAGGGAAGTTTCCCCTGCTGAGACAGTCAACAGCAAAACAACAGATGCAGCAATTCAGAGCAATTGAGACACCCACAGGGGTCAGTGCTGTTTAACATCTTCATCAACTTGGACTTGGACAATGGGACAGAGTGCACCCTCAGCAAGTCGGCAGATGATACGAAACTGGGAGGAGTAGTTGACAGACCAGAGGGTTGTGCTGCCACTCAGAGGGACCTCGACAGGCTGGAGGAACGAGCCCACAGGAATCTCATCAAAGCTCAAGTGCAGGTGATCAAACACTGGCACAGGTTGCTCCGGGAGGCTGTGGAGTCTCTCTCTTGTGTGAGATGCTCAAAACCTGACTGAATGCGGCCCTGAGCAACCTGCTCTGGCTGACCCTAGTTGGACTAAATGATCTCCAAGAGATGCTTTCCAACCTCAGCCATTCTATGATGCTGTAAATCAAAGCAGGGGCCTAATCTAGGTACCATGAGAGTAATTCAAAATATTTCTCTCTTCTGAATGTAAGAAAGCCTAAGGGGAGTGGTCTTCTAAGTTAGGCATAGAGGCACAGTTACTGCATAAAAACAGGCAGTGTGTCACCCTTCAGTATCCCTTGTTAAAATTAGAGAAATTAAAACAAATACCTAAGAAGTCACTTGAGAATTACTCAGTTCTTCTCTGATGTAAAGGCTGGAGTTTCTGTCCATCATGGGAAGAGATCCAGTCCACCTCCTTCTACAAGCCTGTCTTTCCCTCTACATTTCCTTTCCTAATGCAAAGCCTTATGTTTCCCATACAATCAAGGAAGGATGCTTCTGAGAACCACCAGGCAGACATCTTACCTGCTGAAATTCAAGTGCCAAAGTGGCAACATACTCGGAGGCTTTCATCTGCCTCTCTCCATGGCCTGCCCAGGGCTCTCAGGCTCTTTAACTAGGAGAATGGCTGTGTGGGTACCTAAAATTTATGTAGAAATTAGATGTACAAGTTAGGCTGGTTCATACCCTGGCCCAACAGTGTGAGTACAAAGCCATCGCTAGCTTTTATAGCCATAATAGCAGAGTCTGTGTGTTGGTTTGGGGGATTTATGCCTTGGACAAACTCATGAATTTAAATCAGTACAAAATCCACCCCATTTTGTGTTACAATATCTACATGAAAGGAACTGAACAGAATTTTATTTAAATATGTTCCAGTTATGTAAGAAAATGCTGAAAAATAAATATCTACTGTGTGTGTGAACAGTTAAGTTTGAAAGAGAATTAATACATTAATAATCCATTTGTCTCTTTATGGTTCGTTAGTAATACACTATAAATGTTTATGTTATTGTAGTATCGTTACCCTTTTAGAAAGAGAAACTCTGAGCAGTGCATTGCACCTTTCCATGGTGTCTTAAATTATCCTGTGGGTAGCTAAGCTTCACATGTAAAGCTGCAGCATGGCAATATTAAAACGGATCAGATGTCTTTAGAGGATCCATGTCTTTCTACTCTTGCACACTGGTTTGAAAGGAAAAATTGGGTATTTGAAACCCACTGAGGAAGAGTTCAGAGATAGATAGCAACTGGTCTGAAAGTCACCGTGTGGCTGGTGCTGGATCTAGGGATCTTGGAGATGTGTTACTGTAAGCGTGAGGCTGTCCCCTCTCTGCTTCTGCGGAAAGAGATTCCTGCGTGTGTCTTGTTACCATGTGTCTGTCTTATGCAACTGATAAACTCTTTCTGGAAACTCATGAAAAAATTACACAATACAGTTTTGAGTGTTTTACACATTTGATTTTGGATCATTTTGCAATTCTGAAGTGCTAATTTCTGCAAAATTGCTTCTTTGAAACATCAAAAATGACACAGCTTTTTTTAAGGTAGATCCAAAATGACAAGATTTCTATTTTGGGGGAACTGCTCCCACAGAAAGCTGTCAATCTATGTTGGTACAAGGGTGGTAGCTGAGCCGTTGTGAGAAGCCAGCTCTCGCTTTTGAAAGTTTTATACCTGAGAGCTTAGAATTTCCTTTTGGGCTTTCTCAACGTTGCATCTGGGCAGGTTGGATTTTGTCCTCTCTTAAGAAAATCCAACCTTTGAGTGCAATGACTAGGTTGTCTGGCAGAAATGTGCCTGCCGCAGAGAATATGCTTTAATATGTGGCTGAGTGTATGCTTAGAAAGGTGTTTTAGGGGGGTGGAAAGCTAGTGAAAGCCATGAGCATCTTACAACATCATTGAGGCTCACAGCCTTGAGGAATTTGGGAGTATCTAGTTCCAGAGAGGTCAGCGGGACTTGAACCCCCTTTAAGATCTCAACTATATGTTTACAGATTATTTTTATGTGTATGAGGCAAAATTCAGTCCTACTGTAAGACCCCAGACTTCAGCCGCACAGGAATATTTCATAGCAAAGTTTCAAAATACCTAGTACCACAGTCTGAGGTTGTGGCTTCACAGCACAGCCCTGTGTCCTTGCAAACATTTGGTATTAAGCTGGATTTCAAGAGATTTGTTTAACTTGGGCATTTATTGATCGTGAAAAAAATTAGTACCAAGCTGCTTTCAGAGGAATGAAAAGAAGCCTAAACAAAGCTCTTTACGTTGTCCTAAGCTGCACTGCAACTATTGATCTTCCTCTTCAGCCAGTGCTTGCTGCCCAGCCTCGCTTCCTGCTACTATCAGCAAGGCACTTTCTATTGACAAATAACTTGTTGAAATGATTCAACGTAATTAAATAAAATAAAGGCTTCATTAGTGAAGAAATAAAGTGATCCTTAACCACTTAGTGAATGTTTCCTAACGTATTAATGCATTTAATTTGACTTCCATTGCAGTGCTACTTTCTTCTCCCTCCCCACCCTTGGGATGGGTGAATCATAGAATCATTTAGGTTGGAAAAGACCTTTAAGATCATCAAGTCCAACCGTTAACCTAACACTGCCAAGTCCACCACTAAACCATGTCCCTAAGCACCACATCTACCTGTCTTTTAAACACCTCCAGGGATGGGGACTCAACCACTTCCCTGGGCAGCCTGTTCCAATACCTGACCACCCTTTCAGAGAAGAAGTTTTTCCTAATATCCAATCTAAACCTCCCCTGGCGCAACTTGAGGCTGTTTCCTCTTGTCCTATCGCTTGTTACTTGGGAGAAGAGACCAACCCCCACCTCACTACAACCTCCTTTCAGGTAGTTGTAGAGAGCAATAAGGTCTCCCCTCAGCCTCCTCTTCTCCAGGCTAAACAACCCCAGTTCCCTCAGCTGCTCCTCATAAGACTTGTGCTCCAGACCCTTCACAGCTTCGTTGCTCTTCTTTGGATGTGGGCTGATAGACTCTTCCCTTCTGTCCGAGCTGAGTCCTGTCGGAGCTGTGAGCACATGGCCAAGATGAGTTCAAGAAGAGGTGGGTTGCAAAATCCAAATCAGATCTGGGATTACCCCATAGTGAGCCCTTTCCTTCACTCTCAGCAGTGCATGGTGTGTACGGTGGAGGAGGGTGAGGAAGGAGAGCGGAGGAGGATGGTGTGGGGAAGCCCTAAGAGGAGCAAGAGAAGACGTGGAGCGAGAACAAGCCCTCAGCTTGTGGGGGCTCTGCCCAGGCTGTCTGCACAGGAGGATGGGAGGTGGGAAGGATGAGAAGCTCGCTCATTCTTGATGCCTTTTCCTCCAGAGCGCTGCAGTGATGATCACACTAGGCAGGGATGAATTATGGACCAGTCAGCCCTTGTTGCTGTTTCTCGGTTCACCTCTGGAGTTGTTGAGTTCTCTTAATTTCTGCCTAAAATGCATTTGTTACCTTTCTTCCTTCTGGAAATGAAAATAGGTGTCTTGTTTATCTTCATGAAATCTGAGAGTGATAACATGGCGTGATGCCTTGTGATGTCAACCTGGAGGAGCTCTGAAAAATCACCCTCTTTTACAGGTCTTTGTGTACAGCCTTGTGTATCCTTTCATGAGCATTCTTAATACTTTCATTGGCTATTTCAGAGAATATTTTGCTTGGCTCAGTGCTTATTATTCTATTCTGGTTAATGTCATTTAACCTTGCATTTGATCACTAACAAAACAATTTAGCAAACAATTTAAACACTTAAGATAAAAAAAATATTGTGTCTTTATTTTCCTCTTTACCCAACAAGCAAGAGTCACTGTAACTTTTCTAGATAAATAGAGCAACTTCTGTATACCAGGGGACTTTATTTACCGAACATGGCTAGGGAGCTCATGAAACTGTGATCTTGGGGGACACTCCAGGAGTGCTCTGAAGCAGGAGGAGTGATGGAAAACATCATCATTTAGAGGATTTTTAGGGTATTTGCAGAGACTCTGGCTGTGGTTGTCCTTTTCCTGCGAGGGCAGTTTAGAGAACCTGCATGGGCGCCTCTAAAACCCTGAGAACTTTTGCTCTGTTTATGTGGAGGATGGTAATACAGGTAAATAACAGCCAAGGGGTTGGTCAGCCAGAGAGTAATTATTTCCAGCCAAGCAAAACAATTTTGAGGACAAGTTGAGCTGAAAAATACATTTGGAAGGAGAGCAAGGACTAACACGGTTCTGTGTCCGGTCTGGGTGGGACCCCGGTCTGGGTGGGACCCTGTGTGAGAGGTGTTGCGCTGAATGTTGGACATCTTAAACAGCCTAACATTAATAATAATATCACTATACCAACAGCCATTAATTAGCAAACTCTGGTATTTACTTCTGAGGCCTTGATTAGAAGTACTGGGATGGATCTGAGTGAATTCCTGTTGTCCTCTGAGTTCCTATTGATTTGGTTTTCTCATCTTTGCTTTCATTACCCTTGGCTCAGCACACCTGGAACAAGCTCTCCCAAACCAAGAGGTCCTTTCTGGGGAGAGAGGTGCTTCTGCTCCCGCTGAGCCAGGCGTGCTGAGGTCTGTGCAAAACCTCGACCGGCACCTGTATGGGGATTTGGGAGCCCATTTTTGGTTTTCTTTATCATGTGCCATGCCAGTAGAAAACATTTGCTATTAAAGGACAAGTCACCAAAGGTGACAGAAATAAGCTCTGTTGGTGTGCTACAGGTCTATCCTGAGCTGGCGGTCTGAGCTCCCTGTAAATTAAAGAGGAGTTTCATAGAAGAAGCATTATTTGAATGTTGACTTTGCTGGCAAAAGGATTTCACTCAGGGAGTTGGGAAAGGTAGAGGCAGGTTTATTTTAGTGTATCTATGGTCACAGATTGCAGGCGCAGTCCTCCAACAGCTGGCTCCTTCTGCTCAGCTGACAAGGGTGGAATGGTGCTTAGGGCTCCTGTTTTTCTGTCTGCACAAGACACGTTGAAGTGAGTTTCCCCTTGGTGAGAGTTTCTCGGCAGGTATGAGGACTGAATTCTATTTTAAACTGAAATAACAAGTCTGTGGCTGAATGGGGCCAGTAGAGAAAAATTGGTACAGCACTTGGAAGGATAATAGCTCAGAGCAGCTCCTGGAAGGCACTAGAAACTTATGAGTGAGTAAATATTTTGTAGCAGCTATTTCTTCTTGAAAATTGTATGGATGACTGGGGTACTTGTAGACCATTCCCATTACACAAGTGACAAGGTATGAACTGGAGTAGGAATTAGTATTCAGTTGTTCGGTTGCGTTACCGTTAGATGCAAACCACTAAAAAGCACTTGGGGAAAAAAATAGATTAAAATTAACTGTTTGGATGCGTGTCTGAGAGGAGCTGGCGTGCTGGGCATACCAGGACTCCTGACAATTGACAGATTCAGTGGCACTGGCAAAGACTATTTCTAGATGGTGATGAAATGCATTGAGAAAGGAACAGAAAGAAACATTCATTTTTATTTCAAGCTTCCTTTGTGCATCACAAGCAAGTAAAAATGAAGAGTAGTCCAAATCTTTTGTATTTTACCTTTTTCTTTTCTTTTTTTAGGCAAAACAGCTTTATCAGTGTTGATGTTGACAGCCTCATGGTTTTTGGCTCACTGAGACGTTTGTCCGACCTGTCCATCCTTCACATGATCCTTTTGCATAAGGATACTTTCCTTTGTGGCTGTGTTATTTATAATTTATATTGCAGGAGCAGTCTCAAATCGACGGCTTGTTCTGCCATAAATACGGCCCTCGCATCCAAGACCGTCAGTCTGTATTTGATACCTGGAAAGCATCCCTTACAAAGTAGCAATCAATTAGTCCTGACAGTGCCCCAGACAGACAATTTGTAGTGTCTCCTTAATAGCAAAGGGAGAAAGGGAGAGGTTATTGCTGGGATGAGTTTTCTCATGGTTGCTAGCTGGGGTTAAACCACGACAGTCCTTTTTGGCGCCCAACGTGGGGCTGTCGTGGTTTAACCTCAGCCGGCAACTAAGCACCACACAGCCGCTCGCTCACTCCCCCCCGGTGGGATGGGGGAGAGAATCAGAAGAGTAAAAGTGAGAAAACTCATGGGTTGAGATAAAGACAGTTTAATGGGTAAAGCAAAAGCCGCGCACACAAACAAAGCAAAGCAAGGAATTCATTCACTACTTCCCATGGGCAGGCAGGTGTTCAGCCATCCTCAGGAAAGCAGGGCTCCATCACACATAACGGTTACTTGGGAAGACAAACGCCATCACGCCCAATGTCCCCCCCTTCCTCCTTCTTCCCCCAGCTTATATACTGAGCATGACATCATATGGTATGGAACAGCCTTTGGGCCAGTCTGGGTCAGCTGTCCTGGCTGTGCCCCCTCCCAGCTTCTTGTGCACCTGGCAGAGCAGGGGAAGCTGAAAAGTCCTTGCCTAGTGTAAGCACTACTTAGCAAGAACCAAAACATCAGTGCGTTATCAACATTATTCTCATCCTAAATCCAAAACACAGCACTCTACCAGCTACTAAGAAGAAAATTAACTCTATCCCAGCTGAAACCAGGACAACAGCTCTGCTTGCAAAATGGTGTATTCTGATCCTCTCTGTTGGGCCAACTTTTCAGCCTTAAATACAGGGAGACTTCCAGCAACGGTATATTTTATCACTCTTCTCACCAGGCTATGAGCACTTCCAGTTCATTGGGGTAATGAACACTTAATTGTGTAGAGAAGGTTTGTCACAGCTCCACTGTTGTGGGAGAAAAGAGCATTTAGACAGGGAAGAGATTCACTACATACCCAGGCTTTCTTTATTTAGCCCTTTGTCACATCCTAAATTCTTTGAAAATATCTTACAGCTTACCCAGTTGGCCCTTTTTACATCTGTTCACAGACACAATACTGCTCAGTTTTTGTTTCATAAATGTTAATGAGGAAATATAGTTATTTTATTAACAGGGAAGTTGGGAACAGATACAGAAAGATGAGTTTTATTTGAGCTATGGAAAATTGCCTTTTAGAAAGTAAATGCCCAGTATTTTCCTTGCTCCTACAAGGTACTGTGAGCATTCAAAACAAGAACAAGCAACATAATGTTGAGGGGAGGGTACACATAAAAATATATGCGTGTGTGTATGTATTATTATACTACATATATTTCAGACAGGAATGGGCTTTACAAATATTTTATATAAATATATATAAATATATATGCTTGTAAATGCCATTCCTGTCCAATTTGTAAGCCTGTAAGCTGTGATGTATCATTCTGATCCCATCACAGGAAACAGATGGGTACTGCGGCTCAGACATCAAACTCGTGTGCAAGGAAGCAGCCATGAGACCCGTGAGGAAAATTTTCGATGCTCTTGAAAATCATCAGCCAGGTACCACAGCTCTGAGCAGAGACTCTGATCTGGGAAGTGATGATCTACTGCTGTAACTCTAGAAATTATAATGTTAACCCCAGCAGGTGGCGCTCTGTTATCTGCTTAGAAAAGTTTTAAACTGTACATTTCTAAAACATCTACCTAAGCTAACATTTCTGAAAACCAGGCCTTTTTTTAACGCTGTCAGTGTCTGTGCTCTGTCCACAAATACAAATTTTTCTTTCTCTCATGAAGTTTATTCTGTTGTTTTCGTATATTAAGTGTTGCATTAGGCAGGGACATAAAATAATGTCTTTTGGTAATAATAACAGTATTTAATCAATTCTCGTCTCTTTAGGTAACAGTAACTTACCCGTGATCCGATTAGACATGATCACAACAGCAGATTTCCTGGATGTGATCGCCCACACCAAGCCATCGGCAAAGAATCTAAGCCAGAAGTACACAGCTTGGCAGAGAGAATTTGAGTCAGTTTGAAAAGAAAAACCCCAAAAGACTGAAAACTTCCAAGACTTTTTGCTAGCCAAAATGGCATCGCCTTGCCTCCAAGGGACCGAATGGTGATGGGGAAGGAAGTGCTGTTGTTTCCAGGAAAGAGAACGTAGTGAGAAATGCCAGGGGGAAATCTTCACTCTCGAAATGTAATGGGGTGGGGAGTTGTTTGGTTATTTTTTATTAGTCATTTTCAATGACCATTCAAAAAAACATTCTTCATGGAAATAATGTAATGGCAGTTGCTATGTAATGAAGACTCTAGCCTTAATTTTTTGTATAAAGACTTAGAGATTGCTTGCTTGTCGGTCTTTATTCATGACAGTTGTTTACAGGCTTGGGGTAGAAGAACTGGAGCAGAAAGCTCGTTAAGAACTGTCAGATGATTAGTGTAATTCTCCCTGTCTGAGACTCACTGGAGCATCACAATCAGCATAGCTTTACCAGCAGAGACCAGCATCCTTTTTAATGCAACGTAAGTCACTGCTTTCAGTGAAATCTGGGACCTTAGCAGTGCCTTGTAAATTTGGTTAGTTTGTCATCATTTTCAGCTGAGATCAAAGCCTTGATATGCCAAATGTATTACTTTCCAGTTTGCTTGGGGCATTTCCAAGGTGGAAAAGGCAAGGAATTAGAGGAACTTGGAAACGTTGTAGAAAAATCAGCAGATTGAGGCTAATCTAACGAGAAACTGGACTGGTCGTTACCCGCTGGTTTGCAGCCAGCCATAAAATGCGAAGAGCGAGCCTTTGCAGCGCAGTGGTAAATAGTAGCCAAGTTGGAGGAGACTTTTCTGCTTATAAATATGGCCAGGTAACCAGTCAGGACCGCCACATCTCCTTTAATCTTTTAATTAGAAATTCTCATCAGTCATGTTTTCAGGCTCTCAGGTCTCATGGCTGCCCCTCTCTTACCCCGCCTCTCGCTTGGCAAGACGGTTATCCTCTCTGCAGCTCTCCCAGTGTTTTTCTTGCATGGGCATGTGTGCAGCTGCTTTTCTAAGTACCACAGTCTTGCATGCTTTCCAGCATGCTCCGGGACCTCTGAAGCACTGACAGCCTCTCTTTTGTTCTAGCATCACTCACCTTGTCAGAAGCCTTTATGGGAAATGTCTTCACAGGATTTTGCTTATCAATCTCTCGCCTCCTGAACCTGACTGACTACGGGCCAAAGACCTTCCTTATGTACTCGAAGCAGAAACCAACGCAGGTTCAGAATTGTTGGCATGAACACTAGGTGTGTGAATGTATTCAAAACTGTAGGTTACAATTTATGAGGGCACACAAACAGTATCTAAAGATGGCCTTTGTTCCTGGGGGGTTTATTGTTTCTTGTATTTCTGCTGCAGAGTCTGCTCCATCCACACTCTCTGTCTCAGACAGAGATTAAATCTGAATGTAGGTAACCACCCACCAAAGTGAGACTGCAGACAGACAATATTTTGTGTAAGGAGAGCTTCCCATTCATTCATCACGATGATTTTTCTTAACAAGAACGAGCATGGCTCATTAACACAAAACTATATTTTCAATAAGGTTAATACTCCAGTAAAGTATAATTACAATCTAATAATTTAACAGTCAGGAGCACTGTAAAACAACTGTAAAGGACTTTGATTATTACAGTTCACAAATGGACCAGAAAAGCTATTTACCATCATTACAAAGTTGGTTCATATTGATGGATTTAGCGCATAGGAAAAGCACTGCGTACTACAGAATTAAATTTCATTTTACAGCTCTACTAACCAACTGTGTAAAAACTGGAATCTGTCCCCATGGCTTGTGGAGGATTTTTCCCATAACATTAAAAAGAAACAAAAAAACCCCCAATGATAGTGAAATTTTGCAACTGTAGCATTAATAGGACCCTGCTGAAGTCTAATTTCAAAAATTCACAGTCTCTAAGGCATTTAATACTAGATTTGTCTTTCTGTACCATTCTTTTTAATAACAGCATCTAATTAAAACATCTGTAAAATGCTGACAGTTTTAATTTTTATGTAAAATTTGAAAAACAAAACCCAGGATCTGTTCTAATGAGAGGAAAGATATCAACAGTAGTTATTATTAAACAATGGTGAGATTTTAATTTAAAAGTCACTTCTAAATGTGCCTAATCTCTACCTCTAAATTAGAGAAGAGCAGAGGCATACTCAGTGAAATCACTACAGACTGACTAAGGCTCTGTTACTCTTTGAGGTTTATTTACTTGAGTATTTCCAGTGCATTTTTTTTCAGTTTAGCTTATTCAGCAGAAGAACGTGACACTTTCCAGACAGGGCTTTTCATCAGTTATTTCTTGAAAACTGAAAATAAACAGAACTCTCTGCCATGCTCCCTATGTCATTCAGGAAAGCAGCTGTGTTGGTTGTAGCCTTTCTGTCTCACCTGCTGGGTATCAGTGGTCCCTCATCACATCCTCATGAAACTACTACAGGAAAGGGGCTTTGCTGTGACTGGGCTGGGGCCCACACCCATCCTCTGCCTTTTCACAACTCAAGCGGAAGGAGCTCACGGCTAGGTTTCTGATGCAATGCATGCATTGATCCTGTGACCTTAATTTTTGAAGGAAGAGTAAAGGTAATGATGTGAAACGTATGTCTCTTCAAACTAACTATGCCCTTTCTCATAGCAGATGCTATAGGATATGTTCCACTGCTTCTGGGAAATTCCCACAGGTTAAGTAAGGAGCTGGATTGATTCTGTCTTCATCTGCTGGTCGGTATTTACCTGTAACAGATCAACAAGAAGATACATTTACCACGCTCCTTTGGGTATCCTTTTTTTCCCTGAAAATTACAGCCTCCTCGGATCAGTAACAACCAGACACGGTAGGAGGAATGCCCATCTGAGGTTCTCCTGCAACAAACATCCTGCAAGTCTTCCCTAAACAAACACTGAGCCTTACTGAAGATTCTTCCAGGGGTGGCTCTGGCTCAAAATCAGTGTTACTTATGCACTGGTTTCACTCTACTGTACTGGCACTGTTCCTTCACTGACTATTCAGACATTTGCATTGTAGGTTCTTGAAATAAGAATGTTATCATCTTCCCTTCTGGGTTTTATGAGGAAGAGTAGGATTACTTGCTTTGAGTTTCAACATAATGGACTGTGTGGCATGAGCAGCTGCCACCTCAGAAAGACCTTACCCAGTCCATGGTACCATCCATAACATTGATAATACCTGTCAGTCCCTTAAGGTTCCACTTTTGTCTGAAGCAAAATTACTTTTATAATTACCAGTGTAATTACTAGCGAATGTCACCAGAGTTCCTGAATGATCAGAGGTTACATTGCTATGACTGATTTTGGCAATCTAAGATGTCACAGTAACAGTTCTCTCTGTTCTTTGATTAGTGCTCAGGATTTTAGAGTCATTAGAGCAAAATATTCACACCTTCAAGATCAGCCGCCCCCATCTTCATATCATATTACTTCATATCATCCTGCTATCAGTTTGGGGTCTGTGCTCTAGCCCTGTTGAAACATTAAATATAACAGCCTATCCTGACTTAATCGCAATCTACTGCTTGACAGGCTGCCACACTGCAGCTAAGGAAATGTATCATCTGCTGCATTCACCCCAAAATGAATGGGGTGATGGACTCGGGGTCTCCCAGCAGCCCCCTGGGGTAACAAACCGCAGGAATGGTGGGCCTCTACAAAGCTAGACCCAGGGCTCAGAGCGTACCTTCACTTTGGGCACGGGGGCTGCCAGTACCCAGGGCCAGATCACTGAATGCACCACTGTCTCCCAAAATGGCCGATCTATTGAGTACTTACCGGTCCTTACCAAAATCCCATGCATGCCCGCATTCTGGGCTCCACCAACATCATCCCTGCAGTCCTGGGACAGAACAGGAGATCAGCTGGTTAGTGGTCACAGACACTATTTGTTAGCAAGTTTTTCATGACATTCTTTGCTTTGCACATCACTAACCAGCCACTTAAAAGCAGCTCCACGGAGTCAAATCTTTTAGCTACTTATTAGACAAACTGTCACAGGAATGATTTACTATGTGCCTGATCAAATAGCAACTGAAGTAAGAGAAATAACCCCATGGACTACATGTTAAATCCTGCAAGTTTTGATGGTTCAGTTTTCACCCCTCATTTAATCGCTTTTAGAAAGATCCGTTCATGGCATTTGGGAGGCACAACACACAGTGGAGATGAGCACTACTGTTGTCCCGAAAGCAGTCATTCGCCCAGTGTGCAGATGCCAATTAACGCACAGAGCAGAGGTATTTTATTTCATGTCTGCGCAGAGATGGGTGCTAGGTGGTAAATCCACAAAGCTAGCACACCTTCGTACAAAACTACAGCATATTTATTTTACTACATGATTAGTATAATCCTACCTAAATTTACACTTATTGGTTAGCGATTAACATTGCATACACTATTGGTTTACTGTATTTAAATTAGCCTCGCTTGCTATGTAAATTAGCACGCATGCTCCTTTCAGGTGTGGGGGGGCAAGTCTTTTCGGTCCTGACTTGAGTCGGTGGTCATGATCTCCCCTCGCCACATTTACCTTTCATCCAGTTACTGCAGTTTTATCAGACTTCATGTTTTTCTGGCCACCATCCAGTCTTTGGTGCCAAGATGTTCCCTTTTATCAGTCCGGTAGCTCTTCTTCAAGGGTATAGTCGTTGATTTTCCACGGTTCGTTAATTAAACAAATACCCTTATGTCTTTTAGCTCCCTCCCAAATTCCTTTCCCAGAGCACAGGTGGTTTGTAGTTTTGCTCAGTGGAAAATATTCACTTTCTGCAGGATAACACTATGTTAACAGGCAGGTGATCAGGTATTTGGTCCCCATGTACATCACCGATCATGACGGCCTCCTCTGGGGCACAGTCAGTCCCCCGCAAAGTTTCTAGGAAGAAGGTTTGGTTTGGTTTGGTTTCTGGTTTGGTTTCTGGCTTCCCCACCACTGTCACTTTGGTGTCTGTTGCGTATTCCAGCCCAGCTACAAAAGGTCCAGGTCCCAGAGCCATGCTATCTTTTTTCTTGAAATATCTGGCTTTATGAATAGCTATAAGAGGAGCCCCATCCAAAATCAACCTAAAGAATGAATGAAGAAGGAAGTACAAAAATTATATTACAGAAACGATATTTACAGCTGAAGACCTGAACTGGCTTTCATTTAAGTTGATGACAAAACTCCCACTGACTTTCATGAAGCCCAAAATTATAATGCAAGCTAGCTATTAATTTAGAGAGTTAAATAAAGTTCCATCCTTTCTTTTCCCCAGAAACAGCTAATAAAACAAATCCCCCCAAATAAAGAATTTATTATATCTTGAGGATTTTAACAGGTAACTATTTTTAAATCCTGCCTATATCTCTCATGCAATTATGTCCATTAATCTAAGCAGCCTCACTTTTCACTAAGGCAAACATCCTAACATTAGAACCCATCTGATTTCCCCACGCAAATATTTTAAAATACATTAACCACAGATAGTGGCTGTAGGTAGCAGTTTGATGGCCACAGCCTTAATCTCCTTGCCTGGACTGAGAACACAGCAGTACTTTCAGGACGCTGCTGCCAGGAAATCTGCAGCCATCAGTTTTTGGGGCTGTTGGTATCACCTGTAACAGCCGAACAACTATGTGTTTCCAGCAGAGATGGGTGTTCATGTGAATCCCAGGTAGAAGGTGAATCATTTTACCTTAATTTGTATTTTAACATTGGAGGAATTACAATAGCAAGTTACACAAAAAGGCACAAAGATATTAGGCACATTCATGTCCCACCGAATTCCCCAGTTAACAGCACTATTACTGAGCCTTTTAGAAACGAAGCTGGATTTGAGCTCCTTGCTATTGGGAACCAAAAATTCCAAGTGGAAGATAGTTCAAAGCAACAAGTCAGCAGATTCCTAACACTTCTGAGTACAATAAAAGGGTCACAGAATAAGGGTCATAATGCACGGTGTGGCAGTGTTACAGGAGGGTCTTGGCTGGGCACAGCACCTGGGAGCCTCAGGAAGTGAGTGCAGCAGTGGTCTGAGAGACTGGGAACTGCTCCCTGCCCAACAACTGAGATCCTCCCACCTTCCATGGGCCCATTTCTGCCCCGACACAACAGCGTGTACTCTCCTCGGAGTTCCACAGACAGCATCTCTGCCTACCAGCTGACCTACCTGTTAAAAACCTGCACAGAACACAGGACTGTCTGGAGTGGGTGGAAAAATGTAAGGGAAGAAGTAATTAAGAAACTCCTGTTGCTCCACTGATCTCAATCAGCACCTCCTTAGCCTCTCCACCCTGTCACCCCTGTCAATTCACTTCATGTCTGCTTGAAGGCTCTTGTTTAACACTTGCCTTGTAAAACCCTTGTGGCAGGGAGTGTGTCTTGTTAGCACACACAGTGCCTGAACAGTGGACCCATGACAGCAAAGTAATAGGGCTTGCTTTCACAGAATCTGGACCTAATTTTTGATTCTTCCATTTCTGTTACCTGCCCAGTAGTTTTTCCTTACAGTAGACACAGCAGCTACCTGTCCTGCAGCAAAGGGAAGCCTGCGTAGCTGCTGCGCCAGGGGAATCCTCCCGGTACTACCAAGCACAGCAATGTTATTGCAGTCCTCCCCCTCCCCAGCCTCCGTTTCAGTGCAACAAAAGCCCTCCAGACAGTATCTATAAAAGTTGAGGTAATGACTGCCAAATGCTTCCCCTTCGATTTCACAGCCCCTTCTTCAGGGACTGCAGGCAATTCCAGTCTTTATCACAACAGATAGGAATGCAACTAGCAAAGCTGGGGGACAGAGGAGAAACATTGGCCATTATCTTCCGGGCAGAAAGGAGGATTTCTTTTCCCCTTAGCCTCACCTGATTTACAAAAAAAATAAAAAAAGCCTTTAAGAAAACAAACAAAATCTTGCTTTGCCCCTTCACTGCCTTTCTGGAGCTCTGCTGCGGCTCTGCTCAAAGAGGCTGGCTTAGGTGAGTTGTATGCTCCTCAGAGGATGTCTGCTCCTTCCCACATGCAGAACAGCCTGAGTACTTTGAGCAGTACATAAATGATAATATTTCATTTCACTTAATTATCACAAAACACTTCTATTGAATCAATGTGTTCCAAAGCAAGCTCAACAAGAAAAGAGCTGGCATGTGTATCATCTGTGAGCAGCCAGGTATGTTCACGACGGGAGGATGCCTCTAGGATACAGAAAAATTTAATTCGACAGCAGCACCACAACCACTTACATTCAGCAGTTTGCATAAAAGATCTCACCTGAGAGAATTCTTTTAAATGTGGCATCAAAATCCCATGTATACAAAAAGAGAAATTTAGTCTCAGTCATTTCAAATAGTGCCTAGAGAATGGCCTTACTCTGTGTATCTCGTTTCGGGACTCATATTGGGTTAGATTTACCTAATCTAATGTTGGATATCAACTGAGTAGTTGCCTACCAGGTAATTAGTCAGCCTGGGCTCGTCACAGTCAATGGAGAGGAAAAAGCACTTCTAGGGCACAGTTCAACTGTCCTATTTTAAGCACTACTAGGGGAAAAATGAATGATGCCTTACAAGTGCCTCCTCTCTCCCTCAGGAGCCCAGGTCTCCAGCTCAGATACAGGCATCGACACAGTAGATATCTGCATTTAATCAGATTCACCTTAAAGTTTTGCTATGAGAAATGCAAATCCCAAGTGACTTAATCATCTGAGCAGTAAAGGACAAGGAATAAAGTAAAGGACATGGCATAAGGCTCAAGAAGAAGAGAATGCGGCCAATAGTCAGTATTTCCATTAGACCAAACAAAACTGACACCGGCAAAACAGTTTACCCTCAATAGAGGACTGGGGAAAAACCCAGAACAAGTCAGCGAGATGTTAAAGGTCAGACAGAGCCCATTCTAGGGCCTCTGCCCAGGCCAAAACACAGGACCAGGAAAGCACCGGGCAAATCCAGGACAGATTCACAGAGGATAAAATCTTCCTCCTGGCAGTCCAGTCAGCCAAGCGGCTGGGAATGCGTCTGTCACAAGGCAAGGTGAACTGAAGGACTCAGCCTTACTCAATACTCAGCCACACCACCCAGACAGCCCTGGATATAGGATGCTCAGGCAGCATGGACTCCGTGCTACCCCCTTGAATACATGTCTCCCTTGGGCAGCAAGGCCATGCCACGCCCACTGCAGGGGACTGGATTTGACCTTCAGCACCTGCCTTCCATCACCAGAGCAAGCGTCCAATTCTGTGTTTAATACAAAAAGCCCAAATCCAAGCTGGGATAACCTCGCCCACCTCCACAGAGCTCCACAGTTCCACAAGCTTTCCTGCGTGTGCTGGCCTGGGGAAGCCTGGGGCCCTCAGGGACTCTGAATGTGATGACTGGTTTCTTAAGTGTCCAGGTCTCCAGCCCAAGGCAGCTAATGACTATTATTCAATGGTTAATATATTCATGGCAGAAATATCAATAAATAAAATTATGTAAGCACTGGAATACATGATGGGTTAAGTTCATGCAGTTGTGAAATTAGAGTCCACTCATGAGTGTGCTGTAAAACTCTAAAATCGATGCTATTGGCAACATGCACTAATAAGGCTGCCAGAGAATCAGTTTGGGTCAATACATGTTCTTATGACATAGAACTGGCATGCAGATAAGGACAGCATTGGCTTCCTACTCCAAGAAGCCTCCATAAGATACTGGTGAGCAGTAACTGATACTCCCTCTTTGGATTTCGTGCTTATAAAGACAGATTAAGGTGCTTGAGATCAGTTTTTTCAAATTCCAAGGTGAAAATCATAGAATTATAATCATAGAATACCAGGATGGAAGGGACCTCAAGGATCATCTGGTCCAACCTTTCTAGGCAAGAGCACAGCCTAGACGAGATGGCCCAGCACCCTGTGTGGTAGCCATCATCCCGTGAAGAAAATGTGGAAAGGACTCATCACATGTATTGTAGCACAGCAGGGAGTTATCCAGGGTGTTATGAGATGTCCTCTTTAGCTCTGAGAGAGCACTAAAGTTGGCTACCAGCTGCCCGCGGGGGTTAGCACTCCCACAGGTGGGATGGGCTGTGCAGGTGGGTGCTCCTCCTCTGTTACAAGGCCAGGCTGATAAGCTTGGCCTAAACCGCTACTGAAGGACAGCGGGTTCCAGAGCTCCCAGTGAAATGAAACAGAAGCACAGCAGGCTCTGTTGGGGTGCAGGGGAGGTGGGATGTTCAGATGACCTTTCTCTGCGCATTTCACAACAGACAAAATGCACATCACTGGGGCTAAACCCAGCAACAGGCTCATGTTCGAGTTGTTGAAGCTAAAGGTTTTTTCAAGTCAAAATCAAGAGTGCTGTGCTGAGCTAGAACTAGAGAGAAGAATGCATGGCTATGCACCTCTGCACACACTATTACATCTTGGCTCCTGTACAGTCACAGATAAATTTTATCTGATTTACCCCTTAATCAACACACAAAACAGAGATTTAGAAATAAGACATACCAGATCAGATCCATAGTTCATCTAGCCCAGCATATTGTGCTGGCCACTCCTGAACACAGGACGCTTCAGAAGAAATTGCTAGAAATCCTGCACTAGGTAAGTAAGGAATCATCTGCCCTAAATACTGGATTTCCTTCCCTATAACATTTGAACTCCGAAGGCTGACGTTTGAACATAGAAGCCGTCTCCCGAATACTTCCCAACATCCTTGTTTTTGTGTATTTCTTCTTGAAGCACTACTAACTTTTTCACCTCAATGACCTGTCAGCCTCGCCTCTGTGCCTGGGAAGATCATGGAACAGATCCTCCTAGAAGCTATGCTAAGGCACATGGAGGACAGGGAGGTGATTCGAGACAGCCAGCACAGCTTCACCAAGGGCAAGTCCTGCCTGACCAACCTAGTGGCCTTCTATGATGGAGTAACTGCATCAGTGGATGAGGGAAGAGCTACGCATGTCACCTATCTGGACTTCTGTAAGGCCTTTGACACAGTCCCCCACAATATCCTCCTCTCTAAATTGGAAGGATATGGATTTGATGGGCGGACTGTTCAGTGGATAAGGAATTGGCTGGATGGTTGCATCCAGAGGGTAGTGGTCAATGGCTCAATGTCCAGATGGAGATCAGTGACGAGTGGTGTCCCTCAGGGGTCCGTACTGGGGCCAGTGCTGTTCAATATCTTCATCAATGACATAGACAGTGGGATCGAGTGCACCCTCAGCAAGTTTGCAGATGACACCAAGCTGAGTGGTGTAGTTGACACGCTTGAGGGACAGGATGCCATCCAGAGGGACCTGGACAAGCTCGAGAAATGGGCCTGTGTGAACCTCATGAGGTTCAACAAGGCCAAGTGCAAGGACCTGCACCTGGGTCGGGGCAATCCCCAGTATCAGTACAGGCTGGGGGATGAAGGGATTGAGAGCAGCTCTGAGGAGAAGGACTTGGGGGTACTGATAGATGAAAAGCTGGACATGAGCCGGCAATGTGCTCTCGCAGCCCAGAAAGCCAACCGTATCCTGGGCTGCATCAAAAGAAGCATGGCCAGCAGGTCGAGGGAGGTGATTCTCCCCCTCTACTCTGCTCTGGTGAGACCCCACCTGGAGTCCTGTGTCCAGCTCTGGGGTCCTCAGCACAGGAAAGACATGGACCTGTTGGAGCGGGTCCAGAGGAGGCCACAAAACTGATCAGAGGGATGGAACACCTCTCCTATGAGGAAAGGCTGAAAGAGCTGGGCTTGTTCAGCCTGGAGAAGAGAAGGCTGCGGGGAGACCTTATTGTGGCCTTTCAGTACTTAAAGGGGGCCTACAAGAAAGATGGGGACAGACTTTTTAGCAAGGCCTGCTGCGACAGGACAAGGGGTAATGGTTTTAAACTAAAAGAGGGTAGATTTAGACTAGATATAAGGAAAAAATTTTTTATGATGAGGGTGGTGAAACACTGGAATAGGTTGCCCAGAGAGGTGGTAGATGCCCCATCCTTGGAAACATTCAAGGCCAGGCTGGATGGGGCTCTGAGCAACCTGATCTAGTTGCAGATGTCCCTGCCAATTGCAGGGGGGTTGGACTAGATGACCTTTCAAGGTCCCTTCCATCCCAAAGCCTTCTATGATTCTATGACAACCGTGACTGTACTTCTGTAGTTTATTTACAGACTGAAAGCTATGAAAACCAGGGCTGGACTGCCTGAAGGTCATGGTTAAGGTCCCAAATCCACCAAGGTTAGTGGCTCTCTTTCAGGCACGGAGGAAGACACCATAATCACGCTACGTAACAGTGATATTGCTACCACCCTCTTCTTCGCATACGAGAAGGATTTCCTCACCTATGTAGAGGTACAGAGCCCAGCACAAGACAGCCACTATTCAAAAAGCCACCAGGAGGGGCCGACTTACCGAAACGCTCTGTTCATCATCTCATAGTGAAAGTGCTCAGGAGCCAGCCCTACCACCACTGCGTTGGGGTCATCAGTGGCTATCCCTAGAAAATCAAAACATGACTCTGAGCGAACAGAATTTTATTCATACTTAGCAGTACACAGTCAACAAGTGCAATTAATCACTTTACAGCAAAAATGAGTATTTTCTGACACAGACACATCACATAGACTAGTTTTAAGTCTTTTAGAAATGAGGAAAGCATCTGTGGAAAAGGTGTTGATCTATCCAGACTCTGCCATCCTTCATGATGAACACAACCCTGCAGCTGGATAGTCTTAGCGGCGACTGTTGAACAGTGATGCTCTCACTGCCTCCACTGAAATGCAGCAGACCACACAAATCACTTTTTTAACTAAATGACTTTTTATTATCTAAGAATCTCTTCCTACATATATTCATCTGCTTTGTAAGACAGTAAAGCAGGAAGACTAGTGAATTCCATCCAGTTTTTCTCTAGTCACAGAAAACTCCACTTAGGGTAAAAAGCCTGACTGTTGTTCTACGTATCAGTCTGGTTATGATGGCAAAGATGGTATTGCAGCATGACCTAGAAGTTGTTACACTAGGTTAGTTTTGGCTCTTCTGGAAGGTCTTTTTTTTAATGTGGATTAGTCCCCCTTGAGAACAGCTTGCACCTCCTTTGTCCCGCACTGCTCCGGAGAAGCATGACTTTTTACATGGTACTGCCACCTCTGAACAGAACCAGCAACAGAAGCAGAGTAGCATCTACAGGAGAAACAGGAGTACCAGAGAGTTTTATTTAGGACAGGTTAAGTATCAGCTGCATTCTGCACTTGCTGGGGGGTTTTGTTCTGCCTTCACACAGCATATTCTCTACACCTTTACTGGGGTAACTAGAGCTCCTGGGTCTCCAGAGAGTGTCATCGCAGCCTGCTGACTCCTGCCGCATGTCCTTCAGCTCAGACAGCAAAATGTACACTCAGAGATGCCATGTGGATTTGTGACACCATCCAAAAGCATCTGGGTCCTTTAACCAAGAATGGATTATGTTCATCCATCTGTGACCAACTTTATAGAGAGATTAGCCAAGAATAGTTCAATAGCAGCCATTAATGGGAATTTAAAACATTCTCCATTGTACTTTAATGTTTCAAGAGCAGCACTGAGAGAATATGAGCAAAACTGCTTGTAGCAAAAAGAAACAAAACAATCCGTTCCAGATCCAAGCAACACAGAAAATGCCACCAATGTACTCTGCTGATACCTCTATCTTTGCCATCTTTTACAGTAGCTGATGCTAATTTTGTAAAACTGATGAAAAGATCCCAAATACATGGAGATTAAATTGATTTAACCACCTTTGGTGAAATAGCTGCTGTCTCTCTTGTTTCTGACCCAAGAAAGCTTTCCTGAGAACAGAAATACAGAGTATTGCTGGGGGCGTATTTCTCTGGATATGATGTTAGGTGGAAGAGATTATCAGCTTTCATTGCTCTCAGAGCCCACAGAGGCTTTTCTCCTGAACGCTTATCTTGCTGAAGATTACTGACTAGACTATGGCACTAAAATTTAACAGGAAATGTCTAGCTCCTAGCAAGATTAGAACCTACTTAAATTACACAGCCATAAGGATTTCAGTTCATAAGGCAAAGGGCAGGGAGCAGTGGTAAGCCATCCACATTTTTGCTGCCTTGACTTTAAATGTGTCGTGGTTTAACCCCAGCTGGCAACTAAGCACCATGCAGCCGCTCGCTCACTCCCCCCTTGGAGGGATGGGGGAGAGAATCAGAAGGGTAAAAGTGAGAAAACTCATGGGTTGAGAGAAAGACAGTTTAATGGGTAAAGCAAAAGCCACACACACAAAGCAAAGCAAGGAATTCATTCACTACTTCCCATTGGCAGGCAGGTGTTCAGCCATCCCCAGGAAAGCAGGGCTCCATCACACGTACCGGTTACTCCGGAAGACAAACGCCATCACACCCAATGTCCCCCCCTTCCTTCTTCCCCCAGTTTATATACTGAGCATGACGTCATATGGGATGGAACAGCCCTTTGGCCAGTCTGGGTCAGCTGTCCTGGCTGTGCCCCCTCCCAGCTTCTTGTGCACCTGGCAGAGCACAAGAAGCTGGAAAGTCCTTGACTAGTGTAAACTCTGCTCAGCAACAACCAAAACATCAGTGTGTTATCAACATTATTCTCATCCTAAATCCAAAACACAGCGCTCTACCAGCTACCAAGAAGAAAATTAACTCTATCCCAGCTGAAACCAGGACAGTATCCACCCCTTATTCCATACCATTTATGTCATGCTCAGGTCCCACATTATCCAATACATCCTCATTAACCACCACCCCACTTATTTTATGGACCACCCCTGTGAAATGTCTGTAAAATGTCCATAAACATCCACAAATGTCCACATAATGTCCATTGAGTTCATTTAGTCCGTGACTTTGGGCTCCATCTGTGGTGGTGGTCGCTCAGGACAGGAGAGGTGGTGTGTTGCGTGGAGTTATTGGGCACCAAAGCCAGCTCAGGTCGGGGCACTGCTGCACTTGCACTGCTTCTTGTAAGGCTTCTCCTCCATTGGTTCAGGTGGTTCCTGCTATGGTAATTCCTATAACATGCAACTCAGATCATGGGTTACAACAATTTAAAGGTATTTCCATTACAATCTCCACCCCTGGCCCCTTTGGGTCAGGATTAACATTGCAATGAACTCCTCCCCTTGCTCCTAGCCTGGCTAGCAACAAGGGGTTCCTGCTATAGTAATTCCCATAACATGCAACTCAAATCCCAGGTTACAACAATTTAAAGGTATTTCCATTACAGTCTCCACCCCTGGCCCCTTTGGACCAGACCATTGGGCTTAACACTGCAATGGACTCCTCCCCTTGCCCCTGCTCTGGCTTGGACTTATCCACAGACTGCAGTCCCTTAGGGGTTTACCTGCTCCAAGTGGAGCCTTGTCTATGAGCCACAGTCTCTCCAGGGGTATACCTGCTGCGGCATGGATTTATCTACAGCCACAGTCACTTAGAGGTGCACCTGTTCCCACATGGCCTTCTCCATGGGCCACAATGCTTTCAGAGATATACCTGCTCCAGCGTGGCCTTGCCCGCAGCCACAGTCTCTTCAGAAGTAAACTTGCTCCACCATGGCCTTACCCATGGCCACACGCTTTGAGGTGCTCCAGCATGACCTCATGCACAGCCACTGATGCCTCAAGGTGTACCTGCTGCAGCATGGACTTATCCACAGCCACAGATGCTTCGAGGTGTACCTTCTCCAGCGTGGACTTATCCTTGGGCCACAGTCCCTTCAAGAGGTATACCTGCTGCGGCACAGACATAACCACAGCCACAGACACAACCATGGCCACAGACACTTCGAGACATACCTGCTCTGGCATGGGCTTATCCACATCCACAGATGCTTCGGGGTGTCCTGCTCCTGCATGGACTCATCCACAGGTCACAGTCCCTTCGACTAGAGTTCACACTGGAGTTCCAGCCTGTCCAGTACAGCAGCACAGAAACAGCAGCGATGCCCTGGCCATCTGCCAGCCTAGGCACGTGGCCATTGCTGTTATCAAAATGTTCCCAGGCACAGCAGAGTAAGATGATAAGCAGTTCAGCATGACAGCAAGCAGCAAAAGCAAAAAGCAGCCACAAACGGGCACTAGACTCTAATATACAGTAAGGCAAGCAAGCCCTGTGGCAAGCACAGAAGCCTGCTGATTAATAGTTAAACAGCAATAACAGCTATAAATTCAATCTAGCACATTCCAGTTAAATCTGTCATTATCTTGAACCCTTCGTGCCCCACGTTGGGCGCCAAAAACGACTGTTGTGGTTTAACCCCAGCCAGCAACTAAGCACCACACAGCTGCTCGCTCACTCCCCCCTTGGAGGGATGGGGGAGAGAATCAGAAGAGTAAAAGTGAGAAAACTCATGGGTTGAGATAAAGACAGTTTAATAGGGAAAGAAAAGCCGTGCACGCAAGCAAAGCAAAGCAAGGAATTCATTCACTCCTTCCCATCGGCAGGCAGGTGTTCAGCCATCCCCAGGAAAGCAGGGCTCCATCAGGCATAACGGTTACTTGGGAAGACAAACGCCATCACGCCCAATGTCCCCCCCTTCCTTCTTCTTCCCCCAGCTTATATACTGAGCATGACGTCATGTGGTATGGAATAGCCCCTTGGCCAGTCTGGGTCAGCTGTCCTGGCTGTGCCCCCTCCCAGCTTCTTGTGCACCTGGCAGAGCACGGGAAGCTGAAAAGTCCTTGACTAATGTAAACTCTGCTCAGCAAGAACCAAAACATCAGCGTGTTATCAACATTATTCTCATCCTAAATCCAAAACACAGCACTCTACCAGCTACTAAGAAGAAAATTAACTCTATCCCAGCTGAAACCAGGAGAAAATGAAAGTCTGAATATACAATATACAGTTTTCAACTCTGAGTACGTTAAAAATATGGGTATATCTTCACTACTCTTGAAACAATGATGTGGTTAAGTCAAGGACTAACTGTCCTAGCTTCAGGCACCTGCCAGACATGTCCAAGTTAGAATACATCATCTTCTACTCCCCTTATTGTTGAGGAACTGACACGGGAACATGTGAAAGCAAAGCAAGTTTTAACCAGGTCTTTAGAGATGACAATCTAGAGAAGTCAGGGTGGTGAACCTTCTGTCACCAATTAAGGTATCAAAGTACATGGAGTGAGACCTAGATGTTCAATACAAGATAAGTAACAATAACTACCTGGAGATTTTGCATTTAATAATAATCTATTAAGAGAGAAATAGCCTCCTGCGTGTGCCTACACACTGGCTTTTCAGCTCTTTATGAGCAAAACCTCTGTACAATAGCTGAGGGAAACCAGATTTCCAACAAACTGGCACATCCTTGCTATAAAACAAATCAGCACTGGTAGGTGCAATAAATCTCCAATGATCTAGTGATAAGTATTACTTTTTTTTACACTGGAAATTAATAAAAAGTACTGAGTTTTACCCAAATTCCTGACTATTTGAAGGCTTTGTCTGCCATTTCCACTACTCCTCAAGAAGCTATGACTTCCGACTGTTTAATGTTAATTTAAAAAGAAGAAAGGACCTTTATGACTCTCCAGAGTTCCACATTTCAGGCTTCATCATGGCTAGTGGTATATATATGATTGTCATTCTACAAAATGGAGAGTATTATGTTTCCTTAGTTGTCCAGTAACTTCCCCCGTGCTGTTCTCTGACCACCTCACCTGTGAAATCAGGCAGGGCCTTATCATCCACCAAGAGGAGAGGCCGCACCTGCTTTTGCTCCAGATTATTTCTGGCTCCTGTCAGAGATGTGAAGATCTCATTTTCTGCAATGTCAAATCCCAGTTTCGTCAGCCTCTCCAGCAGGTCTCTCTTGCACTCCTTCGTCGTGTTTGTCACAAATTGAATGATAACCGGAGCGCTGTGCAGCCTGATGGATGAAGAGCAAAGGCAAATTGGCCACAGCATCCTTCTATTTACGTCTCTTTGGGACTGAAAAAGGACCATTTGTCTAAAGGCTGTGGATGAAAAGACTGTATACAACCCTGAGTACTGGTGCCACACAAGAACCATGAGGTTGTTAACTTCTGTGGACTGAGAGGGCAACGTGAAACAGATGGCAAGAATTACAGCTACCAGAACAAGACCAAGTCTCCCCTGCTTTGCTTCTACCAGGAAAAGTCTGGAGGAAAATGGTGATTCCAAACTCCATCTTCATAGTAGTAGAAAACACATCTATGATCAACAATAACTAGTTTGAAAAGCCTTTTCATTCAAACTAGATAATAAATAAACCAGCCCTGCATTCTAGATCAACAGCAGCCTGAAACAAAATAAATAAACAAAAGAGCCTTGTTGCTAAATTAATATATTGAAGTCCACATGCCAAGTGAATTTCACAGCAGCTGTGGCTCATTCAGAGATGTAGGATGCTCTAGGAGCCTATGTTACCTGTGCGGCGATTTTATGCCAGCTTTTGCAGCCATTTCTCCCTTTACTGAGGAACACCAATATCACATAAAACCACATTATTGCCCTACACTGACAGTACATGCTACCAAACAATCAAATAATTTTAAGTGACAATTTCAACAGCGTTCCCTTTAATTATTCCCCCACCATCACTTTCTGTTTGTTGCTATAGAAACGAACATTGGCATCACGACTGCATGGAGAACATCAAAATAAAGTTGGTCAACGCTGGAGATTTGCTTGCACCTGTCACTTCTTTCTCTTGTTTGTCAGATACGCTGACCCTTCACAAGTATGAACTGGTGAAAAAGTCCCCTGGCTGCTAATAAAATATTTTTTTTTTTCCTATGGACCTCAATACTGAGAAGTAACCCTGAAAATGGAATCTATCCATTTGTTCCCTAAGCAAGCTTCCTGCCAATCATTTCAGCATCTCTTTAGGAAGGACAATGACATGGATTAGCAGAAAAGAGCATGAGAAAATATTTTTTTCAAACCTCTAAGCAAAAAGACCTGGCTGTTCTTGGCAGTGAAATGACACCTGCTCTCCATACCTGTGACAGCAGGTTGAAGCCGACAAACAGCACCAGACTCTTTCTGCACCTTATCCCTTCTCTAACCCCCTCCCTTGCCAAAGCAAGGCTCAGCAGAAATCAAGCAGAAGCAGGAGACAAAGGAGAATCAGTGGCTTTATAAAACAGTTTGTCTTCTGATTCTACAGAAGCCATTTCTTCTGTCCTGTCTGCTGCCTGGGGGTTTGGAGGTGAGCAGCAAACAGGACAGATATTGAGCTCTTCTCGACAACGTCACCACTTTTATATAATATATATATATATATATATATAAATATATATGGATTTTTGAGAATGCTGACTCTCACCTGGCACAAGTTCTCCCTGCAGCATGAAACACCATGCAGACAAGGTCCAGCAAATGAATGGGTAATGAATGAGTACCCAATGCTTTAGCAGTTTTTACTTCCTAGCAATTTTACATCTTTAGGAGATAATTATTTCCACAGAGTTATTTGTGAAAAGAAATGCAGAGTTTCCTTATCCCTCTGTGAACTTTTCCTCTGAGCAACAGTCTAGCTTTATAAAAATCTAAGCAGCCAATACAACTCCAGTAAAAGCTTCTCGTCCTTAATTCAACCCTATTCCTCTCTCCCGATTCTTACTGTCACAGCATCTTAAGGTGTCCTCCCTCACTCATCACGATAGCACTTTGTGTTTTTCTTCATCTATTGCAAGATGTCTTCTCCAGGAAAACAGTTTCATAACGCAGTTCAAAGACCCCTGGGGTTGCATATCGCATTTTGCCACTGACTTGGCCAGATTAAGTCATTTTACTATGCCTCAGTTTCTTTAGGCACCCTTTCATCAGAAGAGAAAAAGGTACTTCACTGTCCTGTTTATTAACGTGTTGAAATTCCTACAAAAGATAGGCTGTTATCAAATGTTCCTCAAACTAAAAAATGACTGAGGTTGTTTACCTAGCAGAAAGAAACTTTAAAAATAATAGAGCAAAGCCTTGGCTGAAAGACCAAATGAAATGAGAACTCTGCAAAGTATGCCTTCCTCACTAGGCCAAGTTATTCTCTCTGTTATTCCACTTCAGCTCACCACAGACCTAAGGGCGCAGACAAACAATCAGGTTCCTGTAGCTAAACAGAGCACCGAGGAACAGCTCACCTGAAATGACTTTGATGTACATGGGGTAATTCAGGTTAAATAAGTACTTTCCACTTTGCCTAAGGCTGTAGTCCCATATGAATTACCAGAAACACTCTAAATATTGTCTTTTTCTATCTAGAAAAGACTTAGAAAAGACCTAGAGAACAACTTAGAAAAGCCGCGGGGGCTCAGGTGATACATGGCAACTTTTCAATATCTAGGCCCTTTGCTGATTTCTCTTGGTATTAATACGGGTGTAAATGAAAGCAGAATTTGGCTGCACATTTGCTTATCCACGACAGCGTAAAAAGGGCAAAAGCTTCAGGCCTGTTTACTTAAAGAAGTGTCTTTGTGCAAACAGCGCTGGCATAACCTATCAGAGGAAATCGAAAAAGGTAGCTTGCCTTTTAAGAGCTTCCTGCGCACCTGGCACAGCCGAGTCTTCAATATGAAGCGTGCCGCTGAGATCCACCAAGACAGCTTTCAGCACACACCGAGCTGCCATCCTTCCTTCCCCTGGGAAACAGCAAATAAATGAAACAACAAAAAACTGGTTAGCAGACAATGGATAATAAAAATAAGGAACTCAGTTAAGCGCCTCATTTGTGCCAAGCCCAGTATTACTCAGAACATTACTCGCGGTATTAAATGGGCCCCTTTAGACAGAGAAATAAAAGGCAGTGTTTAAAAAAATACATAATTGATGGGATGGTATTTTCCCAAAGACTCTGTATATGGAAATCAGATGCTATTTGTTTTTTAAGTGCCTTTATTTGTGCGCGTCAAAAAATTCTCTAAACAACTAAGACTGTTGGGAAGAGGATCATTAGGTCTGGTATTGCTGGTTCAAGGCCTCAGCAAGCACATTTCGGCAAGTTCCATCGACACCAATGGCACTGTTCAAGTAAAAATAAATACAGTACTACTAAGCGATGATACAGTGCTCTGACCATAAAGCTCAAAAAGCTCTGCAAAAGTGGATATTGTTAATTTTGTTTTTGTAAGCGAGATCTATGGTGATCCAGCCCACAACACAATTCAGGTGCCCTAACTCTTAGGTTATTCGGTAGTTGACTGCCTGTGTGCCAGCATGGATTTAGCCTGGAAGCTCTCAGGGCTCAAGGATATTCAGCACCCCAAAGGGTTACTCCCTCTCCTTGCAAAGGGGACAGTCAAGCAGTTTTTCTACAGCAAGCTTCTGTGTCACACTAAAGGAGACTCAGCCCAAAATAGAAGCCAGCATTCAAAGGGCAAAGGCACTGAGGTCATGTCCAAGTCATCTGGCTAAAAAGCTGTCTTCAGGAACTAGTACTTCTCCTTATGTGTGCTGCAAGCGCTGTATTTTGCTCCACAAGCAAGTTTGCTGAACTATTTCTTAGCAAATGTCCAATACGGAAACTTTTCTCCTGTTCGTTAGACAATAACAACTACCTGATCTGTCATCACTAGCAAGTCATCACGATTTTATGTTGAGCCCTTCTGGTTACAGACAGAACACGTAACATGTATGTACTTTTAAAAAACACACAGAGTAGTCAACACCATGATTAGAACCTGCCTTAATAAATCTAATTTTCTATCAGGACAGTTTTATCTTTGCAGACAGTTTTATCAATGATCAAGATCACATGAACTTGATGTCTCAGGTACAAGACAGGTACAGAAAACTTTGAAATTCCACTTTCATTACTCCTGCTGGTTCCCTGCAGTAAGAAAAAAAATATAATGCTTATTTTAGAGTATGTCTGTTGCTACACAGGCCAAGGTTGAAAGTCTATGATAAAGAGCTGATAACAGAACTCCTAAGGGAGCTTCATCAATTGCATGGGAAAAGAGGGCACCAGGTTTCTAAGACATCTTCTCTGAGTAAAATACTTAGTGCAGACAAAGTGCCTGAACAGAAGGGAATTTGCATGACTCCGCATTATTTCCGTGATAAAAAAAACTCTCCTCCCTCAGGTACTTCAACTCTAGCACAGGGAATTTTGAGTGCTGAGAGAGATTAAAAAGAGGGCCAAAGAAGATGCTAGTATATAAATTCTCTAGCCAAATACACATGACTGCAGAGCAACTGCGCCGTGACTGCATGGATAGCACAGCTAAGGACGGGGATAGAATACCCTAGGTTAGCAGAAATGGGATTTTTTTTTTTTATTCTTCTTTTACCCTAGATCTCCATTGGTTCTCCTATTCACAGTGTATTTATTCAGGTGGTATGGAAGTTATTTGCAGAGCCAGTTTTCAGCATAGCTGATTTTAAGTATAAAGCTCATAGCCTAGTAAGAAAGTCCTGAAAAACTTCAGTACCTCAGTTTTCATAATCACAGCCCAACACGTTAAGGGAACCTCACCTTCATGCTGGCATTACAGCTACAGCAACGGGATGAAGCCATATGGTCATTCAGGCTGGTCAGGACATGAGGGACCATCCAGTTCCACTCCTACCCGGTCTTTGGCAGCCTAAGGGGCCTACATGCCGTATAGGGACACAACAAGGTGCTCACAACCTACGTGAAAGAGGCCTCATCCCCTTGCTGGAAGGCTTGTAATGGCACAGATGTGTTGGGGCCACGGAGGGGCTGATCTCCATGGCAGAGGTGCCCGGCACTGCCTGCACAGGGCCGGCCTCCCCCAGCTCCTGTCCCTCCTCTCCCCCAGACCCCACCACAGGGCCTGCGCAGTACCGCCAGCAAAGGCCGGGCCTTTCCCTCAGAAAACGGCACAAGTCAGGCAGCAAAGCTGGAGCCCCTGAAGCCACTGGCGAGCCCCAGGACAAGGCAGCAGAGTGGCCCAGGCCCGAGGCCGGCTGCACTGAGCGGAGCGGGGCCCCAGGCTCAAGGGCCATCCACCCAGCCCCACAGAGAGCCCACACGGCCTCCCCCGTGGGCCTGCCATTTCCCCCTGAGGAGACGGGGACAGTCAGCGTCTCCCTGCTCGCTGGGGAGCCCCGGGGACGCTCCCCTGCCCCACAACGCCTTCGAGGACGGATGCCTTCGCCATACTGAGATGGTACCGCCTCTTTCCGCCAGTTTACAATGGGCAGGCGGGCTGGTCCATTCTCTGGAGGGGGGGCCTCCGAGCTCGGCGGGCTCCCCTTTCCCGTGACGTGGATGGTTCCGTCCGCCCGTTCGCGCTCGAAGAAGGCGAGCGGGCCCACTGGGACGAGAGGGGAGAGCAGCTTGGCAGCAGCCCCCCCCCTCCCCGAGACTAACCTGCCTCCAGCCGCCCCGCCGCCGCCCCGGCACCCTGCCCGCCGCCGCGCCGCACCGCCCCGCGGGGCCCTCGCCGAGCCAGGGCTGCCCGGCCGAGCGCCGGTGCCCACTTGCTACCGGCATGGCAGCCGCAGCCGCGGCCAGGCGCGGAACGGCGGCAGCGCTCAGCCCTCAAGAGCCGGTGCCCCCGGGCTGGTCTCTGGCAGTCGCCGACAGGCGGCGTGGCGGGCAGCCCGCGGCGGCGCTGAGGGGCAAAGGGCGAGCGGCGCCTCAGCGGGAAGGGCGGACGTTTCTCTCCGCTGGCGGCAGGCCGGCCCTGCACGCTGAGGGAGGGGGGAACAGCCGCCTTCTGGGGCGGTCTTCTAGGGGATGCGGCCCCGGTGCGCTTCCAGGCTGAAGCCGCCCAGCGAGGTATTTGTGGACATCAGCTTCCTACAGCTGCTCTGTTGGAAACATATCTTTGTAAGGACTGTGCTTCGCTTGTGACAGTAGCAAGCCCCCAGTCTGTGGAGACCACTCTGCCTGTGATGGCAGCAGAGCGTGCCATGCTCATCTGCAGGAGAGGCAACATACAGAAAACATGATTAGATGCAATTGCACTTTAAGCTATTGCAGTTAGGATTTCATAAGAAACGAGGGCACATCAATGAATTAAGTATGATATACATTCACAGGTTTAGATTGTGATGGTACATCAAAAAACCCAAGGTATATAAGATGGTACAATTCTAAATTCATAACATTGCAACCTAAGGTGAGAGGTCAAAGGTAATTAAAGTGAGTTTGAGATTCCTTTACTCCTGTACAAACCCATTACCTTCCTGCTTTTCCCTTTGCCTGTCCCCATGTCCTTCAAAACAAAACCTTTAACAGTACAGGTATACAGAAGTGATCCCTTATTCCTGTCTGTATTTGCACTAAAGACACTGTGATGTGGCACTTAGGGACACGGTGGACTTGGTAATGTTAGGTTAATGATTGGACTTGATGATCTTAAAGATCTTTTCCAACCTACACACAATTCTATGATTTTAAGTGTCCCACAAGCTTCATTTTCACCACACAGCCAGCCACGACTGGTACCACCACACTGCAATCTACTGCTGTGAAAACATCTTCCGTTTACAAATCCTTACTAGAAATGGGCCAATTATTCTACACTGGAAAGTCGTAGTCCTCACCTTGATCTGTAAAATGTTCTGGTTATTGTCATTTCTGTGCCAGGTATGAGTAATAATGCTCTTCATGGTTTGAAGTGACGACTGGATCACAGGCTACTTTGCACATGGAGCTCTTTGCCAAGTGGAAACTTTTTTTGCATGCTCCCTGTTATTGAAGAACCCGAGCCCCTGCCAGGTTTGAGGTGCTTCGCTTAAACTCAGTCACAGCAGACATGTTTCAGAACTGCTCAAAGGCACACAAGGAGACAGTGCCAGTGTAATTACTCCCTTGCCGTTTTTCTCTACACTCCTTCCTTCTCTGCCTGTTTGCTGTCTACCTTTTTGCCCTCATCCCTGCTCGTTACCTGGGAGACCTGATCTTCAGCTGCTGCCCCACTTTGAATCACTATTTTGCATCTGCCAGGTAAAACACGTCCCAGTTTTGCCTCAAATGCAGGATTCCTGCTGCACAGAACCACTGCTCCTTTTTACTGCATGTGCCTAATTGATTTTGAAATGATCTGCCCATGTGCTGTAAGCCATGCACTGAAACTTCAGCCTTTCTGAAAGGACAGAAAGAGGGGGGAAATCACTTTTTACCCGTTTTTAAAGCTGCTGCTTGTAATCTTTAGTACTGGCTTTTATTTTGGTAAGATCGAATGTTTTAACAGTCAATAAATACAAAAAGGAAATGGTACTTAAGCTGTGCTTCAAGTCATTCAGTACTCCAATCCAATGCATTAGCAATGGAAACATCTACCACTGCTTTTTTGCAAAAATTTTACAAAAATACAAAAAGGCCTGCATACCTTCCATGTTTTATCTGTTCAACATACTGTCTGATTTCCATGAAAGACAGAGATATGAAAATAACTGATCCAGATGCTACCCTCGTCACCTCTGAATTACATGAAGATTAATATAAAGAAATACTTTATAACAGATCTGCCTACTCTAGAATTTAAAGACTAGCACAATCCTATTCTGCCTCAGGCCAATGTTACCATGGCTCATTAGGTTTGCTACATAAACCAAAATACAGCTTCATAGCAGAGAGACGATGCTCACAAGAGCCAGAGGGATGGCAAAAAAATATTTCATATAAGAACAGTAACTCTGGAACAGGATGAAGCTGAGTTTTGAGATATTCCCACTGTACACAGAGTTATGAAAGAGAGAGCTTAACTTAGAAATTCGGAATTTATTTACAAGTTTTCACTAAAAAAAGGAAACAACATAAAACTCTCCTCCTGGATATACTCTACTCTGCAAAACACTGCGATTGAAGATCATTAAATTCATTTACACATTTTACAGATTTATCTTTGTATATAACAGCGTACGCTTCAGTCATCAAGACATCGGAAGAAGAGATGATAAACTACGCTGTTTTATCATAATGAAACTGCCAGGTTTCCTTTGGCCTTCCCCACTTTAAAAATAAGCTAAAAGATTTTAGCAGAGGAACAGACATAAGACTTCTAACTTTTCTAAAAAGGTACACGAGAATCAGCCCTATTCAGTAGTCTTAATTGAGACAAGATCTGTACGAAAGCAATTAGCAATATTCTTTGCAACAGAACTGCAAGATCATACCCATAGTTTCAATTTCAGTAAGCTGTTAATTAAACAAAGGAAGATGGAGGGCGGGAGAAGAAGCAGCAGTAATAGAAGAGGCTGCAAATTCGCCATTTTTTAAGAAAGAATTGCATTTGCAGAGGGCACAGTATTCCCCTCCCACATTTCCCCAAGAAGCTCAGAATACAAACGGTTCCCCACTTCTAACACAGTAAGCACCACGCAGAAGTTTAACACACATTTTAAAAAGTATAATAATCCTTGACAGAACAGTAACAAACGCTAATCACGAATATCACCTGCTAGTCTAAATTAACACAGAGTTGCCCAGCTTTAGGTACAGCTTTTTTAGATCTTCTGCATAGCAATTGCACCTATTTTCAACTTACTTCACCATCAGCATGAAACATTATTGATTTTAAAAGACTACCAAACACCAAGAGAAAAATCCTGTTCTCAATCAAACCAGGAACGTTCAGCTTCCAACGTGAACTGAATCAGGACTTTACCCAGCTAGTTTTTGTCTCCCTCAATATCACAACTGTACTTCAATAATTTGTAACATGTTTGTAGAGCCTAATTCGTATTCTCTTAAATAGTATTGTGGTAGTAATTGAAATAAAAACCACTGTTGTTTTTCTTAATTTAAAAATAAATTGGGAAGCGTACTGAAGGAAATTCATCCCTGAGTAACGAGACATTGAAAAACCGCATCCTATTGACAATCATCGCAATATGTTACGATGCATACTCTAACAGTCAACGCTATTAACAGGCAGCAACAGAACTTGTCATAGTCCAATATATTTGCAGCGTTGTTGCATTGATCCCATTATCTTGTTTAATGAAACTGCAAGTGAACATTAGGAAATATGATAAATAGAAATAGTGTCTTTATTATTTTAAGTTGAATGTCAAATTGACAACTAAACCATGCTGGATCCCAGAAAACTCAGAGCAGTGATGGTTAGCAACCTGCTTCTTTGGATGTCCGAAAGATTTTGCAACAGGTATCTTCAACCAAACAACAGGAGGAGAACGATTGTAACAGAGTTCACTGCTATTAATGGCACTGTAGAAAAAAAAAAGAGCAATTGTGAAAATTTTCTTCTGCACATCACAAAGTGACAGAACTTCTTATTACCTTGGGAGACTACCTTTTAAGGAGCAAAATCAATCAAAATTTTAAAAATACACTGAATTTTCTTATGCAAAAATCCAGATTAGTGAAAGGAGACAGGATCAAAGCCTAGGATAATAAAAATTAGGAAGCAACAGCGTAAATATTTTTATATGGCCCATCATGTTATAATTTGACACAAACAATCCTTTCTCCAAATGAAACAAAACCATCTCAAAGTCAGTTTCTATCCTTGGCTTTGCTGTGATTTAGAAGAAATGTATCAGTTTTTACTCTGTGGTGGACAAGACAGGTAAGATTTGTTACTTCCCCTTTATCATCACCTATAAAAGGAAATTTTGGTGTGCTTTATAGTGAAGAAAACTATCAGTAACTTACAAATTAATTTTTTTCCCCCCATCATTTGAGGCACATAAGCCTGGCTTACCCTTAAGAATTGCAGGAATTACATTTCCCTCACCAGGTACTTCACATAAAACTGAATTTAGCCAAGGTGAAGCTAATTGCACACTCTGATCACCAAGCTTCTCCCCAGCTCCCAAACTCCGAGGAAAGACAAGACGCAGCAGCGGAAAGACAAGACACAGAGTCAGGGAATGTTTTACACTTTATCAAAATTAGGGCACCTTAGCTGGGACCTGCGCTCTCCTTTACAGAGTCCACGCGTGAAGGAAGAAACCCAAAGGAAGGACAGATTGGAAACGACGAGCAGAAACAGCAGCGGTTTGGCAAGAGAAAAGAGTCAAAATGCTGAGGTTATTTCACTAAAGCACGGAAGCAAAACTTTGCGGACAATAACGTTTAAACAAAAAGATCATCACCTTACCTCTCATAACGGTTCGTACAGATCGAATAAGGTTCGTTAGCTGTGCTTTAATTCCTGGTTCCTCTCCAAATCCTCCAATCCCTTGGTCACTTCCCCAGCCAACTGTGTCACATAAAAACAGCCAAACATGTTAGAAAAGAAACCCAAAACCACACAACAAATGCTATTGGCAATATTAATGAGTGATCTACCTTGAATATCGTTAAGTTTATACTAACATTAGAAAAACAAACTACAAACCAATTTGCTTTATTACAAGATCAGATTTTAAAACAATATACTGAAAATTGTTAAACCTTTTAATGAACACAACAGTAATGACAGACCAATGCCTCTGTAAAGGAAATCCTTACCTTTTTAATACACTACTATTCCCTGCATGCCAGAGAAACAAATGACTTTATTTGGACTTCAAAAAAACCACCCACCAGAATAAAACCAAACAAACTACATCTGTTCACAGTCCTTTACCAGAAGATAAAATAGCAAATAATTGTTGGGTATGAAGCAATGCTTCAGCACTGAGAAACGAGCTGCATGACAGAAAACAGTCAGCACAGATTCCAAATCAGGATGATGATTTTTATAACTGCTATTAAAAAAAAAAAAAAAAAGACTTGGGAACTTTTCAGAGGGCAATAGAAGTACTGAAGGTTTACACAGCCCTTCAAAGGAGAAACCCTTCCCTACCTACTGCGAGGAGGCAGAGCGTGTGGTCCCAGTGATGGGACCAGGGATTTTTGAGTCCTGCTGGTCACAGCCCTGACCCATTTGGGGATGAGCGGAGCAGAGGAGGGAGCGGCTTTAAATATTCAAAGCTGCGCTGTGCAACCCGCGAGTTTCTTTTCTCCAGAGACATCTTTTGAGTGATTTTTTTCCCTTTCTTGTCACGCTCACTCTGCTGGCACTGGGCTGGGGGCAGTAGGTGAGTCCTCTCCCTCACCAACCTTGCCAGATGCTGCTTCCCACTCGGATGAGCTTGGAGTTATTCCCAAGTCTCCTGAGTCACCTGGGGCCGACAAGTGGCTTGACCCATCCTGTTAGTCGTCACATCTCCCTTTTCCTCAAGCTGCTGCTCATCAGGAAAGCAAAAGAAAAACCCCAGACCCAAACCGAGCAGGTCTCTCATGGTGAATCCTACTGGGGAACAGGAAAAAGGGATAACTATCTGCGCTCCCGCCAAAAACCCAAGCTCAGCCTGACTTGGAGAAGTCAGGACTCTCTGGATCAGGAAATTGGGAAACCTTGGATGACGACAGGTAATTTTTTCTGGGGCTTTGCAGATCGTTGGGTCGGTGGCTTTTCTGTGTTTTGTGGGGTTTTGTTTTCTTTTAAAGGACAAGGACGCCCAACCTTGGGGATCTTTCTTCAGTACTGCAGAAACGTGAACGTGCAAAGACTGAGAAGTGCGATCTCATCATAAAAACACATGACAAGATGAAAGAAACCACCTCACACTATTACAACATCCTGACATGCAGCACAAATGGGGACGAAACAGTAGAAATGCACGAGGGGGCGGGGGAAGAAAATTATGGAAAAAGAGAGACAAAGTAATGGCGGGAGCGACGTCAACCACAGCGGCAGAAAATTCAACTCCGCTCCTCGCACGCCGATACCCAACAGCGGCGGGGGAAGGCTGCGGGGGAGCCGCAGCACCGGGTCCCACGAAGCCCTGCGGGTCGGGAGGGGCCTCCGCGGCACCGGGCGTCCTTCCCGCGCCGCGGAGCCGAGCATCCCGGGCTGGCCGAGAGCCGGATGGCCGCGGCCGGGTACCACCAGCCGAGCTCCGGGCGCGGCTCCCCCCTTCAGGAGGCCCCGCCGGGCCGGGGCGTGCGTGCGGCGGGGCGGCGGCCTCCCCCGGTGCCGGTGCCGGTCCCCCGGCCCCGCTCCCCGCCGGCGGCGGCTCACCGTGTCGGAGGAAGCGCTCCTCATGCAGCACGGCGACGGCGTTGACGACGAGGAGGGCGGCCTGCAGCAGCGAGTACAGGGTGAACGCCATGGCCGGGGCGGCACCCGGCGCCCGAGCGGGACGTGGCGGGGCGGCGCGGCGGGAGGGGCCTGCGGCTCCGCTCCGCGCAGGCGTGGGCGGCCGCCACCGTCCCGCCGCGGGGGGGGTCCGGGCCGTGGGCGGCGCGGCGGGGCTCTGCGGGACCCCGTCCGCGTCCATCGTGGCCGTGGGGCGGCTGCCGAGCAGCGGGAGAGGGCAGGGAAACCACCCCGCTGTGGGGCTGCGAGGCGGCGCTCAGGGGCCTCGCGTACCAGCGGTCTAACGTCGGTGGAAGTAGTCAAAACCCACCTCCTTCATACGCAAAAATACATTTACTTATATTTAACTTGATGGACAACACCTGTCTTTTTTTCCCCCCCCCTGTATGTTTTCAATACATGTTGATTTGCATTTTTGTTCCAGCAGGGAATCGGGTCACAATCGTTTATCGGATCTGTAATGACTGCGGAAGTCAAGATTCTTCGCAGAATCCGAAAGAAAACAATTACATTTTATATCGGATTGATCGAGGCCTCTGGGTGCTTCTGCAGTCAAATAACAAAAATAATAATAACTGGAGCTCAGGGATACTGTATAGTTATTGATGCATAAATATGTATTTTTTACCCTCGCATCTTTCAGTCTGATTGGCTGAAGGGGTGATTTGCATAATCATTCTGATTTTATTTCTCAGTAATCATACAATGTGCAAACCCCTTAACTCCGGATGATTGATAGTTTTTATTACTCAATCAGGGTACAATGATTTGCATAGCCACTGCGCTTTGACGGTTATTAGACTCATTTGTCGTGAGAGAAATGATAACTTTGTGCTTAATATGATGAACTGGCGAGACCCCATCTCAATTCCTTGCCCTGCCACAGACTTCTGGTACAATCCGGGTAAATTATCCACAGTTTATCAATATTATATCTCCATGTTTCAGCTCTGGGTTAAGATCCATTCACCAGCAAGCGCAAGGTGATCTGATACTTCAGCAGTGAACCGAGCATCGGGGCTGTACGATCGATAGACACTCGGACACCGTGCGGATTATCCACAGAGAAACCCACACCTCAGCTTCTTCTTGGCTTCTGCTTTCCTTTCCAAAACACTTGCTTTAGTCTAGTCAATGACATAGTATTATGCATCTAAATAATCATTACTATTAAATTACATTACGTTTTAACAGCTGGAAGTGGAAGCGAGAGAAAGCACCCCATCATCAGAGCCACAGCATATTTTCTTACTAACTTACCCCCAAAATTACTAATATTAAATAAGGGAGATAGAATAGAGAACAAAAACATATTCATCAGAGTTTTGTCATCTGGTCACAAGTATTTGTCATTTCAGTCTCAAAAAGGAATGTAGTCTCAATTCAGGGAAGAGACTATTGCACTTCCAGTGAAATCAGTATCATTTAAGCATATGCTGAAGTGTTTTCTTATATGAAAGCTCAAAATATTTCCAAATGTTGGCTCTGATTCTGCAAACGCTCATGTGTACGATGAACTTCATGTATGTCAGCAGTCAGTGGGAACACTTGAGTGTACTGGCACACGTGAACACACACCTGCATGCTCAGGAATTCCAACATAACTTCTTTATTTCTCATCTAGATTTTTGAATTGGATATAAATACAAAACTAAAAACTATCAGTTTAACATTTTAAAATGGTGCCATTTCTTGTTACCCAGGGGCTCCCAAAGTTTGCAAACAGCTTTTTTTAATCTTTCAAACTATCTTTTTCTGCGTGTCTATAAATAATAAAAAAGTCTGATCTTGATTTTTATCAAACTCCACACACACACAGAAAGTCAATATTGGGCTGAAAAGATTTCATCCCAAAGGTCATTACTACTTTTTTAACAAGTTGTCAGTGCTGGCACGTAACGGTCTCGCAAATGGAATTGCCTCTTGCTCTCAGACATAGCTTAGGGCATTATGGCAGTAATTCTATAATTAAATATAGATAAATATGAGGGGTCACTAACAGGCATGTCTAATAACCACCATCATCCAGTAGCATTTCTTGGGCTACCTCCTTATGGTATCCAACCTATAAATAAATACTAACCTCAGTGAAGAGCTAATGTTTAGAATTATGGCACTGAAAGAAAAAAAATGAGGTCTTTAAAATAAGTATACAAGTTATGGCTTAGTATTTTTACCCATAATTAAGATGTATTTCCAAAGAGCAGCTGCTATCAGGCTTACATAAACTTGACCTGATTTTCCCCTTTGTAAAATCCATCATGGCAACTTAACAACCACACGAGTCTTACCTCTGAATCATCGTGTTACGTGGTTGAAGGGAAAACCAGACAAAGTTGCTTGCATTAGAAGTAAAGCATTTTTTTTTTTTCTTCATTAAGGTGTTATGTTTCAGTGCAGTAAATTCCTGTGGTGTCATCTGCAGAGTGCAGTCAATCACCATAAAGGAGAGTTTTAAACCACCTTGCAGATGCCAAAGGATTAAACTTCAGGCTGGTGAAGTATTGTGAAGACCATGGTATTTTTCATTCCCACTTTATCGTTCAATGTCGTCAGGCAGAGCACAGCCCCTTGGGTCTGACTATCCTCTACAGTTAACGAGACTCGAGCTTGTTGCATGCAAGTTTTCAGGATTATGTTAGTTTATTCCTGTTGAGAAAATATCAGGTCAAAGGAAGTCTTCTCACGACCTCAACACCTACATCTTTTGCCTCAGTTGCCACCATCTTCTGAGTTTATTTGCTGAAATAACTTTGACAATTTCCTTTTTTAGATACTTGCCAGTGGGCCTGGTAATACCTTATGAGCTGAAGATGTGCAAACTTTAAACATTCTCCCTGAGAGTCCAGAAGGAAGCTTGCTGCATCGTGGTTTTACCTTGCTGGGGCTCAGAACGGACACAAACCATCACACTATGTGGAACAGTGTTGAATCAAGGAGCTGAGTCCATACACCCGCCTACCACGTACCAACCTCTACCATGAGTAACTCCATTAACTGAAAAATTCTGTGTATGTGACAAATGTGGGTTCTGCGGCTCAGTTGTGTGCTATAAATAAATCCCATAGCTACATTTCGCAGTTAAACTAAAGCCTTTGTCATCCTTTAGTCATCACACCTATTGCACTGCCAAACCACTGCAAAGGTTAATGATGCATCCTACAGACATAATGCACCTCTTGTTAGCACAAATTGAATACGTAACTGATTTAATTTCCAGTTGTTTGTTTTAACCACCAAAGCTGGGAATGCAATAAGATTTTGTACATTTGAGAGAATTAGTATCTAGTTCTTACCCTTCAGCAGCTCTATACAAAGATCTTTGTCTTGTCCATGACTCTAAATGTGCTGTGCAGTATCATCTCTGCCCTTGCTCATTTGGAAAGCGAATAGCCACCCCCTTGAAAAACACAGCCTGCCAGCTTTCCTAAGATTTGTACCTTGGGAGGGCATTAATATGGGTCCATACACAAAAGGAGGTTGAAGAACAAAGGAAAAATAAATACAAATAAACACAAAATTCTGAATTTACACCTAAATTTATTGATGCCATTTCCTAAGTTTATTGTGCTGTTACCTGTAACAGCCTTTACATGTCATTTGTTGTCCAGTGCATGCACACACACACACATGCTGCTGTTCATCTCGGTACTATCAATAGTACAGTATTACATTGTCATGGTTTAACCCCAGCCAGCAACTAAGCACCACGCAGCCGCTCGCTCCCCCCCCACCCCAGTGGGATGGGGGAGAGAATTGGAAGGGTGAAAGTCAGAAAACTCCTGGGTTGAGATAAGAACAGTTTAATAATTGAAGTAAAATGAAACAGAATAGTAGTAATAGTAATAGTAATAGTAATAGTAATAGTAATAGTAATAGTAATAGTAATAGTAATATAATACAATAACAATATACAAAGCAAGTGATACACTATACAATTGCTCACCACCCACTGACCGATGCCCAGCACATCCCTGAGCAGCGATCGCTGCCCCCCCGGCCAACTCCCCCAGTTTATATACTGAGCATGACGTCATACGGTATGGAATAGCCCTGTGGCCAGTCTGGGTCAGCTGTCCTGGCTGTGCCCCCTCCCAGCTTCTCGTGCACCTGGCAGAGCATGGGAAGCTGAAAAGTCCTTGACTAGTGTAAGCACTACTCAGCAACAACTAAAATACCACTGTGTTATCAACATTATTCTCATCCTAAATCCAAAACACAGCACTCTACCAGCTACTAGGAAGAAAATTAACTCTATCCCAGCTGAAACCAGGACAGTATCCACCCCTTATTCCATACCATCTACATCATGCCCAGGTCCTACACTTTCCAATACATTCCAATTAATCACGACCACTTTTCCTGTCTTTTGAGAGATATAGATATACATACACACACACACACACACAGATATCATTTCCTTAGTCTGTGGGCTATCCCTCTAAAACGTTGGTTGAGTTCATTTAGTCCATGACTTTGGGCTTCATCTGTCATAACAGCCTTTCAGGGCAGGAGAGATGGTGTGTGGTGGTGGATTGTAGCATGCTGAAGCCAGTTCTGGTTCTATCACCTCTGCACTTTGCTCGGTTTCCTCAAAGTTCATTCTTCATTAATTTGGGTGATTCTTACTGTATACCGTTGATATGGCACATAGTAACCATAGAAGTGATGACATCCAGTATTATATAGCAACAAACATTATACAATTCAGTTCATTGGCTATTTTCACCCAAAATCAAATCCCCTTGAGGTACACATCGGACTTCCCCATCCTCCCACATCACCCACCAAGTGCACCCAGGTCCTTGAGCAAAAGCAATCCCACAAATGGGTTTACCTTTGCCTGAGGCGGGAGTAACCCAGACTGTCTTCCCCAGCATAATTTTTAGGTGCACTACAGGGACTTTATCCCCCTCTACAGTACATAAAAGTTTTGATTGGGCAAGGCCAGCTCGATCGGCAGATCCCCTGGTGTTGACTAACCAGGTGGCCTTTGCTAAATGTGTATCCCAATGTTTGAATGTCCCAGCACCCATTGCTCTCAGTGTAGTCTTTAACAGTCCATTGTATCGTTCGATTTTCCTGGAGGCTGGTGCATGATAGGGGATGTGATACACCCACTCAATGCCATGCTCTTTGGCCCAGGTGTCTATGAGGCTGTTTCGGAAATGAGTCCCATTGTCTGACTCAATTCTTTCTGGGGTGCCATGTCACCATAGGACTTGCTTTTCAAGACCCAGGATAGTGTTCCGGGCGGTGGCATGGGGCACGGGATATGTTTCCAGCCATCCGGTGGTTGCTTCCACCATTGTAAGCACATGGTGCTTGCCTTGACAGGTTTGTGGGAGTGTGATCTAATCAATCTGCCAGGCCTCCCCATATTTATATTTCAGCCATCGTCCTCCATACCAGAGAGGCTTGAACCACTTGGCTTGCTTGATTGCAGCGCATGTTTCGCATTCATGGATAACCTGTGCAACAGTGTCCATGGTCAAGTCCACCCCTCGATCACGAGCCCATCTAAACTGCTCCTTCAGCAGTTTCTGCAACTTGTGCAGGACTCCATACAGCAGCTCTCCACCTCCGATGCTTCCCCACAAGACGACAGGACCCATCAGTGAACAGGGCATATTGCTTCTCATTTTCTGGCAGTTTATGATACGGTGGGGCCTCCTCAGCACGCGTCACCTCCTCCTCTGGCGATATTCCGAAATCTTTGCCTTCTGGCCAGTCCACGATCACTTCCAAGATTCCTTGGCGACTGGGGTTTCCTATTTGAGCCCGTTGTGTGATCAGTGTGACCCACTTACTCCATGTAGCATCAGTGGCATGATGTGTACAGGGGACCCTCCCTTTGAACACCCAGCCCAGCACTGGCAGTCGGGGTGCCAGGAGGAGCTGTGCTTCAGTACCAACCACTTCTGAAGCAGCTCAAACCCCTTCATAGGCTGCCAATATCTCTTTTTCAGTTGGAGTATAGCCAGCCTCGGATCCTCTGTATCCCCGACTCCAAAACCCCAGGGGTCAACCTCGAGTCTCCCCCGGTGCTTTCTGCCAGAGGCTCCAGGTAGGGCCATTATCCCCGGCTGCAGTGTAGAGCACATTTTTTACATCTTGTCCTGCCCGGACTGGCCCAAGGGCGACTGCATGAACTATCTCCTGTTTAATTTGTTCAAAGGCTTGTTGTTGCTCAGGGCCTCATTTGAAATCGTTCTTCTTCTGGGTCGCTTGATAGATAGGGCTTACGATGAGACTGTAATTTGGAATATGCATTCTCCAAAAACCCACAACGCCCAAGAAAGCTTGTGTTTCCTTTTTGCTGGTTGGTGGAGACATGGCTGTTATTTTGTTGATCACATCCATTGGGATCTGACGACGCCCATCTTGCCATTTTATTCCTAAAAACTGGATCTCCTGTGCAGGTCCCTTGACCTTACTTTGTTTTATGGCAAAGCTGGCCTCCAGAAGGATTTGGACTATTTTCTTCCCTTTCTCAAATACTTCTGCTGCTGTGTTGCCCCACACAATGATGTCATCAATGTATTGCAGGTGTTCTGGAGCCCCACCCTGTTCCAATGCAGTCTGGATCAGTCCATGGCAAATGGTGGGGCTGTGTTTCCACCCCTGGGGCAGTCGATTGCAGGTGTACTGGACGCCCCTCCAAGTGAAAGCAAACTGTGGCCTGCACTCTGCTGCCAAAGGAATTGAGAAAAACGCATTAGCGATGTCAATGGTGGCATACCACTTGGCTGCCTTTGACTCCAGTTCGTATTGAAGTTCTAGCATGTCCGGCACGGCAGCGCTCAGTGGCGGCGTGACTTCGTTCAGGCCCCGATAGTCTACTGTTAGTCTCCACTCTCCATTAGACTTTCGCACTGGCCATATGGGACTGTTAAAGGGTGAGTGAGTCTTGCTGATCACTCCTTGGCTCTCCAGTCGACGAATCACCTTCTGGATGGGAATCAGGGAGTCTCTGTTGGTGCGATATTGCTGCCGGTGCACCGTTGTGGTAGCGATTGGCACCTGTTGTTCTTTGACCCTCAGCAACCCCACAACAGAAGGGTCCTTTGAGAGACCAGGCAGGGCAGACAGACAGCTGTTTAATTTCCTCCGTCTCCAAGGCAGCTATGCCAAAAGCCCACCAGTACCCTTTTGGGTCCTTGAAATACCCTCTCCTGAGGTAGTCTATGGCAAGGATGCACGGAGCCTCTGGGCCAGTCACAATGGGGTGCTTCTGCCACTCCTTCCCGGTTAAGGTCACTTCAGCCTCCAATACAGTCAGCTCTTGGGATCCCCCTGTCACTCCAGAAATACAGATGGGTTCTGCCCCTTCATAGCTTGATGGCATGAGGGTACACTGTGCACTAGAGCCTTATATTCCTTATATTCCTGTGGATCTGATGTGCCAAGCCATCGAATCCACACAATCCAGTACACCCGGTTGTCCCTTTCCTCCACCTGGCTGGAGGCAGGGCCCCTCTAGTCCTGGTCATAGCATTCATTACTCACTTCTTGTAAATGCCAATCAAAAGTCCCTTTATTAAGACTGGAAGCAAAATCAGCCCTTCTACCCTGTCTGGGGAACTGCTCACTGGAAACTGGAGCCGCAACTCTCCTGGGAGAACCCCCTCTTGTAGTTGTTTTTCCTTGCAACTCACGTACCCGTGCCTCTAGGGTCGAGCTAGATTTTCCATCCCACTTCCTCATGTCCTCTCCGTGGTCATGCAGATAAAGCCACAGGGGGGCCTGTGGTGTGTATTCACTACATCTTCTCTCCTGAACAGAGGGACGCTTACTCCTAATGGCTGAGATACTGGTCCGTACAGGTGAGGAGTAGGACATGTCCTCTTCGAGTTGCTGGACCTTCTGGGACAGTTTCTCCACAGCCGAGATGCAGGCCTGTAGGGAGGAAGGGAGACTTTCTTTGTATTGTCGGAGTTGGCCAGCCAATTCATCTACCGTTGGCCCCTCTTCATCTTTCCAGGTCATTATTGCCAATGAGTTTGCGTACGATGATGGTGCACTCCGTACAACTTCCGCCACATGGGTCGTGTGCACTGGACTTCATCTGGATCTTTGGATAACTGCTCATTGTCCAGGTCATTATAAATCACCTCCAGCACAGCTAATTCCCTCACGTACTGGATACCTCTCTCCATGGTGGTCCACTTGCCTGGGTGACATATATAACATCTTCCTTGAAGGGATACCTTTCCTTCACGCCTGACAGGAGTCGTCTCCAGAGGCTGAGGGCTTTTGCCCCTTTTCCCTTCCCTAGAAAGGGATCCCAGCTGCTTGGCTTCCCTACCCTCTAATTCCAGGCTACTGGCCCCATTATCCCAGCATCAGAGCAGCCAGGTGATGATGTGCTCGCCTGGACCATGACCGAAATCTTTTCGCATATCTCGCAGCTCACTCAGGGACAGGGATCGGGTGGTTACCATCTCATTTGTGGGTTCTGCCTCTTCCTCCTCCTGTTCTCTTGATGGCCCTGGTTCATCATCAGCCCTTACTAAATGAGTTGATTTTCTTGTGTGTTTTTTTCTTCTGTATAGGGGCAAGTGATACTGGCACGGGTTGGTTCTCTGGCGTAGCTGCAGTGCCTGTCGCCAGGGCTGGCATAGCTGCAGCGCCTGTCGTTTTGTCGTCAGATCCAGAGACCTTCTCTTCCCTTTGAGGGTTCTGAATAGTGTTTAATACGGCTCGGTAGGCATGGGCCAGGCCCCAGCACGTTGCAGTGATTTGTGTCTCCCTAGAATTGCCAGAGTGACAGCATACTTTTTCCAAATACTGTACTAGTTTTTCAGGATTCTTCACTTGTTCAGGGGTGAAGTTCCAAAACACTGGAGGGGCCCACCGTCCTAGGCATTTGCCCATGCTCTCCCACACACCCTGCCACCCATAACTATCCAGCCTTGGGGCAGATTTCTGGATGATATTCTTAAGCTGCTTATTAACCTTAGACAAAACTGAAACAATATTCCCAAGAACTACCAATGGATATATCTTAACTACCCAAGGATGCTCAAGATACTGAAAAGTTGTTGTAATGAAGGAGGAAACATTATAGAAGAAGGCAGCGAAGGTGCCATTCTGTATTTCCTCCATAAAAAACCTCTCAGAGGAAGAGGTATAATTGCTAATTGTCTCCATGAGATGGTACCCGAAGTACAGTAATGGCTTCGCTACAGAACCCAAATACCAGATAACACTCAAGACCAGCGTTTAATAACAAATCTCCCAGGCAAAACTTCACTAATCACTGCAGAGCGCAGCAAACTGCAAAACCCAACACCAATCTTTAACGCGTACTGCAAAAACAAGAGCATGGTGCAGATCAGGTAGACTAATACTGAGAACAGATGAATCAGTATTATGACCGGCAGCTGTTAACAGGTACAAATTCCTTAATACACTCTGGTTAATCTGTTATTATCTCAAACCCTTCAAGCCCCACGTTGGGTGCCAAAAAGGACTGTTGTGGTTTAACCCCAGCCAGCAACTAAGCACCACGCAGCTGCTCGCTCACTCCCCCCACCCCAGTGGGATGGGGGAGAGAATTGGAAGGGTGAAAGTCAGAAAACTCCTGGGTTGAGATAAGAACAGTTTAATAATTGAAGTAAAATGAAATAGAATAGTAGTAATAGTAATAATAATAATATGTTAATACAATAATAACATACAAAGCAAGTGATACACTATACAATTGCTCACCACCCACTGACCGATGCCCAGCACATCCCTGAGCAGCGATCGCTGCCCCCCCGGCCAACTCCCCCAGTTTATATACTGAGCATGACGTCATACGGTATGGAATAGCCCTGTGGCCAGTCTGGGTCAGCTGTCCTGGCTGTGCCCCCTCCCAGCTTCTCGTGCACCTGGCAGAGCATGGGAAGCTGAAAAGTCCTTGACTAGTGTAAGCACTACTCAGCAACAACTAAAATACCACTGTGTTATCAACATTATTCTCATACTAAATTCAAAACACAGCACTCTACCAGCTACTAGGAAGAAAATTAACTCTATCCCAGCTGAAACCAGGACAATATCCACCCCTTATTCCATACCATCTACATCATGCCCAGGTCCTACACTTTCCAATACATTCCAATTAATCACGACCACTTTTCCTGTCTTTTGAGATATATATATATATATATATATACACACACACACACACACAGAGATATCGTTTCCTTAGTCTATGGGCCATCCCTCTAAAACGTTGTTTGAGTTCATTCAGTCCATGACTTTGGGCTTCATCTGTCATAATAAATCCAAAACACAGCACTATACCAGCTACTAGGAAGAAAAATCAACTCTATCCCAGCTGAAACCAGGCCCATATAGATATTTTTCAGAGATGACAGGCGTAGAGATTTTCCAGTCCATGTCTCGGCTGGAAAACAGTGGATATCAAAAGCAGGCCAACACAGGGAATGGGGTAGCAAGAAAACAAATAGGCTTTGTCAGAGAATTGGAAGTCTCTGCTTAGCCCTGCCTTACCTCTGACGGTCAGGATTTGCAGGCGTTCAGGCAGCAGCGGGTCTTAAGGGGGGATTTGCAGGAGGATGAGGAAACAGCTCCATGAATTTTGACAAGGGGGAGGGATTTTGTCTCTGTGTGGCGAGCAGCACGAAGAAAGACCAGGGGTATTAAGGAGAGCAGAGGGAAGGGGTGCCGGAGGCTGCTGTTACGGGCGGTGGACAGGCAGGAGCAGCTCACTAAATAGAGGTATGGAAAGAGGGAGACCAAAGTGGCACAGGCTGTTACAGGCAAGGGGTTGGTGTTTGCCACCATGGACATGCAAGTATGTGTTTCCATCGGACCATGGAAAATGGTGTCAGTAGCAATATTTTGAATGGGAATATGGCTAATGTCAAAGGAGAAAGGACCCTGCTGTGGCCGAGCCTCCGCCAGGGATGGCTGATGTGTCCCCTCAGCTTCAGAATCAGGTCTGGTTTCCATCTCTGCTAATAGAAAAGTTACTCAAACTGCCCTTTTGGGACAAATACAGAAGTGTTGTAATGGTGACCGAAGTCCAACTGCCTTTGCAGCACAGCACACGGATTTTCACTCAGGTCTCTCAAATACCTAATGCCTGCGTGGGTCTGTGCAGGAAAGCCTCATCTTTCTGTGCCTGCCCCACATCTCGATTTTGATAAGCATCACATACAGGAGCTTACACAAGTGTGATGGTGTCACATAGTGTTCTGCTGGGGCCAGACTCCATCAACAGCTTCCCCAGTGAACAGCTGGCCCCATCTAAGCTTGGAAGAGGAGGAAATTCATAGGCTGTAGCCTTCCTGTTCATACATTTGGTGGACCTTAGGTCTCCCGTTTGAAAACATGAGCCCTGAGAGCATTACTTCCATCGAGGTTAGCTAAGGCACAGTCATTGATGCCAACCACCCTTCCAACCTGTTGGCAACTCTGAAGTGCCTTAATGATCCTGCAAATACTTTCAGTGCTCTGTGATGTGTGAACACAAAGGAGGAATGGACCATGCCAGACTCCTTTTGGAAGAATACTCATTGGTCAAAGGGTTTTTCTCCTGCTTCCTTCAACTTTCCATCTACTTGTGTGGAAAACATGCAGGAGGCAGGCCAAGAAAGTTGATAAGATAAATGGAAATTTATATACCTCGCAGCTCTTGCAGGGTTCTTAGCAGCAGTTAGCAAAGGGCGTGAAGTTGGACTAGGCTGGCCAGATCCAGGGAGCACACCTATCCCTCTCCGTGCCAGGTCTCAGACTAACCTGTCCTCTGTCACCTGAATGGGGAGAACAGCCAGGCTTGTTCCTTAGCAAGCTGGTGTCACGCCAGCGGCAGAGGTCATCGGTGCTGGGAAAGTTGCAGCACTCAGTTTAAAGATTAATAGACGGTATCTTCCTTTGGGCTGTAAAAGTGGGCAGATAGATAGATAAAAAAAAAAATCACAAACCTGGTGACTTAAGAAATTGCAATCTGTCCAACAATGTTAGCGTAGCCACAGAGTCGTGCAGCTAGTAGGAAATCATGTGCAAAAGGTTAGGTCTCAGCATAACGTGTGGGATTCACGTGTGAGTCAGAGGGATTGGGAAATCTTTGTAAAAATTACCAGAAATCCGCCCCCTGTATTTTTTTTCCCACAACTCATCCCACAGAAAGAGATAATATGGAAAGATGTCTGTCTACAGTAAAGTTTTAACACAACACATCACAGAGATAAGGTACATATATCTACGCTTTTTCTCCACTTCCATAAAAAAATTACATTTTCCTGCATTTTCTAATACTGGTGTGGTACAAGTTCACAGTCCAAAGCCATGGTGGAGAAAATGATGTGGGGAATGTCAGTCCATCAGCTCGCCAGCATACACCCCCGAGTCCTTCGTCCACGTTTCTCTCTCCAGAAGGCGGCTGCAGGTGGAAGAAGCCGTCGGCCATCACTGCTCTGGCGCTGAATCGGGAGGCGTTGCCGAGACAGCAAAGGTGAAGAACGGTAACTCAAAAATGGAAATTGGCTCTTCAGAGACAGCAGACTCTGGGGACACAGTTTCCTTGTCAGATACATAACTTACACACACCAGGCCAGTCAAATCCACTGTTGAAATCTTGTCAGAGCCACTGTTTGTCACTGGAATATTTTCCACCACCACAGGTGTACCAAGATCTTTGGAGGAATAATTTGATGTGCAGCGCCTGGCACAATAGAAATGGAGCAAAACAAATCATTAGGTGTTAGATAAGCCTGAAGAGCTGTTTGTATTTTGAACCCAATCCAATTAATAACAGGATATAACTAACGGCAGTAAAGACCTGATAGCTGGCGTAGAGCTGATTTAATTAATTATGGAGGTGATCTTTTCCTCTCCCCCTAATCTTTTTGTCTTTTAGCATAAAACACGTCTTGTGACCCCATCGCCCTCCTCCATTTGGTTAGCTGCACTCAAACTAAAGCTGAACAAAATTTTTCTTTGAAGAGATTTCTCAAAACATATCGTTTACTTTCTCATCATAGAAATAAACATCTCAAGGAATGGCCCTCTTCTTGTGACTTTAGGTTGTTCTTGAAAAAAATGAAAATGTTGGCAGTAGTGAGAAATTAGGGGCTTGGGTCTCTTAATTTTCCTCAGTAAATTTACAATACATATATATGTAAAATCTGGGGAGGGGGACAAGAATTTGGACCAGATATAAACCAAACCCAAATGTCACTGCCCTAAATTGGTATTACCCAAGCACCCACCCTAGCAATTCTCTAGCCACCATTAATGCACCCTGCTGCAGGCTGATAGAGAAAGAGCCTGGGAGGACCCCAAGAAGCACTAGGGTTTGGCAGGCTCTTCCCATGGGCTCCCTGATCATACTCGGCTCCTTCAGGAATTAATCGCTGCACACATTTCTTTGGCGACCCTGGGTCCTCTCCTACTGCCCTAACGCTCACCTCCGGAGAACGTTTACTGCTACGCTGATGGAAACCAACAGTAAGAGGCTTCCACTGAGAGACACCATGATAATCTCATAAGTAGATGGTGATGAACCTTGAAGACAGTATGGAAATCACAGGTGAGTTCTGCCAACAAATAGCTTTAATAAATGCAGCCTTTTGTGAAATGACCCCAGGTTGCAACAGGCTGCAAATACTGATTGTCCTGCTGCAAACCATGGGACCAGACCACCAGAAACGACTTTTTCTTCCAAAATCTCGCAGCTCACTTGATGATTAACTCCTGGGTCTTTATCTACCAAAGTACAAACCAAAACAGCTCTGCAGGACTGAAACCCAGCCCTATGGATCTGAGAGTGGAAAAGTCTGCCCTGCACTGTTAGACCACAAAGTTATTCCACGTAATATCCACCTATTCACAGCAAAACCACAGCAGGATCCTGAATCTTACTGCCTCTCTAGCCAGCACTTTCCATCTGCTTCCACCCTTATCAATCTCAGTTTCCATCTTTTTTTTTGGCTCTTGGGTTTAATTCCAAACTTAAAGCAGTGAAATTTGGCTTACGTCCCCTATCTACCCCTGCCTCCAAGTTTCCCAATCCTCTCTTCTGCTGCAGCAGCTCCTTTTATTTCCACCGTTCTCCACTATCTAAAACCCCAACAGAAATGGCTCTGGCACGGCTGATTCATTCATTCCTTTTGAGCCAATTCAACACGCTGTATCTGCTTATCTTACATACTTGATAACACTGCTGTTGCCTAGCACCTCTCGGCAGTGTCGCCACACAAATAAACACTGCAAAACTGATTTAAAATGCTAAGAAACAGGTAAGTAAAGCACCTTCTTCCTTGGACACCACCGTGTTGTGGAAACCTTCTTCACAAGCACAAACCATCCTGAAAGCCAACAGACATTCAGATTGCAGTTTAATGTTCAAAACCAGCACACTTATTTTAGATCCATTTATGACATCTGAGTATTTCACCATCTCTAATGTGAATTATCTTTACAACTTCCTTGTGAGATACATTCTGCTATCGCCATTAATCTGACATCAAAAACCTGAATGTTTCTCTTAAGGCAATGAACTTCCCCAGGTGCCTTGAGTTTGACTTCGTTTGTCTATGGCATCTAATCTTGGAATGGACAAGCACATTGGCATCACACTCTAGCACATCTAGCACACACTTTTATCTAATCCCAGCCAATTTGCCCCAGGACACAGAGGGAGACATTAGCAGAAAAGGTAACTGAGCCCAAGTTTTCAAGCCCAGGATATACCTTTTCTTTCACTGCCTCCAGAAGCGGAGTGCTTAACTCCTGTAAAAAATCTCAGCCATCACATAAGAAAGTAACTAGGAATAATCAACTAGATGGAAAAATGATGGGGGCCCAAAATACAATTTCTTGCTTTGTGGAAAATAACAACATTATTTTACCACAGCAATATTGTTTGTTACCAAAACCCTCATCCAAGCACCGAGTTGCTCAAAATGATGGCTGAAAGTCTCTTCACAGCAATCATGTGAGGCAGGGATGGATCATTAACCTACTGTCGAGACAGGGAAACTGAGCCTAACAATTTGTCTTACATTGGTCAGAGAGTCTGTGGCATGGCTGGGAATTTCAAGGAGATCTCCTGCCTCTTGGTTTTATGATAATATTCCTCTTGTAGAAGCTTAAAAATATGACATGACTTATTACTGGAAAGTATAATGGATAAAAAGCAACTGCTCAAGTCAGATTCAGGTGTCACCTTGTACTAATACTGCCACACAAACACAGACACACACACACAAGCACACATATTTCCAGCTTGCATGTGTGATACACAGATTTCCAATCATTATTTTATTCTAGTCTAGCTCCTTTTCCGGAATAGAAATAAAATGTGGAGTCACAGGATGTATCCTGATGACATCCAGTTAATAAACACAAGAATAAATTGTCTGCCAATACATTCTCAGGTATAAAAAGAGCTTGTATCTGAAGTCGTATATGTTCCACTTTAAATTCTACTCTCTTTGCATCAATAAGCTTAACTTAAAATGGAATTATTGTGAAAAATCTGTGTAGCCACAGGTTGCATAAAGAAAAAGCAAGTGATTGAAGAAAATACAACCCCACAAGAAAAAAGCCAAGCCAACCCCATACTCACATTTATATGAAGAATGATACCAGCTCTGAAAGGCTGCTCAGACTGAAACGCTGTATATGACATGAATCAGAGGGATCTGCAGCAACTCCTTCTTTTATAAAGCTTGGACAGCAAAACCAGGCAGCATAGTAAACTGTCCAGGCTTTGCCTCTTATCCATCAGTGCGTGTGTGCATGTCTGTGAATAAACTGAGATACGGGCCCAGAAGCTGTTTCAGGATCTCATGTGAAATTTCCCCTGGTGCAAGGAGAGCTGGGCTGAGTGTTACTGAAAATGGAAGATCATTTGCTTACTATGGAGTCCTCCAGCTCCCCATGATACAATCTCTTTTTGTCACATCAGTAAGACATCCTAAGGAGAACCTCTGTCTTGCCTTTCAGCTTGAAAAAAAGTTAAGAAAATAAGACATGGTAATTTAAATATAGAGCAGAATAAGATTACAAATTTCTAGATTACCTTGTGACTGCTGGAGATCCTTCCATCAGCATCATGCTGCTAAGACCTTGCATGAAAGTAAAGCTGGTCTGAAGGGTTTCAGACTAATTGCTCACTTCATTTGCCTCTGTTGATTGCTTTCTTCTCTCCATGGTTTTTATTAGGGCAGAATAATCTCTTCCGTTTATCGCCAATCAATAAAGTGTGGAGGTGTATCAAAGAGAGGCTTTACTCAACATCCTTTTGTTAAGCAATTCCTTTCATGATCTTTCTGGTGGAGCAGGAGACACAGCTGGACTCCACCTAGAAGTCTGCCAGAGCTTCCCTCCAGCACTGGGCCCCTTCTGGTGCGCTGCGATTGCGTCAACTCCTCCTGCACGCTGCCTTCAGAAGCCACTGCAGAAACATGCCGTGTCCCGAGAGCAGTGCCTTGGGGTCTCCTCTCGCGGGCTTTTGGTTTGCTGTGAGTTAAGCCTAACTTGTAACGACACTTTTTTGAAACAAGCTGTGTTTGGTATGAACTGATTTTTGTCGAATGCTTGGAATTTATGCAGCAGAGACTTCCCACCTTGTATATAACAGAAAAGAGAAGTAGCAATTTTACCTCCTGTTAAACAATACAGATTTACTCTGCCTTGTATCTGTGTAGGCTGCAGGAAAGGTGCAGGTTTTTTTCTGTGGAAAGGCCTTATTGAATTGAACAGGGAAGAAATCAGTAAGATTCTATAGAAATTGAGCAGCTAATAGGTTTGAGTGGAGAATTACATCCCTCTTGCAGTGCTCTCTGCGTTGTTGCAAGCATCCTAGAGAAAGCTTGTCGTTCCCTATTAAACTCCATTGGAATTTCCCATAAATGCTGTTTTTTGAGCTATTGGAACTGGAAGTAGACCGTAAGGGTTAAGAAGCACCATTTCTTGGACTAGTAAAAGTTATCATTTAGTCTGCCTTACATAGCTGTCATTCCTCTGGGACCACAAGGCACTCCAAAACCTCAGTTCCATTATGGTGGTGCCCTTGCCCAGCACGCTGCTGTAATGGGGGGGATTTGTTGTGGCTTTACCCTGGTAGAAAGGAGAAGAGAAATGGGATCCTCATGCTTAGAGGGGCAGGCAGCCCTGTGGTTTGGGTGCTCCCCAGGCAAGGGAACCCCACCAGCTGCGATGGCTCCTGGCACAGGGGCGACGACAGGACCACGATGGGACCATGGCGAGTCTGAGCCCCGTCCGTGCTTTCTGGGTGTTACACAGACCAGCCTGGCTCTCCACACTGAAAGGAACGAGGTAGGAATTTCAGGCGCTGTTGTTGAGCTGTTAATTGGTGATGGCCAGTTTAGGGCTGGGTTTCAAACGTGCTTCATTTTGGCGCTTCTTGCAGCCTGGCTTAGCTGTTCCTCACTGCACCATGGGCAGGAAGATATCATCAGTCTCATGCTGCAGCACACACCGCTCCCCATGCCTCTGTTAGGGAAGGCACATTTCCTTGTTTTGCTCTGCAAAAGCCCCTAGTCCTTACTGCCAGACTGGAGCTGAGCTGGCAACTGCACCGAGTTACCTCCTGAAAAAAATGCGATTACGTGTGCTTTGTGATCAGAGGAGGAGTGGTGCTTGAGGGTGGAGACTCCTTTTTCATTAATACGTTCACACAGAATACATTAATACACTCCAGACAGGCAGGTATTTAAAAACTAACAATAGAGATTGACGCATTTTTCTGCTGTGCCTAGATAAATAGCTGCAAAACAATTTCAGCTCCTCTTGCCTCACTACTCGTATCAAAGAGGACCAAAGCACATCCCCTGGATATTGTTTGGCAGGGTTTCAGGTGTCCACAGTCCAAATCACCAAGCATGTTTAGATCATGACCACGGCTGTGAATTTTCCTCTATGGCATAAGAAAAGAGTGAATGAACTACATTAAATAGATTTTACAGAGAAGCGAACAGCAGAGAGCAGGCCTGCAGATATATGCAGGTATGTTCTTGGTTAAGCCACACAGCAATTATCTGTTCTGTACCAGCCATAGAGGAGGACGCTCGCTATGTAAGTACCTTCTCTCCCTCCTCCAGGACATCATTGGCCTTTTATTTGGCTTTGAGCCAGAGCAAGCATGATGTTAGAAACCGTTTCCATGTTATGTATGCCACAAAAGACTTCGCAAGAAGGGAGGACTTTATATTTGGGCAGATGCCAGTGCTTTCCTTCTTTATCAAACAAACAGAAAGCTCAAACCAAAACCTGAATTGCTTTGTGAAACCCATTGGTGATTTTGAGCCCGATCCAAAGCTCACCAAAGTCAATGGGAGTCTCTTTAGTGACTTCTCTGGTATTCAGACCATGCCCTGAGGGGAAAAGATGCTAAATACACAATGAGGCAGACCTCAGTCTTGCAAGTCAGTGAACATCTACATGGCAGATCTCCATCCCTTGTATGTGCCCAGTGTGAAGACATGATGGAAGTGTCTGGGACACATTCTTCTCCACAAACTTCTCTTGTGAATAGAAATTCACTTTCATTGAACTTTCAGAGACATTAAGGAAGAAGCAGTGGGATGCTTTGAATATTCCTGAAGGGGATCTAAAATGTCTTCTTTTTTTTTCTTTTTTATCCCGGTATCTGCCTCACTTGAAACTCGGTTTTGCTTTTATTGAGATCACGGCATGGGGAGCTGTGGTGGGGGAGGAGGCAGCTCTCTCCTGCAGGAACATCTTATCTCACACGGATTGGGTGCAGTCCACCACAGCAAACTGCCAGCACAGATAAAGCAAACCCAGTGAGACCAGGGCAACCAGCCAAGTGTGGACGTGGCCGCAGAGACACATGACACAGGGCTCGAGGATCCGAGCCATACGGAGGGCTTGAGCTTCTTAGTATGGCTGTAGGTTATTTACCTGCTTTGGGATTTATTAGTGAATACTGGGCTAGTAGTTTGGAGATGAGACACTTCATATCAGCGTATGTGTCAAGGAATATCTTATATAGTGGAAAAAAGCCCTCTCAAAAACGTACTGAATAATCCAAGCCAGTTGAGTAAAATTGTGTCAAAATACATTTACAATCATAGAATCATAGAATGGTTTGGGTTGGAAGGGGCCTTAAAGATCATCTGGTTCCAGCCCCCCTGCCGTGCTCATCTGGGCATAAACTCCATGGACAAAACCCTTGGAGGAAAAACAGATGATAGGAAAATAGCGAGGTGTCCTACAGGAGCTCTCCCAACAGTTTTGCTTAGCAGAGTGATTCTGCTTTGAAAGCCAGTGGGGTAACAGTGGTTGTCCAAGAGTGTCAGAGCAAATGCTAGGCTTTGTTTTTGTTAATTCCTTGTTGATATAGCCTAAAAAATACAGGTTTGCTGAGAAGGCGCTATTTTTTGTACACTACAAAATTTATACAAAACTTTTGGCACAACGGCCTTGAAGTTTTACATAAAAATTATGAAAAAGGAAGAACAGATTTTGAGGAAACCTGAACTTTAATCCCTCACAGAAGACAAAAGTCAAAGGAACTGTCAAGAGTTGATCAGTAGTACAAAAAATACGCAGAGATTTTATTTACTATTCATTAGCAGGGCCTTATCCTGCTTGCCGTACCCAGTTCAGATAAAACTTCCAAATCTTCACTGTAACACCTTTGTTAATTGGCCCTATTCATGCAGCAATAACTTTTTATGATAATCAAGGTATTTATTTGTCAGTATGATCGATCCAAAGAGCAGGACATGCTCACATATGCTGTCCCTTTCAAATAACTTGTTCATGATTCACTGGATTTCACCTGCCATTTCAGAACAAGGCCAACGAAAGGTAAATAAAGGTCTTTGAGGGAGATGGTTTGAAGGCACCTAAAAGTATGGTCCCGAGAGAAGGTCTGTTCCCATGCTCTCGAGTAAGGGAAAGCACATACCTTCCTGCTTTTGCTTGGTGCACTTCTTCACCAGCAGAAATAACTGTGCTGAAGTATCTCAGAAGCAAATGAGAGAAGTTGTAAGTCCTGGAGAAGCACCACCACATCTGAAGGACAGCGCTCAAAGCAGTTTGGAGATGTTGTGAGCAGTTCATGGAAATCCAACTCTGTGGAAAAAAAAGGACTGTCAATTGCTAATGAGCTTTCTGCATTGATTTATTGTTCATTCAAGCACCCAGGAAAATTCAAATCACAGCTCAGTGTGTAGCCCATGCTGTGGTTTTTGCCATTCTTGGGGGATTTTGACAAAAGAAAGGCTGAAAAGATTTGTAATGCAGCTATTACCTTTTGCCTCTCTTGTGGTAAGAGCTGTAGAACGGTCAACCGTGCAGGTTTCTGAAAAGTGTGGACAAGCTGCATGTCACGTGCAAGAAAAGCTGAATGTTTATTTTCCACTCTAACACGACATTAATTTCACATTAAGGACAGCAACAACACGGGCTGTCCTATACCAGTAAATTAACCGTGGCTGGGACCATTCCCACGCGATACCGAGGAGCTGCACCCACGCCAGGAAACCCTTACCTTTCAGCTCGGGGCGGCCGCGTCCAAACTGCTGTCGGGAAAGACCGTGTGTCTGGCTTGACTCGCCATCCACGCCGGGAACGGCTCCCCAGGACATCGGTGGGCTCAAACACAACCCTGCCAGGGCCACTGCAACCATTTAACTACATAGCCGAGTTCAAATACAGGGGAACGTTAGTATAGACACAGCCTTAGGGTGTGTATACTGCATATACACCCGTATCAACTACCGGGTAGATCTTCCAGTATCCTTTTTTTTTCTTTTCTTTATGATGTCAGCTGGTGGAAATGTTGAGAGTTGAGTCTGTCAAACACAAGTGTTTAATGGGATCCTCATCACTTTAATGTGTACAAACCTTGGCACAAGAGGAAAGCAAACAAAAAGCAATAAGAAGCTTCCTTGGATGTTTACCGAAGTCGATTTGTTTAGGCAGTGGCTGCTCTGTGTTTGTTTTCTAGGATCACGTTCTTGAGCTTTATCAGTGTGAGGGATGATTTTTTAATTCAAAACACTTCATTCATGCTTAATTCTGTTCCATCTTAACATTTGCAGTTGTGGTCTGTTGATCAGTTACAAACCAGACAAGTGGCGTTTCCATTTCCTGACTGGGGGGTTTAGCATAACAACCCAAGCGCAAATTGGACATTTCAAGTTTGAATGTTCAATTTGAAACATAGTAGTTGCATATCCATTCTGTCATTTGTGTGAGCTATACATTTAAAACACGGTTTCACAACTTCAACAATATACAGATGCACTACTTACTTGCTGTGGAAAGTCACTAGGGAACATGATGGTCTACTGAGCAGAAAGTAGAAAACAAATAAATCTGCTGTAGATCCTTCATGTCTGCTCCTGGGCCTGAACAGTCTGGTTCTCAAATGGTGAGGGACAACGGGTTACTCTGCACACCTGACCACATCCAGGAGCTCTGGCACTCAGAAGCCATGAGAGGAGTAATTTCTTATTGAGCAACAAGATTACTTTATGTCTGGGCAAGATTTTTGATCTATAGCGGTAAGACATTTTACTGCGACACTACAGTTGAGTTCATTCATCACAGAAAATATCATCATGTCACTCTGTGCTATATTCTATATAGTGTCCTGTATCCTGAATACTCTACGCAGCCGATTCCCCATCTCAAAAAGGGTACAGCTGATCAGGAAAAGGTCCATGAAGCCCACAAAGCTATGGCACTGCTTCTGTTGGAGGGATGACTACGACTCTTCAACCTGGGAAAAAGACAGCTGAAAAGGCTCGATAGATGCCTATGAAATCACGACTGGCATGGAGAAGGTGGACAGGGATTGCCAGTAGTCAACTGGCAACTGGCCTGATCCAGTGCAAGAAGCCCAGGGCATCAAATGAGGCTAACAGGTGGCAGCTCCAAACATCAGAAGTTGGTTTGTTTTTTTTTTTTCCCTCACAACCTGTATTTAAGCTGTGGAGCTTATTGCCACAGGATGCTGTAAACTGCTAAAAGCATGCCTAGGTTTTAAAAAGTCACTGGACGAGTTCATGGAAGAAAAAAATCCATTTAAGGTTATTAAAAACAAGACATGATGTCTAGATCAGAAAACCCATGAGCCGTAAATCATTAGATGCTAAAACAATATTCTGGGAACATATCTCTAACTGCTTGCATGCTTTCACAAAGTATCTGATTTCATCTACTATTGTGAACAGGGTACTGGCACAGAGGAACTTTTGGTCTGACCTGGTCCAGCTTTTCTGATGCTTTCGTTGCTTTTTTTCCATGCTACAAAAGCCATAATGCTGCCAGTTCACTGAGTTTTGTATTTGAGTCTTGTCAGCTCACCTATTACAGGAGCAAACTACACAGGGAAGGGGATGTAAACAGGCTGTGCCCTTCTTCTCCTGCCTTCCAGATCTGTCGGGCTGCACCAGAGAACTGTAAAGCCAGCTGATTTAATCTCCTGGGGATTTGCTGGGAATGAGGGGAATATTGAGAGAGTAACTCTACGACACATCCAAATGCCGGAGGTGGCTGAAACCGCTTTCAGATGCCGGTGGCACTGCGCTGATGAGGACGCACTTCTGCGCAGTCGTATGCTCAGGGATGACGCCGTGCTTGGGACTGAGACGTTTTGCATGACGACGAATTCCACTCAGGAAAGCCCTGGCAATCGGGGTGTTGCACATCATCAGGAAAAGACCTGGAAGACTATGGCTGCGGTCTTCAAAAGTCGACTGACTTTGGCATAAATCTCTCTTTATTTCTGTGGATCCACAAGGCACTTCCTGAAACTCCACTAAATCTACTTCCAAACATTTTCTAAATAACCAGAGGCAGAGGATTTCTGCCATGAAATACTCCAACATATTATTTGTGAATTAAAATACTTCTAAAAAGATATGCCTGGGGATAAATGTACTGGTTCTTTTCTTTAGTGGAATAAGCATAGCATTAAATTACAAGGAAGCTCAACTATTATCTCATAGTTTTCTTTTTTTTATTATAGACTTTTTATCCACATGAATGATAAAGAAACTACAACAGAGTTAAATACCTTTTTTGATAACAGTGATTATATTCTTAATTACACTCAATATTAAATTGTAAAATATTTCCAGAGGAGTACAATCTTAATTCATACAGCAGGCAAAATACCAGAGGAGGAAGGGGCCAAGGGAGAAGGGTGTGAGAATTTCCAGTCTGCTTTTAAAAAGCACTGTGTATGGCTAACGCTGCTCTATCCATCCATCCATCCATCCATCCATCCATCCATCCATCCATCCATCCATCCAAATGTGGTTCTGGCCCATCTGGTAAGACACGCGATTCTTTCCATAAAACAATCACTATTCAAAAACAAAAGATGAACTGGCAGCTGTTGTCAATGTTTGTGGCGTTGAAAGGATCGGCAGTTCCTTTCACAGCTTATCCGTAGGATTCATTGAAAGCATTTTCTCTGTCAAGTTCAGTAGTCCTTCTAAAAACACAAAGACTTAAACTTTGGTACCACCAAAAAAGATCCAGGACAGGCATTTTTTTATTTTTTTTTGTTTTGTTTTGTTTTTACTAATAAATGGCTGCTACATTCTATGTTACATGGTTGTCCATGATGCTTTGAGGTCATTTGTCCTTGGGTTCAGAGGAACCTGATTTGTTTGTTCTTTAAATTCCCAAGCCCTTCCATTTTCTCAGTCTTTATACAAGTCAGGTTTCTGAGTGGTAGGTTATAACTTACAAGGTAACAGCTGCAAAAGATCCTGTGCTTCTGGGAATAAAAACAAAACAAAACAGAACAAAAAAAAAAAGAAAAGAGAGAGAGAGAAAATGTTAACAACACTCAGCCCAAGTCTGAGATTTCTTTACTCACAGAATTACAACATTTATTTACAGTCCTTAAAAAAGGGATACACATAAGTCACCTGCTCCAGAAGCATCCTCTGAGACTTTGCTAGTTAGTATCTGTGGAGTCATATGGAAATACTCACATTAAAGATGAAGTGCAAATTGCAACTGACTGAAGTATGACTAACGTCAACAAGACCTGGTGTGGAAAGGAACAAAGCCCAACAAGGGTAGCAAAGGATTGCCAAGAAACACAGAGCATTAATTGAGTGGTTGCTTTGCAACACACAGGGTCTTCACCCCCTTGGTGTATCGCGTGGGCACGTATGTGCACATACGTTTCTTCTTGAGGCAACTCTTTTCTGCTTGGCACACTGAGAATCTGAAATTGCTTGTGAACAGCATAGTTGTGATTCTCTGCTTGACTGATTTAGCTTAGCAGTTAAGTAACAACTAATCTTTCAAAAGCGCTAGGGCCTACTTAGAGAAATCCCTGTTGTCTGCAGGGATGGTGTGCCACTGGAAACAAAAACAGCATGAGAAATGCATCCATCCTTCACACTCCCAGCACATAAGCAGGAAATGCTCATAGCTGTGATGCCAGCACCCTCCTTGCGGGGCCTGTCAGCTGATGAAAACCTGATGCTGGGAACAAACGGTGCCGTTCATCTGATGCTGCCATCCTCAGGCAGACTTTTATTGTAGATCAGTGCTTTGGACAAGGCACTCAGGGCAGGACCCGCTGCTTTCATCTGGGGAGGCATACTGTTTTATTCAGGATATTAATATCACTGAATTTATTTTAAATCAGTGCTCAGATTAATGTAGACTCAACTGGAAAATGCTGGCAATCAGTAAGAAAGTACTCACAAGAGGGCAAAACAGACCAACTTGATGCTGAGACTAATCTCCTTATCTCAGTAGGCAGAGCTCGAGGCCACGGATGCTGGTTATCTGGTTACTCTATGCTTACTCCTAATGTTTTTAAGTATCTGCTTCTTCCATAGCTCAGGCAAACCTCCATCATCTATACTATCAAACCCTTCTCAGATGCTCCAGACTTTCTCGTGAATACCTCTACTTTGTGCATTACTGAGGTCTCTACATATGAATAGCTCTTTTTTTCTAATCTGACTAGTCTACTTCAGGGATTTTTTTCAGTGAATCCACAAGCCAGATTTTGTGGGATAGCACAGTAGCAGGGCTACCGGCTTTTTGCTTCTCTGTCTCCAAGCCCTAATCTTCTTGTTTTACCAGAAAAAAAAGAGAATGTCATTTAAATGTTAAGGCACCTGAAACTGGAATCTCCAGGCCACTGATGATGGACATGGTGTTTCTTCTAACTGAACGCTTCTAAAAAACACTCCTGAAAAATGCAGTGTTGGGTTTAGGAAGATCCTGCAGATGGGCAACAGGGTAATGGGCATCTGCAGGAGACTGAACTACAGAAAACAGTATTAATACAATTCTGTAAAGCTCCCAAAACATACTGCTCTTTCCTGGAGCTGAAGAAGCTCCATTATGGGCACAAAACCCCATCCCTACCTGCCCGTGTGTGAACTTTTACTGCATTGTGAATGCCAAGGTATTTCCCTCCTTCCACTGAAGGTACATGACCTTGATGCCACTTTCCAGTGACAGAGAGTAGAAGCACACGCTCAGGCAATTAGGCCTGGATTCACCCAATGGTACATCCTACTCCAGTGAAGCCTCGTAATTTGTGTGACGTGTCAGTTATTAGCTTTAGATCGCAGCACAACACCTCCACAGGCAGAGCTTTTAGACCAGAATCAGTAACATCATGCAACAGAATTAATTTTTGCAGTGCCTGCAAAGAAAAACACGATGGCTGGGCCAAGCAGTGTAAGATGTCTCCTTTCACAAGCTCACCTTTAGCTTTTGCTGAGGTGTGCACCAAGCTTTTCTTTCCTGATCAAGCTTGCTGCATAGGGAATCTGCAATGACACAAAAACAAAGCCACTGCTTCATGCCAAGGTTTGGCTAACGAGACATCCAAATCAGAATCCCTGCAAATGAAAGGTTTTGTTTGCCTCCCTATATAATTTTAGGAAACAGTGCCTTAAAGGATTGAACTCTTTACAAAACTGCAAGAATGCTAAAGCAGAAATAAAATAAAGAATGGCCCAAATTAAAACAGATAGGTCTTGAAATCCAGTGTAAAAGATGTCTTCCAATGTTTTGTTTATATCAGTTGCTGGCAAAAATAAAGCCGCAACCCACTCTGCTACCTGTGAGATGACAAGAAACAGAGCAGGCAACGCTCGTCTCTGCACAGCCAAAATACAGCACGTTGGGAGTACGAGACTTCATGTATTTATATCACCATAATTAGGAAGTTCATAATAGTTATCTCTGACTTGCACCAATCTGAGGGAAGCCACTGAAGTGGAACAAATAATTAAAGAAAAACAGAGAACATAGGCATATTAGGAACATAGTTATTTTTAGAAACAAAGTGGGATGATGTGCGAACTGGCTACTGGGAATACAGTACAGGGCTGTTCTTTTTCAATGCTGGGCTTTTAGAACATAACAAAACTAAATTGGTCTGAGATTTCTCCATATCTGGGAATCCAAGTGACTACCTTGGATCCACTATTCTTCCATGCTGCCTTTTGGAAGGACTGTTGAAGGAATTCAGGTTAGGATCAGAAAATCTATGTCCCTACACTCTCAGGTGCTGCTGCACACTGAGGTGACCTGCTTCTGCTGTCAGGCACTCCAGAATATATTCACAAATAATGTCAAAGACATTACTGCAAGCTGACAAATAGGCTGGGCTGAAGTCAGGAGCAAGGCCTTAAGCTGCACAAACAGCAAAAGGAACAAACAGGCAAATGCATAGGGTTCAAGCGACCTGCCCCACACACCTAATAACATACTAGAAGCACGTGAATTTGCATCCATATCCACTGACTATATACCTAATGGGCACTCTTGTGCACCCCTGTTTTGGTTTTAATTACATTATGTCCATAGCATGTGAGGACGTTTGTGTGAGTTGTGCTCAGAATGTCTCTGGGCTGGTGTAAAGTGCGGTATCCGCCGTGTCATCTCTCTCCATCCCTGCCTTTGGAAGGCTCGGGATGAGCGGAAAGAAAGGGGCATCTGCAGCTCAGGAGCTAACCCTTTCATCTCTCAGGAAAGGAGGTCAATCTGGTTGAAAGCAGCAGCACCAGGAAGCAGCAGTGTCTGCAAAGATGAAGTGTCTGGTTGAATGAAAGCAGAAGCCTTTCGGGGGGCATGTCACTTCCCCCGCTACGCAGCCCTGGGAAAAGGGACATGTGTGTGCATGAACGGAGAGGATCAAACTACTTATGACCTGAAAAGACCCAGGATCCAGGTGTTTTGTCTGACTACTCCTATCACCCCTACCCTTCACAGAAGCTGAAAGCTATCAGGAAGCTTGCTGCAAGATCCCCCCAAAAAACAGAGCTCTCCCTTCAACCAAGTCCTCCAACAGAGCTGCCTTCCAGTGTTTGCAAAGGCTGGAAAACTCCTCTCCAAACTGCAGCAGAGAGGAGTATGCAAAGAAACTGTTTACCTGATCACCCATTTTCATGGTTTAGATTCAAAAGGGAGCCACAAACAAACTGCCTGAATAAGCACATTTCAGCTGAGACCTATGATGCTTCACCAACTGCTTTCTTCCTCTCTCCCACTCACAACGGCCAACAGGCAACATTGGTTTGCATGGCTGCCAATTATATAGGACATCTCCCAAGCTGTACTGACCTAGATAATACAACAGGGTACATTCTGTCAGAAATTAACTGTTCTTGATCCACTTCTCTGCTATATTTGGCACATCAGCGTCTTTTCAATGTGTGTTGGTTTATCCATCCTCCTGGTAATAAATGAAACTGGGAGAGGTGGGTGTCCAATAGGGAAATGATTACTTTCTTCATGAGTTAAATCACCTACAATGTCATCTTCAGCTTTTGTCATTGGAAGAGGATTTGGTAACTCCGGTGCTGTGGTGGAATAGTATTTAGGGCTCTTCATGACAATACAGTCCCCTTTTGCATATCCACGGTGACTCCTGCAATGCAGGAGAGGATCGGCACTCAAATGGACATGAAGATCCAGTGCGCGGCCCTTACCAAAGCGTGTACACCCCTGCAGCAACAGAAGTGCAGACAGTTCGGTTTTAAGTAGCAAGCAATCTGTTTCTTATGACTAAGTCCACATTAATAGGAAATACATCGCAATGGCAGCAGATCTATAGGGTGCAGGAGAAAGACTCAGAGTGCAGAAAGACTCAGAAGTGCAAAAATAATGCACTTCTCTTGTTTTTTTTTTCCTTCAGGCTGGCTCTAGTCTGGTCCAGGGTACTGACCACCCGTTAAGAGCTAAAGCACACTCCTTTGTGCATTCCTGGAACACATCCTGGTTTGCTTCATCCAGGAGGAATCCAGTTTGCAAGCCCTGAGTCTGCTCCACAACATGAACCAAAGCGCAGATAAGCGGATAGGATTGGGGATTCGTTTCTAAAGTGCATGTCTGATCCCTGCTACGCTTGGACGTCAAAGAAGTTTCTGTACACCATCCTCTTCTGGAGACTTCACCTTTGCATCCCATCCCTAGGTGGGGTACACAAAGATACATCACGCTGACTTCTGTTGCTTGAAGAGGGAATCTTCAGTACCCAAAGCACTATTATCTGATACGTATCTACAGGTATTTAGTTAAACAATTCTCATTTCTGGGGAGCACACTCGAGACCTCAGTCAGAACACTGTCCTGCCAAGACAGCCCTCCCAAATGCAAAGCATATTTATGCAGGAAAGGAGACAGATGTGCAGCTGAACTGCCACTGGAAAACCACAGTCTCTGCACACATGGTGCTTCTGGATAGAACGATGCGTGGGATTAAGGAGAAGAAAAAGCATGCACTGAGCCTTTGACAGCTGGAGGAGGAGGAATGGAAGTGCCAACGGCTTGCCCTGGAGGGTGAGCCTCCACTACGGCCCTGTGAAAGTATTTATAGCTGCATGGGCTGATTTCAGAGACTCTTCCCTCCCGGGTGGGCAGGGGCATGTGCTCATGGCAGCGTACTGGTCTGCACAGGAGGCAAGGCAACAGAGAGTCACAGCTGGAGTATGCAGTCTCTCCCCTGTGTATTTTGAAGTACTGGAGCACACTAATACAACAGAAAAAAGGATTTTGCAGACAGGCAATAGCAGAGGCTGGCTTGTGGCTCTCTGGTACATACACATCCATTTTTGATCAGAATTTCTGCAGATTCTAAAGGAAAGGAAGCTTTTACTTCTGTTTTTAACAACCATTAATTCTACAAGGCATTCCTTTTCTTTAACATTTGAATTTACTGGAGAAAGAGGCACAGCTCCATCCCATTAACCCAAGGCATACCCAAATGCATTGTCAAGATACAAGTTTCGCTCACCTGTCTTAAAAAAGCAGACAGTGGCAAATAAAATTCTGGTGAAAACGGTACTTGTCAGCTCACTTTTCTGTACACAGTCAGGAATGCCTATGCTACCTTTGGCATCAAAAGGACACATTTCCAATTTGTACCACTAAACCTGGAGAGGAACTCCACCAAAAATCAAATTAAGATAACAGAACATATCGAAACAGACCTGCAGTATGATCCCAACTGCTAGAGCACAGCAGAAGAAATTAACGAGAAAAAATATAAACCTCTCTCTGGTTTGCAAGGGGCAAAGTAATGAAATCTGCCTTGGAGTCTGCAAGACACAGTAAACACTTTCAGAAACACTCTTTTACCTGTTATTATCTGGGTGTCAGTGGACAGGCACTTCAGCACAAGATGCAGCTCAAGAAATCCAAGAGCCATTCTGCTGAACCGATGTTTGCCTCTAACATTCTTGTCAAGGTCAATCAATCTAGCTAGACCACTTTAAGCAGAGGACCAAAACAGAAATCCTAATAAAGCACTGCTATTTCCTATTTCCACTTTTCAAATATGGAGTGACAGGCATGCAGTGACCAAGGTCTCCGCACACAAGAAGGTGGATGTTCATTGTTTGCATAATGAATACATTAGTTGTACAAAGCACCTACTTTCCATATACAACCTAAAATTAAAATTAAACCTACTGGTGCTTTTCTTAATTACAGTAGGACCCAGAGGAACGTGATCTCATACCTCTGAAGATCTATCAACATTACCACATGGTAGATTTTTTCTTCTTTTATACATTCCTTGTGAATCTTTAAAGATCAGGATGAAAGATGATGCAGAGATAGAAATCAATTTTGCAGGCAGATAGTTCCTGATTTATTTTATTCTCTGCCTCTGAAGAACAAAGTTGATTCAAAGCAGCACTGAGAGTAGAAGGCCATCAAACAGAGGAGTTCCAGCTGGATCCAGTTCTGAGCTCTGAACATTATTATCAGCCCAAAGTTAGGCTAGTGAGGAAGAATTCAGTTCATGGGAGCATAAATAAATTAAAAAAACCCAAACAAACCCAAACCAACACTTTCCACTTGAGCTGGAAAGACAAGGGAATGCCCGAGTAATTCACATTTCTAACATATCTCAAAGACCTGCTACCTTTTACCCCTATGTAAAATTAGTGGGATTGATCACTGCCTGATCTTAGTTATCTAAACCACAATGGCAGGGTGATGAACACCACCTTAGCTTTTCCTGATGGATAGGTTACAACTGTGGTCAGCGCTTCCTGGGAACCTACAAACTACTTGGTAAGGGACCCCTGAAAGGAAATTAAGAAAAGCTAGCCTGTTTGCAGGAGCTTAAATTTGCTGCTTGGTGTTCTACTTCTCTGTGGCAATGTTTTGGAGGGGTTCACAAAAACATAAAAGGATAAAAATAATCATGCTGGGAATGCTGCTTCTGATATTTTTCTCCCACCAGGCAGCTAGGAGGAAAGTTCATGCTTTTTAAATTTTATCCACTAACACAGTTGCTCAGAAGACAATATCAGACAGATACAGAGTCTCAAGCAGGAGCTTAGTACTTTGTTAGGCTGGCTGGGCTGTCCTGACAGATGAATTATGGTCACACTGGACAGAAACCAACAACTCTAAAGGCAGGTGAGCTCTTCTGAGGCCGTACCGCATGTGCCATGTTAGAATATACCCCAATGTGCTGAGCAGAGATTTCTTCTCGGCGGCCCTTTCTGTACAGCTTAACAGAAACCAGGTGATCCATGCCTGAAGTAAAATATGACCTCCAAGTACACGCACTGTACTTAGCCAATTTGGGAGACAGCACTTTGAAGAAGGAAGCAGCAAAAAATGCATTCAGTGATTTAAAATCTATTTTCTTGTTAAATATGACGATTGGTTGCTTCCTGGCACTTGGCCAAGAACTTGGCACAAACGGGTTGCGATACTTCCTGGTAGTTGTTCCAGACACTCTGACCAACTCCTTTCTTAACAGAAATTGCTGATGGCCGCACAACGTCCCACTGCTCCAGCTACCTACCAAGCCAGGTTATGTCCAAAGAAGCCAACATCCAGATGATGGAACAGGACCCACACTCCATTTTCCCCATGATCTGAGCCTTACTCTTGACTTTCAGGAAGCCATCAAATAATTTCTTTTTAAAAGTCCGGAGCGGACAGAGCATTAAAATAAAAGCCCATTGATTAAGCACTGCTTTAACTGAGGGTTTTAATGAAGGATGTTAAAGCCGCGCCGCTGCCGGGCGGCGGGGCTGCAGTGGTGGCCGGGGAGCGGCAGAGGGCAGCCGCAGCCCGCACCATCGCCCCACTCAGCGTGGCCGCTCCCCACGCGTGGCCAGTTGTCACCGCCTCCCGCACTGCACTTTCACAAATGTCACACAAGAACTGTGAGAAAAAAGCGTTATGTTCAGCGTTCGGTGCTGGCTGGGCATGAAGCACCACCTTCAAGCAGCCCTTTCCGTGTAACGGTCACGTTACAGCAGGCGTTCGCGCTAGAAAGTTTTCAAATACGATTCTATTTGGTTAATTATTTCATGCTTACCTTCCGCTTCATCTATTCCTCATATCTCTGACACACTGAAAACTCCAAGGCAGTTTATTTTAAAGTCTGAGTACCCAGCTACACGGCTTGAAGCGTTCCAGTTCAGGGTTAGGGTAAAACCTGCCTCAGGTACCTGCTGTTACAAGAGATGCCTTTGTGATCGCGCACAAGTCTTCAGGAAGGACTAATTTAAGTTGTATAATCCTTCCGTGGTGCGAAAAGTCAAAAGAAACTGACTCTGTGTATTTACATTGTTTGTAAAATAAAAAAGCAATTAAGCCAAGTTCTGTGGCTATTATACCAGTAAACTCTGAGTTTAATACTACAAAAGTATACACCTATGTAGCTGTAAGTAAAATCAACACGTAAGCACATATTAAACACTTCTTTTCTCTTTGCACTTCTGTGTTAGCAAGAAACTTAGGTGTGGGCAGCTCTGTTAAAGCAATAGTATAGCGTCCCAGGTACATACAAAACAAAACAACCTACTCTGCTAAAAACAAACCAACACAAACAAGAAAATCAAACGTAACCATGCTTTTTGTGTATTCTGTACCAAAAGCTTTAATTCATCCATGCCATAACCCAAGGAGGCCAAAGGAGTTCTATCATTAGCACATTCAGCTCATTAATCTTAATTCTATATATAACCATACAAAATATATTCACATGAAAGAATTCAAGTAACTGCAGGGATTATCACATCGAAAGTGCTGATTCCATTTCAGTTATCAATCAAAACATCACTGAAGATTTCTGCACCCAGCTTAAACAAACAGACTGGTTATTTGCAGCAGTCTCTCAGTTCTTCATATGCAAACATCCTTTTATCGGTGTCACTGATACACAACCTGCCTCGCCGATACCGAGAGAGATACCCAAATGTGAGTATAAAGACTTACTGGTGATTAGACAACATTTCTAATTATCATTAATAAACTCAGGCAGCCACAGTGAGTGAAGAGGTCCTGAATTGTCGGCGCAGTATGTTAAATGTTGAAACTATTCTCTGTAAGTACATTCAGGCAGCTCTGTTTAATGATTAAATGACTATTAGTCTTTCTGTAGCATGCATCAGTAAGTGAAAAGGGTGTGAATTACATGATCATATTTCTTTTCCTGCCTGAGAAAAAGCACTACACTGAACCTTGTGATTTTTTAACTTTTTGTAAATCAGAAAAATCACCACAGCTGGCTTGCTGGAGGTCTGGGATATCCAGTTTCAGAAACAACTTCACAACTGGGCCACAAAGTGAATGGTGGAGATGATCCATTCTCTCCCTGGGAGGGAGAGTTAGTTAGCTCCAAGTTCAGCTGACACACGAGAGAAAGGCTGAAGTGGGCCCACAAACTTTGTGCTTAAATGTGCTTCACAGCAGGAATCAAAACAGGTCACCTGCCTCAACCCCAAAGCAGCAGGGGAAGTATGTTTCAGGATGGCATCCTAATTACCATCTTCTGTGACAATGCAATTCACAGATCAAGCCAAACTCCTTGCCTGGCATTGGGAGACAAAGGGGAACACAGTAACAACTGGATGCATTAAAGGAAAAGAGCAGAGACTAGCGGCAAAAAAGTCTCCAAAGATGCTCTGGGCTTGAATTTCTTCCATAAACAACCTCCTTCAAGCACCCTCCATCTCTCATTGAAATCTCTGAAGTCAGCAGGAACAGGGAGCAGGAATGTTTGGCAGCTCTAAAAATAAGGCCACTCCTAAATGCCTCTAAACATAGGTGCACAAGTTTGACAATCCTGGCCTTCAGCTTTATTTTTATGTCCTAACCCATCAATTAGAAAATGACAGTACCAGAAGGCTGGACAATGCCTTCACTGCACCAGAGTCTGTGACAAGCACAAGGAAAATTTAGATGCTCAAGCACAGGGCTGATTCAGGTAAGTGGGAATATTTGGCAAGCCTGCCTCAAAAAAACCCTGTTGAATAATGTCAGACTGATCACAGAAAAAGCACTAGCAAAACAAGCATTAGCTGATAGCCTCCCATGCGTTATGATGCCCTGCTCTTAAAACCACACTAAGCAGTATCTGAGTAAGAAACAGCTTCACACACTCCACCCTTTGCTTGTACTGGATTAAGTATGTCAAGTTTTCAAAACAGCACAGTTGTATGCAATGATCTAGAGTTGCACTAACACACACATGCAAAATCCCTCTTGATTTTAAAATAACAAGCAATACACCAAACAGCAACGTGTGCCTGCACTGAACTGTGTTTTGGCAACTCGATCCTTTACTGCTGAGTTAAGCACTTCTTCTAGTGGCTGAAATTTGAAAAAGACACATCCTAAGGTTTATTTGCCAGTGAGAAGCTGGCCTCGCGCGATTCCCTACTGAGGGCTGAAATGCACCCCTTGGCAACTCGTACAAGGTAGAAACATTTAACTGCTTAAGGTTTACTGATTCAGTCCTCACATTTCTCTCTGAAGAAGCACCTCTCGGTGTTGAGTCAACACATTTCGCTTAGTTGAAACGTGAAGACCCATCTGGTTACTGTAAGAAAGTAAATCTCCAGGTAATTAGACTCTAAACCAGCTGAGAACTGCATGCTTACGTCTTGCTAAGTATAATGTAATATGAGCTCAATAATAGTACATTTGCATGGCTCACAAAGGAAAAGTTTGGGGAGTGCATTTACAAAACATGAAGTGACAGTCCGTAATATTTTTAGCAGAAAAGGCAAACTTACAATTTGTAGCTGCTGTACCATTTCTTCTCTGTATGCCAGCTCCCGCTTCATCTGATCTTGAAAATTATCTGTAAGAGGGGAAAAAAAAAAAAGTAGATGCAGTAATTACAACAGAGACCACACAGCAGAATTCATATAAACCGAATTAAATCAAACCAAATCACTATTGAGGAATTGTGAAGCACTACAAAGCCCTTCACCCAATTAAAGCGCATGCCTAACAAAAACTTCTTCTGTAGTAGGAGACACTGTAGACAACAGAAAAACTTTGTAAAAACTTCGGAAAAATCGGGTTCAGTGACTTCCCCAATTAGCACATGTCGGCTGCTAAGTTTCTGTCGCTAGCATTCATTCTCGCAGTCATTTTCTCAATGGGCCAGACTCTGTAGTCATTAGTCAAACTTCTACCGACGCTAAAAAAGAGGAAAAACTTCTCTTCTTTGCTTTGGGATAAATCCGTTGACATCAATAGAGATGTCCAATATGTGAGAACAGAAAGCGTTCAAGGATGCAGGGTTTGATTTGTAGTTTGTAACATAGTGCTGACAGCTTTGAACAAAACTCAGACTAAAGCTCCATAAACACCGACATGGAACTCAGAAGGGAAAATCTTTGAAAGACAGATCCTAGACAGCCAGGTTACAGCACAGGCTAGCCTTCCTGCTCTAGTAGCTCCTCCTTCCCTTATTTTCCTCCTCAGTAAACATTTCAGACAAAACTTCATTTGGTGGAAGATTAACTGCTAGTCTGTGTTCCATAACATTGCTGTTGGAGGGTGGGAAAAAGACAGAAAAATATAAACAAAACTATTGACAAGAAGCTAAGAGTTTGGAGAGTTGCCACATGATGGAGACCTAGGTGCAATGATGGACTATTAAATGGAAGAGGAAAGAAAAACCCATTCCAATGAATATCATTTTGATCCGGGAAACAAGCCTGTCCTGGACCACGGGAGCAGCAAGGTGAATGCCAACAGAAAACAGCATGGAGCACCTCAACACACAGCACTGTCAAACTGGAGAGAGCTTGGAGGGCATTACAAGGCCAAGGCAGCTGGAATGGTTTATCCACAAGGAATAACTTAAATAGTTAAATAGTCATGCTGGTTGCTGGGACGCTAGCCCAGGACTCGGGAAGCCTGGGTTCAGTACCTGGTCTACTGGACTCTGTGCGTGTGTCTCTCCATGCCTCCTTTCATCACCAGTAAAGCAGGAATAACAGCACTGCTTCATCTGCCAAGTGCGTTGAGAGTATTAATGGATTAAATGACTGTGGGATGCTTCAATAGCACAGTAACGGGAGTCACAGAAACAGCTAAATTACAATTGAAAGATTTGAGCCCAGGTGAGAACGAGTGGCTCCTATCAATACTCTGTGTGCTAACGCAATGCTGGGAGCTCACCCGCTCCCAAACCAGCCGCACAGCCTCGCCACGACTTCTCAACCCCAAAAGCAGAAGCAGAAAGGCAGCGAGCAGCCATGACACAATACAGCAGAGAGGAAGGATGTACCTTGCCTGCGGGGAAAGGGGATGTGTCCCCATTGAGTGTGGGCACAGAAGGGGCTAGAAGAAAGTACAAGGGGGCAGAGCTCTGTCCTCTTTCACACAAGAATTTTGCCCTCTCTGAATGACAAGCAAGTTGTTGTTTAAAAGACAAGGAGGCACTTTAGGACAACAAGAAAACAGCAATGAAACAAAGAAAGAGTGAGAAAATTTGTCAGGCTGAAACCATGAGGATCCAGCACATAGAAAAGGACATGACAACATTATCTTACTAAATTTCTTCAGATTTCAAGTAAATCAGTAAAGCCCACAGAATTTTTCAGCCTATTCCCTCTATTCCAACTCGACCAGAAAAAGAAGCTGACAGAAATAAAGCAGGTTTGCAATTCCTCTCTTCCTAGCCCCAAAAAAGCCGTGCAGTATAAAAAGGTGACCACCTCCTATCTGGTCACTGAAGGCTGATAGGTTTGTGCTAGCTACTATTGAGGTCCTCCGGTTTCACTCCGAGTACTCTATATGGAGAAATTTTCCTTCTTTCCTCAACACTTTCCTCTCGACTGCCTCTTCACAGGCTCATCACCTCTCAGAACAAATAGCTCAGAAATCTTGCTCAGTCTTGCACTGCAAATGTCCAAGCTCACAGTGGAAATGGGGTGTTAATGCTAAGGATAGTGTTTTTTCCAGCAGCATTTATGAGTCTGAATGTTTACAGACAAAGCCAGGAGCAATACCCAAGAGAAAATATATGAATATTTAAATAGTTTTCTTAACAGAAAATTAAATATTTTAACTATCCAGACTACGTCACTGCCATTTTATTACCACATTGTTAAATGCAGCCGGACAAAACGCATGCCAGCCGACACCAAAGGTACAAACCAGTGCAGGGTTCTGGGAGAACATGCTGTCAACTGTGCACAGGTGCTCATATTTCTATCAGGACAACAAATTCTTTGATTTTCAAGTGATCTGATCTTTTTTTAATTTTTTTCAAGTGATCTCTGCATTGAGAGATCTTATAGGCAAAGGAAAACCTCATCTGCAGCTTTTAAGTACAATAGCGATATAAAAAAAAAGGTGCAAACAGCAGAAGACAAGGTCTGCTGTTTTATAAATTATCACAGGCCACATTTCAAGCAGATACAAGAAGCCACAGAGAAGTGTGCAGCATAGTACTGCTAAATGAGCTTGCAAGTAAGATCAGTTCTCGTTTAACAGGGATGTCCATGAGGAGAACACGGAAACCAAACACCTTTTACACACAACACTGCATAGCACTGCTGCGGGTGGTGGTCTGATGCTATTAACATGTAATGCCCCAAACGTGCTCAGTTCCAAATGCAAGACCCAAAAAAAGGTGACTTTCAAGTTAACTCCAGGTAACCCGTCAGGAGCATCTTCTAGAGAGACACAGCATTACCTGCCACACCTCACACGCTGGCTCCCTGCTGAAACAGGGATGAATTTTCTCCTTTTTAAAAAAGGTTGAGAAGACTTAAAAGCCAAAGGCTCCTCACTTACCCACAGACAGTACAAAGCACAAGGAGAACCACCCGTACCCGTGGGAGTGAGAATTACCCTGGCAGTGCGGTCCTGTCCTCAGTAGCTTTAAGGATGGGACAGAGATCCAGTCCCCATGCCCACTCAGCCCAATGCTGCAGTGAGCCAGACTGGAATATAAAGCCTGGTACCTGCCTACTCTTTGCTCTGTCCTACAGCCTCAGGTGCCTCCAAGCCATGATAAATCCATCAATACAATTTTAATTTTACCTCCACTTTCCTTTAGTTGGATCTCTCCCTAGTTCCTCCCTATCCAATACCACCACAGGCAGTTAGTAATTTGGGAAACCTGGCAAAGCAAATAGTTTCTAATACCTGACCTAAAGCAGCAGCCCCATCCGACAGCGAGAGCCTGGAGCAGACCCCATCTCTTTTGCTAGAGCACATACTGCTCTAGAGGACAAACCACACTTATCTTGGATTTTACACTTATTTGTTTTAAAAGATCCTTCTTCTTGTTTTATTACATGCGGAGGAGGGGTGTTATTTTGGTAAATCTAAATCTGTAAATAGGTTTTACGGTCACTTGTATATATTGTTTATAGCACATTATCTGTTTTCTATTTTAATCCTGAAGAAAATTGACCACTACTTTGTGGTACACTGAAACCACATATTTTTCAAGCCGGCATACAAAGTCGCCACTTCCTTGGTTGGCCGTATGTGTTCTTTTCTTTTATTTGAATTGTATTTCATGTGGTTTAATTGCAGCGTTTATTTACATGGCAATGACAGAGCATTAATTTTACTGTAGAACAAAAGGATAAATGAGTGACCTGAATGGCAAAACTCCAAGATGCCATTTCGCCAATACCACACATCAGTGTTTTGATCTACACAAATTATTTGAAAATTACCTCACTCCCAAACCCAAGTAATGACTGAATTTATACTAAAGGATGAGGTTATCCTCCTTTCATTAATATCTGTATCACCTCAGGCGGCTCTTCTCCTTTATTTATGAAGCTGTCTACATCTTTCAATATTTGGGCTAAAGATGGAGTCATTCCCAGAGTCCTTCCTTGCTTCCCTGAACTTACTCTATCTGATGCTACAGAAAGCGGAAAAATGTATTTTCTTTAAATAATAGGAAAATGCTGTCTGTGTTCCCACCTTTTCCTGCAATCCAGGGAGGTGCAACATTCCTCAGCTTGCAGCAGTGGGTTTTGGTTGACTGACTGACCTCAGGGGTACAGGCAATACTGGTTTTTGTCCCTGGAGTTTTTATGAAGGAACTCGGAAGACTAACGAAACAGTTTCTGAACTCTTCAAGAAAATATGACAAACCAGCACAAGGGCATTTTGCATTGAGTGCTGGTCAAACATTTCAGTCACGCAGGAGTTAAGAGAAATTAGCAAATGGCAGAAGAGCCTGACAACTAGTCTGGGAAGGTTTTAATGTATCTACCTTAGCTTATTGAGAGTCAAGTAACTCTGCAGTGCTCCATCCACGTGTTGTCGCACAGAAAACAAGGATGAAAATCGAGAGTTTTAAAAAGCAGAGTTTAGAAGAACCTCACATCATCAACACTAGGAAAATACTGAACAGACATGCGGTCAGACCTCCTTTAGACTTCACGAAGAAGCAAAAGGTAGGTGCAAACATGCTTTTGCCTTTAGGTTGCATTTAATACTGAACTGGGGAGACTGTCTGGGCAGGCAGCTGTGGAGCTGTGACAGCCAGGCATGGGGAAGCCTGCACGACAGTACTGATCCCTGTGTGGTGCTGTGTTACAGATGGGCAGAGAGCAGTGGAGATGCCCTGATCACTCCAGCTCTGTAACACTATATTCATTGCATGTTGGAGAGCCCTCACTGTGTCTTCTACCTTGTCCTGATCTACATGGGATTTCTCCTGGAAGCATGCTTTCCTCTGCTGCTGCCAGTGTAATTCAAAAGGACTCAATCAATAGGTCTTTTTCCATATCCTTGGGCATGCAGTTCAACTTTCTGGCAGCTTCACAAAAACCCTACTAAGTGTCCATTTTGTTTTCTTTTATTTAACGCATGCCTAGCACATTCCATCACCCCTGGACAGCAGCACCTCGCTCATCAGCTGTGGTGAAAGGGCCATCTCAAATAGCCCATCTCAAGAGGAAAAGCCCAAACGGGTTTTTTTACTCCTTAAACACAGGCAAAATCAATTCTCCAGCCACAGCTAGAACCACCTAAAGACGACAATGAAGTACTCTGTCTTCAAAAGCCTCCAACAAGCTGGTTAAGACCACTGACATCGCTGTACCCCAAGAAGCCCCAGGCGTGTTTCGGTCCACTCACTGTATTCAGTGTTATCAAAACCAGTAGAATATACACCAAAATAGACACCCAGCTTCATATTTTCCCTATAAAAGACCTGCTTGGGCAGCCTGAAAAGCCACAGCAGTGCCATCAACCTCAGCAGAGCTAAGCCAAAGATCCTGGTAACACAACTGAGAACACACCTCTCCCTGTTTAACAATCTGACAACAACCACCACCCACCAATAACACCAAAACCACAGATATGTGTCTTACTGAAGACTGGGAAAGACGCATTTCCTTTCAACACCTGGAATTCCTGTTCTAGTCTCCTCCGTAAGTCGATCTGTTCAAACAAAACCTTCTGGAGTTCCTCTAACAAAGAGAAAGAAAAGTGGTTTTGCTAATCTGTATAAATAATTCTTGAAAGAACAGTTGCAGAGCAATTCATTACTATAAGACAAAATATTTTAGCAGTTATAAAAAAAAAAGTGTTGCATAGACCTACAATAGATTTTGTGCAGAAAGCCATGAATATAAATCAATGTAATATATTATTTTAAAGTATTATATTACAGTGTCATGTATTGATTGATATATATGCATTAATCTCAATTATATCCACCCAAAGGTCCATATATTATTCATATGTTACTTGACAAGCTTAAAATATGGTGCAGAACAAAAGTGCCCCCTATTATCCTCATATTCTATTAAAACAAAGAGCAGTTTTATAACGTAAGAGGCCCTTATTTCTTTTACCTTTCCCCATGTTTTCTACATCCTTCTTCAGTGAATGAGGTGAATTGGTTTCTTGTGTGTGTTCACCTTAAAAAAAGAGAAAGAAAGAAGTTATTGATTTACTGATATTGCTTTTCATCTCTATGGTCCTTACTACGCAACTGCTTCAGAGAAGCTGGAGGAAAAAAAGAGGAAAAAAAATACACAGAAAGAGTAAGATTGAGGTTTATCTACATATCTCTGTGCGTAGCACAAATGTTTGCAAGCCTTGTATTTGCTTCTAGTTTAGTAAAGTAGCTACCTACACCATGGCCTCCTGCAGCCAAGACCTGACGTCTCCTCCATACGTAGGAGAGCTCCTCTTGCACATCGTCTTCCAAACTGATCCCTGCTTTCACTCTAACCCCTCTTGAAGATGCTCTTGTCGGAGAACGACTAGGTACAAGCTGAGAAAGTGACAGAGCCTTCTCTACAGTCTCATCTCCTCTCTTCACAACAGGAAGTCCATGCTATCTAGCTGGGCAGGACCCTGTTCCCAAATCCACACGCAAAATCTTTCTTTTTTTTTTTTTGCCTCTTTGCCTTCATCAGCTCTTTAACTTTATCATCTTCTAGAGCTCTATGGCATGGGCTTGTTGTAACTGAATATAATTTATATCCAGCTGAGATAAAATTGACATTAGTGGTATTTGCATCTAAAGGATACACATCTGAGGTCAACCGATTCAGAGATTTCTGTCTTAGGTTGCTCACAGAACTTTTAATCATATACTAGCAAAGAATTTTCTAGATAACAGAATTTGACTATTTCCCGATACACGCATGCTACTTCTTTCAGCCTTTTTCCTTTACAAATACAATAAAATAAATCTTCACAAGGTGTTAAGTTCACCTGGAGGACAGTTTGACTTAAATATGAACCTTCTGACAGAAGGTGTTATTTTCATTATCTTCTGGAACTGTGAAATTTTCCTCTAATTTCTATGAATAGGGTTTTGAAACAAAAAGCTATGAAAAAAATGTTTTTAAAAGAAAAAATACTACTTTAGCAGAAATTAATGGGAGATTTTCTGTTATTTAAAGATGAAGTAGAAATGGATTCTCAATAATTAAGAAAATATTTGGTAAATAACCAATTATTGAACTAATTGGACTAATTTTCGGCTTAGTCCAGCCAGTAAATACACATCATTAACTCTACTGATGAGTAATCACAAGAAAGACATATATATAAAGCTACTCATGTGATTATGTATTTGGAAGAAAGAATCATGGAGGAAATACCTTGGGGGTTTTTTGATAATAAAAAGCCATAGCACGGAATAGATCACCACACAACAGGTAAGATATCAGCTACTTCAAAAACTCATACTGTCACCATGCATTTGATAGCAGGTCATCACAATAAGCTAATTTTAAAGTTGAACTGGAAAGTCTTGTTTTATATGCAGTCAGAAATCTTTTTGCAAAACATTTATTTCTGTTTTTAAAAATCAATGCATTCTTATATCCAGTAAACCTTGAAGTCATAGTATATGAAACATATCCAATAGCTGTGCATTTTAGCATCTGCTATCTCTTCATTCCTTAAAAAAAAGCAACCACTCATTCAGGCATATACATTTACACAACTGATATCTGGTGCCAGCAATTCCATTTTAAAAATCTGTTTATGTAACACAATGATTTTAAAAAATTATTTTTGTATGATATTTGATATAAACAAAGTATTTTCTATTGGTAAGTTGTCTCACTACATTAAAAGAAACAGCAAGCTTAAAAATAAAAATACATCACTTTTTGGGCAGTGGTTTGAGGTGTTTCCATAATGTAAAATGGTCTTATTTTTTTAGTTAACATAATTTTGTTTTAAACAGGATTGCTAACAAAAGAAGTATTTTGTTAGATAAATAAGGAATGAGGGTACACAAAATCAAAAAAGAAAGAATTTAAGTTTAGGAAAGGTATTTATTAAATTATATACACTAGTATATTTTTCCGATCTATTTCTTTCATTGAGGCATTCTTTTCTCAATGTTTTATGTGCAGTTCTGAGGGATAACAGACTCACAGACAGAAGGTAGCTGGATTCTTCAAGGGGGAGGAAGAGAAAGGGGAAGAGACTAGATCCTAGCACAGAGCATGGCGGCAACATAGCTCTTTCCCACTTGCTCAGTTGAGCTTTCAGGGCTGTATGGTTTGAAGCTGCCGACTCACTAGGACAGAAAGAACTGCATCAAAATGAAAGCAAGGGCATGTAGCATAAAGAATAATTTCTCCAGCATCTGCAGCCTCCCTACTAAGCTACCAAAAAGGCTTAGAAAATTCCCCATCCTCGCCCCCAAAATAAGTAAAGAACAGGATGAGAAAAGCAAAGGTATTTAAAGGCAAAACCCAGTGCATATGGTTTTAAAGAATAACTGCATTTTTGAACTGCTTTCTGATGTTCAAAAAAAGCCTCGATGTTATTATTGTTAATGGTAATAATAATCAGATGTGTTTCACCTTTCCAGTCCCCCTGAAAATGCTAATCAAGAGCTTGCTCTTCTCTGTTTTTCCATACTTCCCAGAGGCCTCATCACGTGTTGTGTACTGTTCTACCTTAATTGAAAGGGAGGAGGTATTGAATATTTAACCAGCTTCCTTTCTCTTAAATGTTAATTAAAAGCTAAATAGGTGTTTAAAAACAAACAAACAGAAAGCCCAAAGAATTTTAATCAGTCCAAGAAAAAAATCACTTCTCCTTCTAATAGCTCCACCATAACTCTCTTGGGCCTTGTCTACACACAAACTTGTAGCAGCATTTAAAACAGCAGCACTGAAGGCTGTGCAGCCCCCCAGTACGGACACCTAGGTTTTCTTTAAGAGAGGCCTATTTCAGTTTATTCAGAAAAATCAAACTATACCTCAACCGCCTGCTGGCTAGGGGGAAAAGAGGATGAAGTATTCATAGCTGGCCTGCACTGCCTCAGCTAAAGCTTTTGGTACCACTGTTCTTCCTGATTAGCTCAGGTGCACGGACATTGTTACTCTGGAATAAAGGTACACGGGTTGTATTTTACACAAATGGCTTTCTTAACCTGGAATGTGAACATCCACCCACTGAGGAAAGCAGAAATTATGTCTGTGAGTAGACACAGCTAAAATTACTTTATCAGTACTCTGAAAACCAGAGGTCCCAATTTGTACATTGACACAACCTCAGCTCTTGCGATGCCACCATTTCATCAGCTCTACACCCACCGTAGTAGTTAAGATTTGACTTTTTAACACAAGAAACGAACAGAAACATTTCTAAATTTATTCTCCTCAAAAGAAATGCACATTGCCCTCGTTGTACAAAACCAAACCAGGCACAGCCAGGTTACCTCTGCATGCTGTGCCACCTAGAGCAATCTCCTGCAATCCTTCCTCGGGAAGCTCTCAAAGCGCTCTTCAAACAGCAGCTAAAAATTTCCACGCTGGCCCAGACAACTCAGCTACGTCAATGGGCAACTGATTTGCCCAGCGCAGAGCTCCAATGGACCGGGAATGTAACTGCACTCTTGACTCTCAGCCCTGTGCCTTGTCCTCAACTCGTACTCTCTACAATTCTCACTACATCTGCAGTGCCAGACCACATCAACCGAAATCATCCACTCACCTGTGTCTCAGCATCGGCCCTATTGTCCCTGGATGGTACTTAAGTGTCGCAGAGCACACGATTCCTGCCAACCGGCTCTGCAGCTCACTCCTACCAGGTGAGCTTTACCGTTGTGAAGCCTGCAGCATCAATGGTCTACCATAACTTAAACCTCCACCAGTATTTTTAGCTGGAGAGAGCGCTGTCTGCAGACACGAAGACCTCAGCAGTGAAGATGTCAGTATCTTCGGGGTATAAATATATATATATATCCATTTTAAAAATATAGGCAGATGTGAATCAGCAGACTTTCAGAGCTCCAAAGGCTCCATCTGTATTTGAAATTAATTACTTGCTTTAAGACACTCACAGTTCTTATGTATGTCCTGAAGAAATCTTACCCTTACTGAAAATATTCATGCATAGTGCATA